>NC_136072.1:374751079-375468218 GCF_964261635.1 Lissotriton helveticus | reverse complement strand
AGCAACCAGACCAGTGGTGTAAATTTAAAGGTTCGTCTTCGTAGTGACCACTAGTCAACGGGCAAGTGACCGGATAGACGCGTCAAGCAGGAAAATGCAAAAGGGCCCCACGCAGCACTCGGTGAGTGTGGAGGGGTGATCTTCGGTGCACGAGCTGCTCGGGGCTGGGGCTTCTCAAATCCCCAATGCACAGCATCGAGGGTGCCTTGGGAGCTGCATAGTCAGCACTTTGCAGTCTTTTCAAGATGGCCAGTCCCACGTCTCACGTCACCTCCACGGGTCTCAGCTTTGCTGTGGCTGTGGATCGGGCTGTTGGATGTCTGGGAATCTGGTTCTTGTCGATCTCTGTTGCTCGAGCTCCGGTGGTAGCTTCAACAAAGCAAACCGTTGGGCGCTGGATGGTGCCTGTTTGCACAGGGTGGTCACTCCTTGAACCACAAGGGAGATTCTTCAGTCTTTCACGTTGAGTGGGATGTCGAAGGGTCCAGAGTTTCATTTCAAAGTTTCAGTCAGGATTATCTAAAGTCTATGGGCACAGCTCTTCCCTTTATTCCAAATCAAGGGGCTGGATATCCTGCTAGGTCCCTCCAATGGGTGGGACCCAGGAAGGGGGTGGTTACACCCCTTTCCCTTTGTCCAGTTTTGCACCAGAGCTGGGGCTGGAGTGCCCCAGCACCGGTTTGAACTGGGCTATGCATGGGGAGCCTTATGCGCCCCAGGCAGTGTCTAGTTTCACTCGCCCTGCCTGCCTCAATCCACTTTCCCCTGTCTGGGGTGGTGTAACACCTCCCTGTGACAGGATACCATTTGTCCAGGCCTCCCCTGCCGGAGTTTCGGTCAGCAGCAGGAGGCCAGACTTGTGTCTGTGGCAGCAGCATCCATTTTGTGATGTTGGGGCTCTGGTTAGTTTTAACCGCGTTTACTGTTACCTACATGTCTTCTCCCTCTAGAAGGGTGGAATGCTACCCCGGTTGCCAGAATTGGCGAGCGGGTAGTATTCCAAAACGTATGACACCTTACTCAACATGTTTCGATGAAGCCAAACCAGAGATAGCATCTAACCGTGAGGATTATAATGCATTTAAGAGTATATGGTATGGCAATACCCTGGAACAGCTATAAGGAAATGGTTCCGAAAGCTGCAGACAGGCTCAGCTCATGCTAGAGCACCATCTCACATAAAACCAAGCACTCTGCCTCCAGGATTGTTAAGGCCTGCCATAGGAGTGACTTATAGGTGTATATGTGTCAAGATATAGGTTTAGATATAGGTATACTATATCTAAGCAAGGGGTGATTACACGACCTTGCCCCAACTGAGTGATCAGCCAGATGTGTCAGTTTGGATGGCCAGCCAGGGGTGGCAAAAGATATGCTGCAGCCCCTGGTAGGCCTTGGATGCACCTATGCCCTGGGTACCTATAGTACACTGTACAGGGGCTGATAAGGTGACCCAATCCAATTAGTTATGTACCTAGGATACATGGAGTCCATTTTAAAGAGAGAGCAGATAGCCTGGGGCCCTGATTAGCAGGATCCCAGGCCAACTAAGTCGAAAACCAGCTAAACACTAGGCAAAAAATCTGGGGTAACCATAGTCAGGCATCCACCCTCCTACACTATGGGAGAGGTAGACCTCACAATTATGAAAAACAAATGTGGGATTTTTTTCCAATCAATCAAAGAGGCTTTATTCGAGTAATTCTCATAAAAGCACAATACATACATAAATTTAAGAAATCATTAAATAGTTGCCTCGATCAAATACGAATCAATTACAATACATAAAAAACATAAGAAAGATACATATGATTAAAATTGACACACTTCATCAAATGAGTTCAGTAAAACAAATCCTATATAGGCAGTCTCTCGGCTATGGCTTTCTGCCTAATAGACCATGCCCACCCCAGAAATTTAGCTATTGCTATAGCGAATGGCAAACAAGTGCTGGTGCAGATAATTCTCAGAGCTACTAAGCCACTGGCGGTGCCTAAATTTTTACACACAGGTGTTAGCTAAATTCGCCTTGGGATGACATAGGCTCGACAAGAAAATAAAAAGTGCCTAATAGTTTCCTTTGGGGATCCACAGGCGGGACACGTGGTATTAGATGAACCCCTCCACCTACCAGTTAAGGACCTGAGAGGGAGAGCACCTATTCTCATTTGAAAAAGAAGCTTCCTGTCCCCCGGCTTGGTTATGTTATCCCAATATAGTTTTGGTTAGGGGAGATTTTAGCTTCCAAGAAGCGACCTGTCATAGATCCGGCATCAGTCTTTCTGCAATCCCACTTGGCCACATAGTCCCAATATAGCTCCTTTCATATTTTTTTACTAGGAAAAAGTGCACCTGACGGGTTATCCCAAAGGAATTGGAGACCAAGCACACATAACATGGTTCTGAGATCTTTTAACCATTTTATCCTGTGAAATACATCAGCTTCGATCATCGCTAAAAAGCCCTCAGCATAATGTTTAAGCTCTGGGGTATTCCATAGCCGCCTCCAATACAAGATCGGGCGAAGCTTCGCCAAATCTTCTACAGCCTTTCTGCCCAACTCATATCTAAGGGGGAGCAAAGGGGTACTTTTGGGAAGACCAGTAATTGCCCTAAAAAACTTATTTTCGGACTTCTGTATTGAATAGAGCTTCCCAAAACCCCACAGCTCAGCCCCATACAATGCTGAGCCAAGGGCTTTAGCTTCATATACCTGTAGGGCTGCCGTAATTGGTTTGGATTTTGATTTTCAATGCTCAGCCCCAAGGGCTCCAGCTAATTGTCTGTGCCTTAGTGCCGCAAGATCAATATGCTGGGAGCATTTTAAATCACCAGTTACATAGATACCAAGATAGGTAAAAGCTTTGACTACCTCTAAGGGACGATGGTTCATGAACACCTTGGATCGGAAACTACGATGGGGGTTGAAAATCATTAGCTTGGTTTTAGACACATTAACTTCTAAACCGTGCTCCCCACAAAATTCATCAAAAATATAGAGAGCACGCTGCAGGCCACTCGGGGTCTTTGATAAGATAAGGGTGTCATCTGCGAACATTAAAATTGGCACCTTAATGTCCGCCAACGAGGGTGCATCTACATTAACAGACAGCATTCTTGCTACTACCCCGTTAATAAACAATGAAAAGAGCAAGGGGGCCATCGCACACCCTTGCCGAACGCCCCGCTTGACCGGGAAGTCGGCAGTGACTTCACCCTGTCTACCCCACTGTATCTTGGCGAAGTTCGCCTCGTGCAACCTCATAACCAAAGTCAGTAGTTCCTCCGGTAGTCCCAGGCTCCACAGCACTGACCACAGTTTAGTCCTGGGGACCAGGTCGAAGGCAGCCCACAGATCCACAAAAGCTGCATATAGGCTGCCCTCGCCTAGCACCACGGTTCGCCACCGTAATAAAGTAAAGCGGAACACCTGATCCACCGTACTGGTGGCCTTCCGAAACCCGGCCTGATAGGGGGATAATGCATTGTTCTCATCGACCCAGTCCATAAGCTTGTTCACCACCATCCTCCCCACCACCTTTTGGATGGTGGCAATCAAGCTTATGGGTCTGTAGTTACCCGGCAAACCCCGATCGCCTTTCTTGTATACGGGAATAATAATTGCACCCTTCCAGGATGACGGAACCAATGCTCCCTGGGCAACAGCATTAACAAAAAGAAAAATATATTTACCCCAGCGTTCCCTATCGTTAATAAAAAAGATCCGCCGGGACCCCATCCAAGCCAGGTGCTCTGCCTCTAGACACTACACTTAGGGCCAACAACACCTCTCTGTAACTAAAAAAAATATCTTTGGGATACACAGCCTTAAAACCATCCATCTCAGAGCCAGGGAGAGTATCAGCATATTGTGGCTTAAATTTATTGACCCAATCCTCCTCCGGGACATTATTATCGGGGCAATCGGGTAAGCCGCCTCTACCCCATTTAACAATGTTCCAGAAAAGCCTGCAATCTTTGGACCTACTTGCCTCCCTTAGTTCACTCCAATGCCACTCATCCCACATTTTTTTTGTTGTGGCTATACTATCTTTGTAGTTCTTTCTGGCACTACGAATAGCCACCTGTTCCCTGTTCTTAATAACTGTGCCCAGAGCTAGTCTGGCTTTTCTACACTGCGCGTTACACCACTTCACAGGTCTAATAGGTGCCCTATTGGTTTTCCTAACCGTTTTCTGAAAGTGGGATTTAATAGCAAAAAGAGATTATCATGTATAGCTGTTACTTCATTTGACCCTGGCGTGACTATATTAGCCTCCTCCAGGGCAATAATCGCCCTGTCCACCTCTATGTTCATACTAGCCATAGACTGTTGGTTAGCCAAAACACTAGGCCATTTTAGCCGACGCATGTCGTTAGAGGGGGCAGGCAAGGGGGCACCATCCCACTCTATAATTGGATTCCCTTTTAGAAATGTCCACCATTTGTGCACTACGCACAGAGGGTCATGGTCACTTTCGAGCCTGCGCTTAACTTCCATATCACAGACTAGCTTCCATAGTTTAAGGCTACACAGAACGTAATCTATCCTGCTCCTATTTCGTCCATTATCAAAGGTACAAGCCCCCCCTTATCACTCTTTGTTCGCCCATTTAGAGCCCTAAGGCCCCTTTCAAGGCAGATGGCATTTAAACAAATAATGTCCTCAGACCAACGTTTAACAGGGTCTAAATTTATTTTGGGAACTCCCCATTGCCTATCCTCTTCCGCCCCAACGAGATCATCACAAATACCCAGAGGTTCAAACGTGCGATTAAAATCACCAGCAATTATGGTATTGTTATCCAGGGAATGGGTTTCAAGTAAGGTAACCAAAGCCGCTAGAACTTCTGATTTCCCCCCATTATTTCCCCTGGCATATACATTGTATATATCAAGACACCCTGATAGGCCCATATCTACTTTTATAAGTTGGATCTCCTTGGTACCAGATTCAACCACTTTGACAGAAAAAGGCCAACATTGCCGCACCCAGATAGTCAGGCCTCCCTTTGGACGACCCTTACGGCCTTTGGTTGCAGGAACCGAGTAGTTCAAATACCCTTGGAGAAAGGAGGGTTCACACATCCATGTCTCTTGGAACATACACACATCAAAACTATTTACAAAGTCTACCCATTCTTGTGACTCCTGTTTATGACGCATGCCAGCTATATTCCAAGACACCAAACTTCCCACACCCTCCATAGCATTATTTACTGGTTCCCCAGGAGTGCCTGCCAGGGGTACATCTGGATCAATAACATTGCCAACGACATCTACTAGATTAATATTACCCTTCGTAGTAGGCACCCCATTGGGAGGGTGGTCATGGGGGGGATTAGAGTCATGCACCGAATTACAGCCAGCATGTTTAGGACCAAGTCAGTCACAATCATTGAGCCCTGACAGGGCATTGAATCTATTTGTGATTTCAGCTTCACCTATGTTCCTTAATTCTCCCCCAGGCCAAGGACCAGTTGATGTCAAATGAGTTATATGCCGCATCCCCTGTCCTCCCATAGGGCGAGTTTGACTGTTAAAATTCCTCGATATGGGGATCCTATGTGTGGGTGCTCCCTGAGTACCAGGTCTATAAAAGAACCCGAGGGGCAAAATTTCAATACCCTGCCCCCTCACTAATGAGTTTTGTTCTGTCTCCCATAGGATCCTGGCAACTGCATTTAGGTTATTACAATTTATAACTATGCAGTCACCCTCTCTAGTCTTACTTGAGCGACCCACCCATCCTACTCTACGGACCATGAGAATATCGCGTCCTACTTCTTGGCCATCTTCCAGATTCTTTGAAAACCAATGTATGACCTTAGACTTTAATTGGTAGAATCCCTCTGTTAAACCAGCATGAAGAGGGGGAACATTAGCCATGACCACCACTAGAGGAGCACTTTGGGGGGGGGTAAGTCTAGTATAAATTGGTTTCCTGTGACTAAATCCAATTTTTTGGGGGGCAAATGCCCAGATGCCAGTCTTGAAGGTTCTACACGAGCCTCCTGATGTAATTGCAATGCCCCATTGTGGCCCTTGTTAGTCTCGTAGCATGTGTTTTTGCCTCCTAGATCTATCAGACTTGCGTCATTGTGTACCACTAATCTTTTTCCATTCTGCAGGGGAGATTTACAAATAGTGGGTAGTTGTTCACCTCTAGTGACTACCTGTTTGGGAATGGCAGTATGGTCTTGGCCCTTCCTCCTTTCGCCAACTAAAGAGTGTAGCATTTGAGAATTATCCTTAGCTGCTATTTCCAATGTATCCAAACTGACAGTGACTAATCTCAATCTGTCAATAATAGGGAGTAATAAGGATCTAATCAAATGTTCAACCTGCCCCACCAGAGACCCATCACCATGCGTGTCAGGAGGAGGTTTTAGTGTGGAATTGGAATGCAGTGGATTATCAGACTCAGTAGAAATCCCCACACCCACTGACTTATACCCCTTTTTGACTTGCTTTGAGATTTTAGCTCTTTTACATTTTGGCCCACCCCCTCTTCTTTTCCTTTTACCTGTCGATCTATTACATGAGGGAGCTGTGAATCGTCTACAAAACACACAGGAATGCTTTGGGGCGATGATATACAAGTGGGAATTTCCACTAGATCAGCACTAACTGGCTGTATGTATGAATTATTTTCCTCAAGGATATTCGCAAGAGAGTCCAGTTCAATACTGGACTCGGGAAGACCCAAATCACTTAACCGTTGGCTGATGCGATTCTCGGGCGTGGTACAATGCTGAATCGCCCCCAGGGAGGACCGTTTGGAGAAAATTTTGGTTGATAGTCTGTTCTCAACAACACTTATCTGGTGATCCAATGCCACTGAGACCCAAATACTTCCGGTGATAGATTTCTCACCATCCTTACCCCCCTAAGCCGGCTGTACCGCCATGACACCTTATAAACAGTATTAAATGATAAACACAACAGAAACCAAGAGACAAGACCCTTAAAGGTCAAAGTTATGATACAACAATAAAATTAAAACTAAGGGGGGTGGCCCAGCCCAGCCTCAACCGGCCTCGGACGGCCTTAGACAGCCCGCCCTTTGCTCGGGTATCGCCCGCGCGCGTACCGCGTGCGCGTGGAGGCTACTTGCAGAAATAGTCAGCGATGAAGGAGGGGG
Organism: Lissotriton helveticus; assembly: GCF_964261635.1. Classification (NCBI taxonomy): domain Eukaryota; kingdom Metazoa; phylum Chordata; class Amphibia; order Caudata; family Salamandridae; genus Lissotriton; species Lissotriton helveticus. Next base: position 375,461,074 of record NC_136072.1, on the reverse strand, counting down.
CGGGAAGAGGACCAGCTGCGGCCGATCAGCGCCGCTCAGGACGCTGGTCCTCGCAGTCCCGCCTCAGCCCGGTGATGACCAGAATCCAGGTGCAGGCTCCAACAACGCTCCGTGTGCCCAGTTAAAACTGCTCTCCTTCTCAGACTCAAACACGAGCGGCTCCCGCGAAGCGGGGGCTGCGAGATGTGGGCAGAGAAACACAAGTGCAAACTCCGGTATGAAGAGTGTCCCGCTGGTGCAGTTCCGAAGGGAGCTTTAGACCCAGTAGGGAGGGGGAGGGAAGAGGAGGAGCTGCGGCCGATCAGCGCCGCTCAGGACGCTGGTTATTGCAGTCCCGCCTCAGCACGGTGATGACCAGAATCCAGGTGCAGGCTCCAACAACGCTCCGTGTGCCCAGTTAAAACTGCTCTCCTTCTCAGACTCAAACACGAGCGGCACCCGCTAAGCGGGGGCCACGAGATGTGGGCAGAGAAACACAAGTGGAAACTCCGGTATGAAGAGTGTCACTACTAGGACATGCAAAACTTAAACACACATGTCCTACCTTTTGAATACAGTGCATCCTGCACTATGGGCTGTTGAGGGCCTATCATAGGGGGTGACGTACGTGTTTTTCGAAAGCAAGGGATAGGCCTAGCAAAACACATATTTTTTCAGCTCGAACTGGCAATTTTAAACTGCACACAGGCTGCAATGGCAGACCTCAGGCCCGGACTGGCCGTTGTAGGCACCGGGCAATCCCCCGGTCGGCCGCATGGGTGGGGGCCGGTTTTGGGCCCCAGGGGGCCGTTTTTGTTACAGGGCCGTTACAGCATAGCTGCAAAAACGGCAAAAACGGCAAAAACGGCCCTGTAACAAAATCGGCCGAAAACCGGCCCTGGCAAAGAGTGCGGTCGCACCCCCAGGGTAGAGGGGGAGGCCGGCTGAGCACTTTGCCAGGGCCGATTTCGGTTCCCAGTCCGGCCCTGGCAGACCTGATATGTTCTAAAGGTCTACTTAAGTGGGTGGCACTATAAGTGCTGCAGGCCCAAAAGTAGCATGTAATTTACAGGTCCTTGGTACAAGTAGTACCACTAAACGTGGGACTTATAAGTAAATTGAATGTGCCAATTAGATGTAAGCCCATTTTACTATCTTTAAAGGAGTGAGTACACAATCTAAAGTCAGCACTCGCAGTTTTTGTGAATCGCTGGCAGAACCTCCTAATTCGGCTTGAGACCCCATAGTTTAAAATTACCTATAGCTGATCTAACATTTTTTTATTTCTTGTCACCTCATGACAACCGTAATAAGAACTGACAGGTGAGTTATGACACTTTCTATTGGTGTCTGTTGTTTAATGCCTGCTTAGAAGCCTAATAGTCAGGAGCTGTTCATTAGGACCTACTGTGACTTCCTCCCGGTGATGGTGTCAGGTTGTTTATAGAACAAATTATACCTTGCCTCTACGTTATAGTAGTGCTGCACTTATCTGGCACTTGACACCATCCTTGTTTGGATCCTTGTTGTAAACCCTAGTAGCCCTCTAATCTCAATGTTCACTACCAATTAGAGAGTGAATTTCAGTGTAAGCATTTACCAGAGCATCGTAGATGCCACAAAACTATAATATTGTCATTCTTGCTTTGAGATGTATCATGCGTGTAGGTAATGGGATGGGGATGTAGATGTGTACCCTCGCTCTGAGGTTCCTGCCTGCAAGTGAATCTGGCATCTTGACTTTTTTTGGCCCAGAACCTATGAAATTCTGTGTGTGCACTGAGCGATAGGCCATACGGTGACCTTCAAACCTGGTTTATTTTGTCTTTACCTTGACTGGTGGCCTTACCAGGAAAGTTGATGACAGCTAAGCGCTGAACACTCATTGTGCTGGTATTATTGCTAAGGGTATTCCTGCTTGAAGCCATCAGCATCACTACCTGCTGTGATAGTCATCAAATTACACAAAAAATTGTCAGCACTGCAAAAAGAAGAATTTCTGAAAAGGAACCACCTCAAATTGTTGCCTGGAGTATACATAAGGGATCCACATCCTCTGTATGGAAACTATTTATGAATGTGGAACCCAAATCTACCCACTTGGCACCATTTCCAAGCAGCTCAACCTCAGCATCTCGGAAAGGGGAGACCCAGAAGAAGCAGAATACCAGGGGAGCATGCCTGGAACCGACCTGCATGAACACAAGGATCTCCTAATCTCCATGCTCACCTGAAGACCCAGGGGCATATTTACAAGGAAGTGGCAGAGCGCGGCGTTGGCCTCCTTGGCTTAACGCCGTGCTCCGCCTCTTCTAAAACACAGGACTGCATCATATTTACAAGAATACGGTGCAGCCTTGCGTTTCTCCCTGCGCTGGTGCTAATTTAGACGTCAAAGCAGGCACTCTTGCACCATAGTGCAAGCGTGCCTGCGTTGAGAGGAATGACTGTTTATATGCAGGATGGTGTCCCTTCCTGCACATAAACAGTCTGAAATGGCGTTTTGAAACTTCTTTGTGTGCTGATAATGCAGCACACATAGAAGTTGCAAAACGTTATTAGGTCTCGCCTATGCAGCACGCATGCGTTGCATAGGAGAGAGACCTAATGCCATCGGTACAGCTTTCGGGGCAAAGACGTGCATGTGTTGCATTGCTTGCAATGACAACGCATGCAAGTCTGGCGATTTCCTTGTGGAAGCCCACTGAGCCATATGGTGGTGCCATATGGTTGCACGCTCCCGCAAGGGAATCACACAGCCCCCCTCCCGTGCTGCCGCTCGCTTGTTTGTGTAGTTTGTGAAATGGCAGACGCGAGTGAAAGGCAACAGTGGTTCCTTTGCCCTTTCTGAAGTAGGCTGCTCCACGGCCAGGTGTTGGTGTCTCAAAGCATGCTCGTCTCACCACAAAAAAAACCAAAGATGAAAGTCAGGGTATTCTCTTTCCAGCTGCAGCGCCTTTGCTCACGTTTTCAGGAGTAAAACGATTTAATCTTATTTTAATGAAACCTCACCTCTCGCAAGAAACTTTAATCACAGAGCAGGGTGGTATGATTTTTCAATGCCACAGTCGCACAGTATAGCATGTAACCTGTCTCACCCCAGTCACTGCAGGAAACAGTTAATGATTTGACAAAGAGGAAAACTTAATACTTATCAGGTGAATTTGTTTTAAAAGGCATGCAAAATGAACTGACTTGTGAAATATGCGTTACAAAGGCAACGAAAGGCACACAAACTGTAGAGCAATCTCGCTGTGCAAAACAGGGGAGTGAATTACTGGAGTATGTCATCTTACGCCAGTGATGACTGGCGACGGGCACTTGTGGCAGGACTATTGCACAGTTCGCTGAAAACACACTTGCCACTAGGATTTTCACACCACACGCACTGGTACTTGGGGTCGGCAGCAGAGCACAGACTGCAGTCACTTCGGCCATAGAAGCAGTTGTATAAACTCACTGGAAAATACAACACAATTATTTAAACCTTTGCAAGTAGCTTTTGTAGGCGGTTTATTTGGTGAATAAATTCAAAGACAAGTCTAGGACCTCGAAGTTAGTGGTTCACACCCAAGAGTTCACACCACTACAATGTGGTAAAAAATAACTGTTAAAGTAAAGAAAGGCAAAGGCAGGGCGGTGAGGTCACAGAATGAGCAATGAAGACACTACCCACACCAGGCCGAGCACCGTCATTCGAAACACTCACTTAAATCACAATTTACAACACTTAGCTCACTCTGGCAACCGAAGGACTGGGCGTTCAACACATAGCAGCACTGCAGCTGCCGGCATTTTATGACGAGCACAAGTAAACTGTATTTATATAGCGCCTACTACCCTTGACGAGGCGTCATATTTAATTAAAATCTCATCTATCACGCCAGAAACTGAAATCAAATTATTATCAACAGACATTTTAAATATCTGCAAGCGGCTATTAATGCATGCACAACATTTGCCAAGTACCACACTGGAAATAAGAAACGCAGCGGAACACTGGGGTGGTTTCCTTGTAGCTCGTAAGGCAGGCGCTGGGATGCTTTACAGCAACAAGGAAGCAAAGTATACCCACGCTGTCCACCAGTGAAACTAAACACAACCGTTATCACTTCTTGCTGGAGAAGGAGTGGCCAGCAATGAGCAGCTGCAGAAGTAGGGGCAGGCGGATTGGAGTTTAGACACAGAATAGTCCACTGTGGGGCATTTCCTCGCAGCAATGACAACCGAACTTTCATCACAAGTTTGCACATTGGTTTTCCCTACTTACATATGGCCTAAAAATGTCCAGTTTCTGACGAACTGTTAACTAATAGGCCTGAGTTAAGGTGCCATTAGTTACAATGAGGGAGTTCTCTCCTGGGCAGGTGGTATTTTCAGTGATTGTACTATCACTCACCACCTTTCACCGCCCCATTCCTTGGATCTTCTGAAACAGCACTGAGAGAGCGACGCCATGCAACTGAGCGGGCTGGAGAGAGTTGAAGCAGGCTGGCTTGTTGTCCCTTGGCAAGCCAAGTTGGCTCCTACAAACAAGCCCCCGCAGGTGTGGTACTTTGGGGAAACAGCCTTTACGACGCAACTTTTACCACGCAGTGCCTTTACAATGCAGGTTTTTCAATGCAAGTCATTACAACGAATTGCGCTGGGGGGCGCTCTAGGATAGGTAATAGTTTAATTTACTATCCAACACCTTCCCTACTATCCACGGGGACTGGAGTTGGAATAGTAAATTAAACTATTCACTATCCAGCACCCCCCAACGCAAGTCGTTGTAACGACTTGCGTTGAAAAACCTGCGTTGTAAAAGCATGCGTGGTAAAAGCATGCGTTGTAACAATGTACATCCGGTACTTTGGGTACCCTCTTTCACACAGAACTGCTCTGACATGTGTTTCTTATTGCATATTTTATGCACTTCCATGTAAGCTTCCAAGGGTCTATCCATCACGATTGATGACGTGAATCACCACTTATTTGCCACTGCTATTTTGATGTTCAAAGTTATTTTTTGCAGTATTATCCTTCTACCTATGTTTTGTACTCGTGTGTAACATGCACCTGTCACTTTCTCTTGTAACACACTGTTTTCTACCTCTTACATTTGGTTGTTTTCGATACCTGCACAAGTGCCACCAGTGCCTACGTAACGTTTGTTCTTGTGCTTGAGTGACCTCCTTATATTTCAGTATTATACCTCTATGTTTATTTTGTACGCTTTTGTAACCAGCACATGTCACTTTTTCCTCCTGTAATGCACCGTTTGCTACCTCTTGTATTTTGTTGGCTCACAATTGTCACTTTTGTAATGCACCGTTTGCTACCTCTTGTATTTTGTTGCCACACGATTGTCATTTTTACCTGTTGTATTTTGTTGGCTCACAATTGTCATTTTTCCTTCATTTAATGTAACGCTTGCTTTTGTATTTTGTTCACTTGTAATGTTCTCATGTATCAGTTCTGTTCCTATTGTGAAGCGCTCTGACACCTTCGGGTAAAGTCCGCGCTATATAAAAATGCATACATAAATAAATAAATAAAATAAAGAGCACCACATGGTTTGCATTTCATTTAAAATGTGCTTAAAAAATGTAATCATTGACATTAAGTTCCACTTCCATTCCCAGTCCCACTAATGTTTATACATGCCTCTCTTTTCTAATTTCCCTATTGGCATCTTGTCTTGTTTTAGAAAAATCTTCCTCGGCTGCCACCAACTTCATGTACTGCTACGTAAAAGACATAACGTAACGTAACGTTACATAACATAACATCCAGTTAGCCGACCTCGGTTATCTTTCTGTCTGCCTCGTTGCTTGGCTATCAGTTTCGGCCCTGATGTGCCTGACTGGCTGCTCACCTTACTATGGGGTTATTTTACTGTTACATGCGGTTCATTGACTCAGAAATTGTACTTGCGCCTTCTTGGAGAAAGAGGACCGTGCCTCTTCATGCAGGAGTAACACAGTGCTGGCAGCTCCTTGAGTCAACAAGCATTGGCTGCCAATAGGTCCCGCCTTTGGGACATTATAAGTGTTTAACCATGCAACAGTTGATGTTGCACCAAGGATATTGTGCTGCATAATTAAATACTTATAAGGTCCCAAAGGCGAGAGCTATTGGCTATGCCAATGCTTGTTTTTTTAATGATTGTTTATGTGCAGGAAGAGACACCTTCCTGCACCTAAACAAACAATGGTGTTTTGCTTTTTCTATGTGTGTTGCACAACGCAGCACACATGCAAACAGCAAAAACTAGGAGAAATTAAACATTTCTCTTCATTGCGCCAGGGTAGGACCAGGTTTCCCTGTTCTTAATGTTGGCGCTGCCCCGTATTTATGCCACCCTTGTAAATATGGGGCAGTGTCAAAATCAATGAGTGTTGTGGTATAACGCCCACCACAAAACCCATTGCCCGCCCTTTCACAGTAAGTATAGCCTGAAAGAGCGCCTCATTCACAAGGTTGCGTTAATCCAAGTTAACTGGCTTAACACTGCCTTGTGAATGAGGCGAAGCCCCTATTGCAGCCGCGGTCGGTAGGGGAGTACCTACCGGGGCGGTGACGTGGGGACGGGGAGGGGCAGGGTGGGGGTTAGTAATGTATGGATAATTGAGGTTTGCAGGTAAGTAAACATTTAAATGAATCAAACGAATTTCGTTACGCGCACTGCATTGCATTTGGGGATGCAGTGCGCGCATCGAAATTCGTTTGATTTATTTAAATGTTTACTTACCTGCAAACCTCCATTATCCATACATTACTAACCCCCACCCTGCCCCTCCCCCTCCCCACGTCACCGCCCCAGCAGGTACCCCCCTACCGACCACGGCTGCCCTATTGCCACCACAATTTCGGAAAAAGGGATGTTTTGGTGGCGATAGGGGCGTATAAATATGCCCCCAAGTTCATCCACAAGGATTCATCAGTGCACACACTTCTGCAATCACAACAGAGGAAGATGGAGGAACTGTGCCGACTCTACATTTACCGCAGCACAGGGCCTCACCCCTATGCCCGCACCATAGGCACAGTATTCCCCACTAAAGGTTTTGGAGCTGTGTGTCCAGAGTACCTTTTCAGAGCCACTGAAATGTTTTCCACCTGATACTGAGAGAAGAAGGCAGGGCCTCTGTGACTGCAATTGTCAATGCTCGCTCCATACAGATAGCAGCTGCACACTTGCACTTGGTAGACCCGAATGCATGCCATGGTCAGTTAACAACAATGCCTGAGAGAAACTGGCTGTGAATTGACTAAACGGGTTTTTGCTTTGGTGGGACTCTGAAAGATAATGGCAAGCAGCATACCAGAACCAACAAGTCAAATGTTATGGACTCTTACAAGTCACATATGTCAGAAAAGCTGCTCGACTTTGCCATAGTGAAAATGCAGCTGTACTTGTTTTAAAGACTTTCTGTTTCTCTGTGTAGTGAAACCCGTAGACCTCGTAGTGTGCATCCCAGTGGTGCTACTCCTTCTCTAAGTACTGTATTACTTTTTAAATAGCATTAATTACTTCTGTTTTCTTAAAATAAAAGCATGGGGCTGGAATTTCACTTATTTTGCTAATTGTGTGATTACTTTAGCTCACGGCTCTCACAGTTTTTTTAAGTGGGGCCTCGAAACGGGTCTCTATCGGGCTCTGTTTTGTACCCTGGCACAGGCGGTCCATTTTTTCCGGACTATAGTGACTCACACTTCTCACTAGTGGAGAAGTTACTGCATGACGTCATGCCAGGTGAGCGTTGTAGGGGAAGGGAACTCCTTTAACCCGTTTGCTTCTTCGAACGTTCAGCACCAGTGCTGAACATTCGAAGAAACGGGTGCGGCCCCGTCGGCCGTTGGGCGTGCGCAGCACCAGGGAGGTAGCTCACGCGACGTCCAACGACCGACGGCAGCAGCGAAGGGGTTAAAGAATAATTTTCTCTCTGGATTTCCCTTCTCTTTTTGAAACTCAGGAGCAGCAACCAGTGGTAGAAGTGGGTGAGATAGGAAGGTCACGGCATGCCCCTACTTAAAAAAATTATTTCGGTCTGTTCCCCTACTGCTTTCTTTCAAAAAAGTATCCTGGGACGGCAAGAAAAAATAGTCCTACTTACAAAACTATAACTTTTACATTCAGCTTCCTGGGGCGGCTTGCACTTCTCTTGAACTCCAGAGGCTGCAGCAGCCCCTCCCCGAGCTCTCACAGACTGTGGGCTTGCCCATTGTCCCGATTGAGGCTGATTATCCCCTTTCAAATGACAATGTGCCCAACCTCTGCCTTTAGTATTGTCATGTGCCAGTGAGATCAGAGTTAGTGATTATAGAGGAGCTTTCCCCAAATAGGGGACTGTGAGGAACTTGTCACCTTGTGAAATGTGTCAATGTTGTACACAAAGTGAATTGGACAGGAACAATGAAGGGACAGAAGAGGTGACAGGAAAGGAGAGGTGATGGGGCGGGAGAGGTGACCGGGCAGGAGAAGTATCGGGCAGGAGAAGTGATGCGGCAGGAGAAGTGACAGGGCAGGAGAAGTGACAGGGCAGGAAAAGTGAAGGGGCAAGAGAGGTGACGGGTAAGGAGCAGTGACAGGGCAGGAGAAGTGAACGGGCAGGAGAAGTGACAGGGAAGGAGAGGCGACAGGGATGGAGAGTAGGCGGGGCAAGAGAGGTGACCGGGCAGGAGAGGTAACCGGGCAGGAGAGGTGACCGGGCAGGAGAAGTGACGGGGCAGGAGAGGTGACTGGCCAGGAGAAGTGACTGGCCAGGAGAAGTGATGGGGCAGGAGAAGTGACGGGGCAGGAGCGGTCATAAGGCAGGAGAGGTAGCAGGGCAGGAAGGGTGAACGGACAAGAGCAGTGAACGGATAGGGGCAGTGAACGGATAGGAGCAGTGAACGGGGCAGGAGATGTGATGGGGAAGGAAAAGTGACGGGGCAGGAAAAGTGACGGGGTAGGAGCAGTGACGGGGCAGGAGAGGCAACAGGAAAGGAGAGGTGACTGGGCAGGAGAAGTGACTGGGCAGGAGATGTGACTGGGCAGGAGAGATGACCGGGCAGGAGAGGTGACCGTGCAGGAGAAGATGTTCCCGGGCAGGAGAAGTGACGGGGCAGGAGAAGTGACGGGGCAGGAGAAGTGATGGGGAAGGAGAGGTGACGGGGCAGGAGAGGTGATGGGGCAGGAGAAGTGATGGGGCAGGAGTGGTGATTAGGCATGAGCAGGAGCAGTAACCGGGTGGGAGCAGTGAAAGGACAGGAGCAGTGAACGGGGCAGGAGCAGTGAACAGGGCAGGAGCAGCGAACAGGGCAGGAGCAGTGAACAGGGCAGGAGCAGTGAACGGGGCAGGAGTGGTGAACGGGGCAGGAGCAGTGAAAGGGGCAGGAGAAGTGACTGGGCAAGAGAAGGGACAGGGCAGAAGAAGTGACATGCAGGAGAGGTGACAGGGCAGGAGAAGTGACCGGGCAGGAGAAGTGACGGGCAGGTGACATGACAGGCAAGTGAAATGATGGTCAGGTGACATGATGGGCAGGAGAGGTAACGGGGCAGGAAAAGTGATGGGGAAGGAGTGGTGATTAGGCATGAACAGGAGCGGTAACTGAGCAGGTGCAGTGAACGGGGCAGGAGCAGTGAAAGGGGCAGGAGCAGTAAACGGGGCAGAAGTGACAGGACAGGAGAAGTGACAGGACAGGAAAAGTAATGGGACAGGAGAAGTGATGGGACAGGAGAAGTGACGGAACAGGAGAAGTGATGGGGCAGGAGAAGTGACGTGATGGGCAGGAGAGGTGACGGGGCAGGAGAGGTGACGGGGCAGGAGAAGTGATGAAGCAGGAGAAGTGATTCGGCAGGAGCGGTGATTAGGCATGAGCAGGAGTGGTAACCGGGCAGGAGTGGTGAACGGACAGGAGCAGTGAACGGGGCAGGAGTAGTGAATGGGGCAAGAGTAGTGAATGAGGCAGGAGCAGTGACGGGACAGTAGAAGTGACGGGACAGGAGAAGTGACGGGGCAGGAGAAGTGATGGGGCAGGAGAAGTGACGGGCAGGAGAAGTGGGGGGGAGTGGTGATTGGGCAGGAGAGGAGACGGGGCAGGAGAAGTGACGGGGCAGGAGAAGTGACGGGACAGGAGAAGTGACGGGGCAGGAGAAGTGATGGGGCAGGAGAAGTGACGGGCAGGAGAAGTGGGGGGGAGTGGTGATTGGGCAGGAGAGGTGACGGGGCAGGAGAGGTGATGGGGCAGAAGCAGTGATTAGGCATGAGCAGGAGCAGTGACCGGGCAGGAGCGGTGAACAGACAGGAGCGGTGAACGGACAGGAGCGGTGAACAGGGCAGGAGAAGTAATGGGGCAGGAGAAGTGAGGGGGCAGGAGCAGTGAACAGGGCAGGAGAAGTGACGGGGCAGGAGAAGTGACGGGGTTGGAGCAGTGATTAGGCATGAGCAGGAGCGGCAAATGGGTAGAAGCAGTGAACAGGCAGGAGCAGATAACGGGTAGGAGCAGTGAACGGGCAGGAGTAATGAACGGGCAGGAGCAGTGAATGGGCAGGAGCAGTGACGGGGCAGGGGAAATGACAGGGAAGGAGCAGTGATAGGGTAGGAGAAGTGACTGGGCAGGAGAAGTGACTTGTACTTATGTTCCTTGCCTATATAGTTATATACTATTGCATGACATCCACTGATGTGTCTGCAAAGCATACCTGTTGCCCCGAATTTTTGTCCTGAATTTTTGTCCTTAATTTTTACCCCTCGTCCTGAATTTTTGCACTCACCATCCTGAATTTGCGCCCATGCCGTTGTTCCTGCTTATATTTCGCACGCTTTACATAAACCTGTATTCCCTATGAGTATTTGCTTTTTCCTGAATTAAACCTCAAATAAACATGTTTATCCATTGTTTGAAATAAATAACGTTATAAGCTGTAACTGGTCAGTGAAATGCTAAACGTTCTAAAAATTGGTATGTTTCGTGATTTCTAGCCACACCCCTGACTTCGCCCACTGATCGAATCTTCGGTTATTCACGCCCCCTGATTCTCCAACTACAGTTCCCCTACTTTTTTTTCCACACTTCGACCACTGGCAGCAACATTGTCATGGTGTCATCAGGGCTTTAAGAGGAAGCTTTTTCAATATTATATACAAGCCATGCTAAGCACAGATTTTTAGCTTACGTGTTTTTAAGACACTCCTTTAATTACATTGGCCACGCCCCTTTGAGAGACGCCCCAGTTTTTTCATCTCACTTAAATGCCTGGATATGGCTCTCTCCTCCCCTCTCCCTAGCGCAGGTGTTGATTTTAGCTGCTGTGCGCCAGGCACACACCTTAGCACCATAGTGCTAGGGTGTGTGCCTGAGTCTACCATACGTTTTCTACAGGAAGTTTACCCTTCCTGTACAATACTATGGCTAGACATGTTCGAAACCTTTTCCTACTTTGCCTGTGTGCTGTACAGTGCAGCACACAGGCAAAGTCGGAAAACAAGGAAAATTAAACTATTTCTTCTTTTAAAGTCTACTTTTGAGCAGCGTTAATTTTTGGTGCTAAACCCTGTCTGCTGATGTTAGTCAATAGGTTCTAGCGTCTAAAGCATGGGTGGTTGCATGGGAATACCCATGTACCACCCATTTAACGCCCCCTTGACGCAAAGTAATGCAAAGCAGCGTTTTTCGCTTCTTAGTGTTACTTTTCCATACAAACCACTGCTAATACCAATTAGCGCTGGTTTCTTAATCCCAAAAAAGGTTTCGCGTTGGTTTAGCGCTACAAAAGTAACGCTAACCGGACGCTAAACCTTTCTGAATCTGGTCTCAAGAGTCAAGTGTGGTAGGAACTAACTGAGCCCCCACAGTGCCATATTACGAAAGACCCCAAAACACCAGGGGTAAATGGCCCCAACCACCGTGGTTCAGGGTCGATAGCTATATCCAACCGAACTGGGCAGTCGGGCTAGGTTCTTGCATTTGGTAAGCTAGAATTAGAAGAGGCGTCTGCCCCAACCTCTAAACCCAAGGCATTGCATAAATCTACGGCCCAGGGCACAAGTCCTAAAAAAAAAGAAGTGGGGGGACGCTGACGTCACAACAGGAAGTGACGTCACGAAAGGTGGCTTGCACCATCAGACTCATTGCCTCCCCTCGCTCACCCCTTAGATGCGATTGCATCAGAGAAGCCAGCGCGTGAGCAGCGTTCTGAATGGGCTCCGATCTCACCCCAGAGAGGACAAAGAGTGAATGTGTGGCTCCGGTTATCGGGATCCCAGTAAAATAAGTTCGGGGACGCCGTCCACCCCCGTGGTATACCGCCTCGAGCCCTGCTATGGCCCCTTTATACCCTGACCTGAAAGAGCAAGCTTTCTTTTTACAAAAATCCAGTTTGTCACTAGGACCTTATTTCCCTCACTCAGATACTGACAAATATATCTCCAGTTTTGACAAGCTCTTTATTTCTAGTCACTTCAATCGATCTGGCACTACACGGCCTCCACACCGCATTGATCTCTTGCTGGCCACGGATTATGACTTCTCGACAGCGTTTAAAAACATAAGCCACCGCAAATCAAATTTTAATTACATTTTTCCTTTCTCTTATATTTAATAGTGGCTTGCGCACTGTGCGGCGGATTGACGGGTCATTGGCACTGAAATCCTTTCTTCTCAGAGAGCTGCGAATCGTCTTTTGTTGCGCAGGACACGCCGGCCTTACTCCACGATAAACTGACATGAGAGGGTATGTTTTTCTTCAACCTTTTCCTCCCCCGTGGCTGAGCTCATGGCTTTACCACGAGACCATGATCTCTCCACGTGATTTGGTACAATCACTCGATTCGCTCATTACCTCACCTGTACTTTGGTGGCAAGAGGAACAAGCTGCGCATTTAGTGGCGTTTATTTATTCTGCGTTTTTCTTCTCAATTATATTAGTTCACAAATATAGTATTTTATTTTTTTACTTTTCTTTCATTTTACATTTTGTTCCTTAACAGCTCTATATTTAATGTTTGTATTTGGTTCCTTAAAATCTGTATTCAAGAGATACTACGTCAAGGAATCCCGAAGGTTACATTTTGGCCAAAGTGTTACCAGCCCATATGAGGGAGGAGGGGCGAAGTTCAGGCCATAGTTAATCTCTGAGCCTGTTGGTAGCGGTTTATTCCACCACGAAGGATCTAACAGTCCTGAATACGTTTTGAATTTGGGAACTGCGTATGACATTTTAGGGTACAAAGACCTGGGTCACAGGATACTTAATTACAAACTCTAACTTCCTTCTGAAATAGAGATGCAGGCTTCAGAGTTAATCGAGGGTATTTGCCAAAAAGGGTTACTGCTTATGATTACGCAATAAATCTGTCAGCAGTTGTAGTTGACAACAAAATAAGACTTAAACAAGCACTGGCAGTCATACGTCTGGCTGGCAGTAGTTTGGCTTTTCAATCCTTTTTTGGCATGTTTTTTTACAAAACTACTATTGGAGGATCGCTGGGTCCCTCGTCAACCCATAAAATTGACTAAAAATGAAAATATTTTTTTTTCATCTCAGAAAATAAACATTGCTGTAGTAGTATCTGGTACTGAAAGGAACTATTTTGTGTGTCTATGTACTACTTGTGAATTGGCAGAATGCTGTCATTTAGAGTAAAGTTGGCAATGGCTGAAGCAGGGCCAGCTTTAGCGCTGGTGGCGTCCGGTGCAACAATCTTTTTCGGTGTCCCCCCCATCCATGAGCTACTCCTCGGATTCCCTCACTACCACCCATCAAAAGTGCCCCTCATCCCTCCATGGCCCCTCGCTCACATACATTTCATGCGTTTTAAAGGGCTGGTAAAGACTGGCTTTACTAATCCACTCAGCTATTCACATAAAGTACAAATCTGTTCTTTTGCAGCTGGTATATCAACCCTCTGCGCTACTTTATGGCGAGTCAAAACTGCCACTAGACAAAACTCTGAAATCTCAGTCTCTATCAGGAACATTAATCACAAGAGTTATCTTGACGTTGCTGCCTGAAAGCTGGTTGCACAAGGAACTCAGCAGCAGGTGCTTGTAAATTCGGAGTTATTGCTAAATACAGCACCCCCCCTAAATTCAGTGCCCCTCTCCTGGTCAGCGGCAAGTGCAGCCACACGGGTCGCAATGCCCGAAAGCCAGCCCTGGGCTGAAGTGGGCTGCCCCACTGCCCCATGCGTATGTTGTAGTGGGTTGGAAAACAAAATATGAACGACACAATAGCAAACCAATGGATGAAGAGAACTGAGTGATACCCCCATATAGAATGTATATTATAAATATAATTTTAGTAAAATCAAAAGGCCTTGGCTAATGCCAGACCTAAAAACAGATTCTGAAAATGAAACGCTGTCAGTCAACCTCGAACAATGTGAGTTCACCCCATTTCCCATCCCTCTGTCCTTGTGCAGGTTTGTTCATGCCCAGCCTTAGCACGTCTCTCTAAAATTTCCCACATGCCTTCGCCCAAAATAATCAGACCACAAACATTATCACTATAGCAAAAAAGGCCACTTTATTTAGATCAGGTAACTCACTGAACTAGAAATACTCTTTATTTCATTATGTATACACAATTTGGTAAAATGGGCCAAAACCATTCACTTCTTACTTAAACTGTTTAACTTTCTGACCAAAACCATCAATGTATATAATTTGTACCTTTTTTCTAACAACCTTGTTTTTATTTCTTAACTTTCAGCTTGTATCCAAAAGGATGGGTAAGCCCGCTCCAGACTCACCCACCCCCAAAACCGCCTCTCGAACCTGTCTCCCAGAGTAACCTGTCTAATAGTGGCATGACACTTTTTATATATATATATATATATATATATATATATATATATATATATATATATATATATATATATATATATATATATATATATATATATATATATATATATATTCACAGAAAAAACCATAGGTTATAGACCATATATAGTTAGGAATTAGCATTTACAAAACCTTGAAAATTCACTGAAAAAACCATAGGTTATAGACCATATATAGTTAGGAATTAGCATTTAGAAAACCTTATTTTACTCACACAAAACCATTGAAATTCCATATATAGTTAGTTGCACTAACTATATATCGCGCACCCGCAATCCACTGCTGATGATGTCACATATTACATCATTCATGACATGGTCAGTGACATCACTGATGACATCACTGATGACATCTCAAATGACATCACTGATGACAACATCCAGTGACTGTATGTTTCTGTAAAGTTAAAATATGTCTTAGATATTGAAGAATGAGTGGATGTATAAGTGTCTGGATGAAGGATTTAGTAGGTGCGTGACTGACTGTATGAGTGAGTGATTAAATGTGTCTCACTGAATGCATGGGTTAGTGACTAAACTGTCTTAATTTGTGCATCATTATGTCTGTTGTGATGTAAACTGCTGCATGTGTTGATCATTAGCTATACGAGAGGCTATATGTGTTATTAATTGGTTGCCCAAGTATTTCTATGGGAGATTGAGTTTGTGTGGGGGTGGCTGGAAGGTGTGTGACTCTGTGCATAGATGTGTGAGCAGTTTATTCACTAGGTGTATGAGTTCAAGAGTGCATGTGGAAACAGCTACATGGGCAGTTGACTGTGTGCATGAGTGTATTGATGAGTGAATGGATATCTCAATGCTACATGTCATAGTAAGTACATATGTAAAACACAGTACATGTGAGAGTTGGCATATATAAATAACTGTGCATGAGAGCCACTGAGTGAGTGGTTGTATCGATCATTGTGAACTTGTATCAGGGATTGTATAAGAGAGTAAATATGTGTTAGTATATGTTTCAATAAGTAAGGTGTGTATAACTGTATAGTTGAAGAAATGGAGGTGAGATTGTTTCTTTGCATGACTGACTGGGTGTGTGAGTAACTCCATGGATGAGTGGCAGTGTGTGAGTGTCTGTATACACTGAGTGTATCTAAGGTTATATTAGAGTCTGAAGAGGTTTATCGTATTAGCACAAGAATGATGCCAAATGAGACGTCATCAGTGATGTCATCAGTGATGTCATTTGAGATGTCATCAGTGATGTCATCAGTGATGTCACTGACCATGTCATGAATGATGTAATATGTGACATCATCAGCAGTGGATTGCGGGTGCGCGATATATAGTTAGTGCAACTAACTATATATGGAATTTCAATGGTTTTGTGTGAGTAAAATAAGGTTTTCTAAATGCTAATTCCTAACTATATATGGTCTATAACCTATGGTTTTTTCAGTGAATTTTCAAGGTTTTGTAAATGCTAATTCCTAACTATATATGGTCTATAACCTATGGTTTTTTCTGTGAATTTAATTGGTTTTTTAACAGCTAATATCTGTAGCTGTTAAATGTATTCTTCTTTAAATCCAAAAATATATTTTATATGTTTATGAATAATTTTTTTTTTAAATATTTTTTTTTCTTCGTTCCCGCTTCGCGAATCGGGAAGCTTCCCGTTAGCTGACCTTGATGCCGCGAAATAGACCGCGAGCCGGTAAACGTTTCTTTACCGCAAGTGCCGCGTTAGAAAACAACATCGTGACGCCTCCCGTCCGCATGACGTTTCACGTTGTCGCGTGATACGTCATATGACGTGCTACGTTAGCGAACTGGTACGCGAGTCGCAAAGCGCAGGTTTCTGGAAGCAAACCGGGAGGCCCTGCAAAGCGCTTAACGTAAACACAGCAAGTCATGTGACTTGGTAATAACACTTTTCATTGGTTCATTTCACTTTTGGTTTCCTAATGATGTAAGACTAGGTCATATAATCTAAAATGAACACTTTTGATTGGTTGAGAACTCTTGTTTTTCCCAAATGATGAAAATCCCTCCTTCTTTCCTCACTCTGACTTTCATCATTGTGAGAGAAAGACCCTTTGTGATCACTGAGCAATGGCTTCTTTAGTAGCTTCAGCTGGTGCTTCCCCACCACCTCCACCACATCCAAGGAAGAGTGGACCACCTGCTCAAGTTGTAATTCAACAAGAAGAAGAAGAAGAGGAACAGGAGGACGAGCACGAAGAGAGGCAGTTTTTGCCTGAGCAGCCCAGGACGTCTCACCGGAAAGAAAACTTCATTTGGCAATTTTTTAAAATTCCCAAAGGTCAGAAAAAAGTAAATGCAAGATACGTAACTTGCCTTATATGTCAAGATAGACTGTCCAGAGGGACCGACAAAAAATACAGTTTCGGAAACTACACAATGCATCGCCATATGACTAGGTGGCATCCTAACAACTACAGTGCTGCACAGTTTCGGAACGACCTAGATAATCTCCCTATTATGGCCAGAAGATCTGTTGTACCGGAAGTAACGGGACCAGAGGGCAGGGAGATGGTGCCAAATATACAAATGAGATTTGGTGATGTAAAACACATCTGCGCATTTTGCGATGGATTCATTTCCTACGGAGAAAAAAGCATCACTCTGATCAACAGAGCTATTGACTATCATATGCAAGTTTGTCCGAAACGGCCAAAATAATAAATACTTCTTTTTTTTGTTTTGTTGCTCCTGTTGAGCCCTTTACAATGAATCGTTTTCATTGCCCCCTCCAAGAAAAACCCAAAAAAATATAAAACTGTTCCGAAAAATTCAAAAACAGTAAAAAAATGTTCAGAAAAATAAAAAAAAAAGTTCTTTTCAGAACTACCTCCCCGTTATTAAAAAATTGGTACAATATTTGGAACTGTGCCAACCTCTATTTCTCTTAGTTCGCTTCCTAGTTCGCTCGCTGGTACGCGAACCGGAAGCGAACCAAAAACAGTAAGTATAAGGGAAGGAAACAGACACTTATGTTAAAAGAAACACAGCTATAAGGGAGTAAACTAGAGATACCATTACCCGTAATCCACTGCTGATGATGTCACATATTACATCATTCATGACATGCTCAGTGACATCATCAGCAGAGGATTGCGGGTTTTTTGGCAACATGCCTTATCCACGGTTTAATAACGCTGCCTTTTGCTTTATATATGTTTTCAAATTGTATGAAATATATACCAATAGGTCGTTATGAACCTTT
Source organism: Lissotriton helveticus (assembly GCF_964261635.1). Classification (NCBI taxonomy): domain Eukaryota; kingdom Metazoa; phylum Chordata; class Amphibia; order Caudata; family Salamandridae; genus Lissotriton; species Lissotriton helveticus. The sequence continues at coordinate 375,443,068 of NC_136072.1, read as the reverse complement.
AGGTAGTGCTTTTCTTCATGAGGTCTGGTCGCTTCCATACACATACAGATGTTTCAAAGATGATCAAGAAGTTTATCTGAATGGAGAGGAATGCACTGAGACGCCAGATCATTCACTAATGTGTAGGCACATACAGTTACACGGTTCATGCAACAAACACCGACCAAATATGGCTTGCGTGTTGCAAGGCACGCCAGTTCCTGCTATCATCCCCACGTTCAAGTTGTTGGAAAATGGTAGTTATTTGATGCTCAATAATGAAGATTGTTCTGAGTTAATTAAAAGTATTCCTTTTATCGTAACAGTAAGTGAACGGGTTATTTGCTGCAGAAATGTTCTATTTCCTCCCACACATGAACATAGGGAGTTTTCAATCTGGCCACAAATACCAACCTTGGGACACGTTTCAACGGCATGGCAAGAATAAGAGCTCTTTTGTCTCAGAGAGAGGTGGCCTTGAGTTCGGCCCGTGAAACTTTCGTACTTCACATAGCGAACACCCATACAGAGGTGCACACCCTTTTCAATTAAGATTTGCCTTTCAATTTCAGCAACATGTTTCCGACTATCTTTAACGCATCCTCCACAAAGTCCCTGGCACACTTTTTTAAAGTTGTTACCAGTGGTCTCGTGACTTCATTTGAGAAAATCTTTGGAGTCATCCCTGCTTCCTTTCATTGTATTTTCTGCACTCTGGTTCGTAGATTGGCATTTTTACTTGCATTACCAGCGGACGCTCTTGTGCTTTTTTACATTTTTAAATATGGATGTCCCTCCTATGCAACCTCCGACCCTGCAGCTGCTGACACTGTTCCGCAATCGCATGCTAGAATATTATGGCACAATGCCGTTGGCGATATTAAGCACGGCATATGGATTATCTTTTCGGTTCTCCTACTTCACCTGTGTCCAGCCTGTATTTCACTGCCTGACCTGTGATTTCGATTGGGCCATTGATTTGTGTCTCTGCGGACCGGTTTCTCCTGACGTCGACTTTAATCAGCTGATGACTCCTATCATTACTCACGAGTTGGTTTGTCCTGGCGAAAGGATTATGGCTGTGGCATTGATGCATGGACTACTTGGTCCCTGGAATTTACTAGCGGCAGCACAGTCTTTCTTGGAACAGAGCTTTCTTGAAAACCCACCGAGCTGTCCTCTGATGGTGATAGAGGATCCGGTGCTGGGAGAGCACGTATGTTCTTTTCCGCTTTTAAATTGGATGGCTGAACTGTTTTCGGATGAAGACGGTGACTTCCTATTGGAGGCTGTTGCAGCTTATTTTGCATACACAGTTATGTCATAGACCTTTTTCATGTTTGATATGCTGAGTACTAGCATTTCATTGACAATTCATTGACTTATTTGTCAAGTTTTTATTATTTACCTTGCCTATTGGCTTAAGACTCGATAAAGTACTTGGCTGTTTTATTTTTCTTTAGCATTAAATTTTCCTAGTTTTTAATGCTTTACCTTGCGGACCGTCCACATATAAACTTGCAATCTGCTCTCATGAGATGGCACTTCTATTATCTTATTCAGTTCGTTTCCGGATCATGAGGAGGTGTCATCTAGGTCCTGGATATCTTTACACCGTGTTAAGTTAGCATGGGCTCATTACCGGTTTAAACGCCATTTTTCCTTTTTTGCAACTTCTGCACACGACACTTAGTTGTTGCTTTAGCTTTCCACCTAGTAGTTCATCGTGGTTTACATGAGAATAATATGTTATTGGTCTACTATCTGCTTTACTTGTTAAACTATATCTGTACAGCGAGTGCTAAAGTTTCAAGAACAACACGATACAGAATTGTTATGAGGTCTGATCTCCACGACTTCATACTCATAACATAAGTGCAACTTCTGCCAATTCTGGGCATGAGGCGGGTTTTATATTGCTTTGCCGAACACACATACACAACAGTTGATGCGGTTCACATGAAGAGAGAGCTGGTGTATGCTGATGTGATTCCTTCAAATCTAAGACACTAAAGTATGGGCACGCCCTAAACCAACACAAAGAGACCTTCTTAGCAAATAATATAATATGTGTATTAGGGAGGGTGAGATATAAGCAGCCGCGGGCCGTGCAGGGAGTTACGATGGGGCAGGGAGGCGGGGAGGGGGAGAAGCAGGGTGGAGCCCTCTCTACCTTGCCCCTCCCCCTCCCCGCCTCCCTGCCCCACCGTAACTCCCTCCACGGCCCGCGGCTGCTTATAAGTGTTGCTAACTCTTATTCATTTACAGCATGTTAACATACTGTCACCATTCGCTTTTTATGTACTAGTAACTATGCTGGTAATTTTGCTACTGATAATATGTGTACTTGTATTCTCCACCCTGCTTCTCCCCCTCCCCGCCTCCCTGCCTCACCGTAACTCCCTCCACGGCCCGCGGCTGCTTATAAGTGTTGCTAACTCTTATTCATTTACAGCATGTTAACATACTATCACCATTCACTTTTTATGTACTAGTAACTATGCTGGTAATTTTGCTACTGATAATATGTGTACTTTTATTATCTAAGGTACTACGCCTGAGAAGACGGCATTAGTAAATAAACATTTCAAATACACATCTGTTCTTCTTAACTCCATGTTCTGGTTTCTAAGAAATCTATAACGACCGACTGTTCATGAGTTCCACGTATCCTGAGGTACTATAAGTTCATATTCTGGATTGTCTAAACATTGAGAGTTTGTTATATCCAATGTGACACTGTACCTAGCTTGCTAAGGAGTTTTTGATTACTAACGTGAGTTTTGGGACACCCTAATTCGCCGAGGTTCCAATCCTCTGTCCACAGTTCTGTGTGAGAACAGAAACCCTGCGACAGGGGCACCCCCGACCCTTGCTGGAGCTTCATCACACTTGCGATACAACTCCAGCAATGCGCCACCTTTACGGCACAGATACATCACGCATCTGTGCTGTTTTTGCCCCATGATGCGCCGCATTGTAAATGCAGCACACCATAGGTGACGGAACAGCGGCACAAAATGACTAACACATCCCTAGTGATGCGCCAGTCATCATAAATGTATCCCTATGCTTCTTATCTTGTTAGAGATGAACCGCCATATGTATCATCAAAGTTATTTGCATTTCCTAAATAGCGAACTTTAAGGAATAAATAGCGATTCTTTACCATTCCTAGTTTGCGATGAGCTATTTGCTAATTAGCCGAATGTAGCCCAATGAAGCCCAATGTAGCCCAATGTAGCCCAAAGATGGCCGCCAGACACACAAAAAAACAAATGTAGCCCAAATATCAGCCAGATGTAGCCCAACTATAGCCCAGTGACAGAATGACCAATCAGCTTCGCAAACCTCCGTTACGCGAAGCGGAGCGCTGTTACAGATATATATCTTTTTTTGAACGTTAATTTCTCAAAATCCACTGGAGCACATATATTGAGACCTAGCAAAGGCACATCGGGCTACCAGTCCCTAATATTTTGCCAAGTTTCGTGCAAATCCATTCAGCCGTTCAATTATTATTATTATTATTTTTTTTTGCCCCGCGGGGCCCTTTTAAAACCTCCACATCAAACCTAGGGGGTCAGCGAGGATCTACTATGCCCCCTTATAGTTATTTCCCCCTTTGTTTTGACCTCCTCTTGTCTCTCGATCCTACCGAGAGACAAGATGGCGGCCGCTACGGACTGTTTGGAATGTTGACAGACGCCGGAGAACCAATCAGCTTCGCTTCACAAAGCTCCGTTGCGCGAAAAGTCCGCGAACCAGTGCGCTGCCCGGTCCGCTGTTACAGATATATATCTTTTTTTAAACGTTAATTTCTCAAAATCCACTGGAGCACATATATTGAGACCTACAAAAGGCACATCGGGCTACCAGTCCCTACAATTTTGCCAAGTTTCGTGCAAATCCATTCAGCCGTTCGGGCTAAAAGTGAGGCCAACCGCCCTATGGAAAACTCAATGTTAAAAACACGTTTTGGGACCCCCCTTTTTTCTCGGCCCCCACTGGACGAACCCCCCCCAAATTTTCAAGGGCTGCTCAGAAACAAAATGTGCCATTTTCCTGAAAATTTCAGCCAATTCCGTCCACAAACGCCAAAGTTATTAGACATAGAATTTTCAAAAAACCCATAGAGAAAAAATCCTAACTATATATACCTACTGGCGACCGCCAGTAGGTAATATATATATATATATATATATATATATATATATATATATATATATATATTTTTTTTTTTGGGGTGTGTGAGGGTGGGATTTCGCCGACCGAAAAAACGCACCCGCCTCCCTGACGACTTCCCAACGATAATCTCTCACGCTTCAGCGTTCAGTTTAGAACGCTGACAGCGCGCGCCTGCCTACAGCCCCTTCCGCCAATCCCTAACACCTGGCCTGATCCATTCGGGCAAAAAACCCCAAGGGGAGACTGCTTGAGCTACTCTCCCCCTGGGGCCCCCAGTGTCAGTACTGCCCCTTTTAAATATTTGATCTGAGAAGTGTTTTTACCGCCGCTTTCTAACTTCTTTGTAGAAGTGCCAGAACTGTCATTGTGACAGGGAAACAGACTTCCTGGTCCCCAGACTGTTGTGCCAGTCACGTCGCAATAAACAATGAATGCAAGGAAATTACAGACTGCAGTTTAACAAACCTAGCCGCGCACCTGTCAAAAAACACTCCAAATGCAATATCTGCTACTTTTGGGTTTCTGTCAACTCTGAAGCAGCAATCGCCAAGGACCTACCTTGTGATTATCAGCTGTTATAATGTCAGGTGCTCAGTAAACAAAGAGCAGTCTTTACCACACACCATCCCACGCCTGCCCACCGGCACTGGCAGGTGGAGCTGTGTGTTCTCTGCAGCGTCGTTGTCTCTGGCAGCGCTTTGAAATGGAGATTTATCTGCCCACACACAGTCTGGGCACTGGCACAGGTCTGCCCGGTGCCTCGTGCCAGCATGGCTTCCAGAGAGTCGAGCCATCTGTTCCACATCAAGGGGCTGAGACACGCTAGCATGGAGGGCACCGATTACCAACACTGCATCCAAAACAAACACACATTAAGTGCTCTTTCATGTCTACCCTTCACACTCGTAAACACACCATCAACACAGCCTCGAATATGCAAGCATAAACACAAATATAGGCTCTGCCACACAAACACCCACACAGACCCACATACAGACCTTCCCTCATACACTCAGTTACATTAGTAGTCAATCAAAGGCCCTACCTGGTTATGATCAGTGAGACAATCACATGTGACCTTTCCTGGGTAATATTTTGGGGATTTAAAAAAAAAAATATGTTTGCAATGGAATCTTTCATATAGGATTAGCACTGGTGATTTATAGTTTTTCCTCACACAATATGCATTGTTTTTGGTGAAGCAGGATGTTACCATTACCCACTCCAGATGTATATCTGACCATCCAATCAGGAATTAACGAAAATGCGAATATCTTTCCACATGTATTATTAGTTTTTGTTTTTACAAAATTGCACTCTGGTTGATATTACTTTTACTGCCTGATATATATATTCTGTTGAGTAATCCATGTTTAATCGATTGTAGAGCCTATAAATATGTAGATTATCAAAGAAGTTTTGGTCACCCCAGAAACTTATGTTTTATTGTAAATGTAAGAGAAACGGTGACAGAACCTTTGATATAGTGCCTCCTCTCTGAAATGAAAAGTTTTGTACATTTATCAATACCAGAGCAAAGTTGTGCAACGCCAACTGGCACTGAGTTAAATGAGGAAGAATGCGGCGTGTCAGCCCAGACACTCCATGCGTTGCACGATAGTGCCTTAGTAGAAAGTGCACACAAGCAAGCCAAGGTGCACAGGCAACGAACGCCCCGCCCACACATAAAGCGCAGCATTGCGTCTCACTGCGAATGCCGCAAACACATGAAAGGCGTGACAAGCTACAGAACCCACGAGGATTTTGCGAAAGCAGGTTGATAAACCAATGAAGAAACAGAGGCAATCCAACGAAACAAACGCACCCAAAATCCCAGAGGGACAGACAGGATACAGAAGTAAGTGACAAAAAAGTGGAAAATGATAATCATGACTGAAGAGAGGGGACGTCTTTCTGCTGAGATGAACAAACACGAGCAGCCACGGCCGGTAGTAGGTGTAACCGCAGGGCGGTGACATGGGGAAGGGGAGGGGCAGGGTGGGGGGTAGTAATGTATGGATTACAGACTTTAACAGGTAAGTAAACATATAAATAAATAAAACAAATGTTGTTGCGCGCACTGCATTGCATTTGGGGATGCAGTGCATGCAACGAAATTCGTTTTATTTATTTATATATTTACTTACCTGTTAAAGTCCGCAATCCATACATTACTACCCCCCACCCTGCCCCTCCCCCTCCCCACCTCAACGCCCTGCATTTACAGCTACTACCGGCCGCGGCTGAACACGAGAATAGCCAGTTTGTGAGTTCCAAAACTTCCTCAGCCTCAAAAACTGCATCCAACAATGTTAAGATTCAATCAATCACTTGGTATGTAAAGCGCAACTATTCACCCGAAAGAGTCTCAAGATCGCTATGGGGGGGGGGGGGTCAGCCCCAGGCTATACTTTAATGTTGTTACGTTCGTCAAGAAAACTGATGAGAAAAAGAAAAGATGGTTGTGAAAAGTTGGCCTGGTATATGCTGTCGGCTAATTAATGTGGGCACCTTGCACCAGTCCAAACAGCCCTTATGGTGATTTAAGAGGTCAAAGATAACCTTAGAAAGCTATCCAAGAGGTAGCTGTGGAGAGCAGCCTTCAGGCTTAGTCTTGAAGGAATGTTAAGCATCTTGTTTTACCAGAATGCAACCTTATAGTATTGGTTAAATGAAAGGAGAACCACACAGTAGTTATAAAAACATTTAAATAATATAACACTATCTAGTATGACCCAGTATCTCCTACATGGAGATAATCACAAAGCACACAATACTTGAGCAAAGAAATGACAGTGTATAACACTAATACACAGTGGGCACCAGGGGGGACCAAACCATATACTAAATAACTGGTATAAGAATCACGACTCGAGTCAAGGCAGTGTCGAGGGGACGTAGAATTTCTGGGACCCCAAGGAACCACCCAAGGTGAGTTGATGAGGACTCCACGGAGGGCGTGTGCAGTGTGGGAATATGACTGTGTGCTCCATACAATTCTATTTGGAAGTCGCGGTTGAAGTTTTAGGGTTTAAGGACCCTTCCTAGTGGACTTCAAAGAAACCCTGTGGAACACAGTAGGTTGGAGAGCCACTCCACCCATGAATACTGAGGTACCCAAGTTACCTATCCCAGGCGAGCCGGGTGCATAGGTCAGAAGTGGCATCGGAAACCGCAGTGTAACCTAATGGAGGACTTCAAAGAAGAGCCGCTGCTGGAAGTGAGAAAAGTGTCTGCTGGAATCCAAAGGTGGATTCTTGTCAAGGAATACCTGAAAGCAGAGGGGACAGAGTCTGGGTCACTTGGAAGTGACAGGGGCTTGGTAGACAAATGCCCACCGATGTTGGGTGCTTCAGGTTGGTTGATGGAGTCCTTGACTCTGCACCTGCGGAAACCAGGAGATGTTTAGGATGACCATGAGCCGGATGTGAGCTGTCCCTCAAAGGATGTCGAGTGTTGAGGAGTCAGTATCCGACGGGAGCACCAACAAGCATTGGCAACAGCTACCCACGCAGAGGGTCAAGGCAGTGTACGATTCAGACCAGCAAGGCCCAGGAGACTCAGCACACACAGGGGAGTCAGGGTGAGCATGAGGCAACCAGGGGAGCCCAAGAGAAGCAAAGTTGACCCTCAATTGGACCCACAGGCTGGAGGCACAGGAGTCACGGGAGGACCTCAAGCGATTTCACCAAACAACAGCCCACGGAGTACTCAGTGCGAGGAGGTCAAAGTTCTTGGTAGTAAGTAGAACCAAAATTTGGGGCTACTTGGAGCCCAATGCACTTGTTCAGGAATTGCCAACAAGCACATGAACATGCAAATACACGCAGTGCACAGAGGTTCAGGTATTGCAGCCTCCACGAGGGACACTGACCTCAAACTTGGCAAGGGGGCAGCTCAGGCCTAAAGGGATGTAGAAACCCACCTCCTGTGTTGCTGGACTGTTTGGAGTCCATAGGAGGTTGGGATCAGCAGACCGGTCAGCAGTGTTGAGGTGCCTGCGAATGCAGGATAGTGACTCCTTCACTTCAAGGAAGATTATCTTTGGTTGTCCTTGATGCGCCACAGGTCCTACACGGATCCTGTATGGTGTTCGGCCACAGATGATGCTACAGACTGAGAGGGAGACACAGTTGGGCCCAAACGAAGTCCAGCAAAGTCCAGAGTGTCCAAACGGTCGAAGTGCAGTGGTTTCTTGGTCAGAATCTTGTCCACGTCAAATCTAAGGCCCTACAACCAGGTAAGCCCTTAAGTACCCACAGGGGAGGATTGGAAAGATTCAGGGGACCCTCCCAGGGGAAAGTCTGGACAGGGGGAGGTTACTTCCATGTCCTTTGTCCAGTTCCACACCAGAGCGGGAACCAACGGCTCCCAGGACTGGTTTGAACTGGACTATGCACAGGGACACCAAATGTGCCCCTCATTCAGACTTTCAGTCGCTGGCAAGTGCACCCACCCAGCCTTAATACACTAAATCTTATCTGGAAGGTAGTAACACCTCCCTGTGACAGTATGTCTATTGTTGGACTTCCCCTGCTTGAGATTGTCTCAGCAGCAGAAGGGCAGAAATGTGTCTCTGGTTGGCAGCAACAATTCCGTGCTGTCCGGAGTTAGAAGGCTGGTACTGGGATTGCCAGGGACCCCATGAAGCTCGCTGCTGAGGGGTGGAATCATACCTCCCACACCGGTTACCAGTTAAACATGAGAGGGTTTGTTTCACCCATTTTAGAGTTGGTCATCACACAGTCACGTAATGCCCCCCTATATGTCGTATATGGCTGCTTCACTGACAACCCAGGAGAATGGACTCCTTAGGCTGCAGGGGTGTCCTGCTCATACAGTAGCACCCTCTCACTTAGAACCAAGCACCCTGCCTTTAGGATTGTATAGGCCTGCTATAGGGGTGACCTATAGGTTTTAAGTGCAGTGACCCTTAGATATAGTAAACCTATATCTTAAGTAAGTGGTGCATGCACCAACCTACACAGGCTGCGATGGCAGGCCTGTAGTTCCATTTTGCATGGCCTCTCATGGGTGGCATAATACATGCTTCAGCCCATGGGAGGCCTCTGGGGTAAGAGAGAGTTTACTAAATGTTTTAACCATTTCCCTCCCAAATACATTTCCAAAGTCAATTTCTTTGTCGTTGTCCAAGTCTTCAAAGATGATGTTCAAAAAATGATCACTAAGGCTAAACCTTTAAAGCGCTTAATTGACTCAGTGCCGGGAAACAACTCCAAAGAATTGCACACCAGCTTTTGTCTTACTAGTTGAAGTTAGGGTCACTTCCTCTTTGGGAAGGTGTATTCCCTGAGGGCTTTAAAGCTGGCATGGTCAGTCCTCTCCTGAAACAAGCATTGGCAAAGCCAATAAGTCTGGGTAATGCGAGAGCTCTTTGCGTTGTCAATGTTTTTTAGCCATGTGTTAAAGCAGCACGCTGCTGTTTATCATGGCTGTAAGTCATGGAAAAAAGCGCTTTAATGTGGCCAGTGCTGGCTATGTAATAGCGCTTTTTTGTCTGCCAGGAGGGGCGGGACAAGAGATACAATATGGGGGGCTGGGCAAGCAACAGAATATGGGAGGGGTAAAGGGTAGGTGGGGAAAAGTTTAAAAAGCACTCTGGTGCAGCCAGTGGTGTCCACGTAATATAGCTTTTTGTTTAGGTGGGTGGGGTAAAACATGACAACGGGAGGGAGGGAGCAGACAGACACGGATCTGTCTCTACATTCAAAAACAAGGGTGGGCGGGTGATGGTGGGAGATGAAACATGGGCAAGTGGGGTGGACAAAAAACCAACAAGGGCGCGAGGGGAGGTGAAAAAAGCAACATGGATAGGGTTGAGTAGCATTGGCAGAACTAGTGCAGTACTAGAATAGCAGTGGACCCGCATGTGTTGACTTGAGAAAGACAACAAAAATACACATGACAGCACATCAAGAGAACAGCATGCCTCTCAGGCATTCTCCATTAAAAGCAATGTGTGTGCTGGTTACCTCTAACACTCACTTGCCTTGTAAGTAAAGTAACAGAACTTTAAAAATGTGAAGCATATGATGTAGTCAGGTACACAATCCAAATACAAATGCTGTATGACAAAGTGAAACTGTACAGTGCATAGTTTACAACACTATGAAGTAAGTACAGGAGTATATGAATAGTACTTTGAAGTGTGCACCCCAGAGTGCATGCAGAATGCATAGTGATGTGAAATGGCCAGCAAAGAGATCACGCAGGTGAAAACTGATGTGAAGTGTTCAATACAGAGTAAAAAAAAATGTGTAGTTCATTGAAGCGCAGAGTACACGCAAAGGGCAAAGCTGTATGAAGCACATTGCTCCTGCAGAACAATGCATGATGCTAGTGCAATGAAGTGTATACATGCAGGTCTAATGTGGCATGGTTATCTGACTTTGAAGTCAGAGAAAGAGAAGTAAACAGGTGCCCTTAGAAAACAGAGACTGACATTTGAACTCGGTCTTTGAATGAACGGCAAATGTGATGAGATAAGAACAAGATTTACATGCCTGTTTTCAGAAACAGAGCTTGGAGCAAGTGAAACATGAGCGTTCATGTGAAGCGCTCTTAAAGAAAGAAAAAAGGAGTTCCTAAAACATTTCCTAAAATGGGATCAGTGGATGGATAATAATAATTGGTCCATGCTCTTGGGGAGGGCTAAACACAATAAGAGGCAAGACCCATGCATGCCATGGACAAATGGGGAAAAAGAAAATGAGAGCAATGATGGAGCCAGCAAATGAAAAGACTATGGGTGGGCTGAAGCCCACATACTGAATAGAACAGTCTCTTCAAGACAGTGCATGTGGTGTCTAGCTGAGACCTAAAAATGAGACCTTTCATAAAACTCACACATGTTAAATGCTTCCATATACGTGTTGCAATAATTTTCTACCCATTAAGCACAAGCTATGCTTCAAACCCACCAGCACTTGTTCAGTTAACTAAATATACACCTCTAAAAGTGTAGCTTTCTGCGTGTAATGGGTATTGAAAACCAGCAAGTTAGATCCAGCTGTCGTTTTATTATATTATATCACTTCTAGTCCTCCAAACACATTTGTGGAAGGCTATAAAATGGCAAGGTGACCCTTGACCCGGTCACTCCACTACCGCACGGCCCCCGTGTGCCCGGATTCTGCTGCCGCTGCCTGCTTGGCCCTCTTGCTGCCGCCTCTCCTTAGGGCCAATGCTCTCCAGGCTTGCCCTCGCTCTACAGGCTTGCCCAGGCTTGCCCTCTCTTTCCCCCGCTCCGCTTTCCCGCTCTTTCCAACCCCCCCCTCTGCTCCCCGCCGCTGCTCTCCTGAGGCCCGCCCCCTTCTCCTGTCTCCCGCTCCCAATTCGCCGCCCCGCTCCCGCCTCCCAGCTGCTCCTCCCTCCCACTTCGCCATAAATGGCGGGGACCGCGCGTATGCGCAGCGGGCATGCCGATTGCGCGCCAAAGGCAAGCCAAAGGCAAGCCTGTCTACGCCCGTCCACACCTCGACCACGCCCAGCGCCAGAACCCCTGGACCCCGCCAGAGCCAGCCAACCCAACTGAGCTACGACGCCGCCACCCTCCACGCACTCAACACCGGCCGACATCCAGCCTGCGACCAAGCCACACCGAAACGCACCCACGGAGCCTTCACTTGTCACGCCTGCTACTTCACCTGCACTCGGTCCTGCACCGTGCCAGCCAAAACAGTCACCAACAACAACCACCTCAAGTGCATCCTGCTCAACACCCGCTCCATCCACAGGCACGCCGTCGAACTATGGGACCTCCTGGACAAAACGGCACCAGACGTCGCCTTCTTCACGGAAACCTGGATGAACGCCTCCTCAGCCCCCGACATCGCCATTGCCATCCCGGACGGCTACAAGATCATCTGGAGGGACCGCGTTAACCAGACCGGAGGAGGCATTGCCATCGCCCACAGAAACACTATCCGCATCACGACCAACACCGACGACACCCTCGCCACCGCAGAGCACCTGCACTTCCAGATTCACACCGACCCCAAGACCACCCTCAGAGGAACCCTCATCTACAGACCCCCGGGACCACGCTCACACTTCAGCGAGGCCATCGCAGACTTCATCAGCCCGCTCGCCCTCGCCCGACTACATCCTCCTAGGAGACCTCAACTTCCACCTGGAGAACGACCAGGACAACAACACCACCGCCCTACTAGACAACCTCGCCAACCTCGGATTCAAGCAACTGGTCAACACCCCCACCCATTACGCCGGCCACACGCTCGACCCCGTCTTCTCTTGCAGCAACCACATCTCCTTCAGCCACACCACCGAGCTCCACTGGACCGACCACAGCTGCGTACACTTCAACTTCAGGAAAACAACGACCCACCACCGCCCTCAACAAACCCCCAAAAGATGCTGGAGCAAGATCACCACCGACCGACTCACCATCTCCTTGAGCCTAAAACCTCCCACCAACACCACGGACCCCAACGAAGGAGCCCGCAACCTCACACAGTGGATCACCGACTGCGCCGACACCCTTGCTCCACTGAAAAACCCTCCCAGCAACCTCAGCAGCAAGAAAGCCGCGTGGTTCACCAACGATCTCAAAGACTCCAAGAAATTCTGCCGTGACCTCGAGAAAGCCTGGCGCCACAACCAGTCAACGGATAACATGACAGCCCTCAAGAACGCCACCCGCAAACACCACCAGCTGATCCGCACCACCAAAAGGTCATCCTTCAGAGAACGACTGGACAACAACACCCACAACAGCAAGGAACTCTTCAATGTCGTGAAAGAGCTTTCCAACCCCAACGCCAGCAACAACGACATCACGCCTTCTCAAGAGCTCTGCAACTCTCTGGCCACCTTTTTTCACCGTAAGATCGTCGACATACACGACTGCTTCGGCGCTCAGAACTCGTACCCCACCACCGAACCTACACCCCTCACCACCACCCTGTGCGCCTGGACTCAGGTCAGCACGGAAGATACCACCCAAACGATGAACACCATCCACTCGGGCTCCCCAGCCGATCCCTGCCCACACCACATCTTCAACAAAGCCGACTCCATCATCGCACCCAAACTTCGGGACATCATCAACAACTCCTTCATATCCGCCACCTTCCCAGAGAGCTGGAAGCACGCAGAGATCAGCGCCCTCCTGAAGAAACCCACCGCAGACCCCTCAGACCTCAAGAACTTCCACCCCATCTCGCTCCTCCCCTTCCCTGCAAAAGTCATCAAGAAAACCGTCAACAAACATCTGACAGCCTTCCTGGAGACGAACGGCACCCTCGACCCATCGCAGTCCGGATTCCGAGCGAACCACAGCACAGAGACCGCCCTCATCGCGGCCACCGACGACATCCGGACCCTGCTGGACAACGGAGAAACCGCCGCCCTCATCCTCCTCGACCTTTTGGCTGCGTTCGACACGGTCTGCCACCGCACCCTGACAACCCGCCTCCGCCATGCCGGGATCCAGGGAAAGGCACTGGAATGGATCACCTCCTTCCTCTCCGACAGAACCCAAAGAGTCCGTCTTCCGCCCTTCCTCGCAGAAGCCACCAAGATCATCTGCGCCGTACCTCAAGGCTCCTCGCTCAGCCCCACCCTCTTCAACGTCTACATGAGCCCCCTCGCAGCCATCACACGCAAGCACAACCTCAACATCATCTCCTACAACGACGATACCCAACTGATCCTCTCCCTCACCAACGACCCCACCTCCGCCAGAGCCAGCTTCCAGGACGGAATGAAAGACATTGCAGACTGGATGAAGCTCACCTGCCTGAAACTGAACTCAGACAAGACGGAAGTCCTCATCCTCGGCCCATCCATCTCCGCCTGGGACGACTTCTGGAGGCCCCCTGCTCTGGGCCCCCCACCCAAGCCCACGGACCACGCACGCAACCTGGGCTTCCTCCTTGACTCCTCCCTCACGATGGCCAGGCAAGTTAACGCCGTTACCTCCTCCTGCTTCAACACATTCCGCATGTAGCGTAAGATCTTCCGCTGGATCCCCACTGGAACCAGGAAAACGGTCACCCAGGCCCTCGTCACCAGCCGTCTGGACTACGGGAACGCCCTCTACGCTGGGACCACTGCCAAACTACAGAAAAGACTCCAGCGCATCCAGAACGCCTCAGCACGACTCGTCTTGGACATCCCCCGACACAGCCACATCTCCGCCCACCTGAGGGACCTGCACTGGCTCCCCGTCAGCAAGAGGATCACGTTCAGACTCCTCACCCACACACACAAGGCTCTCCACGACTTGGGTCCCGAATACCTCAAAACCGCCTCACGTTCTACACGCCAACCTGCCAGCTCCGCTCCACCAGCCTCGCCCTCGCCACCATCCCACGGATCCGCAGAACCACCACCGGAAGAAGATCCTTCACCTACCTGGCGGCCAAGACCTGGAACACCATCCCCACACACCTACGACTCACCCAGGACCATCTCTCCTTCAGGAAGCAACTCAAGACCTGGCTTTTCGAGCAGTAGCAGCCCCCTCCCTCCCCCCCCCCCCCCCCCCCCCCCAGCGCCTTGAGACCCTAGCGGGTGAGTAGCGCGCTCTACAAATACTCTTGATTGATTGATTGATTGAAAGAATGTAATTGGTATGGATGTATTTGATGTGATCCTATGTGGGAAATTGTTTGGTATTTTGCTTCAGTAACCAGAGAGGTGCTTTTGATCTAATATTGGAGCAAAGTGCCATGAAGAGAGATAGGGCAGGTGAGCTGTAGGCAAACACACTTAACTGTATTAGCTGAAAGTTTTAATTTGCAGTTCTTGTTTTGTGTTTTAAGGTGTCTGTTATGCTGTTTTTGTCCTACGCTGACTATCAACAATTTTGTAACATATCAAAAGTCTGGGAGGACGACATAGATAGGAATCTACTTGGATGGCCCACATTTTAGGTAGTCAGGTTGAGGAGTGGGGGGACATGGGGCAAAATCATATGCAGCTGCACAGCAGCAACCTGACCAGATGGAAAGCAGGTCCTTTTGTTTGTCAGAAAAGGCCCAGGTAAATTTAATAGCAGGTTTTATAGGGCGCCCCAAAACAGAACAGTCTCTAACAATCTCTAAAATAATTTATAAGATGTTAATTCAGTGATTTTTTAATTAAACATCAGGAAAAATTGTTAATTAGAAATCAAGTTCCGTGTGTAGTATTACTAGTGTACCTTAGTGAGTGTAGCCATTTTATAAAACTCTGTTTCAGAGACAGGTATATTTGTATTTCTTTAAGAAAGCAACAAAGCTACCATGACAAACCATAATAGGACAAAGAAGACAATCTGAGTGCAGGTTTAGCTTGTTGAAGGCCATGGAAAATGTGTTGCCTGCTACTGAATAAGAAGGCAAAGTGTGATTAATGACATACATGCCACAATTTCAGAAGAGTGTGAGTTTTTTTGGGAGAGGGTGGGGGATTCAGGAGAATGTAGTTCCCCTGTTTAATTTATTGACAACGAGGCAATTTTAGGAGGAAGACTGCTAAAATAAAGCCATTTCTGGCTGCAAAAAATGGGAGTCTACCCTCCCACTAGAATTGGGTCTACAGGCAGGTAAGGCAATCGGGCTGGATCATAGAGTTTGACAAGGTGCTTTTGTGAAAGAAACAATTGATGGACGGAATGCTGGACAAATCAAACATTCCTCCCCAGTCACAAGGATCTGGGTTTCATTCATCATGCTTTTGCTCACCACACCACCCCAGTTTGGATCCAGCCATATGCAAATCAGTCTAGAATTGGGTCTACTGGCAGGTAAGGCAATCGGGCTGGATCACAGAGTTTGACAAGGCGCTTTTGTTAAAGAAATAATTGATGGACGGAATGCTGGACAATGCAAGCATTCTCCCCCCATTCCCAGGGATCTGGGTTTAATCCATCATTCTTTTGCTCACCACACCACCCCAGTTTGCATACAGCCATATGCAAATCAGTCTTGAGTCTCTTCCTTGTGGAAACAGTCCAGCCCAAACTGCCAAGCCAGGTCCTCCCGGGACTGGAAACAAGCATCCTGGGACCGGTTTCAGGGCATCACCCTTTATCAGCAAGGCTAGCTTGAATTCAGTGGTGTAGTGAGCATGGGACCCGTTGCGCTTTTGTTGTCAAATTTTTCCTCCACTAATGCACCATTAAGAGCTCAAGTGAGATGCACATCGACAATAAACACATAGAGTTTTAAAAAAACAGCAAATGAAGGGAACTGATTAGTGCCATAGTCAATGTAAAATCACGCTGCAATCACAAACACCACCTTTCATATTTGCTAATGGGCAAAAAAGAAGCATGATGAATGCATGCCATGGACAAATGGAGAGAACGAATATAAGAGCGTCAATGGAGTCAGCAAATGAGAAGCCTATGATGGGCTGAAGCCCACATATGTCCTGGCATGCTTCATGTCATGTGTGCCGATCGCGAGTGGCCAACGAACTATAAACATGGCCGACTCCCGCTATTGCACATGGGCTGGAATCGGCAGGGAGCTTCAAATCCAGCCACTTCCGAGCAAGAACGCTTCGCGTTCTTGCTTCAGGGCAGCGTAATTTGCTTCCGGGCTCACTCACCTGTGTTTCTGGGTCGTTGTGTCTCTTCGCTGGCTCGCTCTACATCGCAGCGTCTTCGGCTACAATATTCCAGTTCCAGGCTCTGCATTTCTCTCGTGATTGTAATTGTAATTGTCATTTGTAGAGCGTGTTATCACCTTCTGGTCTCTAAGCGCCGTGAGAGAGCCCACCTTATGCATGTGGGGAGATGTCACTTGCTTTAGCTAGTGCCCCAGGCTTCTGAAAAAAGAATTGTTTTTAACTTTTTCCTGAACGGGAGGAGGACATGTTCCTTGTGTATACTCTCCGGCAAGTTGTTCCAGATGTGGGGGATGGAGGTTGAGAACGCCCTTCCTCCTTTAGAGGAAAGGTTGAAACGGGGGCATGCCAGAAGACTGGCCTCTGAGGACCGTAGCACCCTGCTAGGGGTGTAGTTGATTAGCCGATCTTTGATGTAGCTAGGGGCTTGTCCTGGAGTTGGCTTTGTGTGCTATACAGAGGCCTTTGAACTCTGTTCTTTGTCTGATCGGAAGCCAGTGCAGGGGGGTGGCATGGGTATGCCTCAGCACTCTGTAAATTAGTCTGGTGGCATCATTCATGTCGACCTGTAGTCTCATCGTTAGTTTACCCGGAAGGCTGATATACAGGGAGTTTCCATAGTCCAGGCTCGACAGTATCAAGGCTGAGACGGCGATTCTGAGTGTGGCGAAAGTAAGGAGGGGGGCAAGTTTCCTCAGTTGTCTTAACATGCCGACACATGTTCCTTCTACTGCCAACACCTACTGAGTCATGGAGAGCTTAGCATCAATTTTGAACCCAGTCTTTTTACAGCTAGGGCCGGCTCCGGATAAGTGCCAACTTCTTGTGGCCAGAAGAGATCACTCCAGGGGTTGGAATCTGTGGAGATGGCCAGTACCTCTGTCTTATCGGGATTCATTTTGAGGGAGTTGGCTGTCATCCTGTTTGTAGTGAATTTTAGGATGTTTTGGGTTCTTAAGTGGGCGGACGGGGAGCTGTCAATCTGAATGATGATCTAAGTGTCGTCGGCATTGTTATAGATATGGCATTCCATCTGGTTCAATGCAGCTATCAGGGGTTGAAGGTAGACATTGAAAAAGAGAGGTGACAGTGCTGAACCCTGAGGTACCCCACACGATAGAGTAGCTGGGTCGGACATGTGGCCGGTCAGCTGTACTTTCTGGGAGGGGTCCTTGAGAAAGGATGTGAACCATGCAAGGGCCGTACCCTGGATGCCCAGCTCCGCGATTCGTGACAACAGTTGGTCATGATTAACCATGTCGAATGCCACGGATAGGTCCAGCAAGACCAGGGCACATGTTTTTTTCTTGTCTGCCCTCAGTCTTAGTTCATCCAGCACGGACATCATTACCAATTCCGTGCTGTGATGGGCCCTGAACCCTGCCTGGTTGGATTGTAGAAGGTGGTTGTCCTCTATATGGTGTGACACGGATTTTAGCACGTGTTGTTCCAGTACCTCCACAACGAGGTAGTCTCTAGACCCCATGGGAAGCTTCCCTGAATGTTTACTCCAACTGCTGTAGGCTCCTGCCCCCCTGGGAGGTTTCACCTATATTAAGAGGACAAACAAAAGAAAAGCTGCATAATTCTTTTGTAGTAAACTGTGCTTGTTCGTAGCTTTATATTCACATGCTTATATTCCCCTATACTTATCTGATTTATGCTCTGAGTTAGTGGGGGTATGATTTTTCATCTGATTTTTCATCGTTTTATGTTGATGCCTGAGTAGATAAAGGAATAGATAGTAATTACACAATTTCACTCAGATAGAGAATGACTTAGTAGTACACTACATTAGTTTTAAAAATAGCAAAGAAAGTTATGAAATAGCTTTAGGGATGAACTTGAAGCAGAGAGTCGCACTCATAGAAGTTCACAACAATAAGTTATTTAACCCCTTCCATGCTCATGACGGAACGGTTCCGTCATCAGCGTCGGTGCTCCGGTGCTGATGACGGAACATTTCCGTCATGAGTCAATGTGATTTATGACCCTTCAGCACTGCAGCGAAATTCGCGCAGCACTGAAGAGGTTAAAAGATAAGGAGAAGTGAAGAGGAAAGGATACTGTAACTGTATGTTGTTGTTGTCCTGTTCAATTTGGGAAGTTACATGCATCTAGCCATTCCTCTTATTCGCGGTACTCCTCCATTCAATCTGACGCTCCATCGATCAATCTTTGTGACCAGACACACTGTCCACTGCCTGCCTGGCGGATGCGGAATTGCGGATTGATGTTGTTCCCATGGCACAAGGTAAAAGCCGGCCTGCAATTGTTGACGGAAAAACAGGAAGGGATATTAAAACAGCACTGAGAAAAAATATAAGGTACGGTGTGTAGTGCAAAAATAACACTTTCAGAGGCAACAGTATTACATACAGGCATCATTTCTAAAGTGCGTACTCTGAGTCTCCTTTTCAAGGATAGTAATTGCACGGATCACTGACAGAATATTGACAGTCAAAATATCGACTTGCCAAAATATCGAGGTAAAAATATAGAATGCAAGAATATCGACTTCCTATCTACAAACAGGTAAGTACAAAAAAATCGACTCCAAAATATCGATAGGAAAAAATATAGACAGTCAAAATATCGAATTTTTTAAATATCTTAAAAGTAATTTTAAAGTACTATCATAATAAATATAATTAATTTAACCATACTGAAAATACTTAAATAAACTTAAAATTAATAAATAATTTTTGTAACTTAAAATAAATTAATTTTACAACATATATATATATATATATATATATATATATATATATATATATATATATATATATATATATATATATATATATCCACAACAGTTTCAACCGCCGGATGCAGCAGACTCGATTCCGCCGCGGCACCGCCAAGAAACAAGAGACCCGAAGATTCCGTGAGTAATTATTGTTTAATCTCTGCAACGGACAGCATAACGTTTCGGCCTTCCAAAGGCCCCTTGGTCACATGGCGCCACTGAGGGCGGTGGCAGAAATTTAAAGTGCTAGTGCATTAAAGATTGTCCAATCACAGTAGAGATATGCTGGCGGTGCAATAGATGTAGTGAGAATACTACAAATTTGAAGTTTATGCATTACTCAATACCCTTCAAGCATAAAATCACAATATTGGGATTAATCCCTTTAAACATGACATTGCACAGGGTGATCCTAAAATGGCACGCTATGATGGCTTGCACAAATGCTGGAAGATTTTGTATGGCATAAATAACGTGGCTCTTCATGTATATTTGGATAAGTCCCTGGCCACCCTATGCCCTGAAATGACTATTTGTCTATCAACAATAATATACATATATACACTATATTCAATACTACAAAATCTACATTATTTACAAACATCCTATACAGAAGTTTATACAAGTATGTACACATAGCCTGTAGTGCTGAATTCTTATATGCACACAACAAAAGCCAAACCCATAAATAAGCGCCAAATGTCACCCACTGAATTAATCCGTTAATGCGTGTGTGCAACAATCACATGAAAATTTGCATGTTTATCCTATGTGATAGAAACCCTACTGGACAACTCAACCATACAAATGAAAAAAAGTGCTCGATATTTTAGTGTGTGTGATTAAAAATACCATATGTCAAGTAGATGTAATAATAAACAGACTGGTCCCAGTCTGACATCCAGACACATGTAGTAGCAGGTTCTGCATAAACCGAAACAAACACAAAACAAAAGCAAAAACAGCAGTTTCAAATATCAGCAAAAAAGTACATATTGTGTCTACAACCAGTTGGTATCACAGTAGGTTATTATCATTGTATGCGCAAATATGTACCATTATAAGCTGATAGTCTTAACACAGTTTGGCACAGTTTTTAAGCTGAGTAGCTGCCTCAGAGACAGGTGAAAAAGTCTTCTGAGGCATTCAGCCCCTGCGGAGCCTTACTATCTAGCATCAGGATATACCTGGTTTTCAACTTCCTTAATGCCGCATTCCTGTCACCTCCCCTTCTCATAGGAGCTATTGAGTCAATGGCGTAGTACCTCAACAGAGAACTGTTGCTGTTATGGTACTCCTTGAAGTGTCTCGCCACCGGGTAGGCAGGGTCATTGGTGTTGATAGCCCTTAGGTGTTGGAGAACCCGTTTGTGAACTTGCAGCTTCGAGCTGCCCACGTATCTCAAGCCACACGGGCACTCCAACACATATACCACAAACTCACTTTTGCAGGTAAGCTTTTTATTGATCTTATACGGGACTACAGAGAACGGGGTAAGGTATTCTGTTTTATTAACCCCGTGAGTACATGCCTTACAGACAGAGCATTTCCTGAATCCTCTACTGCCCCCCAGCCAGTCTTTATTAGTTAATAATTCTGGACTGGATTTAACCAGGGCATCTTGTAAGGAGTAGGCTCTTCTGTAAGTGATAGCTGGTTTTCTCGGCATGATATCGCTAATAACTGGGTCACACTTCACTAGGTCCCAGTATTTATTGACAATCTTTCTTAGTGCCCCGTGCTGATTATTAAAAGACCAAATTAGTCTGACTGGTTGCTGCATGGGCAAGACAGTTGGAGCTTGTGATTTTTTGTGAAGTAAGGCAACCTCTCGGGGGAAAACATTGGCCTTGCGAACAGCAGCATCAACAATTCTTTCATTGTATCCTCGTGCCAGAAACCTAAGTTTGCTGGCCTGTTGTGCTGCTGTACATTGTGCCTCAGTACTACAAACTCTTCTAATCCTGAGCATCTCCCCATACGGGATGCTCCTGATTAAATGTGGAGGGTGATGACTGTGAGCATGTAGTACTGTGTTCCCTGCCGTGGGCTTTCTAAACAACGCTGTTTCCAAGTGACCATTACTGACTTCGATAGATACATCTAAGAAGGTTGCCTGATGTTCACTGATATGGGAGATGAAAGTCAAGTTGTAGTTGTTAATGTTCAACTGAGTAATAAAATGTTCTGCCTCTGTGTGTGTACCTTTCCAGATCATAAAAACATCGTCGATATATCTATACCAGCGCACGATGTGATCTCTACAAATAGCTGAGTAATCACCATAGAGGACCTGTCTCTCCCAGTATCCCATATGAATACAGGCATAACTGGGAGAGAAGCAGGCCCCCATGGCGACTCCCCTGATCTGTTGAAAATGTTGTTGGTTAAACATAAAAAAGTTATTATTCAGGCAAAAACTAATCATAGACAGTAACATCTTATTGTGTTCCACCAGTTCAATCGCACGTTGACCCAGGTAATAGGAAACAGCCCTCAAACCATCTACATGTAGAATACTCGTGTATAACGCCGTAACGTCAAGTGTAATTAACAAGTATTCTGGATCCCATTGTAGTTCGTTGATTTTCCTTAAAAAATCACTGGAATCCTGGATGTATGAGGGTAACTTATACACAAAGTCCTGTAGAAATGCATCTACATAGATAGTAGTTTTCTCCAATAAACCCCCACACGCAGAGATGATGGGCCTGCCCGGGGGTTTTTCTGGGTTTTTATGGACTTTCGGGATCAAGTATAGAACGGGCATAACAGGATGGTCATTTTTGAGATATTTCAGTTCATCCATGCTGATGAGGCCTGTTGACCTCCACCCCATCAACATAGAATAAAAGGTTGTTTGGGACTTCTTTACTACCGCCACATCACAATGTCTGTAGCATGAGGCATCATTCAGTTGTAATAATGCTTCCTCCATGTAAAGATCTCTTGCCCATAGCACAATGTTGCCCCCCTTATCGGATTGACGTACGATGATATTACCACAACCCTGTATTTTCGTCACCAAGTCAGTATATTTATGGTTACGTCTGTGTTTGTGCTTGTTGTCCTTCAATGTTCGTTCAAAGAGGCCCTTGATGTCCTTGACCACCGCCTCTTGAAAAATGTCAATGTTGTCATGCACCATTTGTGGTGTGTAAGTCGATCTTGGTCTAAAGTTCGTTAGACCAGCAACGGGATGAATGGGGTTGGTGCTGGGACTCTGTGACAAAGATTGCTCTAAACGTAATCCCTCCAAGTCTTGTAATAATGGCATGTCATTAGCTGTAAGTGCCATCCTGCTAGGATTACTTATATCAGATCTCACTTCTGCCTTGCGGGATTTATTGCTGATAAAATGTTTTTCCAACTTGAGCTTCCGCGTGAATTTGTGCAGGTCAATTCGTGTATCAGCATAGTTAAAATTCCTGGGAAGGCAGAAAGATAGTCCCAACGAAAGAGTCTTCAATTCCGTAGGCGTTAATGTCATCGAAGTGAGATTAACCACAGAGAAATTTTCTTCAGCCTCAACCCCTATTGCTGTTTCTTTTTGTTCCATTGTTTTTTGTAGGCCTTGCGTTTTGGTACGGCACCTGGCATTGGATTTGCGCCGCTCTCTCCGTTTTGTGTTTGCGCTTTTTTGGCAGTTTGGCGATCCGTCCTGGGACACAGTGTGTCTCGTCTGTCCTGGCTCACACATTGCAGTTCCTGTGCCAGGGTGAACCGGGTAAACCCCAGCCCCGACCGTGTTCTACTTGCCTCAAAGTCTGACCCACTATCAATGCTGGAGCTGAGATCTACATTGGAGGAGCTGGCTGATGAGACTGATGTTTGTCCATCATTGCTGACTGGGGCAAAGCGTACCCACTTGGGGAAAACTCAGCATGCACCACAAAGCCCAGAAGGCATTGGAACTGGCCACGCCCGTCAGGCAGGCATTATATTCAGGTGCGTTTCATTCTGTTTTGAAAGGAGCTGCTGTTTTACTGTGTGCTGGCAAGATGTCGATAAAAATCGGAACTATTTTTCCCCGTGTGGTTTCCCTCAATCAGAGTACCTGCGGTGTGTGGATATATATATATAATATATATATATATATATATATATATTACCTACTGGCGGTCGCCAGTAGGTATATATAGTTAGGATTTTTTCTCTATGGGTTTTTTGAAAATTCTATGTCTAATAACTTTGGCGTTTGTGGACGGAATTGGCTGAAATTTTCAGGAAAATGGCACATTTTGTTTCTGAGCAGCCCTTGAAAATTTGGGGGGGGTTCGTCCAGTGGGGGCCGAGAAAAAAGGGGGGTCCCAAAACGTGTTTTTAACATTGAGTTTTCCATAGGGCGGTTGGCCTCACTTTTAGCCCGAACGGCTGAATGGATTTGCACGAAACTTGGCAAAATTGTAGGGACTGGTAGCCCGATGTGCCTTTTGTAGGTCTCAATATATGTGCTCCAGTGGATTTTGAGAAATTAACGTTTAAAAAAAGATATATATCTGTAACAGCGGACCGGTTAGCGCTCTGGTTCGCGGACTTTTCGCGCAACGGAGCTTTGTGAAGCGAAGCTGATTGGTTCTCCGGCGTCTGTCAACATTCCAAACAGTCCGTAGCGGCCGCCATCTTGTCTCTCGGTAGGATCGAGAGACAAGAGGAGGTCAAAACAAAGGGGGAAATAACTATAAGGGGGCATAGTAGATCCTCGCTGACCCCCTAGGTTTGATGTGGAGGTTTTAAAAGGGCCCCGCGGGGCAAAAAAAAATAATAAAAATAATAATTGAACGGCTGAATGGATTTGCACGAAACTTGGCAAAATATTAGGGACTGGTAGCCCGATGTGCCTTTGCTAGGTCTCAATATATGTGCTCCAGTGGATTTTGAGAAATTAACGTTCAAAAAAAGATATATATCTGTAACAGCGCTCCGCTTCGCGTAACGGAGGTTTGCGAAGCTGATTGGTCATTCTGTCACTGGGCTATAGTTGGGCTACATCTGGCTGATATTTGGGCTACATTTGTTTTTTTGTGTGTCTGGCGGCCATCTTTGGGCTACATTGGGCTACATTGGGCTTCATTGGGCTACATTCGGCTAATTAGCAAATAGCTCATCGCAAACTAGGAATGGTAAAGAATCGCTATTTATTCCTTAAAGTTCGCTATTTAGGAAATGCAAATAACTTTGATGATACATATGGCGGTTCATCTCTAACAAGATAAGAAGCATAGGGATAGATTTATGATGACTGGCGCATCACCAGGGATGTGTTAGTCATTCTGTGCCGCTGTTCCGTCACCTATGGTGTGCTGCATTTACAATGCGGCGCATCACGGGGCAAAAACAGCACAGATGCGTGATGTATCTGTGCCGTAAAGGTGGCGCATTGCTGGAGTTGTATCGCAAGTGTGATGAAGGTCCAGCAAGGGTCGGGGGTGCCCCTGTCGCAGGGTTTCTGTTCTCACACAGAACTGTGGACAGAGGATTGGAACCTCGGCGAATTAGGGTGTCCCAAAACTCACGTTAGTAATCAAAAACTATTTAGCAAGCTAGGTACAGTGTCACATTGGATATAACAAACTCTCAATGTTTAGACAATCCATAATATGAACTTATAGTACCTCAGGATACGTGGAACTCATGAACAGTCGGTCGTTATATATTTCTTAGAAACCAGAACATGGAGTTAAGAAGAACACATGTGTATTTGAAATGTTTATTTACTAATGCCGTCTTCTCAGGCGTAGTACCTTAGATAATAAAAGTACACATATTATCAGTAGCAAAATTACCAGCATAGTTACTAGTACATAAAAAGTGAATGGTGATAGTATGTTAACATGCTGTAAATGAATAAGAGTTAGCAACACTTATAAGCAGCCGCGGGCCGTGGAGGGAGTTACGGTGAGGCAGGGAGGCGGGGAGGGGGAGAAGCAGGGTGGAGAATACAAGTACACATATTATCAGTAGCAAAATTACCAGCATAGTTACTAGTACATAAAAAGTGAATGGTGACAGTATGTTAACATGCTGTAAATGAATAAGAGTTAGCAACACTTATAAGCAGCCGCGGGCCGTGGAGGGAGTTACGGTGGGGCAGGGAGGCGGGGAGGGGGAGGGGCAAGGTAGAGAGGGCTCCACCCTGCTTCTCCCCCTCCCCGCCTCCCTGCCTCACCGTAACTCCCTCCACGGCCCGCGGCTGCTTATATCTCACCCTCCCTAATACACATATTATATTATTTGCTAAGAAGGTCTCTTTGTGTTGGTTTAGGGCGTGCCCATACTTTAGTGTCTTAGATTTGAAGGAATCACATCAGCATACACCAGCTCTCTCTTCATGTGAACCGCATCAACTGTTGTGTATGTGTGTTCGGCAAAGCAATATAAAACCCGCCTCATGCCCAGAATTGGCAGAAGTTGCACTTATGTTATGAGTATGAAGTCGTGGAGATCAGACCTCATAACAATTCTGTATCGTGTTGTTCTTGAAACTTTAGCACTCGCTGTACAGATATAGTTTAACAAGTAAAGCAGATAGTAGACCAATAACATATTATTCTCATGTAAACCACGATGAACTACTAGGTGGAAAGCTAAAGCAACAACTAAATGTCGTGTGCAGAAGTTGCAAAAAAGGAAAAATGGCGTTTAAACCGGTAATGAGCCCATGCTAACTTAACACGGTGTAAAGATATCCAGGACCTAGATGACACCTCCTCATGATCCGGAAACGAACTGAATAAGATAATAGAAGTGCCATCTCATGAGAGCAGATTGCAAGTTTATATGTGGACGGTCCGCAAGGTAAAGCATTAAAAACTAGGAAAATTCAATGCTAAAGAAAAATAAAACAGCCAAGTACTTTATCGAGTCTTAAGCCAATAGGCAAGGTAAATAATAAAAACTTGACAATTAAGTCAATGAATTGTCAATGAAATGCTAGTACTCAGCATATGAAACATGAAAAAGGTCTATGACATAACTGTGTATGCAAAATAAGCTGCAACAGCCTCCAAGAGGAAGTCACCGTCTTCATCCGAAAACAGTTCAGCCATCCAATTTAAAAGCGGAAAAGAACATACGTGCTCTCCCAGCACCGGATCCTCTATCACCATCAGAGGACAGCTCGGTGGGTTTTCAAGAAAGCTGTGTTCCAAGAAAGACTGTGCTGCCGCCAGTAAATTCCAGGGACCAAGTAGTCCATGCATCAATGCCACAGCCATAATCCTTTCGCCAGGACAAATCAACTCGTGAGTAATGATAGGAGTCATCAGCTGATTAAAGTCGACGTCAGGAGAAACCGGTCCGCAGAGACACAAATCAATGGCCCAATCGAAATCACAGGTCAGGCAGTGAAATACAGGCTGGACACAGGTGAAGTAGGAGAACCGAAAAGATAATCCATATGCCGTGCTTAATATCGCCAACGGCATTGTGCCATAATATTCTAGCATGCGATTGCGGAACAGTGTCAGCAGCTGCAGGGTCGGAGGTTGCATAGGAGGGACATCCATATTTAAAAATGTAAAAAAGCACAAGAGCGTCCGCTGGTAATGCAAGTAAAAATGCAATCCACGAACCAGAGTGGAGAAAATGGAATGAAAGGGAGCAGGGATGACTCCAAAGATTTTCTCAAATGAAGTCACGAGACCACTGGTAACAACTTTAAAAAAGTGTGCCAGGGATTTTGTGGAGGATGCGTTAAAGATAGTCGGAAACATGTTGCTGAAATTGAAAGGCAAACCTGTGTACGGGTGTTCGCTATGTGAAGTACGAAAGTTTCACGGGCCGAACTCAAGGCCACCTCTCTCTGAGACAAAAGAGCTCTTATTCTTGTCATGCCGTTGAAACGTGTCCCAAGGTTGGTATTTGTGGCCAGATTGAAAACTCCCTATGTTCATGTGTGGGAGGAAATAGAACATTTCTGCAGCAAATAACCCGTTCACTTACTGTTACGATAAAAGGAATACTTTTAATTAACTCAGAACAATCTTCATTATTGAGCATCAAATAACTACCATTTTCCAACAACTTGAACGTGGGGATGATAGCAGGAACTGGCGTGCCTTGCAACACGCAAGCCATATTTGGTCGGTGTTTGTTGCATGAATCGTGTAACTGTATGTGCCTACACATTAGTGAATGATCTGGCGTCTCAGTGCATTCCTCTCCATTCAGATAAACTTCTTGATCATCTTTGAAACATCTGTATGTGTATGGAAGCGACCAGACCTCATGAACAAAAGCACTACCTAAAGGTTCATAAAGACCTATTGGTATATATTTCATACAATTTGAAAACTTATATAAAGCAAAAGGCAGCGTTATTAAACCGTGGATAAGGCATGTTGCCAAAAAACCCGCAATCCTCTGCTGATGATGTCACTGAGCATGTCATGAATGATGTAATATGTGACATCATCAGTAGTGGATTATGGGTAATAGTATCTCTAGTTTACTCCCCTATAGCTGTCTTTCTTTTAACATAAGTGTGTGTTTCCTTCCCTTATACTTACTGTTTTTGGTTCGCTTCCAGTTCGCGTACCAGCGAGCGAACTAGGAAGCGAACTAAGAGAAATAGAGGTTGGCACAGTTCCAAATATTGTACCAATTTTTTAATAACGGGGAGGTAGTTCTGAAAAGAACTTTTTTTTTTATTTTTCTGAACATTTTTTTAATGTTTTTGAATTTTTCGGAACAGTTTTATATTTTTTGGGGTTTTTCTTGGAGGGGGCAATGAAAACGATTCATTGTAAAGGGCTCAACAGGAGCAACAAAACAAAAAAAAGAAGTATTTATTATTTTGGGCGTTTCGGACAAACTTGCATATGATAGTCAATAGCTCTGTTGATCAGAGTGATGCTTCTTTCTCCGTAGGAAATGAATCCATCGCAAAATACGCAGGTGTGTTTTACTTCACCAAATCTCATTTGTATATTTGGCACCATCTCCCTGCCCTCTGGTCCCGTTACTTCCGGTACAACAGATCTTCTGGCCATAATAGGGAGATTATCTAGGTCGTTCCGAAACTGTGCAGCACTGTAGTTGTTAGGATGCCACCTAGTCATATGGCGATGCATTGTGTAGTTTCCGAAACTGTATTTTTTGTCGGTCCCTCTGGACAGTCTATCTTGACATATAAGGCAAGTTACGTATCTTGCATTTACTTTTTTCTGACCTTTGGGAATTTTAAAAAATTGCCAAATGAAGTTTTCTTTCCGGTGAGACGTCTTGGGCTGCTCAGGCAAAAACTGCCTCTCTTCGTGCTCGTCCTCCTGTTCCTCTTCTTCTTCTTCTTGTTGAATTACAACTTGAGCAGGTGGTCCACTCTTCCTTGGATGTGGTGGAGGTGGTGGGGAAGCACCAGCTGAAGCTACTAAAGAAGCCATTGCTCAGTGATCACAAAGGGTCTTTCTCTCACAATGATGAAAGTCAGAGTGAGGAAAGAAGGAGGGATTTTCATCATTTGGGAAAAACAAGAGTTCTCAACCAATCAAAAGTGTTCATTTTAGATTATATGACCTAGTCTTACATCATTAGGAAACCAAAAGTGAAATGAACCAATGAAAAGTGTTATTACCAAGTCACATGACTTGCTGTGTTTACGTTAAGCGCTTTGCAGGGCCTCCCGGTTTGCTTCCAGAAACCTGCGCTTTGGCACTCGCTTCGCGTACCAGTTCGCTAACGTAGCACGTCATATGACGTATCACGCGACAACGTGGAACGTCATGCGGACGGGAGGCGTCACGATGTTGTTTTCTAACGCGGCACTTGCGGTAAAGAAACGTTTACCGGCTCGCGGTCTATTTCGCGGCATCAAGGTCAGCTAACGGGAAGCTTCCCGATTCGCGAAGCGGGAACGAAGAAAAAAAAATATTTTAAAAAAAAATTATTCATAAACATATAAAATATATTTTTGGATTTAAAGAAGAATACATTTTACAGCTACAGATATTAGCTGTTAAAAAAACAATGAAATTCACAGAAAAAACCATAGGTTATAGACCATATATAGTTAGGAATTAGCATTTACAAAACCTTGAAAATTCACTGAAAAAACCATAGGTTATAGACCATATATAGTTAGGAATTAGCATTTAGAAAACCTTATTTCACTCACACAAAACCATTGAAATTCCATATATAGTTAGTTGCACTAACTATATATCGCGCACCCGCAATCCACTGCTGATGATGTCACATATTACATCATTCATGACATGGTCAGTGACATCACTGATGACATCACTGATGACAACATCCAGTGATTATGTGTTTCTGTAAAGTTTAAATATGTTTTACATATTGAAGAATGAGTGGATGTATAAGTGTCTGAATGAAGGTTTTAGTAGGTGCGTGATTGACTGTATGAGTGAGTGATTAAATGCGTCTTACTAAATGCACGGGTTAGTGACTAAACTGTCTGAAAGTGTGCATCAGTATGTCTGTTGTTGTGCAAGCTGCTGCATGTGTTGATCAGTAGCTATATAAGTAGCTATATGGGTTATTGATTGGTTGCACAAGTATTTGTATGGGAGACTGAGTGTGTGTATGGCTGGCTGGGAGGTGTGTGACTCTGTGCAGATCAATGTGTACTTGTATCAGTGATTCTATAAGAGAGTAAGTATGTGTTAGTATATGTTTGAAAATGTAAGGTACTCTATGTTTAACTGTGTAGATTAGAAAATGGAAGTGTGATTGATTCTTTACAGGACTGACTAGGTGTGTGAGTAACTCCATGGATGAGTGGCAGAGTGTGAGTGTCTGTATAGGTGTATGAGTGCATATGATAGTGTTGTAAAGATGAGTGATTGTATGTATGAATGATTGTATGGGTGAATGAGTGAATGTGTGTGTAGACGTAGGAATCAGTGAATGCGTATGTAGTAACTAGTATTGGTGTGTCAATGGTTTCAAAAATTATACTCTGTATTTAACACTGGGTGTAACAGAGGTTATATTAAAGTTGAGGAGATGCATTGTATTGTCACATTAATGATATCATCATTGATGTGACCATTGATGTCAAAAGAGATATCATCAGTGATGTCATTTGAGATGTCATCAGTGATGTCATCAGTGATGTCACTGACCATGTCATGAATGATGTAATATGTGACATCATCAGCAGTGGATTGCGGGTGCGCGATATATAGTTAGTGCAACTAACTATATATGGAATTTCAATGGTTTTGTGTGAGTGAAATAAGGTTTTCTAAATGCTAATTCCTAACTATATATGGTCTATAACCTATGGTTTTTTCAGTGAATATATATATAAATATATGTATATATATATATGTATATATATATATATACATGTTATTAACAAAACATATACAATATTTTTTCCGTAGGATAGCGAGAGGTTTAAATTTACTATTCCCACTCCAGTGAGTGCAACAGTAGGGAAAGCGTTGGATAGAGTAGAGATAAAAATTACTATTCCTACTCCAGAGAGTGCAACAGTAGGGAAAGCGTTGGATAGCGTAGGGGTAAAAATTACTATTTCCACTCCAGAGAGTGCAACAGTAGGGAAAGCGTTGGATAGCGTAGGGGTAAAAATTACTATTACCACTCCAGCAAGTGCAACAGTAGGGAAAGCGTTGGATAGCGTAGGGGTAAAAATTACTTTTCCAACTCAAGCGAGTGCAACAGTAGAGAAAGCGTTGGATGGCGTAGGGGTAAAAATTACTATTCCCTCTCCAGCGAGTGCAACAGTAGGGAAAGCGTTGGATAGCGTAGGGGTAAAAATTACTATTCCCACTCCAGCGAGTGCAACAGTAGGGAAAACGTTGGATAGCGTAGGGGTAAAAATTACTATTCCCACACCAGGGAGTGCAACAGTAGGGAAAGCGTTGGATAGCGTAGGGGTAAAAATTACTATTCCCACTCCAGAGAGTGCAACAGTAGGGAAAGCGTTGGATAGCGTAGGGGTAAAAATTACTATTCCCACTCCAGAGAGTGCAACAGTAGGGAAAGCGTTGGATAGCATAGGGGTAAAAATTACTATTTCCACTCCAGTGAGTGCAACAGTAGGGAAAGCGTTGGATAGCTTAAGGGTAAAAATTACTATTCCCACTCCAGTGAGTGCAACAGTAGGAAAAGCGTTGGATAGCGTAGGGGTAAAAATGACTATTCCCACTCCAGAGAGTGCAACAGTAGGGAAAGCGTTGGATAGCGTAGGGGTAAAAATTACTATTCCCACTCCAGAGAGTGCAACAGTAGGGAAAGCGTTGGATAGCATAGGAGTAAATTTTAATATCCCCACTCTAGTGAAAATAAATTAATATAAATCACATAATTATAAATTAATCAATTAATACATCTTAATTACCAATTAAGAACAAATTAATTACCAATTAAAAATTAATTAACAATTATTTTAAAATAAACACCAATTAATTAATTATCATGTTTAATTAATTATATTAAATTACTTCCCACCCTATTCCCCTATAAACCCACAACCCGCTACAGAAAATAAAATAATATTATTAACATAATTGTCAATTAAACAATTAATTAAAATTAATTAATAATTAACAATTAAATTATCAATTAAAAAATAATTAACAATTAATTCAAAATAAATACCAATTAATTAATTAACATATTTAATTAATTATAATTAAATTACTTCCCACCCTATTTCCCTATAAACCCACAACCCGCTACAGAAAATAAATTACTAAAATTAAAATATTGATCAATTAATCAATTAAAATTAATTACCAATTATATTGTAATTAATTACCAATTAATAATTAATTAACAATTAATTCTAAGTAAATAACAATAAACAGAATACCATATTTAATTAATTATAATTAAATTACTTCCCACCCTATTCCCCTAAAAGCCACAACCCGCTACAGATTTATATTACACAAAAAATAAAAATTAATATTAACTTACCTAAAATTCGATATTTTTGTTGTCTATATTATGTCTAGTCGATATTATGTCCATTCTATATTTTTGATTCGATATTATGTCCATTCTATTCGATATTAAAATTTTCTAGTCGATATTTTGGTAGTCGAGTTTTTGACTCGATATTAAGTCTAGTCGATATTAAAAAATCGATATTTTGACTCTATACCTAATTGCACACAGCAGGCCAGGGCCATGCAGACGGTCAAGGCAAGCACCACTGAGTGAACCTCTTTGATGATGTAGCATACCTCTTTGACACAGACAGACAAAGCATATCTAATTTTATGCAGCAAGCCACATAGCCACAATTTTACATGAACTGCTGTCTGGTCTCTGGCATACACTACACTGGCACGACCACTCCCATACCACGACTAGAAAAACATGTAGGTCTGCTGTGGTTGTTGTTGACTTGTTTACCTGTTCTTTGTCACTCCCGAAACGGCCATATTTCTTCCGTAAACCGACACTGATGATGATCCATCCATCCCAGTGAGTGACTGTGTAAAGAATAAAGATAATATGTAACTTTAATCATCAAGACTCATCATCATCATGGTATGTTATTGGCAAACTCAATGTTGTCTACACACTGAGTCCAAGGACATTTTCCATATTGAAAAATGCAACGTAGTGGCTGGCTCCTGCAGTAGAAGTACAATTTGTATTAAACAAGGTAACATAGTACACTTGAGTTACATCTAGGGGTCGATTCTGATCCTGGAAAAAAACATCCGTACGATTCGTATCCAGAGCCCTCTCCGTACGAATCGTAAACATGCCGTACGACCCGACGAGTACGATCCGGACCGGGGTATGAGGACGCTATTCGTACGGTCCACGTCAAGTAAGGGCGATTCGTACGGAAAAGCACACAATCACATACACACTGTACTGTGCCTACACCCCATGATCGCAGGGGTAGGGTGCGTACCCCTGCGATCATGGGATGTACGCACTGTACCCCGTGATCGCGTACACCCAGCGAACATGGGGTACGGTACGTACCCACCATGATCGCGGTGTACGGTGCGTACACCCTTTGATTGTAGAGGTACACACCGTACCCCTGCGATCATGGGGTGTATGCACCGTACCCGAGGAGGGGGTCGTTCCGTACCTGATTCGCGTCGAACTCTGCTTCTCCGGATGTTTTCGGCTCCCGTAGAAAAAGCATCGTGCGGTGCGTACCCGACACGAATCGTACTTGCTGGGTTGGAGAAACCAGCCGCGAACCGTACGGATGTCACGTACAGCAGGTTCCGAGTGAGATTCGTACGGGGATTTGATTCGTACGGTCTCTGTATGATTCGTACGGAATCCAGCTCCTGGTACAAATAGTACTTCGTCGTACGTATGGGGGACGTTGCAGGGTATGATTCGTACGGGAAAAACGTTCTGTACGGCTATTCGGAGCGGTTTTTCCCGAATCGGAATTGACCCCTTAGTGTGTAAAAGATTACATAATAATAATAGAACACATAGATAGGATTCACTTCATGCACAAGAAACAAACAACAATTGCTTTCATCAGGGCCAGACAGCCAGTGTTGTCCACCACTGCATGCCATCTCATCATTCATTACCTGTTCCACTTGTCATCATCTTATTCTTAAGTGAAGGGCCACAGGGCAGCCTCTCGTGTCAATTTCAGAAGGTGCAGTCAGCATAGTGAGTCATTCCAGTCCCACTTCTTTTGAGGGGACTCGTGTACGGACTGAAGCGACAGTTTCTAGATTCTGCGTAATCCGGCCATCTGCCTTGAGGGAAATGGATAGGGGGAGCCTGGAGGAGGATAGAGGAGCATGACTGATTTGTGAACTTCAACAATGCAGACAGTGGCACCTTCAATATGGAAAATAAGACGAAAACAGTGCTGCTGATGGATTTGTTGTGATTGAAGTTTTGTTGTGCTAAAAGTTGCAAATCAAAGAAAGACACACAGAAATAAAAGTCAAAAAGGACGGAAGAAAACAAAAAGTAAGTTTTTCACGCCTCCTTGTCAGAGAAGTAGAGCTCGTCCTCAAACTCTGTGAATTGAACATGGAGTAGGACAGCTAACAGAGAAGAGCTTCCGTCACCAAAATCGGTGGTCTCTTCTTCCTGCGTGGATTCACGTATTTTGTAATCTGGTGGTATGAAATGCTGATTTATCTTGATCATTGTTAACCTCTCCACATGTTTGGGCGAGAGGCGGGACCTTTTTGAAGTGACAATGGCACCAGCAGCACTGAAAACTCGTTCCGAAGACACGCTTGCGAGTGGGCAAGACAAATAATTTATAGCCAGACTGCTGAGCAGTGGCCAGTGAGGCCTTTTCCCATACCATTACACCAACGGGTCACGATCAATGTAGACCTCTGTTGGGTCATCCAGATAGTCCTGCACCATCCACTCAAGGGCCTCCCTGGGTGGTGCTCCACTTTGCGTACCATGTGTTTCCTTTGCATCAACACTGGTGCGAGCAAACCCTTGCCGAGTTATCCACTCCGCTTCCGACAATATTATGGCTGGGCCTGGTGCAGGTGATGATGACGAGGATACTGTTGCTGCTGTCGGTAACGGCTGTGAGGGAAAGTGACTGCCTTCGGCCACAGAAGTGGACCTTGACGCCGGATGGCCTGCTGCTTCAGTAGTACTCGTGATGTTTCCTTCAAGTTCCTGCCGCTCTTTTTCGCACCAAGTGGCTGACACAGCTAGCCAATGTTTGTACTTTGAAACATCTTCTTCATCAAAAGGAATGAATACTTTGCTAGTCAGTGCCTTTTTGTACCGTGGATCCAGAATAGTGGCACAAATGTAATGTTGTTCTGAATGTATTTTTTTAAGCCTTTCATTGACAAGTAGGCGGCTTAATAAGCTCTCCCCCAACCGATATGCGTCTTGTTTGTGAACATCAGCTCGGAACGTTGAAGACATCGCCTTCAGTTGTTGCTCTAGCATGAACAACATGGGATAGCTTTGCCCAAACTACAGTCCTCCCTGCTGACTTCACGGGTGAAGACCTCAAAAGGACGAAGCATGTCTGTCAGGCTTTTAACTAGGTCCCATTCCTCCGGCTCTAGCCTCATGTCTTTCATAGGAGCAGACCGTATGTTAATGCTATTGACATACTCATTGATTACCTTGTACTGCTCAAACAGACGTTCAAGCATGTAGAAGGTTGAGTTCCAACGTGTTGCCACCTCCTGGATGAGTCCTTTGACTGACACTCCACGGCTACGTTGAATGATCCTCATCTCCTTCCGGGCCTTAAAAGAATGGCTGAAATGTGTGCAGATTCTTCGGCAGGTGGTCAGTAACTTGCTGACTGTGTTTTCTCTTTTCAAGAAATCTTGAACAACAATGTTAATGCAGTGCGCCAAACACGGCACTCTAAAGTAGCCACCATCATGCATGGCCTTAACTATATTACTGCCATTATCCGTGGGAACATAACCAATCATGCGACTTCTTGGCACCAGTCATTTAGAGACCTTACTCTTAAACTCATCCAAAATGTTTAATGCAGTATGAGATTTCTCCATGGCAAACATGGCTTCTGTTGCATGTTTCCGACTCGCTTGAAAAATTGTGGCATGGTCAACACCTGTAGACATCTTTTCTCTAACCCCTGCAAAAGAGACCCAGTGTGCAGTGATGCACATGTACTCCACGGCTTGACAACTGGTCCACATGTCAGTTGTCAAGTGGATAGTGTGAACAGCACTCTTCTGCAAAGCTGACCCAATCACTTCCAGCACATCTTCATGTAGTGCTGGGACCGCAACTCTGGCAAAATAGGACCGGCTAGGAACCTTCCATTTAGGGCAGACTGTTGCCACAATTTCTAGAAAACCCACCCCTTCCACGATAGAAAAAGGGAGAAGGTCCAGCATTAGCATTTTAGCCAGCTTTGCGTTATACAGACGTGCCGTTGGGTGGTTGCTTTCAAATGGTGCCTCCGACCAAAACATGCTTTTAATCGTGGTATGGACCGTTTTCATATGTGATGATGATGATACAGACTTCTTCAACCCAGTTAGGCTCATTGATGTACTTTTTCGTATTGGTGTCTCTCCCAGACTCTTAGTGAGCCTCATACATGTTGCTGGGGTAGAGGGTGTGGGCGCTACCACTGCAGTGCTGCTGCCAGGGGTACTGGGTGTACCAGAAAAAAAGTCTGTCGCTTCTTCACTTCCCCCTGCACGATCAGCCCTTCGTCATCATCAGATGCAATATGAATGGATACATTTGGATTTGTTGTACTTGTGGATTCCCGGATCTTCCTCATGTGCGCCTCCCAAATGATAGTGTGGTGTTTTTGGAGATGACCTCTCTGGCCTCCGGTACCATAGTTGGTACCAAGCTTACCCCGACTAACTAGTTTTACAAATCGAACAAACGACCATGTTTTCCGCCTTTTTGCTAACACTAAAAAAGTCCCAAACTGGGGACTGGAGATGT
Source organism: Lissotriton helveticus (assembly GCF_964261635.1). Taxonomy (NCBI): domain Eukaryota; kingdom Metazoa; phylum Chordata; class Amphibia; order Caudata; family Salamandridae; genus Lissotriton; species Lissotriton helveticus. The sequence continues at coordinate 375,406,173 of NC_136072.1, read as the reverse complement.
CTGCTGGTGGTGGAGGTGCTACTTTCAACGCCAGATGAAGTGGAGGATGGGCGTGGCTGAATTTGACTCTGTTGTGCACTTACAGCACCACTACTTGAGGTAATGGAGGTTGAGCTGGATGGAGGTCCCTGCCGGCCCTTCTGACGAGAAAATATGGAAGCTGTAAGTCGTGTTCGTGTAGTAACTAACTGCATTGGTGGTGGTACCAGTGCCACGCCGCCCACATCACGCTCAGCAGCAATTCAGGATAGGGTAAAAATGTCTATCTGCTGCATGCCCGCTGGGCCTGGAGTGACGACTGTGATGACTGGGTCGTCATCAGACTGTTCATCAGCAGCAGAATACACCACTTCTTGTTCGTCGTCATCATCACCCATAAGTGGAAGCCTTGCGGGAACCTTCCTTTTAGGCTTAACTACCTTTGTCGGTTCATGGCGTGCCTCACTCTCAGACTGCATTGGTGGGTTCCAATCAACATCACTATCATCAGAAGGAAGGGGGCTTGAAGAAGAACTTGTAGTAGCCCTCCTTGACCTTTTTCTTGCTGGGGCTCTGGAAGACAATTGATCATCATAAGGAGGAGGGCTTCCTCGGATGATACCTCCGCTTCAATCTCGATTTCCTGATGTGCGCCTGCTTCTGGAGGAACAAGCATTGTGGGCAGTTGTGCCGCTCCATGCGCCTCTAGTTGCGCCTCTCCATGCACCTCTCCTTGCGCCTCTCCATGCGCCTCTCCTTGTGCCTCTCCATGCGCCTCTCCTTGCGCCTCTCCTTGCGCCTCTCCTTGTACCTCTACTTGCGCCTCTACTTGCGCCTCTCCTTGAGCATGTACTTGCACTTATACTAGTTGCACCTGTGGTTGTCGTTGCGGCTGTGGTTGTTGAACACTTGTCAGATGAGTTACACCCTGCGTTGATTGGATGCTACTTTCTTGCGATGAGCCAACATCACTGGTCGATGGAGATTGAACAATTAAAGTGGCTGTCTCTGCAGCACTCATGGCCATGGACCTAACTTGGTGTGGTGGCACTGACCCCACTGAAACGGAGGTGCTGCTCCCAGCTTGGTCCCCGGCGGACCCCGCTGCTGCAGGCGTAGTTTTTTTCCCAAAAAAAAGTGTCTGTAGGCACACCAGTCTCCTTGGTAAGTGGCGCCACTTGCTTCTTCTGCTCCTTCTTACTGCCAGTGGCACTGGTAACTTTCTTGGTGGAGGAGCTACGGTCACCTTTCTTTGGGCCCATCTTCTTCAGATGTCAGAACAGCAGGCCGCAGTTGCACGAGTTGCAGAGTTGTCTGGTGCCACACGTGATGTCACATGACGTGCTACACACACCGCAGCAGGACTTCTTCCTGGCACTAATGATGAACGATGACTGATTTGTAGTTCTCTTGTGCACCTAAAAGCAAAGAAAGACAGAGGAACATCAATTAAATAAATGATGCATATGTCGTGCTTCAATTAATATTTGCAACTAGGCATTTATTTTTACAACACACCCAAAAACGGAAAGACCCAAAATAAAAATTGCAATTCTAATCAAAAATGGATGTTTACATTAATAGAAGAGACACCCCACAGAAAGACTTGGTCCATGCCCCACTGAATACCCCTGGGCATAATGGATGAAAGCAAGGCAAACTGGGTGCAGGCCTGAGCACACTGCCTGGCTTCAAAATGGCCTCTTGAGCCTTGACCCCCAACACATGGCCAGGCCCTGCCTGTACCAGGCCTCAAAAAGGCCCCACCCACATGGCCAGGCCCCAACAACACCCCAAAAAGTCGAAATGCACACAGAAATCACCCCAATCCAATGCCATCCATGCCCTCAATGATGTTTACATTCAAGAGACCCCACAGAAAGACTTGGTCCATGCACCACTGAGTACCCCTGGGCCTACTGGCTACTGTGGCTTTACAGGCACCCCAAAATTAAAAAACAAATTCCACATATAACAGTGAGCTAAAATTCCATGACATGAATTAGATTTAATTTCAACCAAACTCACAGAAACAGTTGTATCATGAACCCATGACTAACCCTGAGCCTACTGGATAATGTGGCTACCCACAATATATTTTTTTTTAAGTTGTGAAAAAGTTTTAAAATTGTAGTTGCAGCAACTGCAATACCCCAAACAAACAACACCAACTTACTTGTAAAATCTCAAATCCAAAAGTGATCCAAAGTCCAAAAAGTCCTCAAATACCAATATCTAGCAGCAGCCACAAAAAGTAATCCTTCCAGCTCCAGATCCAAATGAAAAGTGACCAGGACATGGACAAAGCACTGGGAGGAGCCTGCTGGACAGGAACAGGAGGTTGGAGACTCTGGGTCACTTCCTTCCTCCCACCCCCCCTAAAATGGACTCTTTGCACAAAAAAGTGCAGCCAAATGTCAATCTGAGGAGTTATTCTGATCAAAATCATCATTTTCGAAGGTTTATGCTGCCTGCGGTGGATTTCTTGTGCAGAATTGCAATTTTTGCAATTTCGGGAAAGCGAGCTGTTCAAATCTCCCGCTTGAAGTCAGCTGCGCGCCGCATCTACGTGTTCGCAAGTGTTTACTCCCGCGATGCGTGATCGCGGGCCCTTATGACGTACTCGCGTTGTCAAACTCTCGCTGTGCAAGATGGCGGGCCGCGATGACGTACTCGCGTCGAAAAACTCTCGCGCGATCATGCAGCAAGATCCAAAATGTCGCAGCACACGCAAACCTGGAGAAAAACAACTCGGCGAACTCAGAATCACGGTAAGTCAACGCCGCGCGCGATATTGTATTTTTCAAGTGCGACCAAGCAAAAGAATCCGCCAGCTTGCGAATTGCTGATTTTTGGGCAAATTCACGCAATTCACAGAATGCGAATTTGCCAAAAATCCGCAAATTCCGCGAACGGAACGGATTTTACGCCCAAACTTAATTAGGACCCAGTCACTGGGTTGTAACGTATGCCAGGACCTTAGGAATTTGAGGAAGTGAGTCTCGCACCGGTTGATGAATCAAAGAGAGATTGCCTGTAAGTTCCTTCATGTCATCTAACAAAATAGGGTACTCAAGTTCTCTCATTTCCTTAGGATGTGGGGGACCCCTTACATTCATTGGCCTTCCAAATACCACTTCTACGGCGTAAGGCCAGACTTGCTATTAGCCACTACTCGTGTGGACATAAAGGCTAATGGCAATGCATCAGGCCATTTAATCCCTGTTGAGGCCTGCACCTAAGCTATTTTAAGTTTCAAAGTCTCATTATAGCATTACACCAAACCAGAAGATTGTGGGGGATTAGCAGCATGACATTTCTGACATATACCCAAACTTTCAGAAATTAATTTTATAACATGTACAATAAAATGAGGTCTATTATCACTCCATAAAATTCTACAGATTCCGAACCGGGGAAAATACTCCTTCAAAAGGAACTTAGGGGCATATTACCAAGCAATAGCGATAATTATCGCTATTGCTTGGTTAGAGACAAAAATTTACCGCTGAGCTGCGGCGATTTTTATCGCAAATAAACCTTGGTATTACCAAGGTTTATCGCAAATGCGATAAAAAACGGCTGCAATGCATGAATATCGCTGAAAAGTCAGCGATATTCATGCATTACTGAGCTAATGCTCTTAGCCATGTTATCCACCTCCCATTGGATAACATGGCTAAGAACTGCTCAGGGCAGATGTTAGCTTTTGGAGATATTCGCACTTAGCGCGAATATCTCCATAAGTTGGTAATAGGAGATAGCGATGTTAGCGACTGTTTCCAGTCACTAACATCTTGGTACGCCCACTTTGCATGTCATTAGTGATAAATATCACTGACATGCAAAGTGGGGCCCAAGATGGTCGCTATCTCCTACTAGCTGTCGCTAACTGGTGTTAGCGACAGCTAAGTAATAGAGAGATAATTTTATCTCGGCTTTCTTGGCTTTTAAAGCCAAAAAAGCAGAGATAAACCCCCTTGATAATATGCCCCTTAGTTGCAGTAAGTGCAGTATTATCTTTCATTGGATATGCCTCCACCCACTTACTAAAGGAACACACTATGACTAAGGCATGCCTAAGGTAATTGCACCTTTCCAGTTCTACAAAATCCATCTGGAGGACTTTGAATGGCGCACTAGGCGGTGTTAACCCTACTTTTGGGATAACCACTCCCTTCCATGGATTGTGTTGCAAACATATCATACAGTGTTTAACAAGATGTTCAGCTGTATTCCTTATATCTGGATGTTCCCATACTTGCTCTAACTGTGTGGCTATACTCCTTGTATTAACATGTGCTAGACCGTGTGTCATAGTGACAAACGGTAGTACATAGGAACTGGGCTATTTCCACTTCTCCCCATTTGGCCCCCTTCTCTAACAATTTTCACTATCCAATATTCCTGTCTTCTCCCATTGTTCTTTTTTCTCTTTTGTTGCCATCTGTTGAATCTCCCTGATTTCGTTATTGACATGAGAAATTTTTTCTGCAGAGGAGTACATTACATACATTTTCTCTTTTTGGCTACGTGCCGATTCTTTTGCGGTACTGTCTGCAAAAGCATTACCTCTTCCCATATCATCTACCACTTTCTGGTGTGCACTATATTTAACAATAGCCACCTGCTTTGGTAGCGTTAATGCAGTTATTAAATTCTGAATTAATTCTCCATATTGGATCCTTGTTTCGTGTGACGTCAGGAACCCCCTTTCCTGCAACAAGCGTCCGAAGTTATGTGCAACTCCAAAGGCGTACTGGCTATCTGTATAAATATTTACAGACAGTCCTTGACTAAGCTCACAAGCTCTCAAGAGTGCAATAAGTTTGGCGGCCTGTGCAGACTTGTAGGGGATTCAAGCCATCGCCACAATTGTGTGCAGCGTAGTGATAGCGTAAGCTGCAGTCGTAGTGCCATCAGGCAGCTTGAAGCAGGACCCATGTACATATAATTCACCCTGGGCATCAGACAAAGGAGAAACGAGTTGTCCGCCTACACAAAAAGGAACCTGCTCACAATAAATATTATGAAAACAAAGACTATGCTCATATCACGACGACGCAAAAATCCACCAACTTTCCGAATAAACAACGATCAGCTGGAATCCGTCAATAACTATAAATATTTGGGGGTACATCTTGACAAACACTTACATTTCCTGGTGCATCGCAAAGCTGTTAAAAGAAAAGGGGCCACATTATTGCACGCCTTCACCAACTTGGCAGTCGAGCTAAAGGGCCCTCTTGTCTCCCCTTTGCTAATTGCAATGAAAGCCAAATTACTGCCCACATTAGCATACGGGAGCATTCTGCACCATGGGAAAAGCGCTACCCTCCTGGATAAAATACAAACTAAAGTATACAAACGGGTTCTTTTGTTACCGAATAATTCTTCCCCAGCGCAAGTCAGACTTGAACTCGGATTACAATCTCAGGTCTTACTGAAAAAATATGAGGCCATTAAATGTTGGTACAATGTATGGAGGAACAAGGAGAAGAAACTGAATGGTGCACTCTGGGGAGCAATCCAGACAAGCCCGAACTCTGAGTACTCAAAATACCTAAAGTCCTCATTAGAGGAAACTGAGCTCGGAGTACTGTGGGAAACAAAACTGCCAGTCCCTTCGTTTAATCAGGTAGTCAAAAGGATTGCTAAGAAACACTCGTTCCTCAAGGACAAAATAACTTTTAGTACCCGGACTCACGCTTGGATGATTATTAAATCGTACACAAGGCCCGCACCAGCACCTTATTTAGACACGGCATTCTCGTTGAACCTCAAACGTAAATTTCTCCACTTAAGGCTGGGCATTTTACCCACGTGACTAGACCAACCTAGATGGAGACCACAAGCAACAACGGAATGTGATCTTTGCGGTGCAGGTAACCAAGACTTTATACATATAGTCTGTATTTGCCCAGCTATGTACCACGGACGTCGGTACTGGCTTAAGGATAAACTCAACGAGCTCGGAGTCCGCACCTGCCGATCCGCGATAGTCAGACCCTATGTTCAGCGGACGCCCAACTGATCTGTAGACTAGTAAAATTCCTGGACAGTTTCACAGAAAAAACAAGGCACGCTGCCACTTGCCGGATTCCCATTGTGTCTTAAGAACATTGCTGAAAGATAAATTGGTACCGCAGAAACGTTGCTGTAATTGGTTTGACTCTTTGCAGAAATTCTTCATTTATCTCCTTTCCCCGTCCTCTTCTTATTTATTTCCTTGTCTAAGTTTTAAAAGTTTGTTCTAAATGTTGTACAATGTTATAAATTGTAGTGGTTTTAATTAACCGAACAATAAAGAAATTTACCTTACCAGACAAAGGAGTATCAGTAAAGTCCACTCGACCTTTAGTCTGTTCTTCAGTGGTGAAAATACAATTGTGTATATCACTAGACTGTTCAGAAGGCAAGGGCAACAAGGTAGCTGGATTTAAAGTCAGACATTGTTTAAGAGTTATGTGTGGTGCTAACAAAGTGAGTCTGTACCCGGTAAGATGAGCACTCGTCAAATATCGTGTCTTAGTTTGATTCATTAACACAGCAACTGAATGGGGACAAAAACCGTCAGTTTGTGGTCCTGCTGATTGTCTGATAGAAATGGCAGTTCCTGCCACAGCTTTCAGGCAACCAGGGAGTGCCCTGGCCAAAGGGTCCAGAACTGCAGAGAAGTATGCACATGGGCGTTGTTGTCCCCGTGTGGCTGTGTTAGGACAGACAATGTGCAACTGTGAGAAGTTGGCCTGGTGTATGATGTTCACTATTCTAGTGAGCACCTTGTACCAGTCAAAACAACCCTTATGGTGAGTGGTTGTAAGTCAACCTTATAGACAAGCTATCCTAGGGGTAGCATGGACCTAAGCAGTCTTAGGCTTAACTCAAGAGGGCATGTGAAGCCAGCTGTTTTGCCATATGCAATCCCTTTAATACCAAATGAAAGGACACCACACAAGTTATATATTATAAAAATATATGTATTTATTACTAGAATAATCCTCTGTACTCTTTATGAGGACAGAGGCACAAGCGTTTAAACAAAAGCACAGTTAAACATACAAAAGTTGCACAATTATGGATAGGCCCGGTGGCCACTTAAACCATATACTAAAATAGTGGTATAAGAACCATGTCAAGAACAATGGTAAGTCCTAGGGCCTTGAGAATCGCTGGGGCTACACTGGACTAACTGACGTTAGGACGGGAGCGGACCACAGGATGCGGGTGCAGTGTCTAAAGCACACGCGTGCACCAATGCAAAGTCAATGGCGCGTAAAAGTTGCAAAGTTGCAGATTTCGGAGTCTTCCGACTGGACTAGAACTGAGCCACTTTAAACTAGGACACTAGAGGTGTAAACCACTACAGGAGCACTGGAGTACTCTCGTTACCTCACCCACAGGAAGCGGGTGCATAGGTGTCAAAGTGTGTCGGGTTTCGTCGTGGAGTTCTATGGAGCCTGGAGATGAAGATGCTGCAGGCGGCCAGGAGAGAAGAGTCCGGTTGGATCCAAGGGTGGATCGAAGATGTAGAGTACCTGAAAGCAGAGGGGAGAGAGTCTGGGTCACTAGCCAGTGACCAGAATGGAACCAGGAAGGAACCAGGCGATGTCGGGCGCAATCAGGTAGTTGTCGAGAAGCTTGTCTCCGCTGCCATGTGGACCCAGGGGCATCGACGATGACCAGGAGTCAGACACGGACTGTCCCATAAAGGCTCTAGCTGTCAGCGGTGTCGGCTTCCGGATTGGAGTCAACAGGCCTTGGCAAATGTAACCCACGCAGGAATCAAATATGGCTTTTGGTTCAGATCAGCAAGATCTGATGGGCTGCTCCTTTTCAGGGGAGCAAGGGCCAGTCTGGAGCAACCAGACCAGTGGTGTAAATTCAAAGGTTCAACGTCACAGAGGCCAATAGCCAACGGGCAAGTGACCGGACAGATGCGTCAAGCAGGAAAATGCAAAAGGGCCCCACGCAGCACTCGGTGAGTGTGGAGAGGTGATCTTCGGTGCAAAAGCTGCTCGGGGCTGGGGCTTCTTAGTCCCCAATGCACAGCTTCGAGGGTGCCTCGGGAGCTGCACGGGAAGCACTTTGCAGGCTTTCCAAGATGGCCGGTCCCACATCTCACGTCGCCTCCACGGGTCTCAGCTATTGTTGATCTTTGTTGCTCGAGCTCCGGCGGGAGCTGCAACAAAGCAAACCATTGGGCGCTTGATGGTGCCTGCTTGCACAGGGTGGTCACTCCTTGACCACAAGGGAGAGTCTTCAGTCTTCCATGTCGAGTGGGATGTCGAAGGGTCCAGAGTTTTGTTTCAAAGTTTCAGTCAGGATTATCTAAAGTCTATGGACACAGCTCCTACCTTTATTCCAAATCAAGGGGCTGGATTACCTGCTAGGTCCCTCCTATGGGTGGGACCCAGGAAGGGGGTGGTTACACCCCTTTCCCTTTGTCTAGTTTCACGCCAGAGCTGGGGCTGGAGTGCCCCAGCACCGGTTTGAACTTGGCTATGCATGGGAAACCTTGTGTGCCTCAGGCAGTGTCTAGTTTCACTCAGCCCTCCCTGCCTCAATCGACTATCTCCTGTCTGGGGTGGTGTAACACCTCCCTGTGACAGGAAACCTTTTGTCCAGGCCTCCCCTGCCGGAGTTTCGGTCAGCAGCAGGAGGCCAGACTCATGTCTGTGGCAGCAGCATCCATTTTGTGATGCTGAGGCTCTGGTTAGTTTTAACCGCGTTTAAGTAAAGTAACATGTCTTCTCCCCCTAGAAGGGTGGAATGCTACCCCCGTCACCAGAACTGGCGAGGGGGTAGTATTCCAAAGTGTATGACACCTTACACGACATGTTTTGATAAAGCCAAACCAAAGTTAGCAATAACCGCGAGGATTATAATGCACTTAAGAGTATATGGTATGGCAATACCCTGGAATAGCTATAAGGACATGGTTCCGAAAGCTGCAGACAGGTTCAGCTCATGCTAGAGCACCATCTCACATAAAACCAAGCACTCTGCCTCCAGGATTGTTAGTGCCTGCCATAGGAGTGACTTATAGGTGCATATGTGTCCAGATATAGTTTTAGACATCGGTATACTATATCTAAGCAAGGGGTGATTACACGACCTTGCCCCAGCTGAGTGATCAGCCAGTTGTGTCAGTTTGGATGGCCAGCCAGGGGTGGCAAAAGATATGCTGCAGCCCCTGGTAGGCCTTGGGTGCACCTATGCCCTGGGTACCTATAGTACTCTGTACAGGGGCTGATAAGGTGACTCAATATCCAATTAGTTATGTACCTAGGGTACATGAAGTCCATTTTACAGAGAGAGCAGATAGCCTGGGGCCCTGATTAGCAGGGTCCCAGGCCAACTAAGTCGAAAACCAGCTAAACACAGGGCAAAAAATCTGGGGTAACCATAGTCAGATATCCATCCTCCTACAGCAACCTTTTAGTTTGTGTACATAAAGAGAAAATGGTTTCGTGTAATCAGGTGTTCCCAATACATGTGCAGAGCATAACGCTGCTCAGAGCTGCTGATATGCATCTTGACACTCAAAGGACCAGGGCAAAGGATATGGGGTATCTCTTGTTGTAAAGGCAAGGAGCGGTTTAATAATAAGTGAAAAATTTGGGATCCAATGACGACAATAGGACGCCATGCCAATCAATGCCCTAACGTCTTTTGCGTATGAGGAACAGGTGTGTGTATGATAGTCTGAATTATGTCTTGGGTCAGCGTTCTTCCTTCCTTCGACAAGAGGTGACCTAAATAGGTAATCTCAGGTCGACAAAACTGCAATTTGTTTCTCAATATTCTCAATACTTTGTGTCCCAATATTGCAAGGTGAGTCAATAAGAGCAAGGTAGCCTCAACACAAAGTTCAGTGGTGTCGGCTGCTATAAGCAGATCATCCACATATTGTAACAATGAAGTTCCTGGGGGTAACTTCAAGGTATCAAGTTGACGTTTAAGGGCCTGACTATAAATGCTTGGACTCTCTGTATACCCCTGAGGAGCACAACAAAATTGGAATGATCGCCCTTTCATTGAGGAACCAAACAAATTTCTACTAGAGGGTGCAATAGGAATGGAAAAGAATACATTTTTAAAATCTATTATTGAAAAGACAGAAGCCGTGGCCGAAATCATTGTCAACAAAGTAGTAATCTCTGGAACTACGGGAAACTGTGGCACAACTATTTTATTGACTTGATGCAACTCAATTACGAAGTGATAAATTTTCTCTTTATCTTCAGAAATGGAACGCTTCAAAACAGGTAAGTTAGCGCTGTTACAAACATTGCTATCAGTTTCTTCCACTACTCCTTTTATAATAAGATCTTCAATAATCTGAACTAAGGCACATTCGCCTTCCTGGGATATTTTATACTGAGGTATGCGGGCAAGACAGCATTCTGTTTAACCTGATTATGCACCGGTTCAATAGACAATAAGCCCCCATCAGTTTCAACCTCTGCCCGCACAGAAGGCGGGACAGTGGATAATGCATGTGAGACGTCATCAATAACATACTGCCTATTACGTATCGGCTTACCAAATGTAACATATACACCATCCAGTGAACAATAGATGCGTGCATGGAAATGTTTGAGTAAGTCGAGACCCAGCAGATTAGCATGACAATTTGGTGCAAGAAAGGGACAAAGACTGGGCAGTAAATGGTCCAATAGTAAGTTCCAGGGGTTTTGACACAGGACTAAGAATAGGTTTCCCAGCAAAGCCTATGGACAGGTTATTATGGCCAGACGAGGGAGTCCCAGGGATCAGTTTTTTTTAAAGCATGCTTTGTGTAGCCCCAGAATCAACTAGAAACTTCTGTGAAGTCCCCAATATTTCAGCAGTAACGTATGGGCCTGTCTGATCTATTGGTATGGAAACCGATCCATCGCCTCGTCCTACGCTGTCCTAGTTAAAGTGCATACCCATAAGTTTGGATGCACTGAAATCATCTGCATAATAGGCTATCGCCGGGACAGGATTGTCAAAATAATTCTGACTATTACTAGGACTGGGGCGCTGTTGAGGACCCATTTGCACTCCCTGTCCAGTCCCTCTACCTTGTTCGGGAAGCAATTGGCATTCAGATCGCCAATGTCCATCCTGTTTACAGTATGCACATTAATTCTGTCCCAACAGACTAAATGCCCGAGAGTCTAGAATGTTCCTCCTTGGGAGGTCACCTCTAATTCCTCCACGGCCTCTACCTCTCTGTGGCCCATAAACCTGGTTCAATAACATTTATGTTTTCAATTCTTTATATTTACCCTCTTCTTTCTCCTACTCTTGATTTACTTGATTCTCATAATACTGGGCCATATCCAAAATCTTTGGCGGGGCAGAGGAGGACCACGTACTTTCAGCTACTTTTAATTTCTGTGAAATTTCAGGTAACAAGTTAGCTACAATTTGTCTACAAATAAATGTTCACCTGTATCAGAAGTCGTGTCTTGACCACTATATTCATGAAATGTCGTTTAAACCTTGTAAAAAAATCAGGGACCGACTCTTCTTTCTTTTGTTTGCAGGCTAACAATTTCCCCATGATATTTTCATTGGTGGGATTATCTCCTTCAAATAAGTAATGATGTGACCCCGTAAAGCTGTGGTGGTTTCTGCCCTGCTTTCCTATCAATATCTACCACTTGTAATTGTGCCAAAGTACCACAGAAAGGCTGCATGGTCCTGTTTGCGGACCATACACCAAAGGTCAGGGGGCAATAATAATCCAAAAAACATGTCAATATCAACAAAAGTCATAACACCAGAAGTTACAGCAGCATTCAAATCATCACAAAATGCACTCAGGTTTTTCCTAGGGTCAGGCAAAGAAGTTTTAAGGGCCAATACGTCTGATCGTTTCCAAGGGGAATAAATCCATTGAAACCTGAACCCAGCCGCATTGACACCCTGACCGTCACCTACGGCTGCTTGAAACACGAGGGTCACTTCTTGTATTGGAAACGCTTTAGTCAAGGCCGACATGAGCCTCTTAAGTTTTCTTTTCTTAGTAAATATATCTTCTACCGCCACTTTCAAGGGAGCAGCGGTCAATGCTCCTTCATTTGACATTTTACATATCCTAATTAATTCTCAAGGAGCTTCCTCATTCATATTAGTCCTCCAGTCCTCTATTAGTGCCTTAGCCAGTTCCCCTACAACATACTGCTGAGTCATTTGTGGGCATTGTGTCAAAGTTGTAAAAACCTCGTCCAATCGTATATCGTCATCCCGGACCCATTCACAAGCCCTAACCAGTAATACCAGTTTGTCCTCTTCCATAAGGATAGATCTATGACATCGTTTAAGAGTTGGGGGTGTACGAACTACAGTCTTTTTATCAAGAACAGGGGTAGCAGCAGAGGCAGTAGGTAATGAAGGATACACTTGAACTACTGGAGGTAACTAGGGAGGCGCCGCCAGGACAGGATTTCGAGCATAAGAAGGCGGGCTGGTCTACGAAGCATTTCTTCTAATTCTGAATCCTCCTCAAATAAACCTGTTGGACCCGGCCTCGTGGCGTGGTTCATCTCTGTCCCTCCACACCCTGTGAGTGTAAGCCTGTACCCCGAGTCCCCTGCGCAGCCTCCCCGTTAGTGTAGCCTGCACCCCGAGCCTGGTCATCCTACTCCAGTTAAGCCTAGATTCCCCTAGAACCTCGACCAGGCATGCCTTTCCCGCTCCACGTCCGGCTCCGAGCCCCTAAAACCTTACATGCCCCACAAGGCCTGGACGCCATCTTCCCTTCCCGACATCCCTGTCTCCCTGGGCCTAGCGTGACCCCGGCCCCTGCGAAACCCAGACTCCAAAGGCGCGCCAGTCCCGGATGGGGGGTAAAGGGCTCCCCGAGTGAGATAAGCCAGGGAGTTTCGATGGCACCTCCGGCCTCCCCTGAGAGTCTGGTATCTGTCACACCTTTGGCCCTCCCCTGTGAGCCAGTTTCGATCACCCCTCTGGCCTCCCCGAGGGCTGGCTCCAGACCCACTGGGGTCTGGGAATTCCCGGACCCATCTTTCCAAGGGATCAAAGAGCCAACCGTCGGACCTCGCCAACGACCAGCCCCCGGGCAGGAGACTTCTGCCAGCGAGGGTCCAGAGATCAAAGAGCAAAAGGACTATAACTGGGCCCGCCCGACAACTAGCGGGCAGTTGTATCTTGGACCTGAAGCCCTGCTGATCTGATCGCGGCTGACCCTAAGAAGACTCATCCTGAACCTCTGAGCCCTGCTGACGCTGTCGCGGCTCAGGCGGAACTTATAACCATCAGAGCCCTGCTGACGCTGTCGCGGCTCAAGCTGAACGTGTAACCATCGGAGCCCTGCTGACGCTGTCGCGGCTCGAGCTGAACTTGTAACCATTGGAGCCCTGCTGACGCTGTCGCGGCTCGAGCTGAACTCGTATCCATCAGAGCCCTGCTGACGCTGTCGCGGCTCGACCCCTAAGACCACCCAAGCCCTGCTGACGCTGTCGCGGCTCAAGCTTGAACCTGCAACCCTCCGAGCCCTGCTGACGCTGTCGCGGCTCCTCACAAACTTCTCCGGATCGAGCCCTGCTGACCTCGTCGCGGCATGAGGAGTACTCTGGTCCGGCTGGACCATCGAGACCACCATCACGCCCAAGCCGACTCGACGGAGGTGAGGCAGCCAGTACGACCATCATCCCGTATCCCCCAGCTCGAGGATTGAGAGCTGTGCGTAGGGTACGCCTCGTACTGACCCAGAGACTAAAAGACTGTCCCGCTTCCCCCTTCCTGAATCCTCCAGGACTTTATGGTCCCTCGACCACCGTGTATATAAGAGTGCTTCCTTTGTCTATTACTTATATAAAGAACTTGTTATTAGAATCCAACGGTGTGGTGTCTGTTCATATTGTGGTGTGAGCTCCGTGTGTACGATCCTAGACCCGAAGTCCTCCCCGGCGAGGACCTCACAATCAAGACTCGGCAAGTTCTGGGGAAGAGGTGGGTCTTGGGGGTGTCGGGGTGAGCACAACCGGGCCCTCTGAGATCGCCCCTTCTAACAAAACCCTTAAGTCCCGCTTCTTCCTTAGTCACATTTGGTTTCTGCAAATGAAGTTTATTCATCTCTCATCACTCTCTACACTTTCTTCTTTCATTTTTTATTGGAGCTCTTTAATCTTCTGCACAATAGTCTGCTCTTCAGCTTTCTTCCTATCTTTTTCTTCTTTAATTTGTTTCTGTTTAATAGATTTTTTCCATAATCCTAAAGCATCAAACATACTCTGCCTACTTTTCTTTTGAAAAAGTTGTTCCTCTATAGGTTGCAATTTATTTGAATCAAAGGTACCATGAAGTGGCCACTGTAAACTAGCAATGGCGTTTGTATATTTGTTCCACAATGCACTAAACAGTATGGAAGAAATACCATATTTAATGTACATTTCATAATTCGGAGTTCCTTCTAAAGGCGCTGGCTGTCTTTCCTCTAAAACAAATTTCCTGCTACAGCAACAACATAATGCACGAAATGTGCTCAAATCAGGAATGTTTAACAAATATTTCTTAACAATAGCGTTAAGAGACTCTTATACCAAAACCAAAAGATGAGATAAAATTCTCACATTACATGTCAAAGGCATTTGCAAATGCCTTTTCCAAACAAAAACCCAAAAAGACAACCAATTTGATCCTACCTGACTGCAGTACTCCGACTCCCACCTGCCGATCCTCAGATCAATAGATAACCTCCAAAATGCCAACCGAAGTGCCCCAGTTGAGAAACACAGCCGCCACAAAGGTCAGGTCGATAAGCTGAAAATCACCTTAGCCGTGAGAGCAAGTCTCAATCTGCGGGGTGCACCGTCAGTGTTTCTTTCCTGTCGAAACGAACTCCTTCTGGTCCAGCTGTGTCCCCCAATGGGGTCCCATGTTGGGCGCCAATTGTAGAAATTAGATTCTTATCAGTCTCAACGGTGCAGGGACACCCTTCTTGTCTACGGGTTCAATAAATGAGGATCAACACTGGAGTGAAAAAATACACAAATGTATTATATCTCATGAGATGGCTCCATCCTATAGACACTACAAGTGCCTGAGAGGGAACGAACTAGAACAGCTTGTGGTCTGCCTTTTATACAATCTAAGCACCATAGGAGTTCATCAGAAAACCCCTTAGTCATGGTTACATCACACTTTACATAACCCTCTTATGACATTTTTGCAGAACAGTTACACAACCCCTTTACACATTGCCTACATGTTGCACTGTACAATCGTGATAAACCCCTACCCACGTCACTGTCGTCATAGATAGGCAAGGGAGGTTACAGGCGTTGGTGGGCTAACAGTTTAAACCTCTGTGCACGTAGGCCCTTTGGCAGGGCAGGGCAGCTTGCTCTGACACACAAACGTTATCAGTGTGACCAGCTTTTAGTGAACACGCAAATTCTAACTTAGAAAGTCGCTGTAGAAACACAAAATGGGGCTGGTGGGCAAAATGGCTGGTAGCAGAGGCTAAGTTAACAGAATGCAATTTTTTTTACTGTTTAACAACACCTTAGAGTGAGGAATCTTTAGGTAGATCTGAGTTTCATCAACATTTTGATGACACTGCATCACAGAGATTTTTAGTAGATCTTTAGGGGAGTAAAATGGAGTGAGAGCCAGAATGAGAGCCATAATGGAGCCTTAGGTACACCCTGTTTTGGAATCATCCGACTGGATGTGCAATTATCAATTTTCATGTGTGTGACTGATTTGAGAGATATGATGAGTCAAACAATTTATGAACTAATCCATTAATCCCCATATTCTCCTGTACACTTGTGATAAGTATCAAGTGATTCACTGTATCCAATGAAGCAGATAGACCAAGCAGCTCAAGAAGACAAAAGTTGTCAAAATCAAAGATAGGAAATGCATCATCCACAACAATGATAGCTTCTGTGATATTACCAGGTCTAAAGCCAGTTTTGGGCTCAACAAACAGATCTTGTCAGAGATATACCGAGTAGGCTGTGCAGCCACACAGCATTTGCTCACTTTACCAAAGAAGCAAAATGCAGAAACAGGATGAAAGTCACTAACTTCCCTTGTGCCCCATGTGGGATTTTTCAGAAGATGAGTGACCTGGCCAGTTTTAAGGCAAAGAGGAAACCCACCTTGCTGAAGAGAAAAGTTAATTAACTTTTTCCAGTGAAGCAAAGGTTGGAGAGCCAATTCTTTGGAAATCTTCCCTGGTTCTGGGTCAATGGTTTAATCTTAGCAATTGTTTTTCTAAGATCATCTTCGGAGACATGATCTTTGGTGGCAAAACATTTAGCAAACATTTCAAATTTCTGAATGGGATCATCAAATTTAAGAGAGCGGGTCAGTGCATGGTTACTTCAAATAGCTATTGTGGGTAATTTAATTTGTGTAGACTTGACATTGAAAATATTTTTGTTTTAGAAGCTTCTAGCTTACCTGAAGAGAACAGGGTTGGAATGGGAGAAAAATTAAAAAATGAAACATTTTTGTTTCATTTTTTAAGGGCATGCAGTGGTCCCGGGGACCATTTCCTGACCTTAAAAAAATATTTAGCATGCATTTGCAAAGGGGAAGGTGTCCACTGGGTACCCCTTCCCTGTGCAAATGCATTACCACCTACTTGAAGTAGGTGGTAATTGCGGTCGCAAAACATTAGTACATTGTTTTGAGATTTGCTATTTGGAAGGGAACGCCCCTTCCAAATAGCGAGTCGCAAAACCTATTTAGCGAGTCACAAAAAAATTACAACTCGCTAAATAGGCTGTGTACATTGCCCGATATGTTTTTGCATGCGCAAACGGGTTCGCAAACCAGTTTGTGCATGCAAAAACGGGTCGTACATCTGGATCTTAGTTTCCAGAACCCATGGTCGATCTTTTCTGTTTTTACCTTAAGTCTCAATATGAGTTGAAGTCAACAAAAGAGGGAATAGGAAAAGGTTTGACCAGTCTATGAGGATTGGTTCTTCAGTGGTCCACCTTCAAGATTCTGAGATCCAGAATCTGTTGATCCAGAAACTGTTGGCCAAAATCGACTTGTTGCAGATTCATTAGTAGAGAGGAAAGAGGTAAACATGTTTGATTCACTGTCATTGGAGCCCTCCTCAAAGGAGATTGAAATCTTTAAAAAGTATATTTGAGTCAGACAGGATGAGCTGATTAGTGTCACACACTCTACAATAAAATTCAAATTATCGCCTGGAGGATTATGGATGTTATTGAGCTTGATTAGTGGGTTTTGAGCAATGACAACTGCCCTAATATGGAATATGCTTCTGAAAATTACAGCTACTCCTCTGTCATGCCCAATTTTCTGTTCACAGCAAAGAATAGTGCAGTCAGGGAGAATAAGGGGGTACATGATATTATGGGACATGCAATTGTGGAAGGAGAAGCAAATCTAGTTTTGGTTGATGATAGCGTCATCAATTTCTAGTCTGTATTTTATGGCAGATCAGCAGTTATTTAGTAGACAGCGTGAGAATAGTTCATCATTTTCCTGATCAGCTTCACCAGGGGGATCTAATCAAATGTTGATGATATTACTGTTGTTAACTCCTTTTTGAGTGTAAGCGTTTCTCATAG
This sequence comes from Lissotriton helveticus, assembly GCF_964261635.1. Taxonomy (NCBI): domain Eukaryota; kingdom Metazoa; phylum Chordata; class Amphibia; order Caudata; family Salamandridae; genus Lissotriton; species Lissotriton helveticus. The sequence continues at coordinate 375,388,612 of NC_136072.1, read as the reverse complement.
GCCTAAGGACAGAGATTGTTGGGATGGTGGCAATCTATACACTATTGCTTCTAAGGGACTCACCAGTGGAATTGATATCAGAGATGACCGAGGAAGAGGTTAGGAAGTGTCAGCTATAAGCTTAAAGAAGGTCAAATATGTTCAACTTAAAGAAGGAAGGACTAGGTTGGGTAGACAAGATTCCTGGCTGTGTCTTAGCAACACTCTTAGGGCATTGTGATTAGATGACTGAGGGGCACTTGTATGACCAGGTGAATATGATCTGATCAAAGGAGAAGGATCCCTTGTCCTGCATAACAACGGGTATGCGGAAACGGATTCTTGTAAGTCCCAATAAAAAAAACCTCATACACGTGTTGTCTGTTGGTAGCGATTAAGCGGTATATCTTGATTCTCCGCTTTGTTTTACACGCGTTGGCACAATCATCGGGTTTAGTGGTTATGCACCTCCACCAGGAGGAAATACCCTTTTGTTAAGACAGTAGTGACCAGAAATGGTGCTCATGAATTTGCGAAGGTGAATATGAAGCAGAATTGAAACTGGACAAAGAGAGCTGCCTCAGCTCAATTAAGAGCTCAATTTTGTAATGAATGAGGTCCAGGAAGGAGGGGTTGAGTGGGTTATGTTCCCAGTGGACATTGGTGTCCGAGAAGGAAAGGTTACAATTCAAAGGAGGAGTTGAAACAGTTAAAGCTGAGAGATCCAGTTGGAGGTATTTTCCCATTGTTTATGGAGTGGAAGACTTCGTTTTCCAAGCTAGATGATTTGGTTAGTGCAGGAGTTGAAGATTTTTTACTTAAATCCAAAGCAGAGTCTAGCATTAAGGATTATATAAATAAATGTCTGTGGGGAGGCTTGGCAGTGTAGTGAGAAAAATATTTTTGGGTGCAGGAAACGAGGAAAAGCTTGGAAGGAAGGTTGTAGGTACAGAAGGTGGGTGGGCTAGAAAGGTTCTCATTTGAGGGCGTTATTAGAGAGGTGGCACTAAAAGTTTGGCCAAGGGAATTGTGCACACAGTGGAGCCATGACATAGCACAGCCGCATGTCCAATAGTACCCCATATAAATTCACCTACTGGGGTTCTCAATGGTTGTGCATTTCCTTCATGAAGCCCATTGCACCTGAAGAGGATATGGGCATGCCATGTATATGTAAGTTAAAAAGGGCATTGCAAAAGTGGAAACCAGCAAGTACTTGTCCTCTGCAAAGCATGGCATGGGCATTCTTCTTCACTCATTGCAATTAAATCTGAATTATTAACGAACAGTCTCCTTTTCTGCTCTGAAAAGTCAACCGATCTTTCTTTGCATCCTCATCTCAAAATACTAATCTTTGGCATTTGGAATTGCTACTACGTAGGCTTATATCTACCTTTTGTACAAGGACTACAGAACACTTAGGTGAATATCCTTGATCCATGCTCCTTATCGCATCCTTCTTCTAGCCCAACAGTAGCGCTGCTGCATAGAACTCCATCTCTCATTTTGATCCTAATGGATAAACACTCTCCACACCTAGGTGATTGGCATTAACGTTTACTGTTTCTCTGTAACCTGTGATTGATTGCACATAAACTCAGTGTGCTAGAGTGAAATGCCATTGATATGGGGGCAGTGGAAAAGAATTCACATTTTCCTGTTTTGGCCTGCAATTTTTGAAATTATTTTTATAGTTACACTTCTGAGGCACATGTAATTAATTCAAAGCATCATATACATTCCAATATATCACATTTCAATGAACACAGAGAAATTCTTGTCTTGTCTTTTTGAGTTTATTTTCTGGCATTTTCTTTTTGCCGAAAAGATCTACTTTAACCAACACAAGTTTCGCCGTCTCGGGGAAGTATTCCTATGACTTCATCATTCTAGGCTATCAGGTTCGGATTTATGCTGGGGTCGTCCTCCTCTGCGTATTAGTCCAAGCCGAAAGAATGAATGAATGTGCCTGTAGATGGCAATGCTGTCAAATGGTGAAATCCTACAACCATAATCAAACAAATTATCTGTGGTGTATGCTCGGGCGTTCCTCCCAATATATTTCAGTGGAGGATTCCTAGGAACGTGTGTGAAACCTTCAGTTTCAAGAAAACAATAGCACCTCTCTATTCCTAAGTGCTAAGAGAGCCTGTGGAAGTGTAGTTCCTTAACGAGGACACCTTCTGTTAGTGGTCTGGAGCAGATCTGCAATTATTTTCCGGAACTGAAGGTATCACACACCTTCCTAGGAATCCTCCACTGAAATATTATTAAGAGGAATGCCTGGGCATACACCACAGATAATTTGTCTGATTATGGTTGAAGGATTTCACCATTTGACAACAGTGCCAGCTACACGCACATTAATTGATTTTTTCGGCTTGAACTAATATGCCGTGAAGGTAATCAGAATCGAATAGCCTTGATGAAGTCCTAGAGATACTTCCCCGAGACGACGAAACAAGTGTTGGCTAAAGGAGATCTTTTCGGCAAAAATGAAAAGCCAGAAAATAAACCAAAAACTCAAGGCAAGAATTTCTCTGTGTTCATTGAATTGTAATATATTGGAATGTGTATGATGATGTGAATCGCGTGTGCCTCAGAAGTGTAACCATTGGTAATCAGTCGTAGAATTGGCAATTAGGGAAGTAGGGTGAACCTTCCCAAATTTGAGAGTACCGCAGACTCTAAGGGGCATATTTACAATAATTGGCGCATCCCTGCAGATCAGCAGGGATGCGCCAGTTATTCTGCGCCACAGCTCCGCCATCATGGATGCGCCGCATTTATAATGCGGCGCACCATGGTGCAAAAATGGCACAGATGTGTCATGCATCTGTGCCGTAAAAGTGACGCATTGCTGGAGTTGCATCGCAAGCGCGACGCAGCTACAGCAATGCTCTGGGGACCCTATCTAGTTAATGCGGCGTCAATCCTTACGCCTGCTTCAAGCAGGCACAGGGTTTTGATGCAGCATGGGCCTAAAAGTGACTGTGTGAAATCTTGTAGATTTCACTCAGCCACTTTTAGGAGGTGTTCCTGCGCCGGAACGCCCTTCTCCTACACAGGAACGCCTACATGTGGCGCAGGGCTTTCCAACGTGACGCATCTCCCAGATGTGTCACGTTGTAAGTACCCCCGCACCATGGAGCAGGATTTGCGCCGCCACTACCTCACAAAAGTGACGCAACGGCGGTGTAAATGAGGCGCAAGGGGCTTGTAAATCTGCCCTTTAGTCTTGTTCATTTAATACTATCTGAGATAGTCATAGGAGAGCCATAAACCTCACAAACATCCAAGTGCTAGAATTCTACTTTATTTTATAGGTATTGTTTAAAGTTGTCCATACTGGCATGTGAAACCCAAAGCAATATTCAGGCTGCCTCTGTTTTAAGGTTCAGCATACTCATGATCTTGGGTTTCTGAATCCTTTGGTGTGACGTGTTCACAAGTGTCTATTCAACACAATGCCTGATGCAGGCTCTTGTTTGTTTCTTGGTGAAGTGGTGATCCACTGGTGGGTTTATTTTGTGATTAGAAATACAAAAAGTATTTGTGAAATGTTTTTGAAGTTCCACATATATTCTCTGCTTGGAAACACTCCTTGAATTGAATGAAGTAAGTCACATGGTGTGATTTGAAATTGTACGACTCTTGGTATCGTAGTCGACAGCAATACCTCCTCTTTTTTTCGGAGTCGATGGATGTCAGCAAAACTATAGGCAGACTGTTCTATGATGGCTTCAAACATTAAAGATACTCTTGTTAGGTGATGTCTGCCCAAATGCCATAAAATAGAAATAAAGCTGGAGGTCCACTTCAGCATAGGAGACCCTCACCCCAACAAGAACCATGTGTTCCCTATTAGTGCCTTCCTGCATGCTGTGGCGCTGCATGTTAAATATCACTTCATGTATTGGGCAAAGCCTGAATCCCTCCCCATTGCTTTGTTGCCAGTCCACTGCTGCTGAGCATGCCTGCATAAAGTTCCCTCGGGTGAGTCTGAGATCCCCATCACAGTTACCCCTAAGGACGAAGAAGCCTCTCCACCTCTCACAACAGGCTGAGGAGGACTCTAGAAGACACACCAATGTCAAATTGAGCCTCCCCTTGAGTGATACTCTGTATAATGAGCACACATCCTCTGCAACAAAGTTTTCCATAGTACCATACCCAGCATCAACTACTCTACAGACAGTGTAGGGTGATCACAGTTACCTCAAGCTTCCTTGCTTCTGCTTCTAGAAGCTACAATCAGGGTAAATCAGCCTCTCTGGATGCATAGATGTATGGTACCTAGTCGTCCCGAGCACTAGTCTGATCAAGAAATTGTTAAATAAGACAATAAGTCAATTGATTTGCCTTTGGTTGCAGGTGGGTGCACACTGTAACTAGAGCCAGAGCACACCCTGACCCCATTAAGCACCAAGAGTGTTCCCCTTCACGACTGGAACCCCTGACTTGTGTAACTTTTGTAAACAAGTCCTCAGATGTTAAAGTTCTAAGACTCAGAAATGTCTGACTATGAAATCTGAATACCGACATCCCACAGTGGCAAACAAAATGATTATAATGCAGTACAGCCTGTAAAATCTCCTGACTTGAAATCTCATAATGGCAGTAATTTAAACTAGGATACTATTACAATCTATCCGGCAGATCGTTGGTTCCCTTCTCACTCTTTCGCTACACCTGTTGCCTCCTCCCGGTTTCATAAGATCTCAGAGCAGAGATATCTTTCCACAGCCAGGTTAGGAAATCAGATTGAGAACACAAAGAAACAACCAACACAATAAGGGGACCTGTGGAGCTAATCAGAGTTCACAGCATAACACAAACTAAAATAATGTGCGTTTTTAGGACACACGTACTCATCCATCACACCATCAAGCACTTCATCCCATAACATGATTACAGCACTTTGGTGATCATGATCGACAAATATTTCCCACTATGTCAAGGCAAAGACAACATACTTCCAAATACACACCCACGTGATTTAGCATGCGACCTGTGTGGATTAGTGCTCCAGTGCCCCAAATATGCGTGTAAGCTTAGGCTGTCCTGTTTTAACTGTCCAGGTTTTTGGAGCCGTGTTTCATCCTTGCCTGCCTGCTGCTGCCACCAGTACTACACGTAGGGACCGGATCACAAGTCCCAGCCTGCAACGCACTACCACGTTGGTGCCAGGAAGTGTTTAGGACACCGCCAGGGCGGGATGCATGCGGGGTGCCAGGGCTAAGGGCGGGCCCATCTGCGCCCGCTCTTCTGCAGCAGGACAAGGCTGGCTGGGCCACACCCCTTGGCTCTGCCTTTGGAACTGGCTGAACTGGAGGTTAGTGATTTTAATCCCATGAAGTGGATATATTGCACTGCCAAGCCCCTTTCATTTGTTCTTTTCGCTTCCTTTTAAATTGGGTGGTTCACTGCAAGTCCTGCCTAACAGCTGGCCCCCTGTTGAAATTTCATAGGTTCTAGAGCCTGAACTACAAGAGGTGACCTTACACATCCTAACGTATTGTAAACAAGCAGAACAATGAGGAAGCAAACTTACGTCGACAAGAAGCAAACGACAACTTCGCAAACCACCTCCTCAGTCTATCCCACCTCTATTGACATGATGCTTCAGAGGGCTATAGGAGTGGTAGCCACTGAAATCGAACTGACTGAAAGGCAACTATCGCTAATCCCGAACTTAGACTTCCCCCTGACAGATGCTGACGACACACGTGCTTCAGTAACCCTGGCTAGTGACTCACCTAAGGGTCAACTAGAGGGGCGCGTGACTACATGTGAACTATCTAATGTTGATTTGCATCTGGGGCTTGCTCCAACCCGCCACATGAAAAAAGGAAAACCTAAGTCAACTGTAAGATTGGAGGCAAAATGGAAGAAGGATGCAGAAGAAACAACGGACATCAGTGGCACCGGGGAGGGAGGAATAGCTAATTGCCTAGCAATAGACAACAAACACCCAGCATGGGTAACAAACAGTGTGGTGGACTTACAAACACAAGTTAGGGCCATTGTGAGGGATGAGCTCAAATATCTGACAGCACAGGTGGATAAATTGGCATTGCTGTTCGAGGCTTGGGTAGGCAATTGAGGGGTAACAACTGGGAGGAATGAGAAAGCCAGTTGCCAGGAAACACAGGCTGTACCCAGCACTAACAGGTTGACTCCTCACCTGAACAAAAAAGAACCACTTTCATTGCCCCAAATCAAGACAACCAGCGCTCCACAAATGCAAGTAGGGTTAATACAATCATCCCGCTAGCACATGACAATAGGCAACGCCAGGAGCATAGACAGCGGGAGGGTGAAGGATCCGCTCGACGTACAGAAGCCAGTGAAGAAAGGCTAGCCCTGCCATTCATTAATGTTCCACCCGCCTCAATACCATATGTCATTGTCTTAACAGGTGTACCAGAGCTTGTGAAGGAGCACAGAGAATCACATCAGGAATTAAAAAAATAAATGCATGTTCTGGTTAGCTAAACAGAGGCAATTTTCCTATAAGGATGCAGGTGAGATCCTCCTAACACGCAGAATTGGTTGGGTGGGGTGGAGACCAAAAGATGTACAGGAGACTGCATTGGGATCAGCTTCAGAAATCCATTGGATGTTTGAGCAATCCTAGGTAGGGGCGATTATAGGAGCGGGGCATATGGGCCATTCCGTTGGGCTATTTTTACTCTCCGGGGAGAGCTCCACAAACTAGAAGGCAGAATGGATGGGAGGGGGGAATGCTGAACCTGAATTATCAACCTGTCAATTCAGACCATGAACGCCCCAGGAAGCTACTTTTTAACATACTAACAACAAATAGATATGGGGCCCTAGAGGGAGTAGATTGACTCACACCTTAAAGGTATCAGCCAGAGAAATTCCATCACCAGAGGGAGCAACAGGGGAGAATTCTCCAATTAGGCGAGGTCCCCGAACAGAGTAGGCCATCTAGGTGGTGTGGGACCTGTGCGAGGGCGTGTGACAATGAAATGGAAGGAGTTGACAGGTACCACATGGCTACAACACCCAGATCATCTCTAAACCCACCCAACAAGATTGTGCAGGCGACAGTAAAGGCCTTATATTCACCACCCCCCATACCTGCCATCATAGATAGGCGTTTGGGTCCACCAAGTTTACAGGTATTATCTTGGCACATAGCTGGACTTGTTGCCAAGATGGACAACCCTGAATGGGGAGCATTCATAGACTAACACGAGGTCTGTATGTTCCAGGAAACATGGGCTAGGGTGGATAATTCTAGATCAGGCTACGCATCGTTTAGTGTAACTGCTACATCGGGGGGAAAGGGGAGGCCTTTCTGGGGGGCTTTGAACCTGGGTCGGTGTACATTTGGGTTGTGTAGTAAAACAGATGGAGACACTCTCAAATGACATCTTATGTATCCTTCTCTATTTTCCATCAAGGATTAAAATTGCTTAATCAATGTTTACTCCAGACCGGTTAGCCACAGCCAAGAGTCACGGAGTCTTGATGAGTTAACAGCCTTCCTGCCTACCAACCCTGATAATTTCCTGGTGATTTTTGGTGGGGACTTTAATGCCAATATGAGCCCCTGGACGGCCTGAATGGAGGTAATCCCAATGAAGAAGATCAACACTGGGCTATCCCAGAGACTAACATTCTGTCAGTTAGGGTATGGATCCCACTGGTGCTCCAGATTAATTCTGTTCTATTAAAACATTCACTGAGGGCATGTAATGGCTGACCAAAATCTGATTCACCAGGCAATTACACTTTTCACAGAATTTGGCATGCCTCCATTCTAGATTGCATGTTGATAGATACAAAATCTTGGCACAAGGTAATAGACTTTAAGATTGTGTCTCGTCATGATAGCGGCCACAATGCCCTGATTCTAGAGATGGTTTTTGCCATGCCCTGAGAGTGTACCTAGTTCGGCACCTCCTGCTGATGTTAGATTAACCCTCACCAACTGCAGGAAGAGAGTTCGATGGGTGGACATATGTCAATCCCAAGAAAAGTTGTCCTCAATATATCAAATCATCATCCAGATTCTTACGATTGCAATGCAATCAGTTCTGGCTGACGGCACCTCAATTACACTCCTGAAAGTTGCTGATAATCCTACTACATTAACAATCACTATGGCCAATTTCGTCTACCCCAATAAAAGAGTCAGGGAACATAAAAAACACCAACACCCCTTGTTTAATGAAAGCTGTTGTATGGCCAAATCAGCTTGGATCTCTGCCATTAAGGACAAGGATAGGCCGTTAATTAAGGAAAAAAGGGCAGGCTATAGAAAATATATGGATGAGGACAAAAAAGGGTGGGAAAGCAATACGTGGGATACCTTGAGAAGTTCCCTGAGCATTTATGATATAAGGACCTTTTGGAACGTGGTAAACACGGGCAGTTCTGAAGGTAAACCGGTGATAGTACCTAACCTAGGGGCGGACATGCTTATATTGAGCCTACCTCTCCACAGGTTAATTGTACTGAGGCACACATGATAACCACTTAGGAGATAGCAGATACCCCGATGATAACACTTAATGAGATAACTGCAGCCCTTAGCAAAGTAACACCATCCAAAGCCCCAGGGCTTGACAAGATCCCCGGCGACCTCTTTTGCAGTGACCCCACCATCTGGGCACCCTACTTGTGGACCCTGTTCAACGCCATCCTGTCAGGAATGGCGATTACTGTCACTTGGGCAGGTGCGGAAATCCTACCTGTTTACGAAAAGTAACCCTGGGCGGTGAACTCTGCTCCGCTCGGGAGTTTGCAGAGTTTTCTGCACTCCACGTTACGTGGAGCTCGCGGAGTTCCCATAAAATCTGCTTTACGCAGCAGAGCAGAGTTTTTTTCCTCATTCGCGTTCAACAATGTTAAGTTGGCGAGCGCGAGCGAGGAAAATCCACCTTCCGGCAAGATTTTTCCTCATTCGCGATCGTCAACATCAAGTTGGCGAGCGTGGAAAATAAACCTCCCCTGCGAGGGTTCTCAACGCGGGGAGGTCAGGTTTCTCATTGCGAGTGGTTGCGTAAGCTCGAGACCGCTCGCATTGAACTGCCTGTTTGCTTTGATAAAGCTGCAGCTCGAGTAAAAATCTACTCGAGCGGCAGAAAGGAAAGCAGCGATGATTGCACAGTGCGGACAAACATCCGGCACTGAAAATCTCAGTGAACGGCATTTTCCTCCTGCATTCGCAGCTTATGGAGCTTCGTGTAGCGCGGCAGAGGTTTTTTTTACCACTTTGCGGAGTTTCGCGTAACGCAACTCCGCGAACTACACCCAGGGCTAATAAAGAGTGCTCACCTCTTCTCCCCACAAATTATATGTCTATAAGCCTCATTGACATTAGTCAAAAAATATTTCCACTAGTGCTGCTAGGTCATCTACAGAGTTAGGTGAAGGAGCATAATGTACTTAGCCCATTCCAAGCCGGATTTAGAGAAAAGATGTCCACACTAGATCAAATTTTTAGGCTCCAATTATTACATTGGAAAACTGTTTGCATAGAGGGTGGCAGTCTCTAATTAATATTTGTGGACCTAAAATCTGGTTTTGATCTGGTGCCGAGAGATAAACTGTGGGCAACCCTACTAGACCTGGGGGTCCCAATGTACCTCTACCAACTCCTGAAGCGATTACTTGAAGGTAATTTTGCCCAAATCCGGCTTGGCAAACATGTAGAACTTACCACGCACATACGCATAGACAGAGGTGTCTGCCAGGGCTGCGTCCTTGCCCTACTCTCTTCTGCTTATTCATAAATGGATTAGTAGAAGCCTTAATTACAGGTAAGGACATAGATGCCCCTAAGCTGGCGAGCCGAAAAATTCCGCTCATGATGCTTGCTGATGACACCCTATTACTTTCAAAAACATCTATGGGCATACAGAGGGTTCTTGATAAGTTTGACGTCTTTTGTAAAAAAAAGGGGCTAGAGATTAACTTGCAGAAAACAAAATGTATGGTGTTCAATGTAGGTAACCGTACCTGGCCAAATCCATGTTTGGAAGGCAGACCTCTAGAGGGGGTGTATGTTTTTGAGTACCTTGGCATCACGATTACAGAATACATGGACTGGGGGCACAAACTAAAAAAGCTAGTTTGAAATAAGTCCAGAAAATGGGGGGCCTGACAAAGATATTTTGAAACTCCACCCACAAACCTGTTGGCCCGGTAGTAGAAATATATAAAGCGCAAGCTAGAGGTGCTGCCTTGTATGGGGCTGAAATCTGGGGCCACTGTTCACCTGGCAGCTTAGTAAAAGTCGAGAACACCTTTGCCAGGCAACTATTTGGCCTACCTTGTAGTTCCCCCCTTGCACCGCTTTTCCTAGACCTTGGGGTCAAATCAATCTCAGAAGAAGCTGCCCTTAGACCACTTCTATTCTGGTGACATCTGTGGTTCACCCCACAACTGGTTGAGTACAGAGAAGAACTGAAAGAGGTGCTGAATATACAAGGGGTGGGGAAACTACCTGAAGTGACCACACAGGACCAGGTAAGACCAGAAACCTTGTGTTTATTGACCGTTCATCTCCACAGCTTCCAGGGAATGGCAAACAGTCCCTGGCATTTCAAACATCAATATTCTATTACTATGGAACCAAGCTGACACAATACAAAACATGTTAATACATTACTACATCTCCCTTCCTTATCGCAAGAGCATAGAAGAGAAAGTGTAAACAACTACCCAGCTAAGAAAAGAGAAATAAACAAAAGAATAAAGGGAAGAGGAAAAAACGACAAAGAAAAAGGTACACAATAGCACATTTCCATAGCAAAAACAAGAAGCAAAATACAAAATATACTTTTGCACATTTTCATCAGAAATAAATAAATATATCAAAATTTCAGAGATTCATACGATTTGGTGGAACCTTTTCCCATCACTTCTTCGCACATAAGAAGATTGGGAAGAACTCCTTGGGACACTGGAGTTGGAAACACTATGATCAGACTCAACAAACAAATGATCTAATCCAACTTCCAGGCCCAATTGATGAACATTGATCAGTAATCTTGTAAATCCGCAAGAGATTCCACCAACTCTTGCCATTGACTCCCACAGCATACCGAGAAGCAGCATCCACACGAACAGGAGGACAAAAGTTGGACAACCCCTTGGGAACCTTGTAAGGAAGCTTAATTTAAACCTAATCACCCACCTGAATTTTGGAACACCAACCCTTCACATCCTTGGCACTCTTGGAGGAAACCTCAACAGAATCCTTGCTCTGCAAATCACTTACCCCCACAACTGAAAGAGTATCAGCTTTAGAACACAAACCCCACTTCCTCATCCAAGCGGGACACATAACAAAATTGTCAACTCTCCCACGCAACAACTCAAAAGGACTCTTCCCAACAGCCAAACAAGGAGTAGTGTGATGAGCCCACAACATGCACTGTACTGCTTCTTTAACGTCCATCCTGTTGGAAATAGCCCACTGCATACACTCAACCAAAATGCGATTCATGCGCTCAATAAAACCATTTACTTGTTAGTGAGAAAGAGCTACACAACGATGTACGATCCCAGATTGAGAAAGAAAGTCAGACATTTCTCTTGAGACAAATTGCACCTCCAATGTCAGACACTCATTCTTTAGGGAAACCTTCCCTGGCAAAAAGACTTTAAAAAAACCAATGACCTCCTGGTGTGGAATTTTAGTTCGTGTACTGAACATCATCTACGCCATCTTGCAGACTCACGTATGAGCATACATGACAGCCATTTTAGGTACCATGGTCTCCCTGTTCACGATCGCCCGTCAGCACACTTCCCTGAACCTTGCAAGCCTTCCACGCGCACCCTGGCTGCCCCCGCACTCACATGCACAAGTCATGAACCCTCCCCTCCCATGACTCTGTCTCAGGGAATCACACCCCGCGCCTGACCAACACCTCCTTTCCGCCCATGAATACCCCTCCTTTGATGACCCCTTCCTCTGAGCCCGACTGCCTGTACGAACCGCTGGTCATCCTTTAGCCCGAGGATATAGTTTATTGCCCACTACTGTATGCACTCGCTTTTCCTGAAAGGAGCCACTATTGATCATGACCTCCCCACCCCCTGAGATTCGATCAGGCGCACACATTCCAAAGGAATCGGCAGAACACTCAGCTGCGTGATAGCCCCTCCCAATCATATGAGGGGAAAGGGCCTCTACTGTTGTCATGTGTTGGAAGGGGCCGGAACTGGGGGGGTGCCGGGGATGTCGTTCTCATACTTCACAATGTCCTTGTTGTAATAAAGAACGTTCACATGTCTAAACCAGTGTATAAAAGACCAGGTCTCAAAGAGGCTGGGAGAGCACCTCGAGACGATACCTTGTTGTCCGATCTGATGTGTTCTACTCCGTCGGAATAAAACTTGTTTCCTGTCTTCCTGTCTCCAGCGCCTGCCTCTTCATTGAATAACTTTGTATGGTATTAGAGGCGTTTTTACGCCGGGCAAATTTAACTTAGGAAACATCTACTGAAATCGCCTGACCATTTTGAATTGATCTTTAACAATTGGCGCCCTACGTGGGGCCCATCAACAACACGTGGATCCAGTGGGAGAGGTCCCGACGACAGAGTGAACGACTGCAACGATCGGGAGAGCTCCTGTCCGATAGACCCTCGTCTGACAGCCGATCATCTGAACTTCACTGATTCCGAGCAGACCTCTCCCGAGGGATCTACGGTCCTGACTGGGAACCACCAGGAGTGCCGCGATAGCAACAGAGAGTAGAGGACGATCGGGCGCTGGAAGCGGAAGACGAGAAACTGTCCATGCGGTCCGGGTAAGGTTGTGACACACGACAAATTGCGAAATTGATTGATTGATTGTTTGAAAATACTAGTATTACTTATTGATTGTCTCTGAGAGATTCTCTATTTGCAAACAAGCACAGAATCGCCATACTCTGTTTAGTCTTTGCAGATAGTGAAGGATAGGTAACGCGGACTTTTGTCCCCCATTGTAAATTGCCGTGCCTATTTTTCTCCCCATTGATTGATTGTTTGAATCGAGCATTGAATTGTTCGAAGTTGGTTCTCTTAAGGATCTTCTCTGCCTACAAACGGGGAAGAATAGGAATATTCTCTCTCCCTTTGCAGATAGTGAAGGGTAGGTAACGCAAACCTTTAACACGTCGTGCCTATTTCGTTCCTCATTGATTGATTGTTTGTCCAAACATTGACTGTTTGGAATTGGTTCTTTCTGGAGGTATTCTCTATTTGCAAACAGCGTAGAATAGAATATTCTGTCCAGTCTTTGCAAGTAGTGAAAGTATAGGTAGTGCAGGCTTTTGCCCCCCATTGTAATCCGTCATGCCTATCTTCTCCCCATTGGTTAATAGTTGGGTCAACCCGGACCGCTTATTAGAGATGAACCATCCAGCTCCACTGGAAGGCACCCCTAATAAGGACATGTTTACTAAGCAAGGACTAGTCGCCATAGCTTATAGTAAGTTATGGCATAAATATACAAAGAAGGATTTTGAAAGTCAGTGGCCACTGATAGGTTCTTTTGATAAAAATAAAAAAAAACACTAGAAGCAGCTGTAAAAATAAATAAGGCAACGCCCACTATGCTCGATAGTATTGGCATGTGGCGCAAAGAAGCAGAACAGCGAAGAAAAAGAGAGGAAGCAAAAATAGTGAAAGAGTTACGAAAAGCAGCCCATCTGGCCGCAAAAGAACTAGATGAAGAAATAAGAAAAAGAGAGGAAGTTAAACAAACACAAGAATCAGGACTGGCAGGCCAATGCCCTGTCAGGACCACCCCTACGCTCTACCCGGAGATGCCCTCCAAACAGCGGGCAAATGACGAGTTACTGCTCGGTCCTCCAATTATCTACATGCCCCCTCCTTATGCTCCCTGCCAACCTCTAGCACAACACTCACCAGTTCAAAGTGCAGGCGTGGGTGACTCTAGCGCTAGTGCCCCGGCTCTTACGGCCTTCGCACCAGCCGCATTGGTAACAACACCAGATGAACTCGAGACTGGCAAACAGCTAACAGCCAGACCAAATAGGTTGAGCAAAGATGAGCGGGATGGAATCGACCAGATAGCAAAGACCCTGGTAGAACGGAAGGAGAGCGAAGAATATACGATGAATATGCATAATTCACATGCCGGTAGTCACAGACGGCATTTCATTTTACGGTTCAGCTACCACACCCTGAACGCATATGAGGATAGGTACCAGAATAAGGGCCCTGCAAAACTGACGACTCTATATAGAAGGGTCGATGTTGGAGATGGGACTGAGAGCGATGTGACGGACCTCTTCATGCAAACGCTTGAGGTTTTCCGCCACCTCGCGGAACAGAAACCAGAGGTCAAGATCACAGTCCCTGAGACGATTGAGCCCTTATTAGAAGCAGCCAACACTATGATACCTATCAGAGAAGCCGCCCCCTACTGGGTTCCCCCAAGAGGTCAGGGAACAAACGATGATATCAACCACGCAGATGCAAAAGGGAGGGTTGTGTACAACTGGGTTTACCAACCATGGGATCGGCAAGATATTTTAACTTTTAGGCAAACCCTGCCCGATTTAAGAAAGAACCCTACAGCATTTTATACCGAACTAGGCACAGCCTTGGGCTCAACCATAATGACTCTATCGGACATTGATTTGTTTTTCGGGTTGTGTCTACCGGCTGATGTGTGGAAGCAAATCCGGAAAGCCGACCACACAGATCTGTTCGGACACACCTGGAAACAACTCGATGAACTAGATAGGCAACGAGAGCCCGGAAAGAAACCTGTAAAAGACATACTGGAACTCCCCGACAAAATAGTGCAGAAGCTAAAGACGTTGATCCCAGAAAAGAAGGTAGACTGGTCGGTAGTCACGGCTTGCCGCCAGAAACCTCCGGAGGACGTATCAGAATACTTCTCCCGATTTGAGACGGTTTTCTCCGACTACAGTGGCCAAGACATGACCACCGCAACCGGACAACACCTATTCGTGCAAAACTACGTAAAAGGGCTATCGCAAGAGGTCTCCCAAAAGTTACAGACGAGTGAGAGTAGTTGGGGAGCCTCCAAACCTGCAGCTATCCTTCAGATGGCTCAGTATAACGAACACCAAAAGAATGAGAACGAGAGGGCGAATGAGAAAAAGAAAAAGGACTTAAAGGAACGAGTGATGATTGCTCAATTACAAGAAGTGACTACAGGAAGGGAACGGTATAGGGGAAACTACCAGTCGAATGCCCCTAGGAATTTGCCCCCTAGAGGCCGCAACCCCACACCTGGTGCTCCACGAACCGACCTCGATGAGAACCAGTGTGCATTTTGTAAAGAATTTGGACATTGGAAGTCCCAATGCCCGGCCCTTCGGGAAATGATTAAAAATAAAGAGACAAGGGACATGACAAATGGCCCAAAAACTGGAGGGCAGGGGCGAGGGCAGACCTACGACACCACCAATGACCGACCTGGCAGACCAAACACATTTGACCGCCCCCGACAGAATCAGTGCCAACAGTCCGACTGTAACAATGCTCACGACTCTGCATAGGACTGCCAGGGGCAAGGGAGGGATCCAGTCGAGCTCTGTGTTGACCAGCAAGGTCCTTACGTCACTGCTAAGGTCCTGGGTACAAAGTCTCCATTTTTGGTAGACACTGGAGCGACACGTAGTGTATTATCAAAACGACTGATTACAAGGGCACCCTTGTCTGGCTCACACATTACCTCGATAGGTTTCGATGGAACGCCCTCCACTAATCCCCTGTCTGTACCTATCTCCTTTGACCTAGGAAACAATCCCACTGACACCACGTTTCAGCTCTCCTCCAACTCCCCTGACGCCATTATGGGTATTGATTTACTGAAACATTTCCGAGCTACTATTAGGTGTTCCCCGGATGGAGTCCGAGTCATCCTGTACGACAACCCGAGCATGTCCAGACCCTACCCCGCACGACATATGTACGCCATAACAGATGCTGACCTATCCTTGCTCGATACCCTACCCCTGTACCTATGGGCCAGAAACGACTCGGATGTAGGACGAATGATGATCGATCCTGTACACATAACTGTTCGACCAGATGCAATACTCCCGAAACTCCCACAGTACCGGATATCGCCCGAAGGCGAGAAGGCATTGGTAGCGATTATTCAGTCCTTGGTAGATGCAGGAGTGGTAGAGGAAGTGGTTAGTAATGTCTGCAATAGCCTTATCCTACCCATTGTTAAGAAGCAAGGTGAGGGAGATGAGAAAGCGTACCGCTTCATCATCGACCTGCGAGAAGTCAACAAAGTGGTGGTGCCACAGTACCCCGTAGTCTCAGACATCGCCACCATTCTGACTCTCATCCCGTCCACTGCCACCACCTTCACCGTTATTGATCTTAAAAATGCATTTTTCTCTATCCCCATCCATCCAGACAGCCGTTATCTCTTCGGCTTCACTTTAAAAAACCGTTCATACCGATTTTGTAGAGCTCCCCAGGGCTACACTGAAAGTCCCAGCATTTACAGCCAGGCCCTCAAAAGACAGCTGGACGCCGTCCAGCTACCAGATGGAGTAGGGTTGATCCAATATGTCGATGATATCCTTTTGGCGGCCGACACCACTCCACTTGCAATCACAGCCACTATCCAACTCTTGCACTTTCTTGCGGAGAATGGCCACATAGTCTCCAAAAAGAAACTGCAGTTCTGCCAGTCCCAAGTGACATACCTAGGCCATCTCCTGTCCAAAGAAGGGAGGAAACTTACGCCCGACCGAATCCAAACCATCCTAGACACCCCCATTCCAAAAACACAGAAGCAAGTCCGTTCATTAGTGGGCCTTACTTCTTTCTGCCGACAATGGTTACCAAATTTCAGTCTCATTATAAAACCCCTACTTTCCCTGTTGGCCAAAGATGTTCTGTTTCCACTCCCTTGGACCCCCGAATGCCAAGCATCCTCTAAGGAGTTGCGGGATGCCCTTTGCTCGGCACCCGTTCTAGGAACACCAGATTACTCCAAGCCCTTCTCCCTCTTCACTCACGAAAGGGAGGGATGCGCATTGTCTGTTCTAACTCAGCCCATCGGCGCCAAACAACGCCCTTGTGCCTACTTCTCTGCCACTCTTGATCCAGTCGCCAGAGCTCTACCTGCCTGCCTTCGAGCAGTAGCCGCTGCTGCTGTCTCTATCCGCCAGAGTGAGGGAATTGTGCTTTCGAACTCTCTCACGGTATTAGTGCCCCATGCAGTTGACACCCTTTTGAACCAGACCAAGACTCAACACCTGACTAGTGCACGACTGACAGGGTACGAATTGACTCTACTTGCACCCCACATCACCCTGAAGAGATGCACGACATTGAATCCTGCTACACTGTTACCCTTGCCCGAAAATGACCCCGATGTGCCCCCTATACATGACTGTGTGACCCTCACGGACGAACAGACTAGGAGTAGAATTGACCTCCGAGACATTGCTTTTACAGATCCTGATGGAGAACTATGGGTAGATGGCTCTTGTATCAAACTCCCAGACGGCACCACTTCTGCTGCCTATGCGGTGACGACAGCTCGAACAGTAGTCGAAACAGCTCGCATCACACAACGATCCGCACAGGCAGCAGAACTAATTGCCCTCACACAAGCATGTATCATAGCAGCAGGAACCACGGCAAACATTTACACGGACAGCCAGTACGCCTTCGGGGTGGTTCATCATTTTGGGCTCCTGTGGAGGGAAAGGGGATTCCTGACGTCCCACGGTACGCCCATCCTTCACGGAGATTTAGTCTCCGCCCTGATTGAAGCAGTTCTTCTCCCCAAACAACTAGCAGTGATCAAATGCCAGGCACACAAGAAGGTGACAGATTTAGTTGGACAGGGAAACGCACTAGCCGACATCACTGCCCGAACCACAGCTGAGAATAGGACAACGACACGCATGTATGTGACCAGGTCACAAGCAGAAAAATGGACCGACGCTAGGGAAACAATTAGGGACATCCAGTCGGCTAGCACACCTCTCGAACTGACTGAATGGGCACGGGTGGGTCTAAGGGACGATGAAGGCTGCTGGCGGACAACGGACACAAACAAATGGTTGCTGCCTGATGCATATTTGATCCCCATACTGACAATGGCACACTCCCCTGCACACATAGGCTCTGCCCCCATGATTGAACTCATTTCCAAAGTCTGGCACAATAACAAGATCCCCGACTCGGCCAAACGCCTAGTCCAGCAGTGCCTTATCTGCCTACAACACAACCCCGGGAAAGGAACTGTGGTACCCCGGGGAGGGTTTGGGATCCCCGACCACCCCTTTGAGGTCCTCCAGATGGATTACATCCAATTAGAGAAGTGCCAAGGCCTGAAGTACGTATTAGTCATTGTATGTGCCTTCAGCAAATGGGTGGAAGCCTATCCGACCCGAGATAACACTGCCATGACTACTGCCAAAGTACTACTGAAAGAGTTTTTCCCTCGCTACGGCCTTTGTCGAATTTTATGGAGCGACAATGGCCCCCACTTCATAGCTGAAGTTATCCAACTAATCCTGAAGGGGTTGGGGGTAAAACAGAGGTTCCATGCAGTCTTCCACCCCAATCCGCTGGCCTGGTTGAACGACACAACGCTACACTGAAACTGAAACTGTCAAAAATAGTGGCCACCACAGGACTTAAGTGGCCAGATGCCCTTCCACTGGCATTACTATCGATGCGCTCCACTCCCACTAAGCACCACTTGACCCCCTACGAAGTTGTGTTTGGGCGGCCTATGAACCTCTGGACTGCCCCCAAACCGACCTCCATTCACGACGTCCCCGACGTCCTGCTGTCAGATTATTTATACAAATTAACTAAAACGCTGTCTGTCATTCATCAACAGGTGCAGCAGGCCATCCCTGATGCTTCCAGGGGTCCCGGTCACGATATCCAACCGGGGGACTACATCCTAGTCCGGAACTTTCAACGAGCGAAGAGTCTGGAACCCCGGTGGACGGGCCCCTGGCAAGTACTGATCACCACTCGGACGGCTCTTCGAGTGGAGGGGAAGAAGAACTGGCTGCACGCACACCACTGCAAGAAGGTTTCCTCGACCCTGGCTACGACAGACAACGTCAGCACCCAAGAAGAGCTCCTGAACAAAGACCGACCATCACTGAACTGCTATCCTGATACCGAGGCACTTGAACTTGCAAGACACTCTGATCCCACTGTGCCTTCCCGAGAAGGGTATTTCCTGCGTCGAAAGGAGGGAGCTTCGGCTAAGTAGGCCACTGACTAAGTTAAAAATCTCAGAACGGTGACCCAAAGCAACCAAGGGTTACCCGGAGAGAAGCTAAACAAAGTCTGTGGTTCTGCCCACTTGAAGATGAAGATGATGGAAGCGCCAGATAAGAACATGATGGAAGCGCCAGATAAGAAGACGTCGGAAGCAACAGGAAATACCCGCTACAGGAACCCAAAGACTGATAATTTGCACAAATCAAAGACAATCGCTTTCTTCATTGTCTTCCTCTTTTGCCTCCTCCTCATGACTTCCTTCTGGATCTTGGAGGAAAGCACACCCGCTCACCAGATGTTGCCAACCACTGTCCAGCCAACCACCATGAAAGAGCACCACCTGATCACCCTTTCACCTCAGCTCCGAGAAAGGCGTAAGGAGTTCTGGAAGAATTCCTTCGTACAACTGTTGCACCAGCACAACCTTGCTGCAAATGCCACGAACTGCTGGATCTGTGGGTTGCTCCCACATGCTACCGGACACTCCATCCCCTTCATCCCTTCTCCTTTCTCAGTTCACGGCTCCTGCCTCGCCTGGTTGATCCTCATGCAGGAAAGCCACAAGGACAACGCCGCTTCTGGTCAAACAGTGTCACACTTCTACTATGGGTTCTGGCTGAACAAAACAGGAAAGACGTCTGCTCCCTTTTGCCCTGCAATTTCAGGTTCAACCTTCCTTACGAACATCCCTGCCAAAGAAAGGGTCGAAGTGCAAGTGCTCCACAATCCAGCCAGACCCACCTTCTCCCACCTGCGGAAACAAACGGCTGCCACCCTGACCGTGGCCCTGTCTGTCATCAATGTCACAGGACTCGTATGCCTCGAAGGACAAGGAACGCAGCTGGTGGGTCACAGTTCTTGTCGCATCACCAAAACATTGGTCTCAGCTGACCCCCCCTCCTTTGTTGATTCCCCGAATATGTACTTTGTTTGTGGCACCAAAGCTTACACTTGGCTCCCAAAAAGCTGGAGGGGTACGTGCTACATCGCCTTCATTCTTCCTCCCACGTATGTGGCTTCAGCCTACCACCACCGGCAAAAGCGCGCCGGAGATGTTGAACAAGCCGACTCCACCGGAGCACAGTTCCTGGATGCAGCAAAGGGACTTGTTCCTCTGTGGGGACCAATGGCAAATAGCCGCGCTATCCGACACCTGACTCAGGCAGTAGAAACAACCATTAACATCACCGCTGGCATCCTTGCTAACAACACGGCTGAGCTTCAGGCAGTCCGCCTGGTTGCTCTTCAAAACCGTCTTGTTCTAGATGTGGTTCTGGCTGACCGTGGAGGTGCATGCCGCATCATCGGCTCCAGCTGTTGCACCTACGTGCCAGATAACTCACCTTCAGTCTACAAAGCAATCGAACACCTCCACAGACTGTCCTCGGAGGTTCACCAGGAGCAGGAAGGATGGTCGCTTGGAGGCTGGTTCTGGGACACTTTGAAGAACTGGGGATGGAGATTGTTCACATTTTTATTGATACCAATCATGATACTGTGTGGGTGTTGTTTAGGTATTCAATGTTTACCACCTTTATGTGCACTCATTTCCAACTGTATGTGCCCAAAGACTTTGAACTTTAAAACTGAGCACATGAGTCCCCTATATGAGATAGAGGTGCGTGGTCTCATGGGGATTGATCCGAACTGACAAGCTGGCGAGACATGTTAAAGGGAGGACTGTGGAATTTTAGTTCGTGTACTGAACATCATCTACGCCATCTTGCAGACTCACGTATGAGCATACATGACAGCCATTTTAGGTACCATGGTCTCCCTGTTCACGATCGCCCGTCAGCACACTTCCCTGAACCTTGCAAGCCTTCCCCGCGCACCCTGGCTGCCCCCGCACTCACATGCACAAGTCATGAACCCTCCCCTCCCATGACTCTGTCTCAGGGAATCACACCCCGCGCCTGACCAACACCTCCTTTCCGCCCATGAATACCCCTCCTTTGATGACCCCTTCCTCTGAGCCCGACTGCCTGTACGAACCGCTGGTCATCCTTTAGCCCGAGGATATAGTTTATTGCCCACTACTGTATGCACTCGCTTTTCCTGAAAGGAGCCACTATTGATCATGACCTCCCCACCCCCTGAGATTCGATCAGGCGCACACATTCCAAAGGAATCGGCAGAACACTCAGCTGCGTGATAGCCCCTCCCAATCATATGAGGGGAAAGGGCCTCTACTGTTGTCATGTGTTGGAAGGGGCCGGAACTGGGGGGGTGCCGGGGATGTCGTTCTCATACTTCACAATGTCCTTGTTGTAATAAAGAACGTTCACATGTCTTAAACCAGTGTATAAAAGACCAGGTCTCAAAGAGGCTGGGAGAGCACCTTGAGACGATACCTTGTTGTCCGATCTGATGTGTTCTACTCCGTTGGAATAAAACTTGTTTCCTGTCTTCCTGTCTCCAGCGCCTGCCTCTTTATTGAATAACTTCGTATGGTATTAGAGGCGTTTTTACGCCGGGCAAATTTAACTTAGGAAACATCTACTGAAATCGCCTGACCATTTTGAATTGATCTTTAACACTGGGTGTTGGGATCAACCATAAAATGTACCTCCCACCATTTGCTATAGTAGTCAGCAACAACCAAGCAAACTTATACCTGTTGAGTAAAGCGTTGAAAGGTCCAATAAAATCAACAGCCAACTTCAACCGTGGTCCACGGGGAAGTTCCACAACTTGTGTGGGAGGGGTAACCGTTTTGGCCACCTTGTCACTTGAGCAACAAATGATACAACCTCTTACAGCATCATCGATCAAAGGCCACCAATAGACAGCACAAATCCTTAGTTTGGTGCTAGTTTGTCCAAGATGACCCTCATGACCGGAATTAACAATACAAGCCCTCAAACATTCTGGAGGAATAAACCTATCACCACGCATCACCATTTCACCACCCTCCAACAACAGTTCAACAGCAATCTTGGCAAAGGGCTAGAGCTCAATCTCAAGATGTTTTTCCTTAGGCCAACCCTGAACAATATGATCCTTAACTTTCTTAAGTAAACGATCAGATTCCACTGCATCAAACCATTCCTTTTCATCAAAACAACCAATACTGCAAACATCCACAGCTACAATCAAACATTCCACATCATCCTCAAAACCACGTAAATTAACCTCACAGCAGGGTAAAGGAGAACTCGAGAGAAAATCTGCTCTGGTATTTCTCCCACCAGGAATATATTCAACCAAAAAGTTGCACTGAAGCAATTTAGAGCCTAATCTGGCAATCCTGGTGGTATGCTCTTTCACTACAAAACCATTCAAGATAGGATTGAGAGATTTGTGATCTGTCAGCAACTTGAAAGTCCTCCCCCACAAAAAAGTCTTAAATCATTCAACAGCCCAACAACATGCCAGAAGCTCCCTTTACTCAGTCCCTTTCAATGACTGAGTAATTTTTCTCACTTTGTCACAGAGAACGAGAGGCAAACCCAACAGTATGCTCCACACCCTGCTTGATTTGGGTAATCATATCACCCAAACCATCCAAACTAGCATCAACAGAAACAGTACTGCATTGAAGGATCAAAAGAGGTCAACATTTCACACTTCTCTAGCGCTCGCTTGATTTGCTCAAATTCACTCTGACCTGCTTGATCCCAAAAAAAGACAACCCTCCTCTTGAGAAGTTCACGTAAGTGCACAGTTTTTGCAACAAAGTTGGAGATAAATTTAGTATAGAACTCACACCCCCTCAAAAACGTAGACACTTGTTCCTTTGACCAGGGACATGGTGCTTTAAGAATGGCATCAATCAACCTCTCTCAGTAGAATTCCTTCACCGGAGATGCGATGGCCCAGATACTCAATAGATTGCACACCAAAAACACACAAGTTTGTTGGCAACAATGCCCTTCTCCTGCAACCTGCTCAAAACATCAGTGAGATTCTTTTCATGCAAAACCCTGCACTTTCCAGCCACCAGAATATCATCCTGGAAAACGACAGTATCCTCAATGGTCTCCAACACCTTTTCCATTATACGCTGGAACACAGAAGCCGCCAAGGCAAGCCCAAACGGCATCCTTTTAAATTGAAAAGTTCCAATGGAAGAAACAAAAGCAGTGAGATCTTGCAAAAGATATCCAGCTCGACCTGATGATATGCAGAAGATATGTCAATCTTAGAGACGAACTTATAACCTGCAAACTTTGAAAGTATATCATCAATACGGGGTAAAGGGTGGGAATCGACCCATATATCTTTATTCAAGTCAATGCAAACCCTGAGACTGCCATTTTTGTTTTTTGCAGGCCACAACCAATGGAGATAACCATAAGGATGACTCCACTGGCTCAATGACCCCAGACTCACACATCCTCTTGAGCTCCTGTGCCAAGTTGTCTCTGACACTAAAGGGTACAATACGCAGTTTATGTTTTACAGGAACAGCTTGATCCTTTACCTTGATAAGGTGTTTGAAACCCTTAATGTGCCCTAGAATGTCGCCAAACACACTACCAAACCTAGAAGCCCAATGGGATAACCGATCACTCTGCACTCCCTAATCAACAACAGACACTGGTTCCTTGGTGCCGGGTCTAAGGGTCATACCAAACAACCCCCAGTGGTACCACCCCAAGATATTTTTAAACCTTTCTTGGCAACATACACCTTTCCACTAATGCATCTCTCCTTGAAGATCAACTTAGTTGCAGCCATGCAGCGCGCGCTACGAAATTCGTTTTATTAATTAAATTGTTTACTTACCTCCAATTATCCATATTCTGGTTTTTAGCACCCCCACCCTGCCCCCCCGCCTCTCTGCCCCACCGCAACTCCCTCCACGGGCCATGGCTGATTCCGAGATCATGCCGACACACGACGTTCCATCGGCAAATAAGTGCAACAATCCACTATCAACGCTCCCAACAGTTCCAGAAGAGACAGCAGAAGAAAACAGCTCCAAAAGGGTTAAAGTGAAGCGCAGGACACTTCAGAACCACACAGCTACACGAGTGGGTGGAGACACAGAATGGTCGTCCAACTCATCGCCAATTTGAAGTGGCCACACAGGACCAGGTAAGAACAGAAACCTTGTGTTTATTGACCGTTCTTCTCCACAGATTCAAAGAGATTGGCAAACAGTCCCTGCAAGTTCAAACATCAACATTCTATTACCATGGAACCAAGCTGACCCAAAAGAAAACATGTTAATACATTACCAAACTACCGTGGCTGGCTTTTATCCGGGATACCTTTTTGACTATGGGAAGGGGCAATTTGTGGTACAATCCAGAAGTAACTTGTCCTATAGTATCAAGGAATGATCTGAATGGGAGCTACTGGGAGAATAAACAGGCCCGCCTCCAGGGGAGCTCTACAACAGGCAAGTTTACCATAGTGTTTTAAAAATTAAAGAACAGTACAAATTAGAACCCGTACTGGATGACATCAAACCGGCTGCTGCGAGGAAGTTACAATTGCAGTTTAGACATGGGGTACTGCCACTGTGTGCTTTCACAAATAAATGGACGGGCTCACAAATTCTGGGTTGCCTGGCTTATAATAACGTAGCAGAATCAGAATACCACGTTTCTTTCTTTTGCCCAGGATACAAGAGGCAAGAACATGTTGGATGATTCAGCTCTGCAGAAACCTGGGATCCAGGCACTGCATAGAGGCATTTAGGTTTTTGAAATATGATATGTGTCTCCCTGTAGCATTTTCGGTAGCAGGTTTTTTATTCTCTATGTGGTGCACACGCAGAACTCTTTTGAAGTTGACCCCCACAGACTTTGGCTAATTATTTAAAAATATTTTTAACTGACTTTGAATGTCTTTTTACCTGTATGTATACTCATTTACTAGCTCTTTTTTACTATTTTATCGATGCATATTTGGCTTTATAAGTGTTGTACATGCACGTAAAACCACCAATAAGTTTAATTACCGCGTATAAAACAAACCAGACTAGGAGGCAAAGCATTCTCCTACCTAGCCCCTCGTACCTGGAACCAACTACCCTTAGATATCCGACAATGCACTAATTACTTGACCTTCAGGAAAAAACTCAAGACATCACTTTTCTAGCTCCTGGTCCTCACCTCCTCACGTCCTCAGCGCGGAGATACCCCATCCGGGGTGATTCAGGCGCTCTATAAATGATATAAATAAATAAATAAATAAATGGTCCTTGGGTGAGGGCATATGCTTATGTTTTCATTTTCTAGCTGATAGACACAAGCACTTTACAAAAAAGCTATTGCAATGGAGGGCCAGAGGGCCTGAGCCTGTGCTTTATT
This sequence comes from Lissotriton helveticus, assembly GCF_964261635.1. Classification (NCBI taxonomy): domain Eukaryota; kingdom Metazoa; phylum Chordata; class Amphibia; order Caudata; family Salamandridae; genus Lissotriton; species Lissotriton helveticus. The sequence goes on along the minus strand of NC_136072.1, from coordinate 375,363,105 downwards.
TTTCCAGGTTTTTTTACATTGCAAATGTATTGCATGTGCACTTGTTGGACCCGGCCTCGTGGCGTGGTTCACCTCTGTCCCTCCACACCCTGTGAGCGTAGGCCTGTCCCCCGAGTCCCCTGCGCAGCCTCCCCATTAGTGTAGCCTGCAACCCGAGCCTGGTCGTCCTACCCCAGTTAAGCCTAGATCCCCCTGGAACCTCGACCAGGCCTGCCTTCCCCGCTCCACTCCCGGCTCCGAGCGCCTAACCATGCATGCCCCACAAGGCCCGGACGCCATCTTCCCTTCCTGACTTCCCTGTCTCCCTGGGCCTAGCGTGACCCCGGCCCCAGCGAAACCCAGACTCCAAAGGCGCGCCAGTCCCGGCTGGGGGGTAAAGGGCTCCCCGAGTGAGATAAGCCAGGGAGTTTCGATGGCACCTCCGGCCTCCCCTGAGGGGCTGGTTTTCGTCACACCTTTGGCCCTCCCCTGTGGGCCAGTTTCGATCACCCCTCTGGCCTCCTCGAGGGCTGGCTCCAGACCCGCTGGGCGTCTGGGAATTCCCGGACCCATCTTTCAAAGGGATCAAAGAGCCAACCGCCGGACCTCGCCAACGACCAGCCCCCAGGGCCGGAGACCTCTGCCTGCGAGGGTCCGGAGATCAAAGAGCCAAAGGACTATAACTGGGCCCGCCTGACAACTAGCGGGCAGTTGTATCTTGGACCTGAAGCCTGCTGATCTGATCGCGGCTGACCCTAAGAAGACTCACCTGGAACCTCTGAGCCCTGCTGACGCTGTCGCGGCTCCTTCTTCGCCTTAAGGAACTGAACCACCGGAGCCCTGCTGACGCTGTCGCGGCTCGATCTCTAAAGACCACCGGAGCCCTGCTGACGCTGTCGCGGCTCGACCTCTAAGACCATCCGAGCCCTGCTGACGCTGTCGCGGCTCCTCACGAACCTCTCCCGATCGAGCCCTGCTGATCTCGTCGCGGCTCGAGGAGTACTCTGGTCCGGCTGGACCATCGAGACCACATCACGACCCGGCCGACTCGACGAAGGTGAGGCAGCCAGTACGACCACCATCCCGTACCCCCCGGCTCGAGGATTGAGAGCTGTGCGTGGGGTACGCCTCGTACGGACCCAGAGACTAAAAGACTGTCCCGCTTCCCCCTTCCCGAATCCTCAGAGACTTTGTGGTCCTGTTGCCACTGTGTATATAAGAGTGCTTCCTTCATTACTTGCTTATATAAAGAACTTGTTCCTAAAACCCAACGGTGTGGTGTCTGTTCGTAGTGTGGTGTGAGCTCAGTGTGTACGATCCCAAACCCAAAGGCCTCCCCGGCGAGGACCTCACAATCAAGACTCGGCAAGTTCTGTGGGAGAGGTGGATCTTGGGGTGTCTGGGTGAGCACAACCTGGCCCTCGGAGATTGCCCCTTCTAACATTGGTGGCAGCGGCGCGATAAGAACCTACGTCTAGGGATCGTACAGTACTGACACACTACCCGAACAAAGAGCAGCCATGAGCGTCACTACCGACAAGACCACCTTCCAGATGGAGCTTCTGGGAGACTATTCACACCGTGAGCTCAAGCAATTCTGCAAAGATCTCCATATCCCGTCAACGGGATTAAACACCAAAGAGGACTTCCAACAAGCTCTAACAGCCTGGGTGGAGACCAGAGCCCAACCTCCAGCACCGACGGAAGCCGATGGAGGGGGAGCACCCCTGATCGAAACCCACGCTCCAGAGCGAGAAAGAGCAGAGTCCCCGACGCGGACTTACAGCCCCGAGAGAGGTCTGTCTCGAGAAGAGATGACCGACCGAGAACGCAACCGAAACCACGAGCTAGAACTAGCCCGTTTGAAAATGGAAGGAGAACTCAAGCTGGCCGAGAAGAAGCTAGCCATCGAGCAGCTGCAAGGAGAACTGGAGGAGAAGAAGCTCCAGCGAGAACACGACGGAAGGAAGCTCCAGCTGGAGCACGAGCGCAGCATATTGGAAATCGAACTAAAGGCCCGGAACGAAGGCAACCAAACAGCAGCGACCCGAGAGTCTGGTCCCCCAGTGGAACCCAAGGTCCGCATCCCCAAGGATGTGGTCAAAGAATATTATAAAAACGATGACATCCAGCAATGGTTCAAGGCCTACGAGGTAGCTATGACCTCACACCGAGTTCCACAGAAAGATTGGGGAGCCGGGCTGTGGGGTCGGTTCCTGAGTGAGGGGAGAGATACCCTACTCGACCTACCGTCCGCCGAACAGACCTCCTACAGCCACATGAAAGAGGCCCTCCTCACAAGGTACGGGCTCACTCCAGAAATATACCGCCAACGCTTCCGAGAATGCAAGAAGATCCCCGGCACCACGTGGGTAGAATATGTCAATTTCTACAGCCGGGCCCTGGAAGGGTGGATCAAGGGCAGCAAAGTATCCACCTTCGAAGGGCTCATCGACCTCATTGCGTATGAGCACTTGTCCCTGAATTGCTTTGTGGAACTCCGACAGCACCTCCTGGACCGCAAGTTGGCCGACCCCCGGAAGCTGGCCGTCGAGGCCGATCACTGGGTGAGCACCAGAGTACCCCGGGGGCCCGGGGGGGACACTGGCCGAAACGAACAAGGACCATCCCGCCCGAGGGGAGGAGGGGGTCAGAATAGACAGAGGGGTTCCCAGGTAGGGTCACCGCGCAGTCCCCCCTGAAACCAGCCAGGTACCTCGCCTCCCACAGCGCGCGCAGGGTTTCCCCCAGCTAGGCCAGGGCCCCGGGTCAGCCAAGCCTGCTACCATTGCCAGAAACCCGGGCACTATGCCAATGACCCCTGCTGCCCCTTGTTCCAGAAGCCTGCCGCTGCAGGGCCCCCAGTGCGCCACATCACCTCCGTAGCCCTAGAAGAGGAGGGGGAGGAAGAGTTCGAGGGAGCTGAACCCGCAGCTATGATGTTAGTCTCCTTGGGTGATAGGGAGATGGTCCCCGGAGCTCCCCTACCCGACAACACAGAGAAGTACCGGCAGCAGGTGACTGTCAATGGCCATCACATAGGGGCGCTCCGAGACACTGGGGCCAGTATCACCGCCGTCAAACGGCACCTCGTCACCGAAGCCCAGATTGTTCCCCACATCTCCTGCAGGGTGATCTCAGCCGATAACTCCGTCCGCACCTGCCGGATAGCTCAAGTCCCGTTCGAATGGGGGGGGCGTCTCTGGAGAGTTACGGGTGGCGGTCCGCTCCGACATGCCGGTGGACTGCCTGCTCGGCAACGATCTAGAGAGCTCCCCATGGCAGCGGGTTGAGAAAAGGACCCACTTAGAGATGGTGGGCCTACCCGAGTGGGCCTGTGTGAGTACCCGGTCGATGACCGCCCGAAGGACCGCCCCCGAAGGGGTGACCTTAGAGGCGGCCCCGGCGACCCCCGAGGTCCCTGAACCCTGTGAGACCCCTGAGCTATTCCCCGGGGAGAGCTTCCCCCTCGACGCAGGGCCCATCGGCCCCGACGTCGAACCGACCCCGAGCTTGGACGACCTTCCTGAGCTGGCCCAATGGCGCCAGGAAGGGGGACCGTCCAGAGAAGAGTTCTGCCTAGAGCAGACCTCCTGCCCATCCCTGGTGGGGCCGCGGCAGCAGGCCGCCGCCCAGGCCGCCGGTGACCAGTCCGGCTCCCACTTTATCTATTGGGAAAACGGCCTATTATACAGCGAGCAAAAGTCCGCCGAGCTAGGGTCCGGCCGAGTGCTGGTGGTCCCCCTACGCTTCCGCGGCTTTCTCCTGAACCTGGCCCATGACGTACCCCTGGCGGGACACCTGGGACAAGACAAAACGTACCAGCGCCTGGTCACCCACTTCTACTGGCCGGGCATGCGCTCCGATGTGGAGGCCCACTGTAAATCCTGCCCCACTTGTCAGTCCAGCGGAAAGAGCAGAGGGAAGCGCAAGGCTCCTCTCCAACCCTTCCCCGTGGTCAGTACCCCCTTTGAGAGGGTGGGAATCGACATTGTGGGCCCACTCGACCCCCGAACCTCCTTGGGGCACCGCTTTATCCTGGTGCTGGTAGACCATGCCACCCGATACCCCGAAGCCGTTCCCCTCCGAACGGTGACCGCCCCCGTAGTGGGGCGGGCCCTCATGGCCATCTTCTCCCGGGTGGGATTCCCTCGAGAGGTCGTCAGTGACCGAGGGACCAACTTCATCTCGAAATACATGAAGTCCCTTTGGCGACAATGTGGGGTGACATACAAGTTCACCACCCCATACCACCCCCAGGGTAACGGCCTGGTGGAACGCTTCAACCGGACCCTCAAGGGAATGATCATGGGACTCGAAGAGCCCCTGAGGCGTAAGTGGGACGTCCTCCTTCCCTGTCTCCTCTTCGCGTACCGCGAAGTTCCCCAGGAATCCCTGGGGTTCAGCCCCTTTGAACTGCTCTACGGGAACCCCGTCCGGGGACCCCTCACCCTGGTCAATGAAGGGTGGGAGACGGCGGCCCCAGAGCCCCCTCCCGATGTGTTTCGATACATTTTGGCCCTCCGGAACCAGACGAGGAAGTTCCGAGAGCTGGCCGAGGCAAACCTCGAAGCCAGCCAAGAAGAAATGAAACGGTGGTATGACCAAAATGCCACTCTGGTCGAGTTTCAGCCCGGACAGCAGGTCTGGGTTATGGCCCCCGTAGAGCCCTGTGCCCTGCAAGACAAGTGGACAGGGCCCTTCAAGGTGGTAGAGCGCAAGAGTCAGGTGACCTACCTCGTCGATGTAGAGTCCCCCAGGAACCCCTTGCGGGTCCTTCACGTGAACCGCCTCAAGCCCCACTTCGCCCGGTCCGAGTTGAGCTTGCTCCTCGCCACGGACGATGGGGAAGAAGAAGAAACGGAGCCTCTCCCCGATCTCCTGTGTACCAGAGAGAAAGACGGCTCCGTAGAGGGAGTGAGTCTCTCCTCCTCCCTCTCTCCCGAGCAGCGCGAGGACTGTCGCCAGTTGTTGGGACAGTTCTCGGACCTCTTCTCCCTCACCCCCGGCGTCACCAACTGGTGCGTCCACGACGTGGACACCGGGGACAGCCCACCGGTACGGCACCGAGCCTACCGCGTCCCTGACCGAGTCCGGGCCTGTATCAAGGCTGAGGTATCAAAGATGCTAGCTCTCGGGGTGGTCGAAGCCTCTGACAGCCCATGGGCTAGCCCCGTGGTCCTGGTTCCGAAGGCAGCCACCCTCGGTGCTGTTCCCGAGCTGAGGTTCTGCGTTGACTACCGCGGGCTCAACGCAGTCACCAGAACAGATGCTCATCCCATCCCCCGAGCCGACAAGCTTATCGATCGCCTCGGGGCTGCTCGCTTCCTTAGCACGTTCGACCTGACCAGTGGATACTGGCAGATCGCCCTCACCGAGGGAGCAAAGGAAAGATCCGCTTTTTCCACCCCGGATGGTCACTACCATTTCCGGGTGATGCCCTTCGGGATGAAGAACGCCCCCGCCACCTTCCAGAGACTGGTGAACCAGGTACTGGCGGGGATGGAAGAGTTCAGCGCTGCGTATCTGGACTATATCGCAGTGTACAGTTCCCACTGGCCCGAGCACCTCCAGCACCTCTGGGCGGTGCTGACGGCCCTGAGAAGGGCCAGTCTCACCATTAAGGCAAGCAAGTGCCAGATCGGACAAGGGTCCGTAATCTACCTCGGGCACCAGGTCGGAAGCGGCCTCGTAGCCCCCCTCCAGCCCAAGATCGATGCCATCGTGGCCTGGGAGGCCCCCACGACCCAGACGGAAGTGCGGGCGTTTCTAGGGCTCACGGGGTACTACCGCCGGTTCATCAAGGGGTACGGCAGCATCGTAGCCCCCCTCACGGAGTTAACCTCCAAAAACCAGCCGAAGAAAGTCAGCTGGACCCCCGCCTGCCAAGAGGCGTTCGAAACGTTAAAAGACGCCATGTGCACTGCCCCCATCTTGCAGGCCCCCGACTACTCACGAGAGTTTGTAGTCCAGACGGACGCGTCCGAGCATGGCATCGGAGCCGTCCTGTCCCAGGTGAATGAGAACGGCCTAGACCACCCAGTGGCATTCATTAGCCGGAGGCTACTCCCTCGAGATCAAAGGTGGAGCACCATCGAGCGGGAGGCCTTCGCGGTAGTTTGGGCCCTGAAGAAGCTGAGGCCCTACCTGTTCGGTACTCACTTCCGGGTCCAGACCGACCACTGACCTCTCCGGTGGCTAATGCAGATGAGAGGGGAGAATCCCAAATTGCTGCGCTGGTCCATCTCCCTCCAGGAGATGGACTTCACTGTCGAACACCGGCCGGGCGCGGACCACGCCAACGCTGACGGCCTGTCCCGATTCTTCCGCCTCAGCGAAGAGAACCCCCAAGAGGATGGGTAGTTCTCCCCGCCTTCAGCTGGGGGGGACGCGTGTTGGACCCGGCCTCGTGGCGTGGTTCACCTCTGTCCCTCCACACCCTGTGAGCGTAGGCCTGTCCCCCGAGTCCCCTGTGCAGCCTCCCCATTAGTGTAGCCTGCAACCCGAGCCTGGTCGTCCTACCCCAGTTAAGCCTAGATCCCCCTGGAACCTCGACCAGGCCTGCCTTCCCCGCTCCACTCCTGGCTCCGAGCGCCTAACCATGCATGCCCCACAAGGCCTGGACGCCATCTTCCCTTCCTGACTTCCCTGTCTCCCTGGGCCTAGCGTGACCCCGGCCCCAGCGAAACCCAGACTCCAAAGGCGCGCCAGTCCCAGCTGGGGGGTAAAGGGCTCCCCGAGTGAGATAAGCCAGGGAGTTTCGATGGCACCTCCGGCCTCCCCTGAGGGGCTGGTTTTCGTCACACCTTTGGCCCTCCCCTGTGGGGCAGTTTCGATCACCCCTCTGGCCTCCCCGAGGGCTGGCTCCAGACCCGCTGGGCATCTGGGAATTCCCGGACCCATCTTTCAAAGGGATCAAAGAGCCAACCGCCGGACCTCGCCAACGACCAGCCCCCAGGGCCGGAGACCTCTGCCTGCGAGGGTCCGGAGATCAAAGAGCCAAAGGACTATAACTGGGCCCGCCTGACAACTAGCGGGCAGTTGTATCTTGGACCTGAAGCCTGCTGATCTGATCGCGGCTGACCCTAAGAAGACTCACCTGGAACCTCTGAGCCCTGCTGACGCTGTCGCGGCTCCTTCTTCGCCTTAAGGAACTGAACCACCGGAGCCCTGCTGACGCTGTCGCGGCTCGATCTCTAAAGACCACCGGAGCCCTGCTGACACTGTCGCGGCTCGACCTCTAAGACCATCCGAGCCCTGCTGACGCTGTCGCGGCTCCTCACGAACCTCTCCCGATCGAGCCCTGCTGACCTTGTCGCGGCTCGAGGAGTACTCTGGTCCGGCTGGACCATCGAGACCACCATCACGACCGGGCCGACTCGACGAAGGTGAGGCAGCCAGTACGACCACCATTCCGTACCCCCCGGCTCGAGGATTGAGAGCTGTGCGTGGGGTACGCCTCGTACGGACCCAGAGACTAAAAGACTGTCCCGCTTCCCCCTTCCCGAATCCTCAGAGACTTTGTGGTCCTGTTGCCACTGTGTATATAAGAGTGCTTCCTTCATTACTTGCTTATATAAAGAACTTGTTCCTAAAACCCAACGGTGTGGTGTCTGTTCGTAGTGTGGTGTGAGCTCAGTGTGTACGATCCCAAACCCAAAGGCCTCCCCGGCGAGGACCTCACAATCAAGACTCAGCAAGTTCTGTGGGAGAGGTGGATCTTGGGGTGTCTGGGTGAGCACAACCTGGCCCTCGGAGATTGCCCCTTCTAACAGCACTTTTATAAAGGTATTGTGTCTGGGGTGATCGAAATATAGATTGCCTCTATGTTATATTTACGTGCTGCACATGCATTGTTGCAAGATGAATGCATTTCTTTTATTGTTTTATCCTTGAATTGATTGAAATGTATTGTACACTATATATACTTTTATGGTCATATTGGCAAAAATATAGTTTTCAGAAAGAAAGATATCAATGGTATTTTCAAACCTTTTAAAATCAGTGCTTATCAGTGGTTTTTGCATGGCACCCAAAGTAGACAAAACTGTGTTTTTACCAGTCTTTAAAAACATGCTGTTTTTGCAATGCTTTCTTTTATAAAGCACATATTTAATTTAAAGAAGTAATCAGGGTATGTAGTATCTTCCCACTAGCAGAGTGCTCTATTGACATATCCTAGACTGTTTTAAGCACAGAAAGTGTATATATTGTACTCATGCTCACATATCATTACTCTCTCTCCCATCTCATTACTTCTCACACTCACTCTGTCTGGTTTACAGGACTACTGATGGATTTAAAAAGTAAGAGGGCTGTATTCAAATGTTTAAATATACAAATTCCTGGATTCAGTTATGGGTCGTTCACCCAATTCTTACTGAATACTATGCTATTGCCGGATGGTCAACCCAGCCAACAGTACAGAACCTTGTGCAACCTTTAAAACTATGAATTACACTAAATTTGTTTGTAGCAATGCATTATAAGGCACCTGAAACTCGATGCATGAAGCATGCCCACCACTTTTTTTCTGCATTCTTTGGCGAAGTAAATTAAATGGTGCAGCTGGTGTGTGTACATTCATATCTACCAAGTGTCCCCATGACACAAGTCTCATTTAAAGGGAGTCCTAACCTTTTAATAGGCATCACATTGTATTCCGGCAGTTGGACTTTTGCTGTTAACAATGTAACTATGGGTTCAAAAAGCACAACAGTAAAGTGCAGTTAGAAAAAATGCCAGGACTAGATGAAGTTATCATACGTAACAATGGGATACCCTACAGCAATGACTTTTGTTGGTATGTTGAAAGTCTTGTGTCATGTTTTCACCACTATCTCATATGCATGGTGGCAGCACTCTTTCTTCAGATATGTCACTTCATCTTGCACTGAATGTTCAAAGGGTGGGATTTTGGCAGTTGGCCTGCTATCAATACCGACTTATTAGAAAAGAGGGCTGATGTATCAAAGGGTTTTACACATTCTGGGCCTGATTTACTTACATTTTGTGTCATGGTTGCACCACTTTTGTGGTGCATCCAGGAGGCGGAATGCTTGCAGATAATTACAAAGCCACGCAAGGGGCGATTTGTATTGCCTTACGTGGCTTTGTAAAAAAAAAAGTAACGCAATGCAGCGGCTTATGCAGCATTACATTACATTTCATTCTGGGAGGTGTTCCATGGGTGGAACATGGGGGTTCTCATGAGTCCACTCATGGTTTTCACGCAATCCCAGATTTACAAAGGTTTGTAAACCTGGGATTGCGTGTAATCTCTACACCTCCCACAGGATGGCTTAACAAGGAGAAAAATCGTTTTTCTCCTCATTATTTCCTCTTTCTATGTGTGTTGCGGTCTGCAACACACATAGAAAGAGGAAAATGCCTTGAGATTGTTTTTATGCAGGAAGGTATCACTTCCTGAACGAAAACAATCCTCTTTGGAACAGAGGCACCTGCTTGCATTGGCGCTAGAGTGCCCAAATTGCGCCAGCGCTATGAAAGAGCAGAAGTGTACCATATCTGAGTAGAAATTGAATATTTCTGCTCTCTCCCTTTCACGCAACGCAGCACAGCAAGTTGCCTTAATACACTGCATTGTGTGAAAGGTTAGGAATTCTGCCCCTTTGTGTCTGAGGGTAAATGTGATAGTACATGTGTCCCAAGATTCATATGAGCTGGCCATTTCCCCTATCAGTAAAATAATTAAACATTGCCAAAAGATCAAATATGGATTAAATATTCAGTGCATAAAATAATTCATCAGACTTAAAACATGCTTCCAAGCATTGCACATTTAATCCAACCGCACTAAATTGAAGATGACAAAAGGCAGAAGAAACAATATTTTAGCCCTGTCTATAAAAAAACAACCTCAAACTGAGTAATTTTAGACCAGTCTTATTTGCTGATTCCTTGTATATCAAAGTCACATTGTCTTAGACCCTTCATGAAGAAATAAAAGTTACTCATTCTCACTCACTTTCCTTCTATAAATGGCATTTTAGTGTGTGCTTGTGCAGATCTTTATTAGTGTTTATATGTTTACACTCAGGAGGGCAGTTCCCTTTTGATAGGGTTTTTTCAGTTATTCTAGGTTTAAACGTAAAACAGGACAGAATAATTATGCTACAAATTGCCCTATGTTCTCGGCAGTAGGTAGTTACTATTGTGCAAGGTTCTCAAAACGTTGTATAATTGTTATTCTTCTTAGTTAAGAGGATTGCATCACGGTCTTGGTTGGATACTTACTTTATTGCCTCATTTAAGGATTTCTCTGTATAACCCATACATTTAAAGCTTCTGACCATCTTCCCTACGGATTACAAAAGGGGTAATGTTATTACTACCATTCTTTACAGCTTTTAAGAGCTCAGTGGAAGGAATGCTATATTTCTAAGTGATATGGTGGAAATTACTAGTGTGTTACAGGCAGTAGTTATATTAAGCAATTCATTTTGATCTAATATTGCCACAATGTATGAGCCAAAATGACTATTTTCGGATCTGATCTAAAAAGCAAAGTGAGGATTGGTCCAGTTGGACTTTATAGGTAATTAGCAAGCCAGGTAAGAACTCAAAAGCATGGCTGTGTCTTGAAATTTGCACATGAAATCTAGAAAGGGAAATTCACATTTTAAGATGAAGTTGAGGACTGACTAAAGCATCTATGTGTAATATGAGATTAAGATCAGCATCTAGGATGCGTCACAGGCTTTGTGTTCAGTTTATTTAATGTAGAACTCATCCTAAATGTGCAGGTCAGGCTTAAATCTCTTGTGCCAGTAGTCAGTTCATGCATTCCATGATTTATGGTTTGCCTGGGTTGAGCTTAGGTTTTCTGGCAGCTATGAAATCTTTCATGCTAACCAGGGGGCATATTAGCAAGGGCATTATCGCCACTTTAGCGGGACGTTTTCCCGCTAAAGCGGCGATAATTTTATCGCCCTATTAGCAAGCTGGTGCTAACAGCAGTTAGCGACAGCTTTTAGGCAATAGCGAATGGTTTGGGGTCCACTTTGCATGTCAGCGATAATTATCGCTAATGACATGCAAAGTGGGCGTACCCAACTTGTTAGCGACTGAAAGCAGTCGCTAACACAGCTATCGCCTTATAGCAACACAGGCGAAGCGAAAAAAAAGTTGCGCTAAGCCTGATTATCGCCAGAATCTAATGCCTGCTCAGACCATTACTTAACCTGTATATTCAATGGGAGGTGGATATTCAGGTTAAGTCCCCATTAGCGTAAATGCCTGAATATCGCTGGATTTCCAGCGATATTCACGCATTGAGACACTATTGCCGGATTTTTTATTGCATTAGAGATAAACAATGCTAATAGCACGTTATCTCTGCGATAATATCCGGCGATAGGCGGCGATAAAAAAAAATGCGCTGAGCGCATTTAGCGATAAATGTCGCTATTTGTTGCTAATATGACCCCAAGTTTGGGGCCAACCTTGATGTCATGGTGTCACTGAAGTTCTTGAGCTTGAGGATAATCTGTATGTCACGTGTATTGCTGAATTGAGTCAGACTGAAGGATTAAATAAGTCCAGGAAAAGAGCCAAGGTAAATATTTAAGAAAACCCGAGAAATAGCTGAACCGTGAGGGATGCCAGTATCAAAGTGGTTAGATTCAGAGGTGTATGGTCATATGGTGGGGATGAGGTTTTGGCGAGATAAGAATGAGGAGATCCAATCAAAGTTTTGTCCTCGATGCTCATACTAAGCAGTTTGGCCACTATTGTTGGGAACTGTTAAGAAGAGGCTTTTGGATTAGGTGTCAGTAAATTGGTAGTGACATGCGACACAGCTTTTTCTGCATTTTATGATGTTGTAAATAAAATACAGGTGATTGGGGTGGTTTTAGACACATACTTCACCGCAAAGTCCTGGAACGACCTCCCACTGCACCTCTAGACCTCATCCTTGCTGCTGGAATTCAGGAAAGGACTGAAGACCTGGCTGTTCAATTGAACCCTCCCTGAGCAGCAGATGATCTCAGCACCTTGATACACTTGCAAGTGATTAGCGGTGCTCCACAAGCCTTGTTTTATTGGTTGATGGATTGGTCGCTGAAAGGATGCTGAGTTCCAGTACGAGACCTGATAGTATAAAAAAGTATGAGGGGGCTTTACATAGCTTGGCATAACTAAATAAATACAACCACGTCGATAATCAGGTAGCTATAATTTAGAAATGGGTTAGACTTATTCGTCAGGGTTGTGTGATGACACAGGATTTCAGCATATCTATTATTTGCTGAGTTAACTAGAAACATTCATATCATGAATAAATGTCCCGTCTTATATAGCACCATATGGTCGGGATGAGGTTTTGGCGAGATAAGAATGAGGAGATCCAATCAAAGTTTTGTCCTCGATGCTCATACTCAGCAGTTTGGCCACTATTGTTGGGTGGTTGAATGCCTGCAGAAAGATGTATTTGGATCAAAGAGGCTGCCTTATTTAAGCCAGCCTATTTTTTTTCTCTCATCACTGTAAAGATTAGGAAAGATTCTGTCCCTCAACACGAATGGAAGTTGGATTGTGCATTCAACAAGGTGTGTATTTTTCATTAATTGGTAACAATTGGCTCGAGGCCAAATGCTCTATTAGTTCAGTCAAGAAGCATATTTTTACCATTGTTCTGTAGATGCTAGGGCTATATGCATCTATACATGGTTTACCTAGCGGTTTGAATGTGTATTTAGGCTCATTTGCACCATTCATGTGGTAAGCATGTTACTGGTTAACATTCATATTGTTTCCTCTATAGGTTTTAGGGATAGGAGTTCCTTGAAAAATGTTGGGACATTGGTCAGCTGATGATCAAGAATTTATATTGTGTAATATTAGTTCTTGAAGGATTGAAATAGGAAATTAAGATTTTAGGGGGCTTGTTTTATTTGTTCGAGTTTTATGCATCAGTGTCGGAAACACTGTGACATTTCCCATTCCATCTTTTCCATTCCCATTGTTTGTTATATCAGACTCTACTATTTCTATTCTGAGAATGTACTCAGACTCTTCTATTACTTTGATAGAGTGTGAAGTTTCCAAGACATGCTTAGAAATGTTTGCATCATCTACACTAACTGTTTAATATGATCTGTGTTTGTTGTTTATAATTAGGTCTCCCAGTTTTAGGGTATTTATATTTTTGTCATTTCCATCTGTATTTATCCATGTTTGTTTTGTGCTAATTTTACCTGTCTTTATCCATATTTATTTTAGGTTTTCTGAAAAAATGAAGCGCAGGGACACACTGGTCAGTGTAACCAGGCGCTTTACAAGCTCAGATTACTCACATGGGGCCAGATGCATCAAGCAAAAAAGCGATCGCAACTGGTGCGAATCACCAATTGCGATCGCAAATTAAAGAAACGGCATGCATGAAGCGAAAACGGAAAAAAAAGCGAACTCGCAAACGCAAAATAGCAAAAGCGCAATAAAATCGCAATGACAAGGCAGAACCCCATTAGCGAGTCGCAACTAGCGAGAAACCACAGAATCTGCGAGTCACATAGCGAAAGCGCTAAATCCAAATAGCGAAAGCGCAATGAAATCACAATTCACATGCATGTACAATCGCTAATTGCGAATCAGTCAAAAATCGCTATTTTGCATGAGCAGTTTACAGGGAATCACAATCAGGTGGTAAAAAAAAAAAAATTCCCCACTCACCTGCCTCACATCAGAGGTGTATTTAAACAGACCCATGAGGCCACAGTGGCCTCCCACAATGGCAGGACTATACATTTTCGCGAGGAGGAGGAGGATACTTGCAGCAGGCCAGAAGGAGAATCCAGGAGAGAGTCTTCCGTCTGCGCATCACATTGTTAGGACAGACTCGTGAGCAAATTTATGATAAGTACAGGATGAATGCAGCTATGATACTAGACCTGATAGCTGAATTGGACCCACTATTGCAGCGGCAAACACATAGGACACAGGCCATACCTACTCATGTCCAGGTGCTATGTAGCCTGCACCTCCTTGCGTCAGGTAGTTTCCAGGACATAGTGGCAGAAGCAGGAGGGGTATCACAGAGCTCCCTCTCGCGGTTCTTCAAATCCTTCCTGGCCGCCATGATGACTGTGATCAACAACCACATCACCTTCCCCACCCCCCCACAGGAATTGAGCCAAACAAAACAGGATTTCTACCAAGTAGCAAGGTTCCCACACGTGATTGGATACATTGATTGCACCCACGTAGCCATATGTCCCCCTGCCGTAAATGAGTATATATTCCGCAACCGTAAAGCATATCACTCAATCAATGTCCAAGCAGTGTGCAATGCTGACAACATCATCACCGACCTGGTAGCACAATACCCTGGAAGCACTCACGATTCATACATCTTCCGCCATTGTGGCTTGCACACACGTCTGCTCAGGGGAGATTTTGGCAATGGACACCTGCTAGGTAAGTTCAACACTATACACATCACTGACTTAGTCATGGCAATGCATACCTGACACTAACATCTTGTCTGTTACTCTGTAGGTGACAGTGCATATGCGGTGAGGCATTACATCTTGACTCCATACCTTAACCCAGCCAGCCCACAACAACAGAGGTACAATGCAGCCCACATCAGGACACGTAATCTAATTGAACGGACATTTGGATTGCTCAAGAGTCGCTTTCGCATCCTGCATAAAACTGGAGGAGCAATGCTGTACCAACCGGAAACCTGCTGCAGGATAATTGCGGCATGTGCAATGTTGCACAACATAGCAACAAGGAGAGGCATCCCCATTGAGGAATCCGACACAGAGGGCAACCAGCCCCCAGCACAACCACGCCGTGCACATCTTGGTAGTTCAGCGGAGGGACAGAGAAAATGTGCTGACATCACCCAGCATTATTTCTAAGGTATGTAACAATGACACACAACACTCATTAGCATTTGAAGGTGAACTATTTATTACCACGGCAGGCGGTAGGGGTGTGTAAATATAACAAAAATGGTGTCCATGAGCACATTAACTCCATGCACTGAAGGACAGAGGAGACACACTGAGGACTTGTAATGCAGTCACAAAGATAGTCTTGTGCATGGTTACGTCACCATGAAGTCTAACACCCCTCCAATTGTGTTTACCATCTCCTCCCTCTCACACCCAAATGTCTTTCTCACGCTTCTGCATCTGCATTTCCGGATGCAGCTGGAGCTGGCTGTCTACGGCTACTGCTCCTCCTGACAGTGGTGAGTGGCACAGTGATGCTGCTGCGGCTTGAACCCTCACTACCCTCTTCCGCTGTAACATCGCCCTGAACACCAGTGCTAGCCTGCATCAGTTCAACGGCAGTTGTAATATGCCCCAGTGCCTTGGACACATCCCCACAACAATGGCCCATATCTATCTGCATTTCTACAGACCGACGTGACAGCTGGGCCACGCCTGTGCTGATCTTGTTGTTTGACCTGGTATAGGCGGCCATACATGTGAGAAACTGGTGATGCCTCCTCCTCTTTGTGGTGTGTCCCTCCTGCATCACACGCGCAACCTCCAGCAGGGCGTTGTTCGATTCCCTGTGAGCCTCCACTAGTGCAGTTGTGAGCTCCCTCACACTGTCAGCCATTGCAGTAATGTTAGTGTTCATTTTTGTCATCTGCAAGTTGATTGCTCCCATGTGCCTTGCTTGCACGCGCTGCACCCGCACCATCTGTGACTCCACGCCACCCCACTGATTGGGACTTCCTGCTTCCTGTGCCCAAGTATGGGTCCATGGCCTGCGACTTGTCCCTGGCCGGACATGTGCCTGCGTTGTAGGTGTGTTGCTGGCACTTCCACGGCTTGTGCTAGGTGCAGTAGATGTTTCCTGTTATTTCTCCATTGGCTGCAGTGGTGTAACTGTGGCCCTGCGTTTTGCTGGTGCCTTGGCTTTGGGTGGTGGTGTCACAGGTTTTGACACCGCAGACTCTTGGTAGGGCTGTGTGCTGTCTCCAATATCACTGTCTTCACTGTGTACATCAGCTGCATCTGTGATGTGAAACAGTGCAATGTTATTGTATTTGGTTATATTAAAATGCTACCTTAATTAAAATGTACTTTGATGTTCTAACTGTCTCTCATCTATCACTGTACTGCTTTTTGTCTGCATTTGGGCTTACTGTGTTGGATTCAAACAGGCTATTGGGTACTACTGACTACAAGTCCCATGATGCATTGGTCTCCCTATGTGAAATGTGTGCTGGACTATTTTTACAGTTATTTTGCAGGTCGATTCACATTTGGCCACTATCAATGTGTACATTGTTCAGTTCATACTCATGCATCTTACCTTGTGTGCTACAGGCTGGCCCAGATGTGTCCAGATTTGTTACTCCAACCACAGCTTCATGCTCAATTGTGCCCTCTACCATGTCCTCCTGGGGTGTGTTGTCTGGGACTGTTGGGCCTCCTCCTCCAGTCCCCTTCGCCTCCTTCAGCCTTTCCGCTACCCGCTCCTTGGCACGACTGCGCAGGTCGTACCAGCGTTTCTTCAGGTCATCTATGCTGCGGTGTGTGACCCCCACAGCATTCACCTTGTCCCTGATCCTGTTCCAGATCCTTCTCTTGTCTGCCTCTGGCACTTTAAGGGAGAGCTTCCCAAATAGCTTTTCATGATTGTTTGCAACCTCCTCAATGAGGAGGTCAAGTTCACCCTCACTGAACTTGATTTTTCGCTTCCTGCCCACTGCACCCTCCTCTGTAGCTGTTTGGGACATGGCTGTCTTCACCTGTGAGCTGACTGCAGTTTGTTTTCTTCAGCTCTGTCTCCCTGCACTCAGCTTCTGCCTCTGTGTTCCTCTGTGCACAGGTGGCTGCATGTGCTGATTGACTTCCTGGTTGTGATGTCATCAGCCTGCTTCCAAAGCGACTCTGTAGTTTTCGCGCGATAGCTAATTGCGATAGCCAATTGCGCGCGCTATTAGCTATCGCAAAAAGCGGGATAAATAAAATGCGAGCTGGGCGTTTTTTTACGATAGCGATTCCTTAACATGGGATCGCTATTGTATTTAGCGATTTTTACCGATTCCTTATTTTTTCGCATTTCTCTTCATGCATAGCCAACAGCGAGTCCTTAATTGCGATTCCTTAAAAATCGCAATTAAGGACTCGCTATTTCTTTGCTTGATGCATCTGGCCCTAAATGTGTATAATTCTACATTTATTTATCCATTTATTGTACACTTGTGCCTGAACGCCTGACAGGTTTCAAGGCTATATGTATATACACAATCAGATGATAAAATATGCACCTACAAGAAAAAATGCAAATTTTTGTGTCTAGGTTGTGGAAATCTACTGCTGTTTAAGGCTCTTTACTAAATTTCCTTTATTTTGTTAACCTCCCTGCCTGTCAATCAGCGCAGCATTTGTCCTGGCAGTCATGATTGACAGCATTCAGAATCACTCACAAACAACCCTTTTTCCATTTTTATCCACGTTTAAAAATAAGTACAGACAGTAAAATTAATGTTTTTCTGTCTGTATTTATCTGTAAAAATCAGTAAAAACGGAAAACAGGAAGCCTTATTTATAACGTTGGTTATTGTTAACCAATATGAACATTGAGATGGCACCCTTGTCACCATGATTGCTTTTTGATGCTTTAGTGCCTGTCTATTTGTTTTCACAATGTAAGATAAAAACAGTGCTCAGTTACTTCAAAAATTCTGTTATGGAATCATGGTCAGAGAGCCACTTTGTGCTAGGACTCTCACACCAGAGGTCAAACTGGTTTGCAGCACCAACCACTCCCAGGCTGAGGCGCATCGGGATAGTGAGAAGATGTTGCCTTCATCCCTATCGCTGTTTATTTTACAGCCCAGAACAAGCTCCGATAGAGAGTAGCAGACTTGCTATTTTATAACGGAAACTCAAGTACATGCTGGCTATTTACTGATTTGTCTAAAACTTAGCATAGGGTTTAGAAATAGGCTGAGGGTTTTAGGGTAAATACCTATGTCAGCCTGGCCCGATATGACATGGTAGTTACTGTTTTTCCTTTAAAAATATCGATATAAAATGAAACATGAAAAAATGCAATCACTTTATTAGAAATTTACATGCTTTTGTGCTGATCATGACATGCTTCTTTGCATTCATTTGAGAATTCTGTATGGCTACCACTGATATTTTATGCACCAGATTAGGATTTTAAAATAAACCTTTTAACATACACATTCTGTTTCTTTGCGATATTTTGAATGTGTTATTCATTTACTAAAGAGGGTTTGGAGTTCCAGTGTGTTCCTGAACTCCTCTTGGGGGACTGATCTTTACAGGCAAACACTTCCTGCTCAGTATTGTTCAGTGGGGTTTTAGCAGGTAGCAGCTCAATTGGATTTCTAATTCGTTTCGGTGCATTGACTAAATCTCTGTTCCAGGGTTTAGAAATATAACCTTGGGGCTCAGGGGGCGGAGGAGAAGATTGTGTCATCTGGTTCAGGGATAATTGTTGTTCTGAGTCCTTACAATTCTTGTTGACAATTGTCCGTTTGAATTGAAATATGTAGGTACTGTGATTTTGAAAGGAATGAAGACAATGTCATTCTATGTCAGAGGTAGATGTGAGAAGGTAATTATGCTACCAATATTCTTGAACATTATCTCAAGGGTGTGTCCTTCCCCATACTTTGAGTGGGCAATGAGGTGTGAGTGGAGAGTCTCTAAGTCATGCATTTAGTCCCTTTATTGACAGTCAGTCCAGTTTTTTTTTTAGCAAGGCGTTGAAAGCACCTAAAAGAACATTGTGTTGGTGGTTTCAACTGAGAATGGTTAGAGAGTTCCAGTAACTTCCTGTTAAGGAGAGGCTTTTGGATTAGGTGTCAGTAAATTGGTAGTGACATGCAACACAGCTTTTTCTGCATTTTATAATGTTGTATATAAAATACAGGTGATTGGGGTGGTCTAAGACACATACTTCACCGCAAAGTCCTGGAACGACCTCCCACTGCACCTCTAGACCTCATCCTTGCTGCTGGAATTCAGGAAAGGACTGAAGACCTTGCTGTTCAATTGTACCCTCCCTGAGCAGCAGGTGTTCTCAGCACCTTGATACACTTGCGAGTGATTACCTGTGCTCCACAAGCCTTGTTTTATTGGTTGATGGATTGGTCGCTGAAAGGATGCTGAGTTCCAGTTCCAGACCTGATGGTATTAAAAAGTATGAGGGGGCTTTAAATAACTTGGAATAACTAAATAAATACAACCATGTCGATAATCAGGTAGCTATATTTTAGAAATGGGTTAGACTTATTCGTCAGGGTCGTGTGATAACACAGGATTTCGGCATATCTATTATTTGCTGAGTTAACTATAAACATTCATATAATGAATAAATGTCCCGTCTTATATAGCGCACAGCTACTCAGAGATTGTCCCGGCGCCACCAGCAGATGCATATCAGGGACAAATCATTGCAGGCTAAACTAGTGGGTTTCTAACATTTTACGAAATCCTGGCACTGATATATTGTGGCCCCGTTACATGAAAAACTCGATGAGCTAACACCAGGGCTTTTATTACAATTCTCTTTTCAACGTGGAGCCAATTAAACTTTTTTTAAGTACAAAGAAAGATGTTGAGGTCCATCTAGTAAGTTTAAATAGAAGACAGGTTGCCATATTCTACATGACTTGCATGCGCTGCATCAAATGGTCTGGCATATGCAAGTAGACTAAATTTGAATAGTCCAGTTGGGGGATGCTCAACGCTTGGATGGCTGATTTCTGAGCTTCCCAAGAAGGTAAAGACAGGAACTTTTTCAATACTTTCATTATCCAAGAGCATATGTAGAATAGAGTATTAAAACTTATCATGCAATATTAAATACCAATCTTTCTTTTTTATGTATGTGTACTGATTTCAGGGGTCACAATAGAGCTTCCTAAAACCACATGACAGAACCTCTGGCAGATTTGGCCTGACTCTCACTACCTCTACCTGAAGGGGCAAAACCCTGAGGCGAGGCGTGAGGAGTGTCAGTTTTCGTTGTCTCCTTTTTAGGTCTCGCCTATGCAGCGCACATGCGCTGCATAGGAAAGAGACCTTTAGGAATCGGCACAGCTTTGCGGGCAAAAACGTTCACACGTTGCATTGCTTCCAGTGGCAACGCGTGCCCATCTGGCGATTCCCTTGCGGGAGCAAGCTTTTTCGCCATGTGTTCCCAATTATCGATCCTGGCGCCGCTCGCTCCTGCAAGGGAAACGCTTTCACTTTTGCCGACAGTTTTTTTTTTTACTTGAGGTGCGCACGCTTGTAGTAATTAATGCTGTGTCCGGAAAAGTATCAAACTACGGCATGGGTCATCCTGCAAGGCAATAGCTTTTCGCTACAACCGAAAAAGCATTCCGAAAACAAAACGACAAGCTGACTGTGCACAAACATGAGGGGGCATGCTTTGGTAATATACACAAGGCTTGAGATAAGAAAAACACATCAAAACTTAACAATCAGCAACAAAAAAACTGTAGGGACATGAAAATATGGCACATCATGGAAATCCAGCATGCGTCTCCAATTTAGAAACAGAGCTTTAACTAGCAACATTAAGTTTAAGGCTTCCCAAAGAAATACAGCTCCATTTCCCAGAATTTAGATACTTTAGGCATTTTTGGCACGAAGAACAAAGCATGTGAAAATAGCTTCCATGCCTAGGAAAATAAACAAGCATTGGGATAGCCAATAGGTCTCGCCTTTGGGACCTTATAAGTGTTTAGTTATCCAGCACAATATCCTTGGTGCAACAACATCAAGTGTTGCATGGCTAAACACTTATAAGGTCCCAAAGGCGAGACCTATTGGCTATGCCAATGCTTGTCCATATAGGGGCTTAGTAAATATTTCCAGGTATCACGCAGATAATTTTAAGGTAATATGACAGTAGTAAGGATTTTCTGTCTGTATGGCATGGTTAGTGTTTGACTAGAAGGGAATTATTTGCTATGCTGAGTCATTATACTGGCTTAATAGGTTCAGGAACTCTGTGTACATACTTGCAATGCTGTCTGCCCCATTATCCAAATGGTTTCTCATTAGGATCCTATATGTTGGTGGTAAAGCTTCCTGAAGGATTCAGGCTGCATTATTAGAAACCAATCTCCATTAATGAATTGGACTTTTTGCACGTCCCTGACGTTATAAGGTCGTTTATACCTGTTTATACCTGTTTTTTAGGTAGAGCATGCACTGTTCTGCGAGGCGTGCTGTATTTGAGTATGAACTCTAAGCTCCGCCCACTCTCCACTTTCATTGGCTTGTGTCATTGTCCTTTGTAAATGCTGGCGTCTGATTCGTTAATAGGCTTGTTAGTCCCTCCTCAGTCCTGTCTTGTCTTCATTTGTAACCTCACATGAGGACATTTTACTTCTGTTGTTACACTGTATGTCTTATTTAGTCTGCAAGCGCTATTTTCTTTAATGAGTTTCTCCTACTTCAGGCACGGCATGCTTTCCTGTAACATTCAGCACTCCAAGCATGCTTTCCCTTACCAAGTAGCCAGGGACAATGGCGGACCCTTCTTTGACATGCAATAGGTCTCGCATTTACAAGAGTTTTAGCTATTGACATTGTAAATGACAATACCTTTTATATATGTGTTAATTATCAAAACAGACAAATAAAAGGCATTGTCATTTAAAATGCCAATAGCTTAAACTCTTGCAAGTGCAAGACCTATTGTATTTCAAACGCTTGTTTTATATAGATGTTGCATTAATGAGCAAGCGCTTTTGATCTTTTATTCTCGACAGAGTATTGATCCAGTCTGGGCACTGGTAGTGCTCTGGTAAGTATGGTTGCTGGTCGATTTTCTATTGCAATTTCCATGGGTCTATGTATAGAATTATGCAGGGACAGGTGTTCACTTGTGTTAGTTTGGGGCAAGGTAAGTTGTAGAACTGATTTTTCTCTGTGCCAGGATTAGCCTACTACTGCTGAGATACTGATTATGTCCACTAGCCTCTAGTAACACAGATGCATAGCACCAGGCTATGCATCAAAGCGAGTCTTTGCCGCCATGGCGTGAGGCTGAATTCTTTGATGTGGATGGAGAGAGATGAGGTGGAGGAGGTCATGGAAGATGTCCTTGTTGATTCTAAATGTCTGAATGGATTCCTGGTTAATGTAGTCCTGGTGCCTCATTTTCATATGTGACCTCCTCTCCATAGGGGCATTAGCACATATGTGTGACGGGGGAGATGCGTTTATATGGGGTTGAAGGTATTTTTTTTGCATGTTGACTCACTACATTAGAGTGCTTCATGGTGCACAGACTTGTCCGTGCTGGTATAGTGGGGTTGATGGCGTTCACTGTGCGTTTTTTAGTTGTAGAAGGTGATCTTTTGGAGGTATATGCTATTCTGAATTCCATTGTGTATTGATAGTCATCTGGTAGATGTGTCCAACTAGAGATCTCGCCCTAACATGGTTTGGGTTCTGTTCTTATGTTTATTTGGCCTATTTTGCAGTTTTCTGTGTTAGCTGTGCTTGGAATTTGAAATGCTTCCTTATGTGCGTGCTGGAGTGTAAAACATGCTTTTTGCATCAGACAGTGTCCGTGTGGATTCATTCCATCCACTGGATGTCCTGCGATCCAGGTACATTTCAAGGCAGTTAGTTGTATGCTTGCTTAAGTGCAGCCTTAGCTTTCGTGAGAGTGAAAGCTCGTGCAGACTTGGCCTTCCATTGGTTTGTGCAAGAAAGGTGTGATCTGTATCTCCTGGATTTGTTGCTGATCTGTTCATCAGAATCAACTTCAAAAAACATAAAAACCTGCGTTGGTTTGTCTGACATTTTGTCTTCGATCAGGGCTTTAAGTGGGATGAAAAATCTGGGGGTTCTCACGGTGGCATGGCCAGTGTAATTAAGGTGTGGCTTAAAAACATGTAAACTAACAATCTGTGCTTAGATTAGTGTGCTGTCCGACTGGTATTTTGCTGTTTCTGTCATTGCATCTAGATATATGATACAACAAGTAACATTATAACTACAACAAGCCAGGACAATTGGCTTTGTCAATGGTTGTTAGTTGCATAATAAATGAGCAACAACTATGGCTTCCTTGTATATAATATTGAAAACGCTTCCGTTCGAAAATGAGGAGACTGAAAGTACTATAACGAGACTCTTTGAAGTTTCATCAATACTTTGCAGGCCGACCGACACGTCCCCGCAGGGGACACAAGTAAGAGGGCGGCCACCGTAGTGCCACAAGATGGCACACGGGGCAGCCCAGCTCTTTAGCTCTTTGGGACCCTGGAGGGTCCTCCCGCGCGTCACTTCCTTCTGGGGGTGGGCGGGGGAGAGTATATATTCCTCCCCCGCCCACCGAGCGGCCTCTTTGTCCGCTGTTCCCTCACCCTGACGCCGTTTTGTGTTAGTCACGCAGCCGTGCGTTCTGGGCGCGATGTCCGATTCCGACGCGGGTCATGGTGCCTATTGTTCGTCGGGTCCTTTAGGTGAGTCAGGGTTGAGGGGCCTTGTTTGTTGTAGTACCTTCGGGGTTACGGCTTTTGAGGCGGGCGTAATGATAACAGCCTCTTGGGACTCGGCATGGGTGCTTGACGGCAGGGCACGGCCGTGCTGCTGGAAGTGCCGAGGGGCATTTCTGGAGTGTGTTAGTGGCGAGCGGTGGTCGGAGCAGGGGCCCGACTTCCGCCGCGACGTGCGGGATGTTTCAGGACCTTGGTCTTCATTCACGTTTATAGCAGCAGGGAGGGATACAGGACGCCTTTTTCTTTGTGGTCTGTTGCGCTGTACGGGGGCCAGCAGGCAACTTTCCTGCTTGCCTGACGCTCGGTCGGAGCGTTCGGTCACGTCGCTAGACCAGGCATCCGTGTCTCGGTGAGATCCGTTACTAGTTCGGTGAGCCTGGGAATTTCAATTTAAATGTGGGACAGTTTTCTTCGTGTATGTGCGCTCGCTGCTCTGTGCGCAATAGGTGTTTCATTGCCGATACGTACACAATGTTAATTCCGATAACGTAATCCTGTGATTTCCCATGGTCACGACAAAGTCTAATGCTTTTATGTCCTTATAACATTATTTTCTCTACGTGCAAGTTTTGGATCGATTGAATTGACAGACGTGTTCTTTGTGTAGACGCTTGTATGCATTCTCTAGGGTGTGCATGGTAGGTGATCGTTTCTTTTGTCCACCAGAACAGTTCTTTCTTTGAAAGTAGGCCAGCCTTGGCTTTGCCTTCCACGGATGCGGCTTCTCCGGCCCTTTGCTGAGCTTGGGAGCGGGTAGGGTTGGTTGGCATTATGATGAGTTTATGCTCGGTTCGGCGAACGTTGGTCTTTTTACGGGCTACATGTAGGTTCGATTCCCGTATTTAGTATTTTGAGCCCCCCCCCCCCAAGCGGGTAGGAGAGTGTGCGGGGTGAGTTCCCGATCGGCAACCGTCCGAGGGTCCACGCAGTCGGGCGGTGGCGGCTGCGGGTTAGCAGTTGCACAGTGTTGAGCTGGTGGGCTGGTCAGGAGGTAGTGGGGGGGCAAGTTGATCACACTTGTGCGGACATTTTATGGGGCTTTTTTGTGAGGTCCGGCTCGGTGGTGTTATGTCGCCCAGGGCGGCCATTTTCAGGGCTGTTTGTTACCTTAGGTCCTACGCACGTGTTTTATGGCGTCTGTGCCCGGCCATCTTAAGGGACAGCTTGTTGCTGTACTGCCCATATGGGGAAGGGCTCCCGGGGCGGCCATTTTCATGGGCACTTTACCTCGAGGTGCCCAGCGCATGGGGGATGTGGTGCCCGTTGTACGGCCTTTATGCATCCTAATTTCAATTTGGGGGAACATGCCTGTCAGCTTCTATTACGTTGCTGGGTACATGTGCTTCTGACTGCAGACTTGCGGAGTTGCTTCTCTGGAACTTCGAGTACAGTGGAGGCGTGTCTGTTCTTCCTTTGGTCCCATCAGGGGCATTGTTGAGTCTCTTTATCATGGTCAGCAACAAGAGCGGAGAGAGTTGCTTTTGCTCCCTTGAGTCAGTGCCGGTTTTTCTCAGTGGGCGAGTGGCGTTTCTGGCTATACATTACGCAAGTTTCATAGTGGCTCGATGCTAGGTTCGACTCCGCTGGGAGAAAGTAATAGAGGGTGTTTTTAGTGCTTGCGAGGTTGCTGTTTCCTTGCCATGTTCGTTACAAAGTTCACAGTCCTAATTTTCCTTGTAATTTCATTGCGGCTCATGTAGGGATTCAGGCCCCGCACTCCTTGGTTCGCAAACCCCCCCCCCCGTTTTTCGTTCTAGTGGGGTGCCTCTGTTTCGCTCAGGGGCCTGCAGCCTCTCCGTAGCCATGCCGCTTTCCATGCATTTCGCATTTGCTTGTCCCCGAGGGTTTTGGTACGGCAGCATGTCGTTCATTAGGGACCGTGTTTCCCTTGGCCACGGCGTCACTACCGACTACAGTGTTGCTGCAAGGGCCCAATCGAAGGGTTTTGTCGGCCTTTTCGAGGACCTTTGTGGGGCTGATCGCGAGTTCCCGGACAGGACCGGGGAGGGTCGTCGTGGGAGCCTATCCAGCGGGCACGGGTGTCATGCGCATTCCGGGGAGGGCTCTCCGCATCGGGGAACTGCGCAGAGGCACGGGGGTGGCTCGTTACCACTTGTAAGGGATATGGCTCAATTATCTAAGCCGCTGACTTTGGTCCTGGGGACCCGGGTTCGAGACTCAGCGTAGGCGCTATAAACAAATGTAATTTGTTTGGTGTTCAACCACTCCTTTTGCCACAGCTTTTCTGTGTCCGGGAGGAGAGTTCTCGGGCTCTGTGTGTTCCATTTCGACGCAGACTTTCAGGATGCCGTTTGCTTGTATAGGCAGCGTTGGTTTTGCGGTTATCCGGCGCTTGGGGGATACGGCGGGTACAGTAGATGCTTTTCCTCCTTTCGGGAGTCGCAGCGAGGGACGAGCAGGCTGGGCTTTTCCGCGGCCGCGTTGAATTTTGCCCGTTCCCATGGCGTATTCAGTTAGCTCCTTGTGCCGGTCGCCAGTGGCAGAGAGATGGTTAATTTCTTGTAGCCCCGTTGTGCACAGTTTACGGCATTGCGAGGGAACGTATGATGCAGCTTTCTGCCCGCTCTCAGGCGTTGCATGCCTGTCTTAGGGCGCTCTTGTCCTGCGGCGGCGAGGCGCTCTACCAGAACGAGTTCAGGGGAGCACTTTTCGTGTGCGCCCCTCTGATCGTACTTTAGCACATGGAGCGGGTTATTGGGAGCACGTTACGTGAGCGTCCCTCTTACAGCATACCCAGTCACATGGAGCGATGTGACATCGTGGGCTAATATTTGAAGCACCTTACATCGCTTGGCATGTGGTACTGGCTCCATGAGGGATAGTTTCTTAGGCGTATTTCGCACAAGTAGAGACATGTGCTGCATCTCTTGACAGTGTCCATCTCCAGATCATTTTTTCGTAGTAATGGTGTTCCTGTGCAAGTACTATAAGCAAGCACGTTTTGGACTTAGCGAACATGGGTGTTAGTCTGGGGGACAGTCACCATTCGGATTTCCAGCATGTTAATTTGGGGACACTACTGCTAGCACCGGAAGGATTCTTTCTGTATGAGGGAGCAGGCAGTGAGTGTCATGTTATTTTGACAGGTGCAGGTTATTTAAGGGTTTACCCTGGTGGAAGGCTTCCCGCACGTGTTGGGCCTCGTCACCACAAAGTACTTACGGGTATGACACTCACACAGTCTGCGAGCATATTCTATGTATTTAGGCCTTCCTCCGAGTAAGAGAGGGCATCTATTCGTTGGGTTGAGGTCAAGTTTGGCCTGGGATGAAGTGTTCTGGGTTTTATGGTACAGGGACGTGCCATGAGGGGTCTTCCTCACACTCCTAAGCGCTAGGGTCAGTTCTGCCTTGCTTTTTATTATTGGTGTGTGGCTAGACTCGACACCTCCACTGCCTCGGCGTTGGAGGCGGGCAATTGTTTGCCCCACCCTTCCCCGCTTGTTAGGTATTTGGGGCACATTAATTAGCACAGCTGCGGACAGGCATGTTTCCGGTATCGCGGGGGGCATTGATTACCCTGTCTCAGGTTAGAACTTGTTCAGGGTGTGAGAGGGCAAGGCTCCCTATTACTGTCTTTGTCCATATGCGGCCTCCATGCGGGAAAACCGCCCTAAGTGCATCGGGGGCTACATGTACCATCTACTGGTGGAAGGGTCTCGGGTAGTCTACCGATGGATATGAGCAGAGCAGGTAGCTCCAGTGGAATTTTTGGCTTTTCTCGCGGGTAACACTTGAGTGTGGGTAACTAGTTGGATTTACTGGACAATGATTGGTCGGGTTTCTCGGTAAGCAGCGGCAGATTGTGGCCAGTGCTTGCATCCCTCGTGCCTAAGCTTAGCATGTGAGATATGGCCTAGTAACATGACGCTTCCCTGCAATACTACCTGTGTTGCTGTAGTTTCCCTATGGTTTGCCCCGCCCAACTCCTCAACCATGTAATTGGGATTTTCAGTTCTCTCAACTGACTGACAGGCGTTGCCTGGTAGGAAGGGGGCTGCTGCACCACTCTCATTGTACGATTTTTATGGTTACATGAAGGGGGAGGGTCTTCTATTCGTGTTTTATGTCTCCATACATCATCCGGGGATGGTTACGTGTTGCAATACCTTTCCACAGCATCTGTCTACGAGTAATGGAAATATTGGGTGACTCTTCCAACTTGCTTTGGAGGTTTAGTTTCTTTTAAAGAAACCTTTTATTTGGTTTGAGAGTAAAACTCATTGCCCTGGTGGCGCAGCGTGCAGCTCTGCAGGGATACACACTAGCTCGGTCACCTCTACGCCGTGGGGCGATAGTGAGACCTTGGTGTTGGGTTTTGCTCTCTCTGGTTGAGTAGAACATTTAGAGACTCGGACGTGGTCGTCAACATTCGCTGAATAGACTGGGTGGGCATGCTCAGGTTGAGGCGAAGACTGGGCACGCCTTCTTCCCCTGCAGCTCTAGGTGAATCTTCATGTCAAGGTATAGTTGCTTTCGCCCTTCTACTGCACCACGGTGCCAGGCATTGCAGACCGGCTGTATGTGGTCTGACTCCCTAAGTAGCGTATCTATGTTAGTGTTTCCCCAGGCACACTTTAGCCTGGATTATCAGGTCCTTTTATGTCACACATAGTGCTCTGTATCGAGGTACATGTCACATAGCAGTTGACACCTTGGCAGCCACGGATGGGGGCGGCTATTCTTGGGTGACTATGCACGAAAGATTCGTTGTGGCTTAGTTAGCTTATGAAATTGTAGCATTGAACAAACCATGAGATGGGCTTGTGGTATGGTAGCACTCAAATTATGACTGTTGGGCTGGCTCACGCGCATAAGGAGTGGACAGAGTGCCGCTACTATCCTTGTGACGGTTCGAGCCCCAGTCTAGGTTAACTCAGCCTGTCATCCTTCCGAGGTCGGTTAAATGAGTACCAATAACATGGGTAAGAACGGCTGTGCCTACGGGTGTGCTCCAGGGGACCTAGCAGGTTCATAGCGCTACGTTAATACGAAAGGCAACAGGGCAGTTATTATGGTACTTCGTTCTATTGCTGGCAAGAAAGTGTTTCTCAGGTCCTTTTATGTCACCCATAGTGCACTGTGACACAGAGACAGTATCTATATGGTGGTTCAGGTTGAACCCGTGTAGCTCTGGAAAATGGTGGCCAGTTCATAAGGGACTATGCGAGAAAGCTTTATTGTGGCCTCTTAAGCTTGTGCAACCATGCAGCATTGACCATGTTAACAGATGGGCTGTTGGAAGCGTAGTGCTCCTTTGGTAAGAAATTTAGGGAGGCTATGGCGTAGCAGCCTTCACCAGGCAATTTTCAGCACATCACCTGAATGGATGGGTAGCCCTACATTTTAGAGGGGCCTGCTTGAGCCACACAGATAACCCATACTTCCTGGCCCACGCGAGACACTCACTTAGTTGTACCACAGCATTGCCAGTTTGCGATTCCCCGGCTACTTGACACTTTGTTGACGCATTGTCTATTTGCTTAGATTGTCAGGCCTGCAGTAGCCACACTACCTCCCCCAGTCTGAACCCACGAAGACCTGTCAGCTCTGACTCCACTGTGGTCAAGCTGATACTTTTTCGCCTCCACTTGTTCTTTTCGGGGGACACTTGGTGGTCCACTTGCGGCCAGGTAAGCGATTGCTTTAGCTGTGTTACGTGTCCGCAAGGGGCAGGCAATTTCCACAGTCTAAAGTTTCTCAACAGGGGTTGTCTTGCATTGGAGGGCCCTTGGCTAAGTGCTTGGGTAAGCATTCTACCCAGACCGGATCTATTTAGTTGTTTTCAGGTACGAAAGTTGAGATTCCTCGTGCAGCGTACACTTACCAGAGAGTACGAGGAGGAAGTATTTGTCCCCTTAGTTGCACAGCATGTCATCAGTTGTATAGGCTGCCTGTTAAGCGCATCATAGGGGCCAACTAAGGCCAAGCATAGGGGGACGACTTGCGCAAATCCCAAACCTTGCCAGGTTATGGGTAGCCAGCTTTAGCTAGAGCCAGTGGGGGTGATAGTGTTCGATTCCCAGTCTGGGGGTTTTGGGCCAGTTTTTCATCGCCAGGCGGTGCGGGGGCAGCGGGCTCTAGGTGCCTCTGTAGATCAGGCAAGGGTGTTTTGGACTGAGGTGCGTGTAACGGATTTTACACTTTCTCAGACTGGTTCCCGCGGATACTCCTACCCACAATTGGGGAACCTGGTGACACTCTATCTTTATTCGACTCCACCCCGGTGTATATAAAAGGGTCTCATGTGGTTAGCAGGGTCCAGGTTCCTGTGACCAGGCGCTTGTTCAGTAAGCAGCATAGGTTGACCCGTTACAAAGCCTTGCAGTGTATCATGATCAGGACTCTGCGCGCTCCATCCCCCTTATGCTGGCCGTGACACCTTGTTCATGCACCTAGGTCCTTCACTAGGGATTGCGCTGGTCACTGCAGTGTTCTATGGCACTTGATTGAACGACCACAACGATTGTACGGTGGGTTTCGCCACCAGTGGGGGACGGGCAATTTTCAGCGGTCAGACATGTCTCCATCTCTATAGGCAAGGCGCTAGTCAGGGGAGGCGCGGGAGCCAACACGCAGGAGGTCCTGTGCTGTGTATATTTAAAGGGGCAGAGACACAAAACTTGGTAGCCCGACACCGTTCTGGTGGAAGTATCAAGGCTCACACAGGTGGTTAGCAGGGACCGGGATTCTGTGTCCGGTCTTAGGGTCAGCAAACAGGGTAGACCGCACCAGTTGGCCCTTCATGGAGGTTTTCAGTACCATCCACAGGCAGCACACCTCTTTCTCTCCACCTTGTTGTGACACCATGCTGTGTCACCGGGGAGCTATGGAGAACTATTGTTTATTGTCTGGGCTCTGGGGCTAGTATGCACCATAGAGGTTGAGCACAAGGGGAATTGGCCACACGTTGGTAACCGGTGAGCTCTGTGGTCCGATTTCTTATTCCGAGCTCCCGTGGCTTGATGCCCTGTCTGGGACAGTGCGGCAGTTGGCTCGCATGCGGTGTGCTGCGCCATGCGTAAATATTTGGAGCAGAGTTTTGGCCTTTTTACATGTGTGCTACAAGTCAAACTCCATTGGTGTTGCTGGACTCTTGGGTCAGCGGTCCACGTTGGCATGGACCTGTTTTTTCCGAATAAGGAAGAGACCCTAGTTATAGCAAGTTAGGAACAGCTAGGAGAAATCCCGGCCTTGGAGGGGGGCCCTGGCTGCGACGGTCGCCACACCCAGGGCTGTGGCGGAGTTACACGGCGATTATGAGGCGGAAAGGTACCCGGGAGTACCCTCTTCAGGAGCACAAAGGATGCTGAGGCCTATTATCCCCAGGAAGTCTGTGCGGTGGACCCTGGGGGTACGACGGCGCCCCGCTATCCTACGGGCGGTTGGAAACCTGTACAACCGGGGGTTGCTTGAACGCTCCGCCCCTCGTAGGGGGGGGGCGTGAGCAAGAGGGTGGACCAATGGTTCACCGGAATTGGGAGGGGCTATCTCCTCCCATTACCGCTAAGCAACGATTGGCTAAGGCCATGTTGCAAATTGGCCCATCAGGTGGTAGGTCGCGAGGGGCGGATTGCCTTTTGGATCGCCTGTAAGATAACCCACCATGTTGGCATGTGTATATGCTAATAAACCTGCAGCTACTTTTCTCCAACAAAAAAGTTGTCTTGTCTGGTTATTTCTGCGTCATGCATGTTACAGGGAGCGGGCTGGTGAGTGGGCCGATATTGGCACTATGACGAGTGGCACTACTGCAGAGTTAAGATATTAATTCCACCCTGAGTAAGGGCAAAAATGGGGAGCCTGATAGGAACACGTCTCAGCGCCTGCTTTTAAGAAATGTCTGCGCTCAGCACCGGCAAGACCCGGCCCACTCAAAGCCCAGATGAAAGCAAATCTGTTTTTGACCAGTCCATTGAGCCATTTAAAGAAAAGTACAATGCAGGGCGCCACCCCCCTTAAGGGCGTGGCGCCGTTAGTGGCAGCCAAAGGGCCGCCAAATTAGGGAATCACTTCCGGGTCACTCGACCCGGAAGTGTAAGTAATGGGACTACCGGAAATACGTGGTATGTGCCCCGGATACAGTCAGAGGGCGCGAGGCTTAAAAGCCAGTGTCCATCTTGGTGACCCCCTCTTTGTCTGCTGACCGCCCAGGAGTCGGACGTCGCAGAAGGAAGTCAGGGACCGTCGCGTGGATAGCTGGTTTGCGAGGGTCTATCCGACTCTTTGGTGCAGGTGAGTGGGCCTTGCAGTGTGTCTGTCTTCGTGTGTTGCTGTGGAGAGTTATTGCGGCGTGAATGCTTGGCGCGTGAGTGGATAGCGCGAGCGTGGGGGGCAGGGAATGACTGTCGCATGTGCGAGCCGCCGTGTTGTGGGTCCGGTGTGCTGCGAATGTATAGGTTGCGAGGGGGCATGCCGGTGGAGAGCCCGTGGGGGTCGGGAGTAGGTATGCAGATCCAGTGCGTTCGGAGGAGACACGCCTTACAGCGAGGGCAAGCGGGCAGGGCCGTCGAAAAATGAGAGCGGAACGCTTATAGAATGGCGAGCAGCCGCACGATCGGCTGCTGTGCATCCCCCCGCCTTCCCCCCTTTGTTAAAAATAACTAGTGCTCACCATGAGTTAGAGGGTCAGGGCATGCAGCGGGATTAGGGCGGTATGCGCTATCGGGCGAGATGCTCCTCCCCCTCCCCCGAGTTTTAAAGTAATATAGTTTGATTTCTATAAAAAGGTTGTCCCAACGGAAAGAGACGGGCTCATTATTAATAAGCTCAGCGCTCACATGAGCTTTATACTAAAATCATCAGGAGCATAGTGAATGCATTTAATACACTATAATTGAAGTAAGATGCATTAGTAGCCTGGCTAATGTATATAATACAGTTTAATTGATTCAAGATTCATTCGAGGGTGCTGATTTACAATACATCTTCCTGGCAGAGAAGGGATTTGTATTTATATTATAAAACGCATATCATTTGGCTTTTAGCCACATGTTGGCACAGTTCAAAGCTAGTAGCTTTGTAGGACAACCAAAGCATGTAATGAATATAAAACATTTTGAACCAAGAATTAGGTTTGTTAAACATGTTTATTTATGACATTCTTGAGTACATAAAATAAAGCCTTTATTTCTAGACGCTGACAAGAGCACACTAGTGATGACAAATCCATAGGGAAGCAGGGGTGCTTGGTCGTAAATACGGAAGGCAAGCCTGAGGGGGGATGACGCTACAGGCTGACAATTTGATAACAAAGTCATACATATTATAAGTAATGCATAAGCAATTTAAGGACATAATTGGTCGTCATGGGCAAACTGCCAGCGATAGCACAAGGGCCAACATTGTAGGGCTTAAGTCCTTGAAAGGAGAGATGTGTATAGGGTTTCTCAGTTTGGTGGCAAAGCCGGATGCACGTATGTCAATTAAGGGGTACTAACACATTTTTCTTTTAAGTGCAGAATGCCGCCAAAGCGGCCAGCGAAGGGCAAAGAGACCCCATCCAAAAGTGATGACTACCTCGCGCTTACAGAGCTGCTGGAATTTACGAAAGAAAAAGGCGTAGATTGGGCATTGAAGACAATGAGGGAAGGAGCTAGAGCGGACGCGAACGCACAAGAGGAAAGAGGGAGGGGCAAGCGAACACGGCGTACGCCTGAAAGATTGAAAGAGGCGTTGAAAGAGAAGCGGCCCAGGGCAACTGAGCCCAAACCGGCGTCACCAGGTGCGAAGGAGGTGCTAGAGACAATTGACTTGAGCCCGAGCACGAATAAGGACAATGGCGCTCTTGAGGCCATCCATGATATTGCTAATGCTGCGCTACTGCGGAGGCGCCCTGCTCTCAGGTTACTTTACCGCCAGTAGCGGAGTGTCACAAGTTTGGGTGCAATCGGGAGGGGTAGCGCAATTACCAGGAATGCTGTTGACTAATTCACATGGGCAGGCAATCAGTAATGGCCCTGTTAGCACGATGATTCCCACCGCAGCATACCCGGGAAGTGGGGGGCCTATACTGATGGGCGCTTTCCCGAATGTGGGTGTGTGCCCCAGGCTCCAACAGTTAATACCGCTATAAATTTGGCAGGGCCATCGAGTACTCATATGCAAGAGGGGGCTGGGATGCAGGTCGCAAGTCAGCCGACTTTACCATACAGTCCGTTAATGTACGGTTCCGCATCCTTGACTTTATCACCATCCACGGGGATCACTTGGCATGTACCCGCAGACATGAAAGAAAAGATACTAAAGGGCAAATATGTTGATGTGTTTGATCTTATTAATGCAGGAGTTGTTCCAGGCAAAGCCAGAGGAGGTAAGGAGGGCGAGTACAAGCAAAAAAAAAAAAGGTATGGGTAGACTGGTCCATAAAGAATTGGATCACGGGATTTGCCATTTATGCCGCAATTATGTTGGAGAAATACCCTGCGTTGGGCCCTCAGATGATCAGTTATATATCCTTGATACATGGGGCGGCCTCTGAGTTCCCTGGTGTGGGATGGTTAAAATATGATAACAAATTCAGGCAAATGAAAGCAGTACACCCAGGGATAGCATGGGATCAACGTGAGATCAATTTATGGCACACAGTTTTTTATTCCTCCCCATCAACGTCCAAGACCAGTTCCCCTGCTCAGAGCCAGTCCTTTCGGAGTGACAGGGGGGCTGGAGATAGAAAACAGGCCTGCTGGCTGTTTAACAAAAACGAGTGCAATAGGGGGACCTCGTGCAAATTTAAACATTGCTGTTCCTATTGTGGGGGCCCGTCGCACCCAGAAATCAGATGCTTTAAGAAATCAGGAAATCCTAAAGAGCAGTCGGTCCACTCCACTCCAAAAGGGAAGCCACCTAAAGCAGCTGACAGGCCTGCCAACTCCCATTAAAAGACATGTTTTGACTCACCTCCTTAGCAAATATGACAAACTAGAAGAGGCTCAGTTCCTACATAATGGTTTTACGATCGGTTTCCGTATCCCGTCTGCAGCTACCCCCACCAGCATCCCGCCACGCAACCAGAGTTCGGTGCTCCAGAATATGGAAGCAGCGCAAAATAAGATAATGAAAGAAGTTGCCTTGGGGCGGGTAGCGGGTCCATTCAAAAATCTTCCAAACCCTGATCTGGTCTGCTCACCCCTGGGTTTAGTTCCTAAAAAAGAGTAAGGTAAATTCCGCCTTATACATAATCTATCAAGCCCCCCAGGGTTATCTGTCAATGACAAACTGGATCCAGATCTCTGCACTGTGCGTTATACAACGTTCGACACAGCAATTGAAAAACTGCAGGCTTTGGGTGAAGGGGCTTTAAGGGCCAAATCGGATATTGAATCAGCGTTTAGGCTACTCCCTGTTCACCCGGAGGATACCAAGTTCTTGGGCTTCACTTTCAAAGAGAATTATTTCATAGATCTGTGCATGCCCATGGGATGCTCTATCGCTTGTGCAGTATTTGAGACGTTTGCCAGGTTCTTAGAATGGGCGGTGGAACAATTCCTGACCTCAGACAAATCCCATGCAGTTGTACACTATTTAGATGATTTTCTATTTCTGGGTCCTAAGGGTTCACATTCATGCAGGAAGGCCCTGCTGGGCTTCCAGCACTTGGCTGAAGCCCTCGGGGTACCATTAGCAGCAGAAAAAACAGAAGGCCCTACTACATGCTTGACATTCCTGGGCATTGAAATCGATACCAGAGAAGGCGTTTGCAGGTTACCCATGTCAAAAGTGGCTGCCTTTAAGGCTGCGATTGATGACTGCTTAAAATCAAAGAAAGTTACATTACACCAGCTACAAGTCTTGGTAGGGCAACTGAACTTCGCCTTGAGGGTCATACCAATGGGCAGGGCATTCTCCAGGAGTATAGCAAGGGCAATGTCGGGGCTTCGCGCAAAGCACCATAGAGTTAGACTCTCAGCTGATGTGAGGAGGGACTTGATGACCTGGAAGTGTTTCTTACAGAACTTCAATGGCTCGGTTTTATGGCGGACACCGAGCACCTCAAATGCGGACCTTGAATTGTTCACTGATGCAGCAGGGAGTGTTGGCTTTGGGGCAATTTTGGGCCCTAGGTGGTGCATGCAGTATTGGCCAGAGGACTGGGCACAACAGGGTCTGACACGCAATGTTACTTTCCTGGAACTGTTTCCCATAGTGGTGGCTTTACATTTGTGGGGTGATACGCTCGCAAACAGACACATTGTATTCTGGTCAGACAGCATGTCAGTAGTGATGGTGATCAATAACCAGAGAGCAACTTGCACATGGGTGCTGCGTCTACTAAAAGAAATAGTATTGCAATGTCTGAGTCACAATGTACATTTCACTGCAAGACATGTCCCTGGGGTTGACAACCAAGCAGCTGACGCTTTGTCTCGTTTTAAGTTGACAGAATTCCGCGCACATTGGCCACAAGCAGAGAAGACAATGACAACATTCCCAGCGGGGCTATGGAAGTTTGGTGCCCCACAGCCTCCGAGTTGATAACTGCATCCCTGGCCCCCAAGACTAAGAGTATGTATCAGAGGTCGTGGGAATGTTATCAGATATACTTAAGGCGAGCGGGCCTAGTGGATGCTTTTGTACCCCTGAGCGTATTAGGCTTTATAGTACATCAGAGAGGGAGTGGGAAATCAGTGGCGTTTATGAAGAGACAGCTGTCAGCGGTGGCATTCTATGCGGGCTTAAAAGGGGTTAGAGACCCAACGAAGGATCAGAGAGTGAGGAGAGCCGTGAAGGGATGGGAGCGCTTAACACCGGGTGTGAAGGACTCGAGAAGGCCCATAGATGTGAGTAAGTTGGTGAAGATCTTAGAGACCCTGCTGCTGGTTTGCTTTTCCCCTTACGAAACTCAGCTATTTAGGGTAGCGTACGTGTTAGCCTTTTGTGGAGCACTTAGGATTTCTGAGTTGCTCCCGGCCTCTAAGGCGGATAGGGAAGGAGGTATAAGGTGTGAAGACATAATCGAGTCAGAAGATGTCCTTAGAGTCAGGGTTCGAAGGTCAAAAACAGATCATTTGGGTAAAGGGACTTGGCTACTATTAGGCAGAGTGGCAGGGGAGTCTTACTGCCCAGTTAGGCTGATGAGGGAGTTCATGCAAACCAGGCCTCATGGGGGCGATGACAGAGTGTTGCTCCATAGGAACGGCTTACCCCTCACCAGATTTCAGTTCACAAGGGTAGTTAAACTGACCTTGTGAAAGATGGGTGTTGACCCGGCCGACTTCACATCCCATTCCTTTCGTATCGGTGCAGCAACCACAGCCGCTGGCCTGGGGTTGCCGGAACAGACTATCATGAGATTAGGACGTTGGAAGTCAACATGCTATGAACGTTATGTGCGCCCGCAATTAGTATGGAAGTCACCCTCATAACCCCCCCTCCCCACTTTCAAAGGCGGTTCTGACCATTTCTTTCGATATTTACTCTAGGTACTACCTCCCAAAGAACTCAAATATGTTGGTGCGGCCACTCCTTTATTCGCAGGGCGGGGTTGATCTTCAAGGAAACGCTCGAGAGAAAGGCGCACGTGGCACAAGGATGGGACCATCATTGGGTAGGAATAGGTGGGCAACACTTAGCTGATGTCCCAAATGATTTGAGGGCGGCCTTGGGCAGAGGCATGCCCTATCCCGATGTATTCGTGTTGCACTGTGGAGGCAACGACATGATCCCGGCTGGAAGGAGAGGGGTGAAAGAGTTTTTGTTTACCACGCTAGCAGCAGTCAGAAATATTTTGCCAAAGGCCATGTTATTATGGTCTGAAGTCATTCCGAGGCAGACATGGTCGCGGGGCGCACCCTCGAAGGCAGTGAATAAATCAGTCAAAAGGTTGAACCAGTCAGTGGCCGAAATAATTCAGAAGTCTAGCATTCGAACCATTCGTCACAAGCTAATACAAACGTCCAGGCCGGAGCTATATGCGGCGGATCAGAGGCGGGCACTGACATTTTTATACAAACAGATTTAGGGGCCATTTCCGAAGCTCTGGAGTGCAGGGGGGGAGGACAAGTCCGCCCGTAAGCGCCTCGCCCTGTGGCGGGGTCCTGGACAAGAATATCACAGGAACTTCTTTGGGCAGTGACAGTTTTACCTCAGAACAGGTTTTTAAATCATCATGGGCTCCGGGCTGGCGGGAGAGTTGGGGCTGACCTGCTGGTGGCCTTGGCTTCTCTAGCCCTACCCTGGAAGCCGCTGGTTGCCACAAGTGGTGGCAGATTATTTACCTGCGGCTCTGTTGACCGGAAGGTGGTTAACTTAAGGAGAGCAGGCTAACTTGGTTGTGGCCTGCTGGCACAACCCGAAGGTCAACC
Organism: Lissotriton helveticus; assembly: GCF_964261635.1. Lineage (NCBI taxonomy): Eukaryota > Metazoa > Chordata > Amphibia > Caudata > Salamandridae > Lissotriton > Lissotriton helveticus. The sequence continues at coordinate 375,325,297 of NC_136072.1, read as the reverse complement.
AAAAGCCCATGGGAGAACGGGCTGTAAAAGAGTAAATATGTATATAAGTGTGAGTATCTTAATACTGTGATGTGAAAATAATTTTGAGTTTTAAATAAAGAAATGGAGGTCAATGAAGTAATTGACCTGTTAACTTACCTTAATAAAATATGCACACTGCAGAAAATCAAACAAGGCTCAGGTGTCTAATTTGAGAAGGGGCCTTAATGTGTTGGGGGGAGTGTGCACTTTGTATGCCATCTTTGCAGGACGCCACCCCCCTTAAGGGCGTGGCGCCGTTAGTGGCAGCCAAAGGGCCGCCAAATTAGGGAATCACTTCCAGGTCACTCGACCCGGAAGTGTAAGTAATGGGACTACCGGAAATACGTGGTATGTGCCCCGGATACAGTCAGAAGGCGCGAGGCTTAAAAGCCAGTGTCCATCTTGGTGACCCCCTCTTTGTCTGCTGACCGCCCAGGAGTCGGACGTCGCAGAAGGAAGTCACCCACCCACCCATCCCAAAAGTAAGGCTTCAGGCAGGGGCAGTAGCGGGGTCCTGGACAAGAATATCACGGGAACTTCTTTGGGCAGTGACAGTTTTACCTCAGAACAGGTTTTTAAATCATCATGGGCTCCGGGCTGGCGGGAGAGTTGGGGCTGACCTGCTGGTGGCCTTGGCTTCTCTAGCCCTACCCTGGAAGCCGCTGGTTGCCACAAGTGGTGGTAGATTATTTACCTGCGGCTCTGTTGACCGGAAGGTGGTTAACTTAAGGAGAGCAGGCTAACTTGGTTGTGGCCTGCTGGCACAACCGAAGGTCAACCAAAAGCCCATGGGAGAACGGGTTGTAAAAGAGTAAATATGTATATAAGTGTGAGTATCTTAATACTGTGATGTGAAAATAATTTTGAGTTTTAAATAAAGAAATGGAGGTCAATGAAGTAATTGACCTGTTAACTTACCTTAATAAAATATGCACACTGCAGAAAATCAAACAAGGCTCTGGTGTCTAATTTGAGAAGGGGCCTTAATGTGTTGGGGGGAGCGTGCACTTTGTATGCCATCTATAGAAGAACGTACAGACATTCGAATTCCATCACTGAAATAACAATTTTTGCTGAAATAATTGGAGTGCGTCAACGATGGAAACCTCTGGTAAAGTAGATGACACTTTTTTGGCGGGAAATGTTTGCTAGGAGAAATGAAAATGGATAGGAGAGACGCATTGGAATTTGACTTTTATCTGCCCTCCATAGATGCCCGGTGACAAGTCCAGACGCCCCAAAATATGCGCCGCCACTTACACCATATCATTCGTGCGCCCTGCTGCAAGGGCTACTCACTGACATTGCCGTGGCTTCAAAGTTAAAATGGCGACAGTGTCAGTGCCAAGATATTTTTTAACGATCTTAAGTCATAACCAGCATAAGCTTAAGCCGCTGCCAGACAGTACATTTAAAAAACACTCGTCCCTCAATTTTCAATGTCATCCAGAGCATTTGTTCTTCGGAGTGCTCTCAAAGACGGCTCACGTTTGAGGACATTCTACAGTTTTGGCTCATAATACAAGCCAACCGAACTGACGTAGTCACTGCCTTATCCTACCTTTGCAGGAAATGATCGCAAAGGTGTGGGGGATACTTTATTACGTCATTATTTATCTAATTGGTCTCCAATGCCTAGTCACCGGTGCCTCCGACAACAAACCCCTTCTGCGTTTTTATTACTTTCTCAATAATCAGAGGAGGATGTCACCACTGCCCACCAGCCCTATTACGAAAGAAAATACTTTCGAATTGCATCGTGACCTATTCTTTTTTGCAATAGGGTCCGCGGGGCAGAACGTCACTTAATTGACACCACAGTCGCAGATGCACTGGGTGACGATGCGTCGTGGTTTCTGTTTCTGGGAGTAGGGGTGCAGCCCCCACAGATCACCTGGAGAGATCCCGGAAGAAGGGGCAACACAGAGGCCCTGGAAACTCATGTCTCCTGCAGACTTTGGTCTGTGTACAAAACAAATCAAAAGAAAAGCGACTTTTAAAAATCACTTCTTAGGATGGTGCAGCAGGTGCAGGGACACCAAAGCCCAGGGTTGTAAATGGGCCACTGCACCCCAATTATGGATATGTTTACTATCCAGCGAGAATAGCAAGTCCCACTTTCTTAACCTGTATAAGGGGCCATATCACCCTTGCTAGTCACTGCGTCACTGATTGTTCTTTTCAGACGCACATCTGTTTTAAATGTGTCTGGCTTCAAAGTGAGGACATTTCACAACCTGAACTTTAGTGACACATACTGGAGGAGGAGAGGGTGAAACCAAAACGCATGTGACAAAGACTTCCTAAACTCTGCAGATGCAAAAAAGAATTCCAGATAGCTTCACGATTAAAGTTTTTGAATATTTCAAAATATAGCACCTGCATTACAAATGCAAACAAGGTGCATTGCTTTTTGACTATGGAATGTGAGGCAAAGTAACCTTTTAAGGAGGGTCAAAAACAAACAACACATTCATCTTACCTTCATTAATGTACAGTACACTTAATTTTCTCACTTTTATGAATTTTGAATATCTTTTTCTCAGTTAAAGAAGACCGTAGTAGAGCCCATAAATTTGCCTATTTGATGACATCATACTCAAGTGGAAGGCTATATTTCTCTATCGTCGGAAGTGTTCATGCGGTTGTCCGACAGGTTAACTCACTAAAGTATTATGCCAATATTAAAAACTGGTGCTCCGTTTTTAACTCAGTTCGTTTATTATCACACACAATCATAAAGCGTTTCTTTACATTGTTTATACTGCCAGAATTAGTATAAGGTAACTTTCAAGAATATATGACTTCAATTCACACAAAAAAATCTATAAACCCGTGTGAAAGCATACGCTGGTATTTCTGTAGTGTCAATGTCTCTCAGCACCTGTATAGCACAACCTGTATTGATATACTTTGGGGCACACCAGTAGGTGAGGGGGGGGGGGAAGCACTGACACAGACAACCAAAAGTGTGTGAAAAAGGCCGCTTTATTGGAATCAGGTGCACATATAACACGTCCCCCTTGGTCTGTGCCGAACAAAACTACTGCTCACTAAATAACAACTGCCTGACAGACCCCCACCCCCACCCCTAAATGTAACCCCAAACATTGCAACAGTAATACAACAACATCCGCTCAGCAACCTGCCCCTCTACTGAATGCCCCCAATGACCTCCATGACCCCACCCCCGCTACCATACAGTCCCAGGCCTCCAGCAAAACCACCCTATCTCCTTAGGACAGCGCCCCAACGACGCACCTGTTCCAGGGACAAACACAACTGTAACCCTAACCAGTGCACCATCAACCAACAAAACCCCTTGAAACCATGTCCAAGCCCCCACCCCAACAAACCCCAGGGCCAAAGAAAAAACCTATCTACAGGGAGGGAGGGCGGGCCACAAAAATGCCTAGGACCTGGCTGCTGTGTCACCGCACCACAAACAGTGTGCAGTGACACAAAATGGCCGTTTATGTACAAACCCAGCCCAAAATCAGCCCAAACCGCCCAACCAGCCCAAAAGCGCCAGCTACGGCGAACCCCTGTTGCCAATCTTCTTCCCCCACCTCCCCTGGTGCCCCAAACTTCCCCGGGGGGGCGAGCCTCCCGCTGGTCGGCCACCCCCCCAAATCCCCATTGGGGCACACCAGTAGGTGAGGGGGGGGAAGCACTGACACAGACAACCAAAAGTGTGTGAAAAAGGCCGCTTTATTGGAATCAGGTGCACATATAACACGTCCCCCTTGGCCTGTGCCGAACAAAACTACTGCTCACTAAATAACAACTGCCTGACAGACCCCCACCCCCACCCCTAAATGTAACCCCAAACATTGCAACAGTAATACAACAACATCCGCTCAGCAACCTGCCCCTCTACTGAATGCCCCCAATGACCTCCATGACCCCACCCCCGCTACCATACAGTCCCAGGCCTCCAGCAAAACCACCCTATCTCCTTAGGACAGCGCCACTCGAAAGTCGTTTACGCTTTCGACCCCCCCCCTAGGACTCCTGCCTCCTGGGATACCTGCTCACCCCCAGAGCCCCATCCAAAGCCTCCTTTAGCTGCACTACATACAGCTCCATGCCATACCTGGACAGGTGAACCCCATCCTCCCGGAAAAAATAGATTGCACCATAGCGCAACTCCGGGTGCTCCATCCTCCCCACCCCCTCCCTGGCACAGAATTCCCGCATCTCCCGATTGATCTTCCTGCGTGCCCTGTCTATGGCCCCAGGGCGCTCAACTCCCCTCCACACCCGCCTGGGAATAAACTCCGACCAGATGATATGGCAGCCCGCCTATTGCGTCTTGATTTCCCTCAGGTCCTGCTTCATTTGTTTGAGTAGCGCCAACCCCTTGCACTGCACCAAATCGTTCTCGCCCAGATGGATCACTAACACATCCGGGCACACCCCCCCTCTCACCATTGTGTTCAACAAGGGCAATAACTCATGCCAACGCCTACCCCCCTCCAATGACACCTGTACAACCCCGCATCCAATCCCAAATTGAGTGCCCGATGCCTGTCCCACTCCGCTTGTTCTGCCCTCTTGACGAACAAATGTCCCACAATATATACATTCAGAACAGCCACTTCCGGCCCCGCCACAGCACCTGCAAAGACACACATATGAGAATCGGGAATCACTGCGACAACAACCCATCCGCCTCCCTCAACCGCACATACGTCCTGTAACAGTCCGACTTCCACCGACCCAGCCTCTGTATCTCTTCCCTACCCCAACCCCTCCGTGCCGCCTCCGTCGCCGCCCCGATCCGAAAATAATGCGTCCCGAACGCCAGGGGATCCTCCCCCATGAACCGCAGGACCCACAACGCTTGCGATGCCGTCACTCCGTCCCCCCACCCCGACCAAAAACCTCCCCCTCCTTCTCGCCACCTTCAGCCATCAACCTCCTACCCCACACCGCCGGTTCACACCCCCTCCCTGCCGCCCAGCCCCAGCACCACCCAAGTACCAACCCCCCGCTGGTCCGTCTTCGAGCGTCGCAAACACACCGCCACCTCCTGGACTCGAACCTCCACGTCCCCCCACAACACCCCCCGCCTTCCTTTCGCGCCCAGCAACTCCGACACTCGGAACGCCCCAAAGAAAAGCCAAGACATCAAAGTAGAGAAACGCACCGCCTCGCCCACATCCCTGCACACCTCTGGGAGCGCGCCAATCACTCCTGCCAACAAGTCCACCGTGATGGGACGGCACAGCCGCACCTTCGCCCCCTTCTCTCTCGCCCACCCCTCCAGCAGCCTGGTTCCCAGCTCCCCTGCCGACGGAGGGTAACCCCACCACATCTTCCCCATGAACGCCACCGCCGACAACTTGCCCGCAATCGACACCCGCGACAAGCCTCTATCCATGAGGGCCAGCATGAATCTTACCACCTGTTCCTCGCGCTGCCACCTGTCCCCGCGCCGCACCGCACCTGACTGCAGGAATTCCTCCCATGCCAGCTCGTACGCCTTCCACGTGGACACTGCCACCGACGTCTTCACCAACTGAAAAACCCAGCCTCGCCCACCGACCACAGATCCTCCGGCACCGGTGTCCTGACTTCCTCCGCCGCCGTGGCTAGCCCATGGAACCTCTCCCACTGCGAACGAGACAAGGCATCAGCAATGTCATTGTCCACACCCGGAACGTGGCGCGCCTGAAACAGTATGTAATTTTCCAAGCAGAGCAAGACAAACACCCTCATCAATTTCAGCACCTGTGGATCCCGAGCCGACTGCCTGTTCACTACCTGCACGACGGCCATGTTGTCCACACGAAAGAGCACCCGCTTGTGCGCCAACGCCCCCGCCCACACCGTGACTGCCACCACCAAAGGGAACAACTCCAGGAACGCAATGCTCCTCCCGCCCGCCTGCCAATGCTCGGGCCACTGCTCCGCACACCATTTTTCCTCCCAGTACAGCCCGAAACCTCCGACGCCCGCCGCATCCGAGTACATGGAGACGTCCCACTCCCAGTCCTCCGCCGGCGCCATCGGCACACCGTTGAAACGCTCCAAGAACGCCCGCCACATGCGCAGGTACTCCTTCATCCCCGCCGAGAGGCGCACATGGTGATGCGGCAACGGCAAACCCGACAACGCCAAACCCAGACGCCGGCAAAATGTTCGGCCCGCCAGCACCACGCGGCACGCAAAATTCAAATGCCCCAACAACACCTGCACGTCCCGCACCGTCACCTTCCTCTTCGCCAACATGCCATCCACCAAAGCGAACATTGCCAACCTTTTGTCTTCCGGTAGGCGCGCTTCCATGGCGACCGAGTCGAGCTCGATACCGAGAAAGGACAACACCGTACTGGGACCGCACGTCTTCTCTGGCGCCAAGGGAACCCCAAATTCCCCCATCAACCCGGCCAAACCATCCAGCAGCCGCTGACAGTCCGCCGCACCGGGCCGCCCCACCAGGAAGAAATCATCCAGATAGTGCGTCACTGACTCCGAGCCTGTGCGCCTGAAAAAAACCCACTGAATGAATGAGCTGACCCGCTCAAACAGTGCGCATGAAATGGAACACCCCATCCTTATCCACAAAGATGAGACCTTGAAACTGGATCCTAAGCAACTGGTGATCCGCCGGGTGCACCGGAAGGAGTCGGAAGGCCGACTTGACGTCGCATTTCGCCATCAGCGCGCCCCGTCCCGCCGCCGCAAACAGTCGCCGCGCCACATCCACCGACGAGTAAGTCACCGACGCCAACTCCGCCGAAATGTACGCATTGACCGACTCCCCTTCCGGCCAGGACAAGTGCTGTATCAGTCGGAACTGCCCTTCCTCCTTCTTAGGCACCACCCCGATGGGGGAAATGATCAAGCCTGGCAGCGGCGGCGCCGTGAAGGGGCCCGCCATCCGCCCCTCTCTGACCACTTTGAACAGTTTCTCTCTCACCATGCCCTTGTGTGCGTTCACTGATTTTAGATTGTCCGCCCAGCGAGCAATCCGAGGGCCCTCGTACCCCAGCCGAAAACCCTCCCGGAAACCCCGGCGCAGCACTGCAGCATCCTCCGCCCGCGGATACGCCGCCAACCAGGGCTCCATCCGCTCGATCCTAACCGGCGTATGAGCCTTTTCCCAGAGCTCCGGCTCCCCCCCCTCTACCCCCTCCCCTCCCCCCGCCCGGTCCCCCTCTGGGAGGTCCACCTCCCTGCGCGGGCAGCTGCCCCGGTGGGCCCCCGGGCCCCCAACACCGCAGCACCGGATGGTTCCGTCCGCACGACGAGCACTCGTGCCGGAACCGGCATGCCGCCCGCCCGCAGGCTCCCCTATTAAAGTCCCAGCTGGCCCCGACTGCGGCCTGGCTGCCGGAGGCTCTCCGTCCCACCCCCCCACGGGTGGGGCGTGCCGAAAAGGGGGGAGACGCCAGCGGCAAACCGCTTGCCGTGTAAATGGTGCGGCCAAACTTGGCCCCTCCCATCGTCTGCTGGTATAGGTCCGAATCCAGCTCCCCCCATTGTGCTTCCGGGTCCCCTGCCATGCGCGCCCGAAACTCCTCGTCGTAGTGCGACCACGCGTACCCGCCGTACGTCACCTGGGCCCTCCGCACCACATCCATGTATTTAAACAGCGCGACGCACCGGTCCGGGAATTTTTCGCAATACACGCTCGCGTAAATGAGGAACGCTGCTGACCAATTGTCCTAGCTGAACGCCGCTACTGAGTGCAACGAACAGATCGTTTTGACTGCTCGTCATTCCTTGGTTTACTAAGATTGGTGAAATAATTCCAAGCAGACACCTACTGAGAGACGTCTGGGTTCGGGTGCTGCCCGCCACCGTGCCGGTCGGCTCCAGCCCAGTCTGGTCCCGCCTTATGTCAGGAGACCGCGCATGATCTTTTTCTGCGGTTTACACGCCATTCTATTGAGAAATACGCCACATGAGAGACCCCCAATTATACTGCAACCTCCAATTGAGCTACATCTACCCGAGCGACATTTCAACTATTTACCAGTGACTTATCTGGTCACTTTCAGTTTTGGCATTTGTCCAGTCCATGTCCTGAGGAGAACCCATACTAACGTGGTGGTTTGAAACGCGTTGACACAGAGCCTGGAATAATAAGGGTGCTGCTAGGGCTGTTCAAATCCACATTGTGTGTTCCCCAGTGCAACCCCCCAATTAGTTTTCTTAATCCTAGGCTCTAGTAGGACAGGCAGTTTTTTCACCTGTAATTTGAGGCCCGCTTGTCTTTCTTATCCAACAGAAAGGACTGGTTCCTAATGAGAATGTATCATTAGTTATATGATTGTGTATTGTTTCGTGTTGTCTGTATCAACTTACACATATTTCTTTTGAGCACTTGTACAGTTTACCATTGCACAGAATTGCACATCTGTTGTTCTTATGTAATTTTTTATGTAATTTTTTCATTGTTTGATGACTATTTCTGATGACATATATTTTTAATGTGATGAATGCTTTTTCAAAAAATCAACAAAAAATAAATAAATAAAAAACTAAAATAAAAAAAAAACTAAAATAAAATAGATTACCCTCCAGTACATTTTGACTGAGTGGGAACATAAAATGAAAAAATAAAATCTGTCTGGCATCTTTTTTGTTTAGTAGATTTGAGTGGTCCAAGCCAGTACAGACACAGGACCCAAACCTTTCCCCTTTGACTTGACCAATTGTCCAGCGTCAGGGGCACCTTTGGGCGCCTCGCCAACTCCTGCTCCTCCTCCTTTGACCCCTCTTTGGATGTCAATTCCCTGTGTAGCAGCTTCAAAATATCAATGTATTCCCCTTTCCAAATCTTTTCCTTCGTCGCCGCCGAAAGGTGGGCCCCCAGCGGCTTGGTCAGCCCCATGTACGGCAGCTTCCGCACCGGAATCACACAACTCTCCTTACCGCCCCCCGCCGCCTCCTTTACGCCCGCCGCCTTGTCCCCCACCGCCTCGGCCCCGCCTCCCGCACTTGGCCCTTCCCCGCCCGGCACCGCGCCGTCCCTCCCGACTCCCGCGTCCTGCACATACCGTCCCCGCACCAGCCGCCATCCCTCCTCCCCATTGCCCCCCGACCCCACCGAAACCTGCACACAACGCCTCTTGCCACTCCCCGCACCCTCACCAGTCTTACCTGGCGTCAAGGTCGGCGTCCTTGCTGGATCCCGCCGCCTAACCAGTTGAGTTGAGGGGGCCGTCACCCTGGGCGCTTCCTGCCTTGCTGGCACCTGCAATACACTTCCAACAACGTTACCAGCCCCCCCATCCTCCCGAATCTCTCCTTCTTCCTCCGACTCACCATCCGCCGGCTCCACACCACCCCGGCCCCCCACTTGGGGTTCCAGCCGGCTCAGACCCGCTCTCTCACGACACACCCGCATCAAATCCATCAAGTCCACACTCTCCCTACCATGCACCACCCTCGCAGGCAAATCAGAGATATTCGTGTCCATCCCCACTCCCCCACCCCCGGCGGCCGTAGAGACCCATCGGGGAGGGGCCGGCGGAGACGCGTCTCGCCTCCAATCACCAATTTCCTGAGCCAGGTCCCTCGCTGGAGCTCGGCCGTCCGCACCAAACAGAGCCGGCCCATCCACTCGGTGGGTGGGAGCCGCATGCTGCTCCCCCGAGCGCCTTACCAACAGCTCCTGCCAAGGAAAAAAGGTGGAGTCCAGCATGCCAGGGTAAAAACAACCCCCTTCGCCCCCCCACGCGCCGCCCCCTCGGCCATACCCCCAACCCATCGCCGCTCCCCTCCCCCAACCCGCCGAATGGCCTCCGCGCCGCGACGGTACCCCCCCTCCTCCCAGCTCCCAACCCCCCTCCCCCGCCCATCCCCCCGGACCGCCCCACCCCCCGAAACCCCAACTCGGCCCCACCCCCCCTCGCCCCACACCCCCGGCCTCCCCCCAGGCCGCGCCTCTGCCCCCTGACCCTCCCCAAAGCTCACCTCATGCCCGCCCGGCCCCCTCGCCCCTTTTCTACCCCTAGGCTCGCCCCCGCCACCCCGCCGACCCACCCCGCTCGCCCACCGCACCGTCACCTCTGCGCTCGCCCACCAGCGCCTCCGGTCCACCACGCCCCCCCACCCGACCCTTCCCCACACCCCTCCCCCGCTGACCCGGCGACGCCAGCCCCCTCGCCCCTGCCCCCCCTCCTCCGCCGAGGACCCACTCCAGTCCAGCTCCGTGTCCTCCCCCTCTTCCTCCAAATCGGTCTCTTCGATGAGTAGCGGCGAAACCGCCCCCCCCGACCCCCGGGGCCCTCCCCCCACCAACCCCCCCTGCTCCCCGCTTCCACTGTGCCCCTCCCCCCGGAGGCCCCGCCTCACCCCCATCCTCCCGCCCCCCCTCCATTGCCCCCACCCTCCCCAGGCAAAATTACCCAAGCCCCTCCCCCCTCCCCAACGCCCCCCTGGCCACCAGGCCCTGCCACCACCTCTGCCACTACCTCCTCGCGGGCCTCCCCCTCTCCCTCCTCCACAAATACCAAGGGCCTCTTCCTCCCCTTCTGCCCGGCCTTCCGAGCCCCTCCCTTCGCATTGCGGGGAGCCTCCTCCGTCTTCCGCCCCCCTCCCCCCGCACCCCTGCCCCCCCCTCCCGCCCCGCTGAGCCGCCCGTGATCTAGGCGGGTCGCACGCCGCCACAGCTGCCGCGGCGCCGAGGGCAGCGCGTCGCGGCGGCCTTACCTTGAGGTCGGGTCGCACTATGTCCATGCGGCCCGCCTCCGTCAGAAGCCTCAGTGCCTCCGTTACACGCGGGTCCGTGTACGCCGCCATTACACTCAGCTACGCCCCCGACTGCCGACACTGCGCACGACCACGCTCACCGCCTGCCCCACTCCTCACTCCAGGCAACGCACTACCAACGGCGCAGAACACCGCACACCGCCGCCACAAAGCACCGGTAAGCCACAATCCACGACCACAAAAATGCCTAGGACCTGGCTGCTGTGTCACCGCACCACAAACAGTGTGCGGTGACACAAAATGGCCGTTTATGTACAAACCCAGCCCAAAATCAGCCCAAACCGCCCAACCAGCCCAAAAGCGCCAGCTACGGCGAACCCCTGTTGCCAATCTTCTTCCCCCCCCTCCCCTGGTGCCCCAAACTTCCCCGGGGGGGCGAGCCTCCCGCTGGTCGGCCACCCCCCTAAATCCCCATTGTAATCAAATATGAATGCTGTTTTGTTATTCATCTGAAGTGCCCTTTAGCCTCAATATGCTCATATGTTGAATGACTTTATTAGGCACAGATGCCATTTTACCTGAGGTGGTACATTTGCCCATCTACTTAATTTTGGAGAAGGCATAGCCTCATTTTCAGCACTGGGAAGATTTCAATAAATCAATGACGTCAACGGTGTGTTTATGTGGTGTATCTTTGAGGACATCTCAAATGTTTTGGTGGAAGATCCAGCCGCCTCTTCATTAGATCATATACACTTAAAGTAACTCGTTTCTGTCACGTTTTTGCATTCTGTAGACTTGTATTGTGAAAAGCCTTATATAAAACGCACGCATTTGCATGCATTTTAGCATTACATGCACCAACTAGCTACTTTGAGTGCGAGTTCTGGTCCGTTGGAATGACAAATGGCTCTTGATTATTTGCTTTGTTAAACAAGTTAGACTTTTGGCTTCCCGACATTTTGTGTTTTACTTTAACAGATTGTGCATTGGTAGTGGAAAATGAAGCTACAAGCAGTAGACAGGGGATGATGGACAGGACTCCACACAACGATCAGCAGGTGCCAGAGGTAATGAATACATTCCTCCAGAGGGTGGCCGGGGCAGAGCAGAGCCCACCAGCAATGTATATGGATATTTGGCTGAGGACTGAACAAAACAAAATGTAGGTAAAGTCTAACTGCACTTACTGTTTATTAGTTTGCTTGCCTGCTATGCATATCCTTTGTTGTTTAATGGCTAACAATGTGTTGTTAAAAAGGTTGCACACAATTATTGTCCACGTAGAAGAGGTTGGTTGGGCAGGTAGGGAGTAGACCAGTTAAAAGAAAATGTGTGTGAGAAGTTGGCCTGGTATATGCTGACCACTAATTATAGTGAGCACCTTGTACCAGTCCAAACAAACCTTATTGATGATTAGGTTAAAGACAACCTTTTTTGAAAGCTATCCTAGTGGTAGCTATGGAGAGCAGCCTTTAGGCTAAGTGTCGAAGGAATGTAAAGCAGCTTGTTTTACCAGTCTATAACCTCCTGAATGACCAAATGAAAGGAGAACCATACAAGGTATATATATAAAATATGTATTTATTACTAAACACTCCCTACTAACCTCTTTATGAGATTAGAGAACAAGGGACACAATATTACAGTACTAGGACGATAGTAAATAGCACAATACACGCGGGCTCCAGGGGGAGACCAAACCATATACTGAGAAAGTGCTATGACAACCACGACATGACTACACACAGTGCCTAGAGCAAGTAGAATCGCTGGGACCCCAAGGAACCACCCAAGGTAGTTACACAGGGGACCCACGGGGGACGCGTGCAGTGTGAGAACACAGCAGCGAGCTCCGTACAATCCTATGGGAAAGTCACGGTTGGAATTTTAAAGTTTAAGGACACTTAGGAGAGGACTTTGAGCAAACACTTTCAGACTTAGAAGGTTCTAAGGCCAGCACCCATGTGAGTACTAGAGTACTTGTGTTACCTAACCCAGGGAAGCCGGGTGCATAGGTGTCAAATGGTGTCGGGAATCTTTGTCATTTTCAATGGCGTGATGCTGTATAGTGCTGCTGCAGTGAAGAGGAAAAGTGTCTGGTGTGATCCAAGCCCGGATCAAAGGTGAGAGGAACCCGAAAGCAGAGGGGACAGAGTCTGGGTCACTTGCCAGTGACCAGGGGCTCGGTAGACGAATGCCCACAAATGTCGGATGTTTCAGGTGCGATGAGGTGAAGCTTGACTCTGCAGCCACGTGGACCAGGAGATGTCGACGATGACCAAAGTCCGCAGGCAAGCTGTCCCATGAAGGACATCGAGTGCTGTGGGGGACAGTGTTCAGATTGAACACCAACAAGCCTTGGCAACTGCAACCCACGCGTTAAGGGAAAAGATGCTTCGGTGAGGACCGGCAAGGTCCTGGGGACTCTCGAAGCGAGGGAGAGTCAGGACACATCAGGAGCAACCAGGTAAGTCCACTGAAAGTTAAAGTTGCCTTCACAGCACAGCTTCAGGGGTCGCCAGAAAGCAGATGATTCTGCAATTGGACACAGTGCACAGGGGTTCCGGTTGCACGGTCCAACGAGGGTTACGGGTCTCAGGTTTGCTGAGCACACTAGTTGACCTCGGAAACCCACCTCCTGTATTGCAAAGATGTTGCAAAGATGCTTCGGTGAGGACCAGCAAGGTCCTGGGGACTCCCCAAGCGAGGGAGAGTTAGGGCATATCTGGAGCAACCAGGTAAGCCCACTGAAAGTTAAATTTGCCTTCACAGGAACCCACAGGCCATCGGACCGGGGATCGTGAAGGGACCTTAAGCGGAATCACAAAAACCAGCCCACGGAACACTTGTGGAGTATAGGCCGGTAATCTTCGGTGGAATCACTGCTCGGGGTCTGGACTACAAGTAGCTCAAAGCACAGCTTCAGGGGTCGCCGGAAAGCAGATGCTTCTGCAAATGGACACGGTGCCCAGGGGTTCGGGTTGCACGGTCCCCACAAGGGAAAAGGGTCTCAGGTTTGCTGAGCACACTAGTCGACCTCGGGGACATTTGGGAACCCACCTTCTGTATTGCAAAAGTCTTCAGAGTCTTCAGGAGCTTCAGAGTTGCAAACTGGTCAGATGCGTCTTTGGTGCCTGCTTAGCAGGAGAGTAACTCCTTTACTCCAAGGGAGAATCTTCAGTCGTCCAGCATCGTGCAGATCATCTAAGTACTTGGTTTCTATAGCAGAGTTTAGTCCAGGTAATATCTAAAGTCCTGTAACCAGGGGTTCCTACTTTATACCCAAGAAAGGGGTGGGACAATGTCTGGGGACCCACCTATGGGAGGGTCAGGACAGAGGGGTGGCTACACCCATATCCTTTGTCCAGTTTTGCGCCAGAGCAGGGACTGATAGCCCTGCAACCGGTTTGAGCGGGATTATGCACAGGGACACCAAATGTGCTCCCAGTGCAGACATCAAAGAACTCTTGGAGTGCACTCACCCAGCCCCAATATAAAGCCTGTCTGGAAGGTGGTCACACCTTCCTGTGACAGGAAGCCTATTGTCCAGTCTCCCCTGCCGGAGTTTCGTCCAGCAGCAGGAGGGCAGACGCGTGTCTGTGGCTGGCAGCATCCATTTTGTGATGAAAGGGTTGAGAAAGCTGGTATCGGGTGTACCGTTGTTATCATATTTCTCCCTCTAGGAGGGTGGAATCATACCTCCAACAGCAGTTACTGGTGTGGAGGTACGATTCCAAGGTGTTTGACAACAAACACGACAATTTTCTGTGCAGCCGTTTTAAAGTTAGCTTTTACCACGAGGTTATATGGCACTTAAGAGTATATGGTATGGCTGCATCACAGAACAACCCTGGAGAATGGATTCCGAAGGCTGCAGAGGGGTCCTGCTCATGCATGGGCACCCTCTCACAGAAAACCCAGCACTCTGCTTTCAGGATTGATAAGACCTGCCATAGGGGCGACTGATAGGTTTATATGTGCAGTGATAAGGTAGATATAGTGAACCTGTATCTAAGTAAGGGGTGCATGCACCACCTTACACAGGTTGCAGTAGCAGACCTGTGGTGTCAATTTGGGTGGCCTCTCAGGGGTGGCATAATACATGCTGCAGTCCTTGGGAGGCCTCTGGGGTACCTATGCCCTGGGTTTATAGTAAACCATATACTAGGGACTTATAAGGATACCCCTGAATCCAATCTGGAATGTACCTAAAGTACATGCAATCAGTCTATAAGAGAAAGCAGCTAGGCTGGGGTCCTGAATAGCAGTATCCCAGCCAGTCAAAAATAGTGAAACATCAGCAAAAAGTCGGGGTAACTATAAGAAGCAAATCCAACTCTCCTACAATGTGCATGAGAATGAATCCATGTTTTAGAGCAAAAGGACTCTAGAAATAGTGCAACATGGGGAAGGTCCTGAAACACAGACCCTTGGAGGATGAATGTGTGCCATTAAGAGGCCTTTTCCGATCTAGACACAACAGCCCCTGCATTAGCCCGGGTGTTGACCAAGAGCGGTCAGTGCAGGTAAGGGCGATGGGGAGGGAGTTGACAGACGACGATTAGGGGAAATTAAGTTAAAAAGAGAAAAACATTTGCCTTGCTCTCATTGCATCGCTGAGTCAGCGATGCAGCGAGCACAAGGTCAGTGGTTTTCTTTTTTGAAATTTCATTTTCCCTCGTCGTCCTCTGTCGACTCCCTACCCCGCCCCACTGCTCTTACCTGCACGGACCGCTCCTGGAGTTGAGTAAAGGTTTGTCAAACATAATGGGCTCTTTGGGTGTCAGTGCATCTTATCTTCCTCGCCCTTAGGAGATCAGTTAGAAGTAAATATAACAGAGGGAACCATATCCCATTTTCCATCTCCTTTTCTACCCCCCTTCTATGGGAAAAGGTCAAGGCACAATGGCTGATAGACCTCTTCCATGTTCCCCAGGTGCGAGTGAACAATAAAGATCAGAGGTGGGAAATTGATGTCTTGGAAAGGGGAAACATCCTTTACAACGCAACTTTTACCACGCAGTGCTTTTACATCGCAACTTTTACAACGCAAACCAATACAACGCATTGCGCTGGGGAGCGCACCAGGATAGGGAATAGATTTAATTTACTATCCAACACCTTCCCTACTATCCACGGGGTCTGGAGTTGGAATAGTAAATTAAACTATTCACTATCCAGCACCCCAAATCGCTATGCGTTGTAATGGCATGCGTTGTAAAAACTCAGTTGTAAAGGCATGCGTGGTAAAAGCATGCGTTGTAATGTCATACATCCCTTGGAAAGTACATTAGCTGCTGGACCTCATCAACTGAACCGCCGTCCTGCGCTATGCCAAACAATTCCAGCCGCTGTTCTCATGCAACAAGACCCATCTGTTGGGTACCTAATGCCCCTTCCTCTGGTGCTACGAATATGACAGAGTTTGCCACTCAGGGTTCGCCCAGGGATCGCAAAGTGTGGCCCTTGTGTTGCATAGGGGATTTCCTCTTGCAGTCACTAATATTAACACAGTTCCTGGTGGCATATACGTTGGGCTGAAGAGGTTACTCAAAGGCAGACAACATAATTTAATCTCGGTATGTGTACCCAACCATACTCGCCTTCACACTGACCTCGCTGATCAATTTTCTGTCTACTCTGCTGATGGGTGTGACTATCCTTGGGGAATTTAACACTGTTCTTAACCAAGAGACAGATGCGATAGCCCCGTTCACTCAGTGACGTGCCTACTGGCGACCTGGACAGAGGCCCTGTGGCACTGTGACGTGTGGAGGGCTTGGCACCCCCATGACAATGCATACATACATACATCAGCAGAGCATAAAACATCACCAGATATTCTTTTGATGGCCACCGATGTCTGCCATGTGACATGTGTGAACATCCTCCTGAGGGGATATAGGATCATGCTCCACTTACCTTGACAATAGGGACCACAGGCCCGGCCCACGTGGCGCCTCAATGTTTGGTACCTCATTGACTCCCACTTCGAAACCTATTTGGAATCCGAAATCCTCCCCTCCATTGAGATTAATCATGGCTCAGGGAACTCGCCGGGCGTGCTCTGGAGGGCCGGTAAACCGACTATCAAAGGATTTGGAAAAGGGTTTATCGGCGGTAGAGAGAAAGAGAAACTAGTGCAGGTCATCACCCTGGAGACTAAGATCTATACCCTGGAGCATCAAGCCCCAGACTGTCCCTCCCCAACCATGCTTGATGGGTGGTGGTGGTCAGAGGCCAACTGTGACAGCTCTCACTAGACGAGGTCAGATAGTGCTGGAGGACAAGATCAAGAAATATTTATGAACATGGGGACAAATCAAGGAAACACCTTTACTTGCTTGCAACCCAGGTTATCGCCTCTAGAATAGTGTCTCTGGTGATAGGTGCAGAGGGACAGTGCTTGACGTGAACTCCTGATAGCCCTTGCAACTTTCTATCAGTACTTTTATGCCAACAGGCTTCGACCCCCAGCCCCCGTGAGTTGGAACACCAGCTGCTAGAGCACAGTCCACTGGCCTCGATCCTCCCTCTTCTTGGCTCGGGGCGTACACCAACCCATCATGGCAGATGTAATCAACACTGCCCTGTCTTATTTGTCAGCAGACAAAACACCCAGCCCAATGGATTTCTGGTGGAATACTACCAGAAATTCCACACTGAACTGATGCAGTTTATATTCAAGCTTTACACCGAAGTTGCAGAGAGGGGGACCTTCCCCCACGGCTTGATCTGGCCCCTATAGTGGTCATCGCTAAACTGGGGCACGCTCCCAACCACTGCTCAAAATATAGGCCTAGCTCTCTGATCAACATGAAGGCCAAGCTCTTTGCTAAGGTTTTATCCATAATTGGCCCACCACGATCAATGCAGATTCATGCTGAAGCGTACCATATAACACTGTATTAGAAGGATCCAAGTGGCACTAACCTCACATCACCTGCTCCTGCTTCCCTGCAGCATTGCTCCTGGTAGATTTTGAAAAAGCCTTCAACACAGTGGACTGCTCCTTACTTCAGAATGTCATAGAATGTGCAGGGCTGAGGATTTATCTACACAGACTCTTTGGGACTCTTTATTGCCTCACAGGTCCAAATAGATGGATCGCTCTTTGAGGCTCTGAAACTTGCAGGGTGGTTTATTTGACTTTATCCCGCTCAAAACATACTGTATAATCTTCTTTTCATGTGCTTGAAAACTGTGACAGAAGCGATAAATACATATGTCAGGAGCAGGCATATTGACCCTTTGAGCTACCTACCTGTGCAGGGAACAGTTAACCCGAGTGTTACACACAAGTCAAGTCAAGTCAAGTCAGGGATATTTGTATCGTGCACACATCACTCCCAAGAGTCTCATGGCGCTTGCAGACGGCTCTGACAAAGAGATGATAAAGTAATGGCTTAGTTTTCAAAAAGCCATGTCTTCAGCTTTATACGGAAGCAGCTGTGTTCGGGGGTAATGCGCAGGAGTAAAGGCATTTTATTCCAAGACGCAGGAGCAAGAAAAGAGAAAGAGCGACCTCCTTTCCTGGTGGTATGAATTCTGTGAGGGGTGAGCAATGCTTCATTGCTGGATCTGAGCAGTCTGCCTGGCTGATACCAGTGTGGCGTCTGCGACCAGTATTTAGGACCATTACTATACATTTGCTTATGGGTTAGGCACAGAATTTTGAAAATAATTTGTTTTTTCACTGGAAGCCAGTGAAGAGCTTTTAGACTGGGAGCAGAGGAAGATCTTTGTGGAAGGTCAAGGACCAGCCTGGCTGCAGTGTTCTTCAAGACCTGAAGCCTGTTCAAAAAGCTTTCATTGATTGAGAGCAGTAAGGCATTACGATAATCTATTCTGTTTATAATAACTCCCTGTATTAATGGTTTACGGGATTCAGAAGGGATCCATTAAAAAACCTTCCTCAGACTGCGCATTATGCCAAAGCAGGTGCCGGTTACATGATTTATTTGGTTCTTCATGGATAGTTGGTTATCCATGTATACTCCGAGATTACGGACTGTTTCTTTGGATGTCGGAAAAGGGCCAAGATTGGATGGCCACCAGTCATGAGTCCAATGCCCAGTGGCCTTGCAAAAGAGCATGATCTCTGATTTGCTACAGTTCAATTGAAGATGGTTAGCCCTCATCCACTTATCAACATGTGTTATAAAATAATGAAAACGCTGCTTGGTTTTGTTCGGGTCCGGGTCCAGGGTTATCAGAATCTGGGTGTCATCAGCGTAAGATATGACTCCAAAGCGGTAGGAACTGATCACCTTAGCCAGCTGAGTCATGTACAAATTAAACAGCGTTGGACTCAGAGTAGAGCCCTGCGGTACTCCCCTCTCGACTGGTCTTTCTTGATCACCGCAGTTTCCGATCTGCACTGTAGTTACACTATCCGACAAGTAGCTGTGAAACCATTTCAGGGCATTTACTCTGACAACTATCTCCCAAAGCCGCCGTTTTAAAATGCTGTGGGAGATGGTGTCAAAGGTGGCGGACAGATCAAGCAGGGCGAGGATGACTGACTGACGTTTGTCTAACGCGTGTCTGATGTTATCAGTCACCTCGATCAGTGCTGACTCAGTACTGTGCGCTAACCTAAACCCAGACAGTGAGGGGTCTAAAAGTTCATGACTTTTAAGGTGGTCAACAAGCTGTTTGTTAACAAGGGATTCTAGCGCCTTCCCGAAATAAGGGAGTAATAATATGGGACGATAGTTTCAAAGAAGTTTGGGATCGGCCGTCGTTTTTAAAAAAAATCGGTCTTACCCTTGCAGCTTTCCATATTATAGGAAAGTCCGCCTCCGAAAGTGACTTGTTAAATAAGCCGGTTATTCTTTCCAATAATGCCGGAGCGATCATGGAGAGAAATTTGGGTGGAATAGGGTCAGTGGGGGAGCCCGACTTTATCTTCTGCAAGACAGAGCTGACTGACTTGCTGTACCTCTCAGTAGTAG
This sequence comes from Lissotriton helveticus, assembly GCF_964261635.1. Taxonomy (NCBI): domain Eukaryota; kingdom Metazoa; phylum Chordata; class Amphibia; order Caudata; family Salamandridae; genus Lissotriton; species Lissotriton helveticus. The sequence goes on along the minus strand of NC_136072.1, from coordinate 375,305,645 downwards.
GCAGTAGGTCACATGCTCTGTCCCATCAGTTCAGGTTAAAGACACTTCTTCCCCTGAAAAAAACATAGGTTCATTGTAGAAATCATTTACAAAAGCAACCTACTCATTTTAAAGCGAAAAGCAAACACAAACAAACAGTTGTTAAAGTAATGTCCCACCTACCTAATTGTGCTGGTCCTTCTTGGGGAACATTCCTGCGGAGCCTCTGGTGCAGGCAGTTTCAGGTCGCTGACGGTCTGCCTCATCCTCACTCAGAGCATGGAAAGGTCTTCCATCACCATGAAAACACTTTACAGTGGCAGCTGCTCTCTTAAAGTTGTGTTTTTTTAATGGTACTGGCTGCTCTGAGCGGAGAGGATGCACTCACTGTGGAGGGAAAAGAGGCACCCGGAATTTGTGTGGTACACTGAGAAAGCAGCTCAGAGAGATCTGCCTGCAGATGGAGCACTCAGGAGCCCTGTCACTGCTCTCAGCTGCTTGGCGTGACTCTGCCTCCCAGATACAATGGTTGTAACTCTCATCTGGCCCTGGGACTCAAAAACATCCACAACCCCTTCCCAAACCCAAAAATCCCCAGCACATCCCGACACGGTGCCCTTCTATCACTAAGATACTGACTGACACAGCAACCTGTCACAGCGCTCAGAATTGAGAGGGGCCTGGAGCCCCAGGGTACCGGCATCCCTTAGTGATAGTGCTTATCAGGTAATCAGGCCTTTTAGCTACTGGTGGGTGGAACGCTGCGGAATCTCACAGAGTTTTTATGTAACTCCACGGAATTCAACAGAGTAAAACTCCATGAGTTCCGCCCACCCCTACAATAGAGGGGAGAGTGTAGGACTATCTGCCTTGGATGTGCTTCTGGGAGGGACTACAGATCGCCCACCTTCAGCTAGTGTGTAGTATCTTCATGTAATATTATTACTGCTTCCCTTTACCTTGTAACTAGCTGCTCAGCCAGTGTGAGAGTTCTGTGTGGAATGTTGACATGACTGGAATGCTTGGGTGCTTGGGTGTGTGAGAGACAGTTGGAAAGATGGGCTGAGCAGCTAGCAGGCTGCTCCTGGTGGGGCTGTTCTATGGATCTTAATAACTTAATAAATATCATAAAGACATCTCTTGGCTACGTCTGCTGTGTCACCTTTACTCATGGAACCAGCATATTACATAGTGCTCACAGAAGACAGGCCTGTGACCTGGAGCACTGGGCTGCAGATAGAGGAGGGGCAGCTTCCTTTAGTCTCTCAGAGGACAGGACACCAGAGGATGAAAAGGCACTGTGAGAGACTGCAGTCTCAGTGTCTGTGCAAGCCAGAGCTCTGCTGGAAGAAGACAAAGAAGGAAATGAGGCGGGGATAGGGATGCATGCAGGAGCAGAGTAAGTGAGACAACTGCAGTCTTGACAGTGTGCACAGTACAGCAGCACCTGACTTGTTCTCTCTTTCACTCAGGTCACCACACTTTGCAATGATTCCCTTTCCTGTGCCCCCTCAGTTTTTTCTCACTATTGCTTCACAGCATTTTGTGTCTCTCTCCCCGTTTCACTCTCTACTCTCATGCTTTTTCATCTGTCCTAACTTGCCTAATATTTTTTAGCTAGTTTCTCCATCTTTTTATAGCCATTGTTTTAAACTAATTCTGTCCTCATCATTGTGTAGGTGATGGCCCGTTTTGGTCTTCTTTTGTACTGACTTTGTGGCTGTTTGCATATCAAAGTTGACAACAACTCCAATATAGTAACAGACTTCTCTCTAAAATACACTTGCTTTACAATTTTAGAAATTTCAATGTCCACATTGACAGCGACATATGCACTAAAGGTAGTCACCTAGCAGATACGCTGCTCGGACTCAACTTCTCACAGCACGTCACAGCCCCCACTCATGCTGCCGGTCCTTCACTCAACTTACATTTTTACTAATGGCCCCAACCTGATGGTTGAGGCTCCCCTACCCCTAAAGTGGTCTGATCATCTTTTGATACAATTTATCTATATGCCCGCTCATTCCAGTATCAGACCGTATAACGTATGAAGACAGCATGACACCAGCACTTTGTTCAGTCTACTTTACGCTGTAGGGTAATCCTGATGAAGATACTGCAAGTTTTAATAGCTGGGTGGAGAAGGCTCTTGATATTGTTGCCCCCCCTAGACTTGCTGTCTCCACTAGGAAGAGACCTTCTGCCCCATGGTTCTCCCCAGAACTTTGAATCAAGAAAAGTGTATGCAAACAATTGGAGCTCACTTATAGAAAAGCCCTTAAAAATGTCCATAAGCTTAAGAGAAGCACCATGCGGGATTACTTCACCCTCAAGATTAAAGCTGCTGACAATTCAGTAAAAGCCTTATATAAAATTGTTCAAAACTTTACTAAACCTGTAGCTCTGATTGCACCGTGACCCCCTTCTTGTCCCACTGCGCTGGGCTGTCACATTTTTTCTAGGAGAATCCATCTATGCTTCTTTCCCTTCCAAACTGACACTGACAGAGCAGAACATCACTTCATATAGCTCGGAGCCTTTGACCGAATTCTGCCCTCTGTCTCTTGAGGCCTCCTTAAAAAAACTATCAGAAAGCAAATCAAGCTCACCCAGGGATCCCTGCCCGGCCCAGTTTTTTAAACTCCTGGCCCTCTGTTTTAACGTCCCCTTGGACCAAATTTGGAACTTTTCTCTGAGTTCAGGTATTTTCCCTGCAGCTTGGAAACATACTTTTGTACTGCCCATACTTAAGAAACTGGACGCCGACCCGGCAGAGTATAAAAACTTCAGGCCCATCTGGCTTCTACCTACTCCGGCAAAGATCCTTGAACAGATAGTACAGAGTCAACTATCGGAATTCTTGGAATCTAACAAACAATTCCACGACTCCAAATCTGGCTACAGAGCAGGCTATAGCACTGAGACTGCTCTCCTAGAAGTAGCTGAAAGCATACGTGAAACTACTGACCAGGGCAACGCAGCAATCCTGGTGCTGCTGGATCTGTCTGCGGCCTTCAACATCGTGGCCCATTCGATTCTCCTAGAGAGACCCAAACTTCTGGGAATTCAGGGTACCTCCCTTGCCTGGATCCAGTACTTCCTTGAGAACCAGACACAACAAGTTTTCTTACGTCCCTTTGTCTCTTCCCAGGGGCCTCTTGTTTGTGGGGTCCCCCAGGGTTCAGCATTGAGTTCTCTCCTATTCAATGCCTATCTTCCCCGCTTGCAGCTCTGATTGAATCCCTGGGGGTGAAGGTGATTTCCTACGCTGACGATACCCAGCTTCTGTTTTCTTTTAAAGAACATTCAGAGGATGATTTTATTAACTTCAGAAGCTGTCTAAGTCACATCTCGGCCTGGATGACCCAAAACTGTCTAAAACTAAAAACGAGGTGCTATTCTTCAATCAACAGGCCACTCCACCCTCTAGGCTTTGGTAAACGCAGGAATTGAACCTTCCTCCTGAGTCTGTTGACTCAGTGAGGAAACTTGGGTTTCAGATTTGATAATGCCCTTTCTTGCAAGCCCCAGATGCGGCAAGTCTCTTCCTCCTGCTTCGGTAAACTCCGTATCTTGCCAAAATTTCTCCACTTCCTCCCGATGGACTGTAGGTAGATGGTGGTTCATGCCTTTGTTACATCCCATCTGGACTATGCTAACAGTCTATACTTGGATCTCCCTGCATATCTGATTTGCAGACTGCAAATGATACAGAATGCAGCAGCCAGACTGATTTGCAAGGTGCCTTACCGACACTCCATCACACCCCACCTAAGAAGCCTCCACTGGCTACCCGTCAAAAGGAGAATAGAATTCATGGCACTCACTGGCCTACAGAGCAACCAGGGGTCGAGGCCCGGCCTACTTGAGAGTTAGACTCCAACACTACCAGCATGACCGGGTACTGAGATCTAACCACCTGCAGCTCCTCACCATCCCCCGCTTTCGCAAGGCTAGGGTAGGTGGCAGAGCTTATGCAGTTAGCATCACTAAACTGTGGAATACAATGCTGCTCCCTCTCCGTCTAACCGAACCTGAACCCGTCTTCAGACGAGCTCTAAATACCTGGCTATTCAACAGTCACTAAGCCTACCTCTGCCCTGTTGTCTCTCGACTACCTTAGCGCCGGGACATCTGCGATGGAGATTGCTGCCCCAAATAAAAAAACAGTGCATAAGGTAACCCCCTAAACCCAATGTACGGTGTTCCACTGGTGACAAGTCCCTTGCAGTTGTGCCTAAAGGTGCTATCAAAACCTTAATTTGGAAATATGAGCAAACAGAAGCAGATAATTAGTAGCATGCCTGTCCCAGACATGGCTGCCTTTGTGACTCTAGTGCCTTATGACGGCAAGAGGCCAGTAATGCTGGTTTTGGAGCATGTTGCTCCTGCATGGATAAATAGGAGTGGGCATGGCAGTGTGGGCACCCAGGCAGCACACTGTTAACTTGTGCCATAACCTGCCCTATGTTAAGAAAGCAAAATGTATAGCGTGTTGTTAAGTGCAACTCCAGGAGTGTCACAAAGACTTATAAGCTGGTTTTATCTAGGGGTTAGAACTGGTAAACTCTGCAATGAGGCAGTTAGCAGAGTTTTTGCCAAACTCTATGCTCCAACTGAAGCGCAGAGTCGCAAAACTCCATGTACTCTGACGACGGAGTGGAGTTTACCGACCGCCTCAACTTTATTGTTTATCCTTGCGATTGAAACCCCTCACACGGCTTCTCCACTGTGATGCCTAATTTCATGGGTGGTCTCGGAATAGCGGCCCGGAGGAGAGGATTGCACTTTATGCGGATGGCTTTTTCCTATTTCTGGCTGAGCCACAAACCTTGAGGACCCGGTGTCTCAAACTGCTTGATCTGTATAGGGAAGCCTCTGGTTTCCATATGAACAGGTCGAGGGACAGCGATTGTCCAGTCTCGGCAATCTGACATCCTGGTTTGACGTCTCACCTTTAAATACCTGGGGTCCAGATCTTCTTGCTACCAGAACTTACGAGACACCTCAACTTGGCACCTTTGGTGCCAAATATGAGCTGCGATATCCAGAGGTGGACCCTGCTTCCACTCTACATAATGGGTCACATAGCCCTTTTTAAGATGATATTCCTCCCTCGCTTCCTATATGCCCTCCAACATTTTCCCATCTCGATCTCCAACCAATGGTTTCCCGCTCTGAACTCCATCCCCCAATCATTCCTATGGTCTGATGGTTGCTTGCGGATAGCATTTATCAATGGCTGACTGTAACTGAATATCGGAGGGTTGGGGATGGTTGACCTATAGTGTTACTATCGGGCCTCACAGTTGATTTTTACTAATTACTGCTTCAGTGGTGGCCGGGAAGACCCGACCTACTATCGTGACCTCTCCATACTGGGCCTAGATAATGAACAATGATGTATTCAACCCAGATCTGTGACTCAGGGTGAGTGTCTGAAAAGTTTCAGCACTCTGTCCATCATCTCCTTGTGTTTGCTTTGTTCACCCTAAGTTGGCAGGGTATGCCCAGACGTGGGTCACTTGTACACTTTGCCACTGGATCCAATCTAGCCTGGCTGATGAGGGGTGTTTCCCCGAAACCTGTCCCAGAATGCTTGTTTCTGGTTCAGGGAATACCTGGCTTGGCAGTTTGGGCTTGTCTGCTCCTATGAGGCACAGGGTCAAGACTGATTTGCATATGGCTGGGTCTGAACTGATGTTGAGGTGGCGAAGTGAGCTAAAGAACGATGATGGATTCAACACATATCTGTGACTGGGGGTGGGTGTCAGAAAAGTTTCAATGCTCCCTCCATCATCTCCTTGTGTTTACTTAGATAATATCCTGAGCATTGATCCAGTTCTGGGCCAACCTCTAACTATTGGTTTTCTGATGGATCTTTCTTTGTCGACTGAGAGGTGAAGGGAATTAGCACTTAGTCAAACACATCTAGATAACAGTGTAAAGGAAATGGAGGCATACCTACAGCTTAGAGAACAAAATGATCTATAAGCTATCACTGAAGGACTATCACTCAGAGTTGCATCTAGCCAAAAAAGTCTTCTTTGAAAAGAAGATTGCTGAAGCTGGTAATAAATCCAAGGAGATTTTTAAGATTGTGAAATCCTTTTAAGCCCCGAGGCTATATCTGGAGATCACCAACCTTCAGCAGAAGGGTGTGATGAGTTGGAGTTATTTCTTCATGATAAAATTTCCAACATTCAGGCAAGTCTTCTTATAGATGTCCAAACAGTAATAATTCACTCTGAGACAACAAAGGTTTCTACTCCTACCAAGGGAAGGCCAACCTTCGCTAATTTCTGCCCTCTGCCTCTAGAAGATTCCTTGGCTGCTATTGAGACTATGAAGTCAGGTTCCCCTTTCTATCCCTGCCCTCCCGGAATGTTGGCTAAAATAACCCAGGCTATTAACCAAATTGTAAACAGAGTATTAATCTCCTCTCTACAATCTAGCAAGTTTCCAGCCCACAGGAATAGCGCAAAAGTCATAATATTACCTAAACACCCACAGAGGATCCGAAAACGCCGACTAACTATAGACCCATCTCTCTCCTCCCTGCTTTTTCCAAAATATTGGAAAAATCCACTAATGCACAATTGTCGCAACTTCTGGGGGAGAGCAATCTCCTGCACACCAGCCAGTCATGCTTTAGGCCTCACTTTTGTAAGAAAACAGTGCTCTTAGAAGTTATGGCTTACGTAAGAGGCGCCCTGGACATAGGAGATAAGGCCATCTTGATCATGATGGACTTATCAGCGGCCTTTGACATGGTTCCTCATCTAAGGCTGCTCGACCACCTCCAGACAATTGGGATTAAGAATACTGTTCTGAACTGCCTTACTTCTTCTCTGGATGGAAGAAGCAAAGGGGTCTGGAAGCTGCCTTTCTCTTCTAGGACGCGTAGACTGGTGGTTGGTGTACTTCAGGGCTCGGCTTTAAGCCCTCCCCCTTTTAATGTATATCTTACACCATTGGCAGTATTGGCGGAGTCTTTGGGAGCTAAAGTAATTGATTTCTTATGCAGATGACACCCAACTTCTCTTCTCTTGTGGAGATAGTTTACTGGGGAGGCTATTGAAAACTGCCTCTCTAAGGTGTTCCAGTAGCTTAATCAGCTAAACTGTAACCCGGACAAGACTGAGATTATGATCTTTGGTTTAGCGTCCCCTAACCTATAGAAATATTTCTGGCTGAAGGACGCTCCATTACCAGGACCTCAAGAGGGCTCAATATGGAATTTAGGCATCAAATTTGATAGTGCTCTTTCCTTCCAACCACAGATCCAGGCTCTGGTAGGGTCTTGCTTGGTGACACTTTGAATGCTGAAAAAACATTTCCCCCTCTTGTCTGAGCCTTCCAAAAGAGTATGGTAATCCAAGTGCTAATAACCACTAAATTGGATTAGGTAATTTCTCTCTACTTTGGCCTTCCGGAGTATCTCCTAGGTAGACTCCAGGTGGTTCAGAACTCGGCAGCCCGGTTGCTTCTCAATCTCCCTCTGAGAACACATATGTCCTCCCATCTGGAGGCCCTCCACTGGCTTCCAGTAAAAGAAGAATATTGTTTAAAGCCATGGTTCTGGTACATAAAGCCTTGCATGGCTCAAGGGACGGCTGTCTGAGGGAAAGGATCCATTACTATGTGTCTGCCAGAACTTTACGCTATTCTGCGGAGCACTTGGCTAGAGTCCCAAGAATCTGCCGGTTCAGAATGGGTGGCAGATCCTTTTATTATTTGAGGCCGGTCACATGGTACAAACTCCCTAGGGAGCTAAGCACTATGCAGGAACTCTACGCATTTAGGAAAAAATTAAAGACTTGGTTCTTCCGTCAATCTGCATAGGTATTAGCTTTAGGTGCAGTTATGTCTGTTTAGCACCGGGACACCCTTTGGAGTAGCTGCGCACTGTATAAGTCTCTATAACATAACACTACATTACCCATTTTGCAACACAATAAGGAGCAGGATCCAGTAAATAAAGTCATGAAGATTTATTACAGGTTAGCAGTTGATTAATGTAAATGAATCGCAATATCACGCTGTAATGGTACAAAATAACAACTGGATAGCCAAACCTCCTAAAGAAGTTCAGGCACATCAGTATGAGACAAACCAGAAGTTCAGTCACTGCAATACAAAGAATTAACAGCAGAATCTGGTGCTCAGAGAATAGTCTTAGATGTTCTCTCTTAAACATGAGTACTATCTAAAGTCATCTAATTTAGAGTCTAACATTTTTAAATATGATTCATCTAAAGAGGTCGAGAGGTCTTGAAAATTTAGAAAAAGAGAAAAGTGTGGCAAGTGTACGGGAAGGTGTCAGCATTTCAAAAGCTTAGTCAAGTCTTCTAGTGACAGAGAAATAATTGTTAGCCTAAGCCACACTCAGTAAAGAATGAAAGAGGTAAGCGGTAAGCAAGTGGAAATTGGCCAACATCAACCTGTGAGAACACCAGTTGCTACCACACGAATATTCTGGATAACACCCCTTGATCACACCATCAGGGGCTTCATAGTCCTTTCCATTCTCACGTTGTGAACTGCAACATTAGCAGACTCTCCCAGGCCAGACCTTGGGCACCTGCAACTCCTCGATACATTACTGAATAGAGGCAGTCATTTAACACTCTGGCTCTCCATGTTCTTTGTCAAGGTCTTCTTCTCAGGCTCTCTATCACTAGTACAGAGGTACATCTATTCTCAGACCAACAAACTATGTGAACCTACCTGCAAAGAAAAAGACCCCCAAGCAGAATGGAAAAAACTATATATTATGTAGAAATAAATACAGGTCTACTTAGGTCAATTTAAACATATACTTCAATGGTGCACATTGATATGTGTTATTGTGCGCATATAATTACAAATAAATGACACACGTCAGCACATAAATTCAACATTACATTCATGTTGCACTTTTAAGTCAAATGCACGGTAACTTTGAATGCACAAATAAAAGTGTGACTGAGAACTATATTATGAGTACTAATGTGAAAATTAGAGCACACTTTGGCATAAATCTTTCTTGTTTCTAAAGCAAATACATTTTGGTACTGTGAAGAAATTATCCAATCTCTAAAGACTACATTTCATTTTAATAAGGTTAAGGCACACAGTGTATATGGTTTTCAAGTTCTACAGTGAATGTACTTCAGTACTGAATTTAAGTGCAACCCTTTACATTAATAATGTTAGAACACACAAAGTATGTAGTGGTAAGTGCACATTTATATATTGCATATTTATGACGTGAGGGTGAAGCCAAAATTACGCTAATCCAGCCTCTTGAATGGTGTGCCAATAACCGAAACCCTCCCAGACATCACCCAAGTGGTCTTTCAGAGTTGGAGATCCTCCCTTCCACTCCTCAGTTAGGACCAATGCCTGACAAGGGCGAACCCCTCTGGAAAGGGAGGTGGCTGCGCCATATGGCAGGCCTGGAGGGGCCTCACAAATGGACACTATTGACACCACGGTTCTTGAGGATGTGCGGGTGGGGTCGGATATATTGTCTTTACAAGACTGGTATCACCGTAACCAGACACAATTCCATAAATATTCACTGTTATATCAAGCCCTCACTGCACACATTCCCCCAAACACCGAAATCTGAGAATTCAACTCCATATAGACCAGACTATTAACAGGACACATTGGCAAGGGCGCCAATCCCCAGGTTTACTGCTATCTTATTGTAAACGCTCTCAACCATTTTGACAAGCTTAAACACCACTGGGACGGGTGGGTTGGCAGACTGGAGAGATGCCAGACTGGCCCAACGCACATTGATAATTTCCACACATCTCTGTTAGGTTCAGCTAAATTACCTCAACACGACATACCTGACTACGTTACAACCACACAGAGCTGCTAACATCCCTCAACACGCTTATTTTCTATGCTCCACACCAATTGCTGATTTCTACCATATGGTCTACGCCCACCCCGTACTGACACTTTACTGGCGGTAGGTACAATGGGAGCTCTCCGAGGTGCTGGGCTGACCCCTTGACTGGACACTAGAGTGGCCCTGTTGGCCAATATGGATGACCTTGGTGGAACTAGGGAGGACTGCACATTTATAGGTTGCAAAGCGAGACATTGCCCGGAAGTGGAACTCCCCATGTGCTCCTTTCCCTGGCGGAGTGGAGGGAGGGCATGGACGGGTGTGCCCAGCTGGAGAATTTTATCTGTGCTGTGTGTGGCTACAAGCAAAACCACTGAGAGATTTGAGTGTCTGTGATCTTTAACTTTGACAACTGTACTACAGTGCTACTGTGTAAATGTGGATATATTCTTATTGGTGGATGGGCAAAAGTTAATAAAGTGTGTTATAAAAAAGAAAAAGTTCAGAGATGGGGTGAGAAGTCTAAAGGTAGTGAGACTAAACCAAAAGGGACATTTTCCCTTACGATGTACTAGCAATACAGTAAAAGCATGTGCATGTGCTTACGAGAGTGGCAAGGACTCACTAATGAGGATGAGAAGAAGTCCTTTCCTGAGCATGGTGTATTTGATATAGAAAGATTAGCAAACTTACAGAAGAAACTGACGACTCCTAAAAAATGTAATAGATCCGGGCAATTGCCTCTCTTCCTACAATAATGAAAGAAGGTGGTATGCACACCGTGTTTATCGTAATGTATTCATTTATATTTTAAACAAACTATGCAAGTTGCGTGCAAAACTGGGCAGTGCTTCGCCCACCGTGCACCTTATTAAAACAATGCATGTGGTCAAATGGAGAAATACTGGTTGGATTTGATATCCAGAAATGCAGTGCGTCTCGGAGTGGAGTGTCTCGTCCTACAATGGCATGAGAATGGACACAAGCTTGAGCATGAATCCAAAGTCCAAGATATGAGAAATATAGAGGAGAAATTAGAGTACCGAATCAGTCACTTTATGGGCAGAGGTAAGGTTGTGCTCTTACTGCTCTTCCTCCATATCTATTCTCCCAGATCTCCGAACCACAAGAAAGAGAAAGAGTGAGAAGCAGAGAGAGAAGTATATTTTGGATATGTTCCCCATGCCATCAGAAAGTGCTGGAGAACAGCTGATGTTCTCAGAAAAGGAACAGCACCTACACGGATGACAGTGACTGGAGCACAAGAAGGAAGCAGGCAAGCGAGCGCTTCATATGGCTGACAGTAAAGTTGTCAGTAGAGGGGTGCGAGCAAGCAGAAAAGAGGATGATTCTATCACTGTGGTCCAGGGTAAGGTCCTTCCCAGGCCTTAGAGAGTGCAGGTATCGATGCCCTACAATTACCCTTGAAAGTTTTAGAGAAACCCCAGAAAGATTATCTAGGAGTCATTTTCCTCTCTTCATTCAAGTGATGCTGCTGATTAAGGCCCTTCCTATTACACCCTTCTTCCCCTGAGGGACCTAACGGCTTGGGGTAGAATTTTGGTCCTCGTACCATGAAATCCATGGACCCCTCTGAGTATTAAGAAGCAGTTCACTTATATTAGATAGAACCCAACCCAAGTACCAAGATCAGAAACAAAGGGTGTTTGAGCTATACGTATCTATTTGGACCCGTGTGAGTAAAATGCTGCTTTTGGTGTTGTTACTGTGATTGTTACCAAACTGATGACAATTTGTATTGGATTGCAAACACAGAACTTAGCAGAAATAGCAATAATTGCAAATTACAGATAACAATATCTAGGTAACCCCCTCTCAATTCTGTGAGGAACTGTTGAGTTTAATTTTAAGTATGCAATCCTAATTGAACAGATGTGAATCAGTTGTTCTGATTGGTGGTGCCAAGCGAATTGAGAGGAAGATTGCTGGTAGCGTAACAAGGGAAAATGAAAGATAACTTAGAGTCAAAACTAACATCACTAAAAGTTGTAGAACACGCAGAGAACCAGGAAAGGGGTGTGACGAGGAGTCCTGCAAAATGAGGAACAAAGGGAGGAGGCAAAGGAAGGCGGGGGAGTTCGGAAAGGCAAAGGAAGGAGCAGGGGAGAGGCCTGGGAGCAGGAGGGTCATGCTTTGCTTGTGGACAGCTGGGGTACTGGAAACAGAACTGTTTCAAAATTGAATCTAATGCATCAACTTTCTACAAACAGTCTGGGTTGCATCAGTTCAATCAAAAATCTTATCCTTAATTTTAGGACTTTCCTAGAAGTTCTGGGTTTGCCCTTAGTACCCTAAATCCTGCATACTTTTTGTTTTAATAAAACAGGCGCTAGTTGCTCACCTCTAAAAACTATCACATTTCCTGCCTTACCTCTCACGGCATCACCATAGACAGAGCTGTATATCTAACTGTTAGAAATTGGCTGTCCAGTTGGCTGAGGTTTGCATCCTGTCCAAGTAGAACCCACAATCCTAGTTAGGGTAAGTCAAATACACACCTAAATTAAGCTGTGCTCACTATCTGGTGGCTTGGCACATAATAGTCAGGCTTACCTTAAGAGGCAATGTGTAAATTATTTGTGCAACACTTACATTACAGTAACACAGTGAAAACACCATAAAAAAACTCACAACCAGTTTAGAAAAATAGAGAATATATATCTGAGTAAATTACAACCAAAACAACAAACATCCAATAAGTAGAACAAGCAATATGAATTGAAGTTATAAACTGCAATATAGTGCTGTAAAGTCAATAGCACTTAGGGGTTACTTGACGTTGCGCTAGACCCGGATATCTCCAAAGTATCAGACTTACTGCGATGGAGGGCAGGCTGGCATCAGGGCTCACCCAAGACCTGCTGAAAAAGTACCTTGGATGGAGCAAACGTTGCCGTCGAGGGCACTGAGTCAGTACCGATCAGCACAAAGTCATCCCTGCGTCGATTTTTGCAGAAAAACAGTTGCAGAGCCCACTTTCAATGCCCAGGATGGGTTCGGCACCTCTTTGCAGAACAGGACTCACAGTTGGCAGAGTTCAGCAGCTGAAGCAGAGTTCAAGCAAGTATTTGATGGCTCTGAGACTTCAAGAACAGGGGGCAAGCCAGAAGGCCCTTGGAAGAACATTTGTTCAAGAATGTCGGGAGCAGGCCCGACCTTCTCACTCCCAGGCAAGAGGCGACAGGCCGCAGGCCAACACAGCGAAGCAGGTAACAAAGTGGTGATCCTTCCTACAGCCCAGCAATCAGCAGGCAGCAGGCCAACACAGCAAAGCAGTTTGCAGGGTGGCAGTCCATCCTACAACACAGCAGCTCTTTTGCCTGGCAAAATGTCTTTGGTTCCAGTACAGTTCTGATTTGGTGGTATCAGGGGTCCACTACCTATACCCAGTTGTGCCTTTGAAGTGGGGGAGATATCAAAGAGGCCTTTGATGATCACAAGGTTCCTGCCTTTCCTGCCATGGCACCAGACTCACTACAGGGGGGGTATGCAGCTCTTTGTGTGGGGACAGGCACAGCCCTATTCAGGTGCAAGTGTCAGCTCCTCCCTCCCAATCTACCTCAGGAAGGTCTTTCAGCCTGGTGATGGGCAATCAAAATGCAAATCTCACACCCCAGCTCCCTTTGTGTAACTGTCTATAGAGAATGCAAAAATCCCAGCTGTCACCCAACCAGAATGTGTATTCAGAGACAGGCAGAGGCACAGAATGGCTCAAGTAAGAAAATGCCAACTTTCTAAAAGTGAATGAAAAGGATCACCAGACTTGGGTCTGGACAGCCTAATTCACTGCTCTAATCACTCAGAGGAGTGTGAATCAAAAAAACTTCTATAAATGTCAATAAAGTCTTATCTATTCAATCGAATGTTAATCACAGTATTCAAACGTCGATACAATAAACGACATCAAATTCTTGCTTGTAGTGCAGAAATTTCTTTACATGAAATCCATGGAAAATGTTCAAAATCACATAATCCCAATGTGGAGGAAACAATTATTCGAAATCAATTGTGTTTACAAGTCCCAATGCATTTATGGCTTTAAGGACAGCCCTTCATCAGGGGAATCTAGAAAAACAATATCTGTGTTTTAGTATAAAGCAACATGTCTGCAGACGTTTATGCAACCCAAGAGGATGCGAAGAAGGAGAGATAAGGTTGATCATGGAATGAAATATGAGTAAGGGAAAGATGGAAAGGTTATCAGAGAAAATTGGTAAGTATACGAGGGATAGTCAGTGAACAGGCTGTTGAGGACAGTGAAAACTGTGAAAAAACAGAAACAACCGTTATATTGTGGCTCAAGCAGTGAAGTGGTTCATGCTTATGCATCGGCATTCGAGCAGGTGACAAAAGTAATATTAAATGAAAAGGAGTGTGAACATAGCGTTCAGGGTTCAATGAACGAGCTTTTCAGATGATCGTCATTAACGTGAGGTGATAAACGCAAGTCAATAGTGCCAGGTGATGTTTAAACAGGCGTGATCAAAAATGTGAACAATACCGTTTACAATAATACATGCAAATGATAAGTTAAAGACGTATGTTAAAACTTACAAAGCGGAGCGGAATGCTCCAAGTATCATTACCAACGGGTCCACATCACGAGAAACGTGAATGCGTGATCTAACGAAGAAAAACCAAAAGTGAAAAACCCGTATCGACCGATTAGTAAAGGTGGCGGAAGTGTGAATTAAGTAATGCTCACCAGAACACATTACATAGTAACGTGAAGAAGAAGTGGTCTTCAGAGAGGCAGTTCTTTACTCTGAAAGAAACGTGCGGAGTATAAGAAACAAGTGCAACTAAGTCAACGTGATTGGTAATGTAGCGAATTGGATAATACAAACTCACCAAGAGTCGTACGTAGAACGGCTTGCCTGGAACCCAGTGGTAGCTAGCTCAGCAGAGCGTGATCTGAGGCGAGCCGTGCATGCTAGCGGCTCCATGAAAAACGATTAGAAAAAATAAAAAGTGGACTAAAAACCCGAGGAGAAGTGTCGGCCATCTTAAAGTGTGTGAATTCAAAAATAGTAGAGGAACAGAAGAGGGTAAAGATAAACAGTAGTGAAACAACGGGAGATAGATGAGGATAAGAAGTCCAGTGGAGCAACTGATTCAGTAAACAATTATATGATATTGGCTAATGGTAGAAGGAGAAAATTGAAAACAAGTCAAAACGATACATTGTACATATCAGTCAACATGAAAACAGGTCAGACAGCTTCATTAATAGAAAACTTCGATTAGAGAAAACATGCTAATTCAAATTTGTCATTAAGTCCTAGCGGGGTAAGTGTTTGTAAAAACCAAATCCAGTATGTTTCACGCTGAGACAGTAATTTATTGGTATCTCTGTCTGGTCGTTGATCAACAACTTCCAGTACCCCACATTTCAGTTGCGCTATGTTATGTCTCATATTGCGCCAGTGTTCAGCTATGGGGGAGCTTGTGGTTTGAGTCATGATACGACTTTTGTGCTCAGTAATCCGAGTTCGTAACGCTCTCTCTGTTTTGCCAACATAAAATAAATCGCATGGGTATTTAATGAAATAAACCAAATGATGGCTATTGCAAGTTGCATTAAATGTAAGGTAAATAGGTTTCCCTGATCTGGGGTGGTTGATAGTATTCCCCTTGATGATATTACCAGAGTTTGAGCAGGTCATGCATGTGAGCATACCTTTGTGGATCACTTTCGGACTGGTCAGTTTGTTCAGGATTTCTTTTAAATTGCTTGCGCGTTTGTAAGCAAACATGGGTGGTTCGCAAAACATGCCTTTAAAGTCTGGTTCTGATTGTAGCAGCGACCATCGTTCTTGGATGATCGTTTTAAGCATTTTGGATTGAGTGGAATAGGTAGACACAAAAACTTTTCTTCTAGATGAATTAACTTTGGTTGATTTGGTCAAAAGTTGTTCTCTTTTGAGTTTCAAAGTTCTGTTTGCTGCTTTTTGAATCACTGTAGAGGGATATCCTCTTGACTGATATTTGTCTTTAAATTTCTCAATTGTCTGCATGCCAGTATTCTCATTTGAATGTATCCGCTTAATGCGTAGAAATTGACTATAGGGTAGGTGGCGTTTAAGTGACCAAGGATGGAAACTCTGGTAGTCCAGGGCGTTGTTGCGGTCAGTCTTTTTAGTGAACAGAGTAGTGATAATACGATCTTCTTGGAGAGTGATGAGTACGTCAAGGAATGGGATGCTCTCAGCTTCAATTTGTAAAGTAAACTGGATTCGGGGATGGATATGATTCAATGTTAGGATATTTTCAGCTAGTGTGGTTCGTGAGCCTCGCCAGATGATGAGTATGGCATCTATATATCGTTTAAACAATAGTAGATGTTCAGACCATTCAACTTGTGACAGGATGTTTTCTGTTTCAAATTTCATCATAAAAATATTCGCGTAGATGGGGGCTCCTGAAAATCCCATTGAAGTACCGTTAGATTGTAAAAAGAAACGGTCTTTCCATTGGAAATAGCTGTGAAATAAGCGAAACTGTAGAATTTCAAGTAAAAACACTCGGTTAGCTCTCAATTCATCAGTTCTGAGTAATGCCCACTCGATGGCTTCAATACCTTCAAGGTGAGGAATAGAAGTATACAGTGACACAACGTCTACTGTACATAACCAGATGTCCTCATTAGGTGGAATGTTGATGTGGTCGAGAATGTTCAGTAAATGTGTGGTATCTTGTACATATGTTTCACAAGCTTTGACAATGGATTGTAGAAAGGTGTCGAGGTATCGTCCTGGAGTGTCATGTATAGATCCACAACCTGAAACGATCGGTCTCAGTGGTGAAAATTAGAAAATTCCGTTGAGACACCATGGACTACAAACTTGACATATCTCCCTATGACGAATGATCCTACCAAAGAATTCTTAAGAGAGTTGGATACCATTCTAACTAGAGCTCTTGAAATGAAATGGATAACTCAAAAAACCAAAGAATATTTATTCACCTGATTTCCACGGAGACCCCATCTGTATATGCTTCCCAAGATCCACAAATCACTAGAGGATCCACCACTGAGACAGATCGTTTCAGGTTGTGGATCTATACATGACACTCCAGGACGATACCTCGACACCTTTCTACAACCCATTGTCAAAGCTTGTGAAACATATGTACAAGATACCACACATTTACTGAACATTCTCAACCACATCAACATTCCACCTAATGAGGACATCTGGTTATGTACAGTAGACGTTGTGTCACTGTATACTTCTATTCCTCACCTTGAAGGTATTGAAGTCATCGAGTGGGCATTACTCAGAACTGATGAATTGAGAGCTAACCAAGTGTTTTTACTTGAAATTCTACAGTTTTGCTTATTTCACAGCTATTTCCAATGGAAAGACCGTTTCTTTTTTCAATCTAACGGTACTTCAATGGGATTTTCAGGAGCCCCCAGCTACGCGAATATTTTTATGATGAAATTTGAAACAGAAAACATCCTGTCACAAGTTGAATGGTCTGAACATCTACTATTGTTTAAACGATATATAGATGCCATACTCATCATCTGGCGAGGCTCACAAACCACACTAGCTGAAAATATCCTACCATTGAATCATATCCATCCCCGAATCCAGTTTACTTTACAAATTGAAGCTGAGAGCATCCCATTCCTTGACGTACTCATCACTCTCCAAGAAGATCGTATTATCACTACTCTGTTCACTAAAAAGACTGACCGCAACAACGTCCTGGACTACCAGAGTTTCCATCCTTGGTCACTTAAACGCCACCTACCCTATAGTCAATTTCTACGCATTAAGCGGATACATTCAAATGGGAATACTGGCATGCAGACAATTGAGAAATTTAAAGACAAATATCAGTCAAGAGGATATCCCTCTACAGTGATTCAAAAGCAGCAAACAGAACTTTGAAACTCAAAAGAGAACAACTTTTGACCAAATCAACCAAAGCTAATTCATCTAGAAGAGAAGTTTTTGTGTCTACCTATTCCACTCAATCCAAAATGCTTAAAACGATCATCCAAGAACGATGGTCGCTGCTACAATCAGAGCCAGACTTTAAAGGCATGTTTTGCGAACCACCCATGTTTGCTTACAAACGTGCAAGCAATTTAAAAGAAATCCTGAACAAACCGACCAGTCCGAAAGTGTTCCACAAAGGTATGCTCACGTGCATGAACTGCTCAAACTCTGGTAATATCATCAAAGGGAATACTATCAACCACCCCAGATCAGGGAAACCTATTTACCTTAAATTTAATGCAACTTGCAATAGCCATCATTTGGTTTATTTCATTAAATGCCCATGCGATTTATTTTATGTTGGCAAAACAGAGAGGGCATTACGAACTCGGATTACTGAGCACAAAAGTCGTATCAGGACTCAAACCACAAGCTCCCCCGTAGCTGAACACTGGCGCAATATGAGACATAACATAGCGCAACTGAAATGTGGGGTACTGGAAGTTGTTGATCAACGACCAGACAGAGATACCAATAAATTACTGTCTCAGCGTGAAACATACTGGATTTGGTTTTTACAAACATTTACCCCGCTAGGACTTAATGACAAATTTGAATTAGCATGTTTTCTCTAATCGAAGTTTTCTATTAATGAAGCTGTCTGACCTGTTTTCATGTTAACTGATATGTACAATGTATCGTTTTGACTTGTTTTCAAATTTTCTCCTTCTACCATTAGCCAATATCATATAATTGTTTACTGAATCAGTTGCTCCACTGGACTTCTTATCCTCATCTATCTCCCGTTGTTTCACTACTGTTTATCTTTACCCTCTTCTGTTCCTCTACTATTTTTGAATTCACACACTTTAAGACGGCCGACACTTCTCTTCGGGTTTTTTAGTCCACTTTTTATTTTTTCTAATCGTTTTTCATGGAGCCGCTAGCATGCACGGCTCTCCTCAGATCACGCTCTGCTGAGCTAGCTACCACTGGGTTCCCGGCAAGCCGTTCTACGTACGACTCTTGGTGAGTTGTATTATCCAATTCGCTACTTTACCAATCACGTTGACTTAGTTGCACTTGTTTCTTATACTCCGCACGTTTCTTTCAGAGTAAAGAACTGCCTCTCTGAAGACCACTTCTTCTTCATGTTACTATGTAATGTGTTCTGGTGAGCATTACTTAATTCACACTTCCGCCACCTTTACTAATCGGTCGATACTGTGGTTCTGAAAAATCTAGATTCTTAATAGTTCTGGGCCCGAGAATAAAAACTTCGTCGAAATAGGACGAATTTGGTATCAAAAGACCGAGAATGACGAGTACATCAAGTACATGTATTTTCGGCATATTCGAGTGACGATTTCACCTCGAAATCGTCATTTGCCTTCCAAACCCTTAGCTGCATGTTGCCCCTTACATAGGCCTTAATCCAGTTGAATTTGATTCCACAAGGACACATACTCCTTAATCGACTTCTTCCTGACCCCAGTACAAGTTAGAACCATTGCCCCAGGCCGAACTCGTTAGGTCAGTTCCCTCCCAGTGGCCGAGCAAGATAGCATCTAGGCCCAACCAGCCATAAAACCATTTCAGCGCGCACACCTGCCATATCTCGCTCACATCTTTCTCCACTCCTTTTCTTCACTTGCTTTATGATGGGGAGGTGACCGATTTTATTAGGGGTCCAGCGATATCTGATGAAATGTTGGGCCTTGCCGGATGATTTGTTATGGGCAGCACAACGTGAAATATGTACATGTCATCATGACTCTGCTTTTCTTTTGTAATCAGTAACCATAAATGAAATACCACGAATCCAAGGAATGTTTTGCCCAAGGCTGAATATTATGTATAAGAAGGGAAGCCTAACTTCGTGAAAGTGTGCAGTCTCCTGAATATACTCGAATTGTACTTCGAGGACCCTGTCACCTTGGTTGCAGCCAATAAACTAATCTTTGACTTCACCTAGAAGACTCCGAGTTTCTGTAGGTCTGACTCAGGAGAACCCGAGGTCTCTGGGTGTTGATCCCCTGGCACCGCTGGGTTACCGGTTCTGTGCCGGTTCTTAAAAACCCAGTACCTCAGTTGGCGCCCAGCGTTTGGGGCGATTCCAGTGGTACCAATCAGCCTGAAGATCGTGAGGAGCTTCGTGTGAAAATTCCGGAGGAGGGCCCACCACCTCATCGACCCCTGCATGTCGACGTGGTCCGAAGGTCTTTACTGCGAGGTTCCCCGCTTCCCGACGGCTACAAGGACTGCTGCCCTGGCTATCGCCCTGATGTTGGACCCTTGAAGTTTTCGGTAGAGCGAAACGCTGAGACGAGTCTTCTGGTGAAGCCATCGATATTTTCAGTTAAGTATAAGTGGAGCGTCTCCCAGTCCTTAGTTGGACTTACTTTGTGGTATCTTGGAGATACATAAGGTTTTTATTGGTTCTTGCAAGCACCATAACCGAAGGACTCGTGTTTTCACGAGAAATATCGTAATTGATAAATCCTTTGAAGTTTTGGAACTAGACTAGAGAGCGAGGATGCCTAGTCTTAGACTCGGGAATTGGTTTTGTCTTGGTAGTAACAATAGGGACTCCCGATTGGAGGACTCATGTCCGGTTCCTCCAGTTGGAACTCCGACTTACGAACTATACGCTAAACATGGGGTAGGCCCCATCGTTTACAACGAGGTATGGATTAAATACACTAGGAAAGATGGTGTTTTAAAATGGCCCCAATATGGTAGCTTTGATTCTGAAATCTTAGACAACCTTGAAGTTAAACTCTTCAAAAAGAAAGCCCGGCCGGCGATGTTTGACTCTTTCCGCTTATGGCGCAAAGAAGCCAAACAAAAAGAAATTAAATTAGCTAAGAAAAATAAGAAAGAAGGGGGACTTTCAGTAATGCAAGCTGCCGTGCAGTTTAAAGATAATGAGGAAGAGCAGATAAATGAGCAGTTGCACAGGCAACGTAAAATGGCAATAGATAAATGTTATCCAGTTTTGCCGTCTCTTCAGCAAGGGACAGCAAAAGAGTGTGAAAAAGACCAATTAATGTCGCAATTATTAACTTCGCCACCCCCCTATGCGCAGAATGCCACAGCACCCCCGCAACCTTTAGTTGCACAAGCTGCGCCTCCGGCTCTTCCACAGCACCCACCAGCTGCTCTTCAGCTGGCTCCTACTTCTTCAGTGCAGCCTCCTCCAGGCCTACCGACCACTTCTGTTTCACCTGTGTTTTCTACGATTTTGCCTACAGTGTTTTCTACATCTCCTAATGCCCCCTCTATGATTTTGCCTAGTACCACATCCATTATTCCTGATACCTCTTCTGCCATCTCTACCCCCGCCTTACCTCACCCCTTTTTTTTCATCTGCTTGTCCTTCAGTTTCACCTTCCATTCGGCAGAAAATGGCCAGCACTGTTACTAATCTTCTTTTACCTCTTTTCGGGTCGCCTGCTACGACCCCTAACATAGGAAGAAGACAGTTGCGAAGTCAACTGCCTGATTATCAAGAGAGAGATTCCCTGAATAGTTAGGTCGGAAATGGGTCCTGGACACTGCAAAATATGATGTACAGTCTGTCATGGAAGTCTTCCACCAATGGGAAGCAGCGACACAGAGATATGTGTTCGAACAGATGTGCGTCTTTCTTGGCGAAGATTTAGAAGACAATGATCAAGAATGCATCCCACAAGAGATGTGTCGTGTACGATTTAAATTTGGAGAGGGTATGATTGTAGGTCCCGATGTGGAAAAAGCAGTTGAGATGCTATTTTCATATCGAAGTAAGGGAAGCAGTTCTGGGTCACCACTGGAATCTAGTGCATCTAGTAGGAAAAAGGCACGACAATACCCTATGAGAGAAGTTCCCCCACAATGGAGAGAGGGTGACGCGACAGCTGTCCCACCTGTCCTGCCGCACTTTCACCGCGTATGGGTACATGTCCCATGGAAGCGAGCTGAAGTTTTAGCACTCAAACAAACACTACCAGATCCGCATAAAAATCCTGCAGGGTACTATAAAGAATTATCGCAAACTGCTGGGTCATGTATAATGAATTTGGCCGATATCGATATGTTATTCGGGAACGTTGTTCCACAGCCGTTATGGGGAAAAATTCGTCATGTAGATCATGACCAGGAATTAGGTGACACGTGGGCTAATATTACTACTGCAGACGCACGACAAGTTGGTGGTGCCAAGCCTGAGCCTTTGATAGCGGAACTACCTGGTAGAATAGTAGATTACATGAAAACGATAATGCCTGCAATACGCGTAAATTGGGATAAGTTATCTGCATGCAAGCAAAAGAAAGAAGAAACTGTGTCAGATTTCTTCACCAGATTTGAAGAAACATTCATTGACCATAGCGGTCAAGATATGACCACAGAAGGTGGTCAGAGATTGTTTGTCGATAAATTTGTGCACAATCTACTTCCAGATTTGTGTAGGAAATTAAAAGATTTGGAAAGTTCTTGGGCAGTCTCATCTTCAGCCCAGATATTAGCTACCGCACAGTACTACGAGAATAGAGACAAAGATGAGAAAGATAAAGTAGAGAAGAAAACTAGAGAACTCAAAACGAAGGTTTTGCTACAGCAAGCCTATCCGCCACGTGGTGGTGGTAATAAAAATAATAATGGTCCGAATCACTACCAGAACACTTTTCAGCAGCCTCAGAGAAACTTGCAAAGATTCGATTACAATCAAAACCGCGTAGGTCCCAATCAGTGTTTATACTGCAAACAAGAGGGTCATTACAAATATGACTGTCCTGCCCTACCACAACGTGCAAATGAAATTTCTGTCGTAAGAGGTCGTGGTAGTCAGCAAGCGCCTAGAGGTAGAGGGCGTGGAAACGCCCCTCAGGACACACGTCCCCTTCCACCACAAAACTCTATGAACAGGTTTGACCAGCAAAATAACGTATCTGACAGGACAGCTCAATACTACGTTGACGAGTATTACACAGAAAATGAGCAGTGGGAGAGTAATGATTGCTAGGACAGCCTAAGACAAGGAGAGGGAGTTGTTTCAGTTCCAGTAGATCAGAGTGGACCTTACGTTGAGGTGATCACATCAGGTGTGTCAGAACCTTTTCTGTTGGATACTGGTGCTACAAAGAGTTCTATTATGCACTCCAAACTCCCTGGCGCACCTTTGTCTGGCGAAATGAACGTTTCCGTAGGTTTTTCTGGCGCCCCGGTTAGAAATCCGATTTCTGACCCTTTATCTCTTTCTGTTGGTCCTTGTGAATTCGAAGCACCCCTTATTTTGACAACAGGTTGTGGTGAAAATTTGCTCGGATTAGATTTGCTAAAAAGATTGTATGCGACTTTGTACTGTTCTCCCTCAGGAGTACAACTTACTTTAGGTAAGAAAGTGGTTTCTCCCATGTATTTGTCGAGAAATACACTTCCAGCAGAATTGGCACTTCTACCAGATATTCTTTGGGCTACTGGTCCGAATGATGTAGGTCTTTTAGAAATTCCACCGTATGTTGTAACATTGAAGCCGAATGTCAAAATGCCACGAATTCCCCAATACAGGATATCCAATGAGGGCGAAAAAGCTTTGCTAGCGATTGTTTACGAGTTGATTGAAAAAGACGTAATTGAAGAAACACGAGGCAATGTTTGCAATAGTCCTGTTCTGCCTGTTTTAAAACGAACTGACCCTTCTCAGCCACCTGTGTATAGATTCGTGATTGATCTTAGGGAAGTAAATAAGATAGTGGTGCCACAATTCCCAGTTGTCCCCGACATTACAACATTATTGACTATGATTCCAGCATCTGCATCCTGGTTTTCGGTGATTGATCTGAAGAATGCTTTCTTCAGTATCCCGATTGCTGAGGAAAGCAGGGATATTTTTTCCTTTAGTTTAGGAGGTCGCAGTTTCCGCTTTAAACGCGCTCCTCAAGGCTACTGTGAAAGCCCCTCAATATATAGTCAAGCTCTGAAATGTCAGCTTGACACAATGGTTTTGCCCAAAGGTGCCACTCTCGTACAGTACGTGGACGATTTACTCATCGCTGCGGATACTGAGAAAATATGTAAAATGGCCACGTTGACATTACTGCGTCATCTATGCGATCTGCATCACAAGGTGTCACTTTCCAAGCTTCAATATTGCCGACAAGAAGTGACCTACTTAGGTCATCTCTTATCGAAGGAGGGAAGGAAACTGACCCATGAAAGAATTCAGGCAATAGCGAAATTGAATGTGCCAAGAACGCAGAGAGAAGTACGCGCTTTCTTGGGCATCACATCGTACTGTAGACAGTGGATTCCAAATTTTTCGTTATTAGCCAAACCCTTATTGGCACTAACGTGTACAAATACACCCAATCCCATTCCTTGGTCTGATGAGTGTCAGAAAAGTTTTCTCGAATTACGCACAGCATTATGTTCGGCCCCTGTGTTAGGCAACATCAACTACAGTAAGCCTTTCACATTATATGTCCACGAGAAGGAGGGCTGTGCATTGTCTGTGCTGACTCAGTTATACGGAGATAGACAGCGGCCATGCGCCTATTTTTCGTCAACTTTGGATCCGGTAGCACGAGCATTGCCAAGTTGTTTAAGAGCCACAGCAGCAGCAGCTGTTTCTATTCGACAGTCTGCAGGTCTAGTAATGAATAATACACTAATCGTGATGGTCCCGCATGCAGTAGACACATTGTTAAATAGGACCAAGACACAGCACTTAACTAGTGCTCGACTGTCCAGTTATGAATTGACGCTACTAGCAAGCCACGTGCACATAAAAAGGTGCAGTACCTTGAACATAGCCACATTGTTACCAATTACAGAGGAATCGGATGCTTCAGAACAGCACGATTGTTTCCTCAGAACAGAGGAAGAGACGAAAGGGAGAGTTGATTTATTCGACACTCCTCTTGCTGAATGTGATGGTACATTGTGGGTGGATGGTTCCTGTTTTAAACTCCCAAATGGTAACGTGACTACAGCATATGCTGTCACAACTTTGCACACAATCATTGAAACTGCGCGAATACCACATGGTTCAGCTCAAGCCGCTGAACTCGTGGCACTGACAAGAGCATGTGTGTTATCTAAAGGAATGAAAGTGACTGTCTATACCGACAGCCAGTATGCTTTTGGAGTGGCTCACAGTTTTGGACGATTGTGGAGAGAACGTGGGTTCCTGACTTCGCATGGAGCCAAGATTCAGCATGGTCAGTTGGTGAATGAGCTTCTTGAATCACTGACGTTGCCCCTGAAAGTAGCGATCGTGAAATGTAGTGCACACAAGAAAGTGACTGATGATGTTGGTCGTGGAAATGCATTCGCTGATGAAACTGCTAAGGACACTACAAAGAATATGATGAGCCGAATGTATGTTGCGAGCCAAGAAAGATGGACTGGTGATGTTGGAATATGCGAAGACACGATAGAAAGTGTGAAGTCCATCCAAACTGAGGCCACGGAGAAAGAGTTAAGTATGTGGAGAGAAAGTACAGGGAGAATGGATGCGAATGGTTGTTGGATTGAATCGACAGAACAACAGAGATGGTTGTTACCCGATGCATATGTGCCTGCAGTGGTTACAATGGCTCATGGGATGGCCCATATCAGCGCGAAAGGGATTTGCGAGTTGTTGGCCCCAGTGTGGAAGAATTCAGGGATTCCCAAGTGTGCAGAGAATGTTGTCAAGAATTGCATGGTATGTCTGAAGCACAATCCTGGTAGGGGAACCCCAACTCCAGCTGGTCATTTTGCACCTCCTACGTATCCGTTCGAGGTTTTGCAGCTAGATTTCATACACATGGAGAGGTGCAACAACTTAAAATACGTGCTCGTGGTTGTTTGTGCCTTCTCAAGATGGGTAGAAGCCTATCCCCTAAGGGACAATACTGCCTTGTCCACAGCGAAAGCCCTTGTGAAAGAGTTCTTCCCCAGGTTCGGAATGCCTAGAATGGTCTGGTCCGACAACGGAAGTGAATTTGTGGGTTGTGTGATGAAAAGAGTGTGTGAAGGGCTAGGCATTAGACAGAAGTTCCACGCTGCAAATCACCCCCAATCAGCTGGATTAGTGGAATGTTACAATGGCACGCTTAAACTTAAATTGGCCAAAATCCAAGCGAGCACAGGTCTTAAATGGCCTGACGCTCTACCCTTAGCACTCCTATCCACCAGAATGACTGTGCATTCGCGAATGAAACTCAGCCCCTATGAAGTAATCTTTGGTCGGCCAGCCAACATATGGGGAGTGCCTAGGCCCACGAAGTTTAGCGAGCTGCAACACCCCATTTTGCTTGACTATTTGTATGAATTGACGGCTAAATTGCGTGTTTTATATCAACAGGTTCACAACACCTTGCCTCCGGTCTCTGAGACACCGGGTCACTCCATTGACCCCGGTTCCTGGGTGCTTGTCCGAAACTTCCAGAGGACAAGAAACGACCAGCCCAGATGGACCGGGCCTCACCTCGTCCTCCTGTCTACAAGGTCGACTGTCAGGGTGGAGGGGAAGACCAATTGGGTCCACGGGATCCATTGTAAGAAGATACCCTTCCCTCTGCCACATGACCAATGGGTCCGGAAAGGAGGCACTGACTCAGAGCGCACAACTGATGAACGTGTAAAAGAAGCTAAACGTGATCATAAGAGTGAGAACATTTTCCAAGAAACTGTGCCACCACCAGAACAATTGAACTCTGTGGAACCTGAACTACTATTTCTGAACCAGACAGTACCCGGGAAAAGACGCTACAATTTACGACCAAGAAAAACAGACTAAAGTAAAAGTGATTTATTTTATGACCCGAAAGAAAAACCTGTGGACTAATAAAAAATGCGTTTTTCCCAAATACTATTTTTGAAAGTGCAGATTCTCCCATCTAGGTAACTTGCTTATTTTTGTTTTTCTTGAACCGCCATCCGGGTTCCGCTGCTAGGGTCGCGGTTGATTAAAGACTTTTGGGTGCAGCTAACGACGATAGGTCGCTGGTTCCAGTTAGTCCAAGGGAGCTGCCCTAGACTGACGGAAGCATCCTTTAGCAGAAACAACCTACCGCCGCGGGCAGCACCTTAGAGAGGATGGAGTTTCCTGATGTGGAGAGGCCTGCCAAACAAGTGAACTTTAAGCAGAGACTTTTGAAAACAATGACGAAGAAAAACTTTATAATAATGTGTATTCTTATGCTATTTAGCGTAATGGTCTTTTTGATAAGCTATGTTTTATTCTCTTTTCACCTGACATTTGCGCCCACTACATCACCCATACCTCCCCCTACTGTTTCCTCTCATTCTTTCCACCCTTTGCCTGACCACGAATCAAATAGGAGATTAGAGTTCATTAATAACTCCTTCGTTCAGTTATTACACCAACACCAACTTGTAATGAACACAACCAACTGTTGGGTGTGCGGTCTCATGCCCCACACCGCGGATAGAGGTATCCCCTATTTGGTCCTGCCATTTAGTCGCAATGGGTCAGTATGGGCATATAGGACAATGTTCATATATGCACGAGAAATCCAACCCCTACGTTCTGTAAAAGACAACCTCAAGACTAGCGCCCTAGTCAAGGGTATAGTTGACATGATCAAGGAAGTAACTTCTTACGAAGATACCCCGGATGATGAGATACTTGCATATGTAGGTTGGAATGTGACCGGATATGGCACTACATTAAGTGAGAAACAGCAAGCCAAAAGATCGTCCCCTATCTGGATCGTACCCCATCAAGGTCACCTGTGTCTGCAAGGTATTGGCAGGAATCCCAGAGCTCAGCTAGGGAAGAGTGTCTGTACAGAAACGTATGTTTTTGGATCTCAGACTTCCCCTGCCTTTTTAGCCGCTAAGGGTACTTATTTCATCTGCCATGATAGAGCCTATACACGGTTGCCCCCTGACTTCTCGGGCTCATGTTTTGTTTCATTCCTGTTACCTCCCACCTACACAGCAGCGGCGGATTACCATCGGACAAGGGTAGTTAGAGGTGTTTTGAGTAAAGAAGACACTGCAGGTCAAGAATTTGGTGACTTTGCAATGGGTTTCCTGCCGTTCTGGGGAGCCATGGCTAACAGCAGAAACATAAGGCAATTGACAAGGGTAGTTGAATCCACCGTGATTGAAACTGCTGGTGCCCTTAGTAACCTGACTGCTGAGCTCCAGTCGGATCGACTGATGACCCTTCAGAACCGGGTCGCTTTGGATGTAATACTTGCGGACCGAGGTGGAGTATGCAAATTGATCCAGTCCAGTTGTTGCATTTTTATTCCAGATAATGCTCCGACAGTGTACGGGGCCATCTCCAAACTACATAAGATTTCCGAATCTATTCATGTGGATAAAGGAGATTGGTCGTTAATGGGATGGTCTGGGAACTAATATCTGCCTGGGGATGGAAAATTCTGATGGTCATTGGGATGGTCTTAGCCATTCTTTTCCTGTTCTGTCTATGCATACAGTGTGCTCCTGCAATATGTGGCCTCTGTGTTACATCATGTGTAAGGAAGCCTGTGTCAAGACATGAGCTCAGCACTAGAATGATGTTGCAGCAACATCTCAATGACTTTAGGAATATAGATCTGGACTCAGATTAACATAAGGATAGATTAATTGCCTATGTAAGGGCAAAAGGAGGGTCTGTGGTTCTGAAAAATCTAGATTCTTAATAGTTCTGGGCCCGAGAATAAAAACTTCGTCGAAATAGGACGAATTTGGTATCAAAAGACCGAGAATGACGAGTACATCAAGTACATGTATTTTCGGCATATTCGAGTGACGATTTCACCTCGAAATCGTCATTTGCCTTCTAAACCCTTAGCTGCATGTTGCCCCTTACATAGGCCTTAATCCAGTTGAATTTGATTCCACAAGGACACATACTCCTTAATCGACTTCTTCCTGACCCCAGTACAAGTTAGAACCATTGCCCCAGGCCTAACTCGTTAGGTCAGTTCCCTCCCAGTGGCCGAGCAAGATAGCATCTAGGCCCAACCAGCCATAAAACCATTTCAGCGCGCACACCTGCCATATCTCGCTCACATCTTTCTCCACTCCTTTTCTTCACTTGCTTTATGATGGGGAGGTGATGGATTTTATTAGGGGTCCAGCGATATCTGATGAAATGTTGGGCCTTGCCGGATGATTTGTTATGGGCAGCACGACGTGAAATATGTACATGTCATCATGACTCTGCTTTTCTTTTGTAATCAGTAACCATAAATGAAATACCACGAATCCAAGGAATGTTTTGCCCAAGGCTGAATATTATGTATAAGAAGGGAAGCCTAACTTCGTGAAAGTGTGCAGTCTCCTGAATATACTCGAATTGTACTTCGAGGACCCTGTCACCTTGGTTGCAGCCAATAAACTAATCTTTGACTTCACCTAGAAGACTCCGAGTTTCTGTAGGTCTGACTCAGGAGAACCCGAGGTCTCTGGGTGTTGATCCCCTGGCACCGCTGGGTTACCGGTTCTGTGCCGGTTCTTAAAAACCCAGTACCTCAATACGGGTTTTTCACTTTTGGTTTTTCTTCGTTAGATCACGCATTCACGTTTCTCGTGATGTGGACCCATTGGCAATGATACTTGGAGCATTCCGCTCCGCTTTGTAAGTTTTAACATACGTCTTTAACTTATCATTTGCATGTATTATTCTAAACGGTATTGTTCACGTTTTTGATCACGCATGTTTAAACATCACCTGGCACTATTGACTTGCGTTTATCACCTCACGCTAATGACGATCATCTGAAAAGCTCGTTCATTGAACCCTGAACGCTATGTTCACACTCCTTTTCATTTAATATTACTTTTGTCACCTGCTCGAATGCCGATGCATAAGCATGAACCACTTCACTGCTTGAGCCACAATATAACGGTTGTTTCCGTTTTTTCACAGTTTTCACTGTCCTCAACAGCCTGTTCACTGACTATCCCTGGTATACTTACCAATTTTCTCTGATAACCTTTCCATCTTTCCCTTACTCATATTTCATTCCATGATCAACCTTATCTCTCCTTCTTCGCATCCTCTTGGGTTGCATAAACGTCTGCAGACATGTTGCTTTATACTAAAACACAGATATTGTTTTTCTAGATCCCCCTGATGAAGGGCTGTCCTTAAAGCCCGAAATGCATTGGGACTTGTAAACACAATTGATTTCGAATAATTGTTTCCTCCACATTGGGATTATGTGATTTTGAACATTTTCCATGGATTTCATATAAAGAAATTTCTGCACTACAAGCAAGAATTTTATGTCGTTTATTGTATCGACGTTTATATACTGTGATTAACATTCGATTGAATATATAAGACTTTATTGACATTTATAGAAGTTCTTTTGATTCACACTCCTCTGAGTGATTAGAGCAGTGCATTAGGCTGTCCAGACCCAAGTCTGGTGATCCTTTTCATTCATGACTAAAGGCTTGTAGGGCCTTCTCCTTTTGCACGCAATTGAATATACTGTCCAAATTCGATTCCTTGTTTTAATTTGACCCTTTATTTGGTCAAACTGAGTGCATCCAGGTTGCTTCTGACTCTTACTCTAACTTTCTAAAAGTGGCATTTTCAGGATTACAATTTAAAATCTGGCTTCACCATCAGTTGAGATTTTAAATTGTAATCCTAGAGATACCAAACACCAAATATCTATATTTTCTTTTTGGACATGACACTTAAAATATGTGTTAAGGCAATTCCAAAGTTAACCTATGGGAGTGATAGGCCTCGCAGTAGTGAAAAACGAATTTAGCAGTTTATCACTGCCGGGATATGTAAAACTCGAAAGTACATGCCCAGCCTTGTAAATATACTGCCCCCTACCCATAGAGCTGCCTAGCACCTACTTTAGGGGTGACTTACTTGTAATAAAAGGGACGATTTGGACCCGGGCAGTAGGTTAACTTGCCAGGTTGAAATGGCAGTTTAAAACTACACACACATGCTCTACTGTGGCAGACCTGAGTCATTTTGAAAGGGCTCCTGAAGTGGATAGCACAACCAGTGCTGCAGGCCCACTAGTAGCATTTAACTTACAGGCCCTGGGCACATATAGTACACTTTACTAGGGACTTATAGGTATATTAAATATGCCAAATTGTGGACAAGCCACTGTACCATGTTTTGAGTACAGAGCATATGCACGTTTGCACTGGTTAGCAGTGGTAAAGTGTCCAGATTCCTAAAGCTAGGAAAACTGAAATCAGCAAAACAGGAGGTAAAAAGGCAAAAAAGGCAGTGGAAACCATGCCAAGGATTCCAGGTCTAACACTAACCAACAAGTTCCTCACTATATTTCTGAACCTGTGTCAATTTCTCTTGAACCCAATAGTGATAAACATTATTTTTTCCTCAGCCCAACTCCCCCATCTAACCAGTTAGGCATAGATATACTCCGTAAACAAGATTGTACAGTATTTTGCACTTTGGAAGGTGAGGTCTTCAATATACCCCAAAAAATTCAATTGAGGGAGAGAAGCAAGGATTCATTTGGCTTCCAGAATCACTGTTTTTTAATCATAAGCGAATGAACCACTTATGTCATCCAACCAGATTCTCGATGAAAGCCGTATCTGAGACCCTCAACCACACAGTCCGGGCACTGTGACTGTGACATCA
This sequence comes from Lissotriton helveticus, assembly GCF_964261635.1. NCBI lineage: Eukaryota > Metazoa > Chordata > Amphibia > Caudata > Salamandridae > Lissotriton > Lissotriton helveticus. Next base: position 375,274,231 of record NC_136072.1, on the reverse strand, counting down.
ACAAGAAAACAAAGGGCTTGCACTACTGTGTGTGAGCACAGGTCATCCTAGCTATGCAAATGAATATGCCATGTCCCCTGATTCGACTGATTTAGGTTCCCAGGGGCCATCCATTTTGTGGTCCACTGGGGTTGACTTTGTGGGATTCATATCATCAATGGAACCAGCGAAACTGAAGGTCATCCCACAGAAGAAGGTACCCAGAATATCCCAGTACCCACTAAAACATGAGGAGGAGGAAGGATTTTGCCCTATATTAGGGGATTTGATTAACCCCTCCCCTGCTGGTGATGGAACCGCTCCGTCATCAGACACGGCCGCGCTGTGCTAATGACGGAGCGGTTCCGTCACGGCCCGCTTGGAGCGCCTGCGTGGCAGCGATTCCGTGCCTGCGCTGAGCGTTCTTAAGAGCGGGCGGGCCGTGACAGAACCGCTCCGTCATACGCACAGCGCAACCGCGTCTCATGACGGAGCGGTTCCGTCACGAGTATGCGAGCGCCGTGCGGCCGCCCCACCCCCTTAGTGCTGCGGCGGAATTGCCGCCGCAGCGAAGGGGTTAAGAAAGGAGTTTTAGTACCTATTGTTATTAGATGTAATACCCCGATTCTCTTAATACTCATGGTAGGGAAAGCTGACATGTACAGGTTCATACAGGACCTTAACAAATACAAGTTCATACAGAACCTTAGGGCCATTAATAATGTAGTTAACCCAGGTTTCCCTTTGGTCTCCAACCCTTGCAACCCTGCAAACACCCAATGGTTTCAGTGGTTGACTTTTGTTCTGCTTTCTTCTTTGTCCCCATGAATGAGGAGAGTCAGTTTTTATACCCATTCGCATTCCTAGGGTCTCTGCCTTTGTGGACCCGACTCTCTCAAGGATTTACGGAGTCTCCGTCCATCTTTTCCCTGGTCAAGAAGAAGGATGTAGAAACATTGTTTTTTCCGGGGTTATTACCGTTTCCAATATATTGATGATTTGCTTTTGGCATTTGTTACTCTAAATCATTTCAAGGAGGACTCAGTCTATCTCTTCACCAAATAGGTTAATGAAAGGTAAAAAGGTTAAAAAGAGAAATTATAGCTCTGCCTTTCCCAAGTATGATACCTTAATCATGAAATCTCTGGTGACGAGCAACACATGTCCCATGAAAAGCTGAAGCTATTCATAAGGTGCACCACCATGTAAGTGTCTCCCAAGAAAGTACCTTTCTGGGCATGTCTGCCGTGTTTAAGGTCTGTGGCGGCTGCTGCAATTCTTGTTCAAGCTTCTGAAAATGTTCTGTTGAGTTCTCCTTTAACTATTACTATGACTCATTTTGTGGTTGCACTCCACTTCACTACAAAAACCCAATAGCTCTCTACAGCCCGATTATCATATGACATGGTATGGTATTGTTGTCTGCTTCTTATATTACTCTGCCATGGTATCTAGCCCCAAACTCTGCCGCTTTGATAACCACCAGTGAGGAGGGGGAACCCTACGACTGTATCCTTGTCACTGCCCATGCACTCAAAGCCCTTGTGGACTTAAATGATGTGCCTGCTCTGGACCATGAGTTTTGTGGACACATTCTGTCTGGAAACAATGATGGTTCTCTGCACGCCGGCTTTACAATAAGTACAGTGTATCAGATTGTGGAAAGTTGTCACTTTCCAAATGTGAGGTCTGTCCAAGTTCCAGGACTTATAGCTCTCACAAGAGCCTGCCTTTAGACAAGGAAAAGATTATAACCTTGCACATCAAAGCATGTGTTTGGGTGATGCACGCCTTTGCGCTCCTTTGGATGCAAAGGGGATGCTTAACACCAACCAGGACTCCTATTAAAAATAGGCAGTTTGTTCAAACCCTTAAGAATGTTTTGCCGTTGCCTAAGAGGCAGTGGTAAAGTGTGCCTCTCCAGCATCCCCTTAATGATGTCTCAAGGAGTAACTAACGCCACAGCAGGTCCAAATTACTCTTTGTCTTAAACTGCCAATTTTGCTCTGTATATTACAAGCACTGACATATTTCCTGTAACCATGCAAAAGGATTTGTCTCAATTGCAGGAGCAAGCCTTCTTAGATCAAGCAGAACTGTAAGAGAGACCCTGAAGGGTGTGAGAGATGGCAGGTCATATCCCGGAGCAGCCTATGTCAGTATTCAATTCAATTCAATTTATTTATTTATGATTTTGGAACTCAAATGAGATCCACATAAAAAATGACAAAAGATAAAATATACATTTTCATACAATCGCAATACAATCGCAATAGAAAATACAGAGAAAACATTTTATAAACATCTAATATATTTCTAAAAAGCTTTTTAAAAAGTTAAAAATTCTATGGCAAAACATTTCATTTGGTGGGTTATATATGGCGTCTATGAATGCGGTGGCAGACAGAATAGTTAATTGTTGGCAAATTGGTCAGCATCCCCTTAATGAGGTCTCAAGGGGTAACTAACGCCACAGCAGGTCCAAATTCGTCTTTGTCTTAAACTGCCAATTTTGCTCTGTATATTACAAGCACTGACATATTTCCTGTAACAATGCAAAAGGATTTGTCTCAATTGCAGGAGCAAGCCTTCTTCAATCAAGCAGAGCTGTAAGAGAGACCCTGAAGGGTGTGAGAGATGGCAGGTCATATCCCGGAGCAGCCTATGTCAGTAGGAATGGCATGATACATGGTGCAGCATCCCATTGGTACCTGCACTTCTTTTACTTCCTAGCTGAACATGATTGCCCCTCTTATGCCATTTGCCTGCCTGTCAATGCCAGGGAGGGTATTAAGACCATCCCTGTGTCTCCCCCCTCACCTTTGCAGCCACTTAGTGCAAAATCAGATAGACTTTCTTCAGATGCCAAAGTGGATTCGCTCATTTCACTACAGATGAGCTGCTCATCCTAAAGTCAACTTTGTTCCTGCTTACGCCTCTGGACCTAAGCCTGGCCCTGGATCTGGCTGAAGTAGCTGTCGTTGCTGCTATCCTTCCACCTGTCAGTGTGACAAGCCCGCTGTGTCCGCCTTCTCTACCTGCTCCACCGCCAACATGCAATGCTGGCCCCGCAGCCTCTCATCAGTTCATCATTCACCTCAGTCCAAAGTGATGGTCGTTCCTAGACAGTCAGTCAGACACATTGGGCCCCATTAGGATGGCGGGCGGGGGGTCACGATGTCTGCATTAGGATGCGCCCGCCACACTGGCGGGCGCATCCCCCATTTTTAACATTGTGGTGGGCGGTGCTCACTGTACCGCCCGCCACAATGTTAAAAATGAATGCTAGCATTTGCATAAACAAGGCGGCAGGCACCGCGCGGTGCCTGCCGCTTTGTTCATGCAAATGCTGGGGGGTACCACAGGTACCCCTGTGTGCACCCCCCACCCCTCCTTCACTCTGGGGGCCCGCAGGAGGCCCCCAGAGTGAAGACCGCATGCCTTTCGGTGGCGGCATCGCCGCCACGGAAAGGCATCCAGTTTGGCCCATATTAATATGGCTGGCGGTGTCTATGAGACACCGCCACCATATTAATCCTTTTCCACCCCAGCCGCAAGGCGACCGGGGCGGAAAAGTGGCGGGCGGTCTTTCCGTCCGCCGCTGTCACCCCCGCCATACTAATATGGCGAGGGGGCTTTCGGGAGTGGATGTTGGATGGATTGCCACTGCCAGGCCAGCGCTGGCTACCGCCAGCCTGGCGGGGGCAATCTGCCCGACATCGTAATGGGCCCCTTTATCCGGTGAATATTGACCATAAAAGCACATAAAAAACATCAGCATAAAACAAAGCTAAATGTAAATTACGTATGTATAGGTATTTCACCATAGCAGCAAATTCAGAACAAAGTTATAATAGTAAAGGTGCTATGCTATACAAGCCAGGGGACTCCCTCAACATAAACCTAATAACAAAAACCTCAAGTATGGGTCCACTATGTTAAAAGGAAAGTGTGGGCGTCCTCATCGTTGGCAGAATGTTGAATGTGCAATGTAACTTGTTGTGGTCTTGGGAATGGCTAGCTACCTAAAATAAATTTATTTTCAAGGGATTGCAGAATTTCTTGGGTTGAGGTGACCCCAGACTCCTGCCCTGACTGGCAAGTCCCAACTGAAAGGTATTTACTTTTATATAGTAATATCAGTTCTTTAATTGGCTTATAGCCCAACTGCTTTGCAAATCCGAAGATCACCTCACATTCCCCTGCAAACGTCTGTGCCTTTGTTCCCTTCACGCATACCTGACTCTCTGAATGTGTGGCCTACTATATTTTGTACAATCTTAAGCGTCTTGTTGGTGGTGTGGTACATCCTTGCTGCAGAGTGTGGAATAATTTCAACGCCTAATTGCTCTGACAGTATTCTCGCCCAGAGCTGCCACTATGCCTATGTGAGCAACTCTTGCATGCTGTTGCTGGGAATATACATACACGCAATTAATGTGTCTTGTTGCTAGATCTGCATGCCCTTGCCAGTGGATGTAGTAAGTTCTAGCATCCCTTTCATCGGTGTGCCCATCACTTATATCAGTACTTGCCTTGATCTCTTCAATCATGCGCACTGAGTGCTAGAGTGTGCCGGTATACCCTCCACTTCTTATCAGACTCTTGAGAAGTTTTACAATCCTTTCAACCAGAACATGTCAGATGTTCCTCAACTTGTACTAATTGAGCTAGGATGTCCGTGCGCACCACAAAACCAATATCTCCATTTTTCTGTTAGAACCTGTAAATGTGATCATTTTGCAGAGAGCCTTCCTTTCGAACTGCTCCCTTATGAATTCCGTCTTCCTATTTGACTGTTGTTTCACATGCACCATCAGCAGGAGGGCTATGATTAGTTCATTTGAGGATCCCAAACCTATCCACGACTTCTCCTAAATTTGACTGGTACTTCTTACCCCGGATATATCATTCCAGCTATGAAACTCTTTGGTGATCACAGTTTGTAGAGGAGAAGAAGCCAGTGGGCTGCCTCTACTACTTCTAGATTCTTTTATGCTCTTATCCCAACATATGATATAACAGTTGCTTTACATGAAGCAAGCACAAATACAGGTATTATGGAAGAGATTGCTACCTCCACTGCATTATTGTTAGGATCAGATACTGAAACTAGGATGCTGGCACAGAATAGGATGGCATTAAGTAATATATTGGCAGTGAGTGACAGTGTTGTGATATTGTAGGTTCCAAATGTTGCACTCATCTGTATACATGAACAAAGAGACCACATAAAAGATAGCACAGGAAACTGCACACGTTACAGAATGGGCTACATTTTATTCTCAGTTAGATCTAGTATTGGGGTAGGCAACTCCTTTGGACACTGGGGATTGAAACAATTTAAAATAATTATTTCAATCATTTTAATTGTGGTCGTATATGTTTTGATAAAAAATAAAAATAATAATGTGCATCAACCCACTGCCACTACTTTTCAGCTTATTACCTTTGAGGATGATGAGGACAGTGATAATAAAGATGTGAAAGCTGAAGCATTGAGACTTTTCACAATTGTACTGCTGTAAAGAAAATGTTGCCTTTCTATAGTGTTATGTCTCTCTGTACTTGTATTGCACAATGTGCACTGATATAGTTTATAATCAAATATCAATGTTGTTTTCTTATTATTCTAAGTTGCACTTTAACCTCTGCCAGTAACAGCCCATCCTTAGGGGGAACGGGCTATGCACCCCCACCTTTGGGACATAAAGAGTGTCTGTCAGGCTGAGCAAAAGATCAGCCTGGCAGACACTCTTTGTTTACTGGTCAGACAGCCAGGAGTTGGCTCCTGTCTGCCTGAGATGAACTTTTCTGGGCTGTGGATGTCACAGCTCCTGTGGGCGTGACCTCCTCAGCCCGGCAAAGGTCCTGGAGACCCTCCCCCTTGTGACAGGGGGGGCGTCAGTGATAGCCTTGTACCTGGGAGCTTTAGTTTTAAGTCCTGAAGTGCCCAAAGAAGAGTGTCTATCACTGACACCTTGTCACAGAGTAGGTGGGGTCAGCAGTCTCATTGACCACATTCTACTCTGTGACAAGGTAGCAGTCCAAACGCCCTTGCCACTTCAGAGGCTTCCATTCCTGAGGGCTGCAGCTGTTTTTTGCATGTGTGTCTGTATGAATGTATGTGTATTTGTGAGTAAGTGTTGTGAATGGGTGTGTTCCCATATGTCTGCATGCGAATGCATGGGTGTAAGTGAGTGTGTATGTGTGCCCCCCCCAAGTTGCACTTACAGGACACCACTGCTTTCTGCTAATGACGTGCAAGATGCAACATCTCGGGTCCCAGTTGTTAGTGACTCTGGGTATTATTAAGAGCAAATCAATTTGTGATCAAGCTGCATTTAAAAAGGCTGCCTATCTACTTACTCCTGAGATAAAAGTTTGTGGTGAGTCTGTAACATAAAACATGAAACTCTGAGCAGCTATAGGTTTTCTAAGAGCAGTGCTTTGAGTAAGTGTACAATGAGCAACAATAGAACTTTGGCCCAGTTTTATCAAACTTTCACACAACCCAACGCAGCAAGACACCTTGCTGAGCTGCACTGCGTGAAAGAAAGAGGGCAGGAATTAAATATATTTGTCATTATATGACTCTTCCTTGGCCTCTGCTTGGGCTGGCACACAATGTGCTGCCTTGCAGCACTGCAGGCACCCTTACGTCTCCGTGCAAGGGTGCCTGAGTTGTAGGTAGAATTGTTTTTTGTGCAGGAAGGGACACATTACTGCACAAAAATATTCCCCTGATGATGTTTCTGCTGTCTAAGTGTGCTGCAGAATGCAGTACACATAGAAAGAGAAAGAAACGTGGAGAAATAAACATATTGTCTCTCATTATGGCTCCCCCAGGGGCGTAGCTAGAGCTTGTGGCGCCCGGGGCTATCCTTCAGCTTGCCGTCCCGCTGGGGGGTGCTGGGGAAAAATGAAGGCGAGCCCCTGAAAGAGGTCTGAGAGACACATAGTATCATCGCTAATAGTTACCGCGATCATGCAAGTTACATGCACATACATGACACGGTCCAGGGCTAGACAGCGCCCATCCCCAAAATAGTGCTGCCTGGGGCAGACCGCCCCTACCTAACTACGCTGCTGAAGGAAAAGCAAAAGGAAACCCAAAACTTACATAAGTTCTAGCTACCCTGTTTGTGACATTCCACTCATAACATCACAGCTTGTGCAGGACCCTTGTCCCCTGTCCCCTATCTGCCCCGTCCATGACCTCAGCAATGTCTGCAGACTGGTCCACCACACTGGGTTTGACCACGATTCCCCTGGTAGCACCTTCAGGATACTACAGGTAAGTCCTTTGCACCTGATCACTAGACTAACTTGAGTTCTGCAGTTGGGGCAGTACCAGGCTGGATGAGGGGGAAGAGGGTTGGGAGGAGCAGTACGTTAAAAACAAATCTGGAAGGACAAAATTTGTTAATTCTGTCCCAAGTTTCGATTGTCTTCACCTTTAGGTAACAGCATATAAAATAAATGCACACTGTATGTTTAACGATGAATCCAAGTTAAAGTAATCGGTAGGAAATGCATTTGTTTGCATTATGATATTTTATTGAATGAGTCAGTCACTACATATGAGGGTAACTAGACAGCAAAGGAATAGATTCCTGGTGGTGGTGGTGGGTAAGGAGTAGTGGTTTACGACTTCTGTATTTAAAGTGCTACGATGTCCCAGCCTATGACTTAAAGCACAATGAATATGCAACTCATTATTTTAACACAGTATAAAATGTTTTTGAAGTGTCACATTTCGCTGTGGAATGTCTTTCATAAGTCACTGCATCAATGGAAATGACACATTAGCAATGCGAATACTTGGCAGCTATGATATTTACTACCTGCGCTATCTCCCACAAATGAAACCTGCCACTAGATGAAACTCCCATCTCTCTCCAGCAGGTAAATGAATCTCCAGAGTTTACTTGACACTGTGTGTTGCCCAAAACTGCTCAATATACAAGGAACATGTTAGTACTTTTAACACCTCTGAACTGCTACAAAACTTTTAAACAAAAGTTCTATTACTGAAGAGAAGAGTATTTTGAAGTGCAGGCCCATTTAAAACACTGCCCCTGTTACTGTGCCCGTTTGTCCCTGTGTCCAAGGCCAGAGCCTGCAACCCACTCCCTCTACACATAACAGAGAGAGCACTCACTATAGCTGCCAAGGTTTCAGACTGCTATGTGTGATGTTTCTTAATTTCAGTGAAATTATGAGTGACATTTCAATGACAATGAGTGACACCTTCACAAGAGTAACATTAAGCAAGGAAGACAAGGGAAACATGCTGGGGTTGAATAAAAAAACCCAACATAAATGACTAGAAATGTTTTTTTGACCACAAGCTAACTTGACTCCAACCATAATTTAAAAAATTGTATTGATCCCCTCCTGCCCGCTACTTTGCCCAGACATCAGCACCCGACTAAGTGATTTGGACGGGCAGAGATTTGGGGGGTGGGGGTAGGGATAGGTATCACTACAGCAGTGCCTAATTTGTAAAAAAAAATCAGTAGCATGGCTCTTCACGGGGGGCCCTGCAGCTTGCTGCCAGTGACAGTACCAGCGCCACTAATAACCCTATCACTTCTACAGCCGTGAAAATTCTGAATACGCCAGCCACCCAAAGGTATACGAATGACACTAGTAGCAGACATTATCCATTTTTAATATATGTTCAACTATTAAACATTGTTTACTTATCTCAAAATGTGATAAACAGCACCAACACTGTATTGAGAATAAAGTGTGGTGCAGTGCACCGGAAATCTCCGGCTCAAATAAAGCACTGTGTTAGACAAGAATGAATGATGGGCAGAGGGGAGAAACAGAGATGGTGAGGTGGGGGTGGGGTGGAGGAGCAGACAGGCAGGGAAACAGGGAGAAGGAGGCATACAGATATGGGGAGAGGGACAGAGATGGGGAGAGACAGATGGAGGTTGAAAGACAGACATTAGAAAAGACAAGCAAAGAGGGGGCAGACTGGCAGGGAGAGGCAAACAGTGGAATCAGTTAAAGTCGGATAGAGGTGGAAGATATATACCGGGGACATGTACAGATAAACTGAGAGGGAGAGGCAGGCAGAGTAGATAAAGACAGACAGGTGGAAGACAGAAAGAGTGTGCAGAGTGGAGGCAAAGAGAGTGAAGCGAACAACAGACAGAGGGGAAGAGGCAGAGATTACGAAGTCAGGTTTAAGTTCAAGTAGGAAGATAGAAAGACAAAAGAAGAACTCAGGCATAAACAGGGAGAGAAAAATAAAAAGTGTTAAAGAAAGTAAGACAGGCTGTAGAGGAGACACAGACATAGAAATTTAGAGAAAAGACAGTGAGGGATAGAGGCAGTCACCTATGGGGAGAGATAGATGGAGGGAGAGAAACACGATCATGCAGATCGAGACATTTCTTTTTAAGTTATGTATGTCAAGCACATACCAACGCGGTGTCAAAGCACTGTATAAGGAGAATTTTTCATCTGAAGGGGATACAGCATCTGCGGCTGTGTGCGCGCGAGGACAGTAACCTACAACACAAGGATGCGTAACACAGGCACTCGCGGTACGGCGGGGGGAAGAAGCTCCATGGGGCCTCCCTCAGCACAGCCCTCTGACCAGAGAGCTACTGATTCAGTCTGGAGGGGGCCCCTCCACGTACCCTGCAGAAACGCCCCCTCAATTTTCGTTACGCCTCCAAGCAAGGTAAAGGTCCCCTATTATCAATTTAGGTGGTAAAGGTGGAGTGCAGCGGGACCTCACGCCCCTCGGCCACTGCACACTGCATTGATCATAGCTGGACATTGAGTGAGAGACTCTTGCGTCTGAGGAATGAGTAGAGGACAAAACGGCAAACCAAGGGGTGAAGTGGCTCATGGTGCAGGAGAGGAAAACAAGACATCCACCAGTGCACTAACTGGGCAGTAAAATAGAGCTATGATGTAGGTACAGTGGGTCCCTAGCATCCCCGTCCATGGTGCAACTGCACCTGCTGTACTATTGATACCTAAGCCCCGGAGTGGAAGCTTTGTGAACCTATTTAACCTGTCTGCGGTTTCATGAATTTTCATGGAAAAGGGTCTTCGAGGTCACACAGGGGGCACCCTCCTAATTACCATGGCTGACCTACTCCCACTGGGTGTTTAAAATGTTTGTCTCTGTTGACACTGCTGTGCCAAGGATCAACCGTTTGGTGGCAACTTCCTCAGAGCTGGACAACGTCAACGGCTTTCTCCCTCTTAAGAATCAGGTCCACCTTTCAAGGCTTACGGTTCTCTTTCGTTGGCCACATTCCTTTGGTTGGAAGCAAATTCCTGTTCACAGAGTCAGCAAACTCTGCACAGCAGAGGTTCGTGTTTTTTTCTGAGACCAGAATCCCAGTGCAATGATAAAACCATCAAATTACTCTTTTTATAGCCTTTCCAAAAATGAACTTCCTCTGATTGTGGTATCTAAACTTCCGTAGGGTAGTTCTCTTTCTCCTGCTTAGTCTACCATTAAAATGCATTAAACTTCAAAATTGATAATTCAATATAGGTTTCCGTTTGAGAAAATGAAAGCAGGGTGTGCGATGGCTGGGAAGTGTACACACAATTTTGGGCCTACAATCTTATAAACATCCATCAATTTACCTCCATGGTCTTCGGAATATAGTTTGCCCCTGCCCTCGCGCTCCTTTCACACACAACTGTTACCTAAATTTTCCCAGCTTTGACCTCGCCGGTTCCGACGTTCTGCTTCCTGCAGTGAGTGATCCCACCCCCTCTGTTTCCTGGGATACAAGGAAAGCCACAGCCTGTCAGGGCAATGATTGAGATGGAAGGCATGCGTGGCCACGTGATGTGCGGTGCTGCCTGCTGCACAGCGCTTGCAGTTCAAATGGCGGCCGCCACGCTGCAGTGGCCTGTTGCTGCGGTCCTTATATTTTATTTGGGTACACTGACTGACAGTAGTGTTAGTCAGTGTACCCAAATAAATTATAAAGGCCGCCGCAACGGGCTAGTGCAGCTCGGCCGCCGCCCTCACAATAGTGCCGCCTAGGCCGGACCTCCCCCCCCCCCCCGCCCCCCCTAGCTACGCCGCTGGGCTCCCCTAGGTAGGCAAAGCATTTTGAAGCTTTTCCAGGTCTACCACACTTGGCAAATCTGGGAATGTGCCAAAATTCATTGGTGGGTGTGTGGGAACATACACGCTCCACCCTTGGATTATCTCCCCAGCACAGAGTAACGCAAGGCAGTGACTTGCGCTGCCTTGGTTTACTCCAGGTTTACCCAGCACCGCAAGGCCACGCAAAGTGCCTTTGATTTGCTTGGTAAATGTGACTTCAGTGTTGCATTGCACTTGTATGACACAAGGGCAGCACAACACTATTATAAATCTGCCCCTTAGTTACTTGGTTTTATCAAGACCAGAGTTCTGGGTGATGTTATTGTGAGCAATATCAACTCGTAACCTGCGAGGAGTTCTTTGTGTTACATATCACATACCTTAGAGCTGCTCTTGGTATTATCAACTGCAGCACTTTGAATTAATCTGGGTGTTTTAAAGAATAGTGCTCTAGTCCCGCAGCGCTATCTGGACTCCTGAGACCAACGGGCGTGTAAAAGGAACATCACCGTGCAGGCAAGGCTGCGAGCGTCAGGGGCCGGACTTCGTGTCCCAGAAGTCTCGGTTACCCTCGCCTCCCGCCATCGGGCCGCTCTCCTTGCTTGCCCTGCCCCCCCATCTCAGCCATTCATTGTCCCACACATTTAAGGAGAGACAATCCCCCGTGGCGCGGGAGCGCGCGGGAGCGTCCCGGGAGAAGCCCGGGACAAGGGCGGGACCGTCTGTGGCCGTCTCCCTATTTGTAAGTTTTTTACTTGGTATTAATTATTAGTTATTCCTAAGTTTGCTAACAAACCAAAGACCAAAGTTACGGTTGAGTCCTTATATTTGGAAGAACAAATTTTGCAAACTTGTTGATTGAACATTGAGGTTGGTGACAATCCCGTTTCTTGTATTTTTAAAAATGACTTTAAGGTCAGGCAAAGAAAGGCAAGTTCAGGTCTCCACCTCCAATGGTACTTTTACTGGGACTATTGATCAATTTTTTAAACGTTCAACTGCTATATTGGAGAAGGAGATCGCCTTAGCTGAAAAACGCCTTTCGCTTGACATTATTACAGGCAAGCGTTCTTCTCTTGGCAAAATTAATGACGCTGTCTCCCCTGTCCCACTCCCCTTGTTGATCACAGATAGCCATGATGTTAATGTAGAGTCAGTGTTGGCAACTGCTCCCGAGATTTACACTGTGGAGTTAGCGGGGACAAACCAAGAAAGTGCAAATAATACTGTGCAAGACAATTTGCTAAATGGTGGGATTATTCATCTAGATCAGTCTAGTGAGAAATCTGGTCTTTCAGACTCGCCAAATCTTAACATTAGCACTGAACAAATGGATTCTCTTTCCCATTCACAACATACACCTATTCACAATCCTGGGAAACGCAAAAGGATAGCCTCATCGGTCACAGATGAACAAACCGAGGGTCTGGGAAACTCTATTTTATCCCCCTCACAGCTACTTAATACTAATGCGGTTGTTCAAATAGAGGAACATAACGCCACAATTAGCATTTCAGAAGGAATATTCTTGGCCAAGATAGAGTTGCTAATCAAATCTTTACTTTTACCGCTATTCGAAAGGACAAGATTATTAAATACTAAAATGGATTCCTTAGATAAGCTGGTGAAAGACAATATAGCGACTTCCAATAGAATCCTTGCCAGCTTAGCACCCAAAGGATTGACCCCCTCTGTCCCAATCATTCCGAAGCCTACTACCATGGTTAACAAGGGAGGGGGTAATAATTCTAAAGCGGGACCCCCTATTTCAAAGATCCCGCAGCAAAAAATAGTCTCTGTTCCCAAGAAAGCAACTATCACGGAGAGTTCCTCAAGGCTTAAGCCTATAAAAAATCCCCAGGCTCAGAAAAACCCTATTTCCATTATGAGTCATGATCTTAGCTACCAGCCCAACACCAAACCTATCCCAAAGAAACAATGTGTGAACCTCCCTCCGGAGTCAGTGCCTTATACCATCATTTTAACTGGCGTGGCTCCCCTTAGCGATGGTAAGAGGGAAACACACAAGGATCTTTATAATAAGGTCATATTTTGGCTTAACAAAAATCGCCCGCTCCCTCCCAATCTAAATCATGAAATCCTTAATGTAAGGAGGGTGGATTGGGTAGGTTTTGGTAAGAAAGATCTTGAGGGGGATTGCGTGGTAATTAGCTTTAGAGAGCCATGGGTGGCTGATTTTATTAGTAGAGAACCAAGATTCGGAAGAGTTGGGGACGTGCAAACGCTATCGTTGCATTATTTTTATCCAGCTTTATATGTAAATAGACCCCAAACTCCGCTTCATCATTCTAGAAGGGACAGGCCTAGAGGAAGATTTCATTTTCATACCCCGATCTACCCAATGTTTTATCCCCACCTTGCGAACAGGTTTGCCCCGCTATCCGGTCTGGAAGGTGTGGATTGACTTGACAAAGAACCCTTAGCCACTGGGCTGTCTGGAGCTGTAGTGAACTACTCCCCAGACAGCTTGAGAGCGCCTAGGGAAGAGACTGTTTTACGGTCTAGTGAAATAACACACGGGGTGATAGCAAGGGAATCACACTTAAATAGTACACCTAGACCTTTGATCCCTGAAGAGACTGTGAATTTAACTGTCAATATGGAAGCGAAATCAACTCACACCCTCACAGCTTTGTCGTGGAATATAGCGGTATTAAAGGGGAAACTGTCAGAGGATGATTGGGGTTCCTTTATGGACTTACATGATGTAATTATATTACAGGAAAGCTGGTCAACTGACGCTATTTATCGGGTTGGCTATCTTAATTACTATAAACCAGCCTGTAAAGGTCCGAAAGGACGTCCTTCGGGAGGTCTGGTTATTTGGATAAGACAATCCTTAGCCTTCACTATAACAGACCTTCCCACCTTAAGCAATGACATTCTAGCCCTGAAACTATCAGGTAAAAGCAATCAGGACTTTTTCCTGATTAATATTTACGCAAGAGGGCAACCAGGTGGGAAGCCCGCGAGAGCGGCAGGTGAATTAGATTCTTTATTGAACAACATTAACAGAGACAAATGTGTTAGGGTGGCAGGAGATTTTAATTGTTCTTTTGAACCGTTTCCCAACCTTGACAATGGGGGTTATGGGGAAATTGATCAGATCTGGAATATTCCCCACTTATCTATTCCTCCAGTTAAAAAAGTCACTGAGGCTGTTATGCAGTGGTTAGGTCTTTGTCTTGAATGGGATTTGCGTGCAGCGAATGGTAGGACTAAATCAGATTCGATGGGAAAGGTCACATTTGACAATTCCCAGCACTCGAGCCACATCGACTACTTCTTGATAAGACTAGAGTACTGGAAAATATTGGAGGACATGGAAGTAGTCACAAGACCAGAAAGTGATCATAATCCTCTGGTAATAAAACTATTAATGCATGAGGGTTTTCTTATGGATTCTGCAACCAATATCGTTACAGCAGACACTGGTCTTACGAATGATTGCAGAAGGGTAAGATGGGCTAGGTTCTTAGACAACCCCACCATTATTAATAAGGTTGCTACTGAGGTCTTAGCTGTTACAAACTTGATGGTACTGTTGAAAATTAGTACGGTTTGGTGAACATTATCTGCGCCATCTTGCCTCTTCCCCTGATGCCACACTTTTGTCGTGCGCACCCGCCATTTTAAGATGCCCTGATCAGAACGAACCCTCTTGCATGCCCCTGGCCCCTGACATAGCCCTTCACCCTCACCAAGCCCGCACGCTGACCAACCCTCCCTGCTTGCACCTGCCTTGAATCATAAACCCCTCTTCAGCGCTGCTCTGCCCCAGGCCCTCATCCTGTTCCCAGCGCGACACCTCCCTTCTTCCCTTTCATGATCCCCGGCCCTTAGATGCAAACCCCCTTTTCCCCGTGTGCCCGTTTGTCTTCCTCATTCCCAGGCCGACACCCAGCTCTGCCGATACTGTTCCTTGCCCCTCCCCGTACAATAGAAAGCTTCCCCCATCAAGGGATCCCCTGGTTGATCAAAGCCCCCACCCCATGAGATCCGATCGAACCCCGCATTCCATGAATTGACGGAATATCCAGCTGCGCGATACTCATCACCTGTTGTGACCAGGATGGGGACCTCTACTGTAAATATGTGTGGGAACGGGCCCGGAGGGGGGTTTCCGGGAATGTCTTTCCGTACATCAAAGCTTTATCATGAGTATGTAAACTGTAATAAAAACCGCAAACACTGTATATAAGGGGCCAGGCCTCAAACATAAGTTAGAGCACCTCAGAACGATACCTGCTGTCCGTTTTGCTGTGTTCTCCTCCGGAGAGAATAAAAACCTTGTTTCCTGCTTTCCAGTCTCCAGCGCCTGCCTCTTCATTTATTAAATAATTCGAGGGTCACAGAGGCAATACCGCCGGGCAAATATCGATTGTCCCCGACCCAAACCTCTAAATTAACAATTGGCGTCCCAAGCGTGGGGCCCATCAGCGACTCGTGGATCCAGTGGGAGAGGTCCCGACGACAGAGTGAATGACTGCAACGATCGGGAGAGCTCTTGCCCAATAGACCCTCGTCTGGCAGCCGATCATCCGAACTTCACTAGTTCCGAACAGACCTCTCTCGAGTGATCTACGGTCCTGACTGGGGACCATTAGGAGTGCCGTGAGAAATACGAGAAAAAGAGGACGAACGGGCGCTGGATTCGGAAGACAAGAAACTGTCCATACGGTCCGGGTAAGGTCGTGTAAACACGACGGATTGCGAAAATAATTGATTGCTTGATTGTTTACAAAAAAATATACTAGTATTACTCTTTGTTTGACCTATTTGGAGATTCACTGTCTGCACATGGAGAAACAGTAGGCTCCTTCTCTTTTGCAAACAGTGAAGGATAGGTAACGTAACCGTCGCGCCTATTTTTTTCTCCCCCACTGACTCTATTATTTCTTAACGGTTTTTGGGAGACTCCCTCTCCCTCACTGATTAACTGGGTTCTTTGACCCCGAACTACTGTTCGCAGATTGTCTTCTGGAGATTCTCTGTCTGCAAACCGGAAACAACAGATTCCTCTTTACGGATAGTGAAAGGGTAGAGGACGCAGACTTTTGCGCCCTACTTACTCTCCCCATTGATCTTACTCTATCTTATTTATTTATTGATTGTTTGATTGTTCCTCGTTATTTGTTACTTTTTGTTCATGAGGTATTCACTGCCTGCAAACAACGTAGAATAGGAATATTCTGTCTAGTCTTTGCACCTAGTGATAAGATAGGCAGTGCTGACTTTTTAGTCCCTCGTTACGAGCCGTCATGTCTGTCTTCTCCCCACTGATTGATAATTGGTTCAGCCCGGACCGTGTATTAGAGGTGGACCATATAGCTCCACTAGAAGGCACCCCTAATAAGGACATGTTCATAAACTATGGATTAGTTACCATAGCCTATAATAAATTGTGGCACAGGTATACCAAAGAAAGTCAAGACAAACAGTGGCCACTGGCAGGATCCTTTGACCTTGATAAAATAGAAACGTTGGAAATAGCCCTTCGCAATAATAAGACAACGCCTATTATGCTCGACAGTCTCGGTATGTGGCGCAGAGAGGCTATGCAACGGCAGAGAAAAGACGAGGACAAACCAGGTAGAGAAATATACCGACAGGACAACCCCGGGACACCACGACCCAAAAGTTATCCCCCGACACAACGCAAAAGACGGCCAGACTTAGGGCAAGACCAATGCGCTTTTTGTAGATATGTCGGACACTGGAAAGCCCAATGCCCGACTCTACTGAGCGTGAGTAAGGGCAAAGGGCCGACAGGAATGACAGGCCAGTAGAATGAGAAAAAGCGCGAGACAAAGAAAAATCCGACTCGCACGGACAGACCAGACAGAACCACCGCGTTTGATTATGCCCGATGGCACAGGTTCCGCCAGAACGATTTCAGCGACATGTTCGAGTTTTCCTAGGTCGGACAATATAAAAACGGGAACCCAGCCTAGCTCTAAATTAACAGACGGAAAAAGATAATTTTGGCCAAATAATCACTGTTTTATGTTTGTCTTTGGATCTTGTGTGTCATACTTTTCTATTACCCCCCCCCCGTCTGAGTTTATGTGTACGTAAATCTGCGTCATCCCCCTGCACGTGCTTCCATGTTACATAAACTATGTTAATAGAACTTTTAGCATAAAACAACCTGGAAAGAAAGAAATGGGAAACGAAATCAGTAAGCCACTGATAAACACGAACTTTTATTTTAACATAACAGGCAAAGAAAAACACAATAACGCTAGAAAAACAAGAACGGTAAACTGTAGAACTTGAAAATCAACAGAACACTCGTCCCCCCCCACCTTCTGGAACCTTCCAAAGCAGGGTAGGGTTACGGCTACGCCCAACCGGCGGCAACCCATATAAGGCGGGCCTTGCTGCCAACTCTTGGTCAGGAAATCTTAACGTATTGGGGAGCCGGAGGAGAGGAAGGGGCCAGCGGCCTGGGCAGTTACAGGTAGTCCCGCCACATGTCTCCTCGGCCAGCCGCAACGGGCCTGGATAGTCTCAGGTAGTCCCGCCACATGTCCAGAGAAGAACGAGACACCTCTTCCTTTTCCCTTCCGTAACAGCCGCAGCAGCTCTGGACGGCGGGATGTCCTGCACGTACCTCCGCAACAATTTGTCCAAGTTGGGCTGGGAGGGAGAGGCGACGCGGACGAGCCTCTCCCACCTCCACGGATAGGAGGTCTCCCAGCCCCCGGCCCAACGCCGAACACCCCCAACCAGGCGATGGTGCCCCAATACTTGCGCAGCACCGAACGTGCAATGGTGCCCATATTTTCGGAGCACCGAACCTGCAATGACTGCACCGATACTCGTGCCGCGCCGAATGCGCGCCACAGGTGGCCATACTCCCACAGCACTGAGCACACGACTTGGGGAGCACCGGATGGGGAGAGACCTTCGTGCGGGCCGATGAAAAAGAGCAGCATGGGGTGCACCGGAAGAAGGAGACGGCGCGAATGAGTCTCCCTCGCCCCCCCCCAGGTGGGGGCATCACAGCTGCACCCCAGCCGAACGTCCCGCTTTCACAAAACAGAGCCCTCTTCCTTTCACTCCGAAGGATCTCTTCCACTCTTGCAAACTCGACGAGAGTGGCCCCTGTGGGGCCCCAAAATGGCGTCTGGGTCCGCTGGAAGGCGGGCCTCGGCCGCTAGAGTAACTTTGACCAGCAATATAACTCGGTGGCTCGCCCACCGGAGCACGAGCCCCCACCTCCGACAACATCTCCACAGCCTTGAAGATTCTACAAAGGTCCCCGAAGGAGCCCTCGGCCACTGCAGGCCTCCGGTAAGGGGCAACTGCCTTGATCGCCAACGAAATAAACATGACATTGCCACTCCTTCTGTTAGCATGAATTCTAGAACTGCCGAAAAGGACTCTGGTCCAACTGCCGGTTGTAGGAAACATTTTTCCCTGATGCTACTTCCGGACTAACCCGGCCCCGCCCAAAATGGCGCCGGTATCAATAGGAACTTACGAACACCTCGTGGTGTCCCTTTTCACTATACAAACTTAATGTTCTGATACATATATGACCCTTTGTACACTTGACGAGAAGAACGGAGAGCTCACTCGAGGAACATGTAAAAGGATCGCGTTAAAAATGATGATTATAAATGTACAATGTATTATATTTTTATAGCCGATGTATATCCTCGCTTATGATGCACGCGCACGGTATGCATATAGGAAATCTGATTGCAACTAGTATGACTATGCTTCTAAATTATGAAATAAACGCCCCCGAACCCCCCGGCCAACTGATAGACGTTCTGGTTTGCTACAAATGAATTGCTAAAACTTTCAGATGTTTTTATTGCTGCCAAACAACACCCCCCACTGTACGCACTTTAGCCATTGCCGTGCCCGGCCAAATACGACTGCACCCTTATGAATCCACATACTATGATCTCGCAAAAATAAAGGTCCTTTTTTTCAAAATGATGAACGGGTATTGCTTGCTTTATTTAAAATGTGGGATGGGCGGGAGAGTTCTTTTCTGTGCACCCTACTATGCTCTCTCTTTAAGGTTATTAAGAAGATGGCTGCCCAGCCCTGGAGGACGGATCGGATCGACAACACGACGCTCTGCCTTCAAAGTACGCGACTGACTCATGACCTCTCGCATGGAGGAAGACCTCGACTTCCAAGGATGGGTAAAACGAACGGTATAAATGAGGGAATGTAAAAGAAGGGCAAAATAAAACGATGTAAATGTTATAAAGTACGACGTTCAAAGGTATTAGGGAACAGAGCTGACCCAAGAACCGAAGAACCTTAGAACGTCACAGCGCTGAAGGAGGTTTAAGGATCCCGATAGTGAGATACATCTTTCGACTAGATACCTCGCACTAGACACCTCTGGTTCCCTTTTCACGTTTCCCCGCACACGATCTATAAGGACACACTGCCCCCCCGACTCCAGAAACTATACCCTCGGGGATTCTACCCCGAGGAGGAAAGACGAGTATGAGGTAAGTAAAGGACTTTCGAATCCATGTATTGGATGTGCGCGAATGTTGTCCCCCTCCCTTCCCCTCTTTTTCCCTCCCTCTACAGGGTACATCAGGGTCCGCAACCAAGGTATGGCGAAGATCTGAAGCCTTACCATGTCTAATACACGAAACAGACCAGCGCTGCAAGGTGGCACCTAAGCACGCCTGCAAACTACTCACGTAGCAAACAAACCTGTAGAACTAGTATGATCTGATGAAAAGTGATCACTCTTAACCCAGGCTGCGCGAATGAACCTATGTCACAGATGAATCAAAACTATGAGAGAATGTGCATGTGTGACTGAAGCATTGACTCAACGGGTCGAAGGACCGAGAATGCAAGAAAGTGCGACACAATGGTACTTCCCTTTTCTTTTTCCTTTTTCTCGAAGCATGTCCCCTCTACCCTGTCTAATGCTCAAACTGCATGATTTCAAGATTCTAACGCAGACCCGTGAATGTCCTTTACTGTGTAATGCACTAAATAGCCTTCCTTAAATACACTGCCACTCTCTCTGTCGCACGTGTACTATTTAGCCTGCCGTTGCACTCTCTCTCTCTCTCTCTCTCTCTCTCTCTCTCTCTCTCTCTCTCTCTCTCTCTCTCTCTCTCTCTCTCTTCACACTCCCACTCTTCCGAGCGTTTAGCCCCGAAATTGACAGACTGCCACCCCTAGCACACCACCCAATTGGCTTCAAATACCAACGGTATTTGCTCAAAACTCGTCTTTAATAAAATCACCCTAATACTGTGTCACCACCTCTCCTTTCCGGAAATGTTTTGATGAAATCGAGAATTGGTCATAAAGGAAAGGACAGGTAAGCTGACTGAGGTTCCCTAAATCTGACCCGAAATGAGGGAACTACATGTCAGCGGCTACTACTAAGGAATAAAAGTGCCTCAGATAACGCGCCCCTCCCCGTCCCAAATTGTCGCGATACCCAAAACCATAAAGGTAACCGAAACCCCCCATCTTCTCAGGACGCTCCCAGTATTGCGTTCAGTTGCCCCCCCCCCATCAACGTTTTCTATGTACCTAGGTGTCTTCCGATGAGACCCCTGTCTTCTCTAATTTAGTAATCAGGCCATGAGAGGCTGCATAGGAACCAGAATGATGTTTTACAAAGTTAAAGTTTAGACCGAAGCGAAGAAAATCATTACAATGGACCTCGTCGAAAGTGAAAATGTTTAGTTAAAGGGCGGAATGCATTGGTAATATGAAAAATGTTTAGCCTATGTTCGTCCCACAGCAAGATGCCTATTAGTACCATGCTGATAGCTCACACCACCCTTTTTGTAAATATAGACCCCTAGAGAACGGTTTAGCATTGTCAGGCTTGTATTACAGAGGTGGGTCCCCATCAGATGAACTGTCGTGATTATATTAAACAGTTGTGAAGGAAAGCCATAGTAAATCCAGCAGGCTCACCATCGATCATTTATATGTCAGTTGTGAACCCTAAATATAACGGACGTCTCTATTCTCATTTACCTGGAGCTGGGAGAGAAATAGACTTATGTGATTACTTTCCTCTACCAATTCTCTAAAGACTGTCTTTTCAAACTCCTTCAAGGGTACGGCTGTTGGAGGAAAGAAGGACCGGATGTGGGAGCACGTGGCCTGACTACGGACTGTGGAACGTCTGTGACATGGGCCAAGGCGAGACCGCGACAGAACAGAGCTACAGGACGAGGCACTACCTCCAACAAAGTGAGAAGAAAGGGCTAACCTGATGCCCCCGCTCTATGTTCGAATGTGTGCCGAAAGGTCCCCGCTCTCTAGACTCGGTCATGAGCCCGCCTATCTGAAGTCTCTCGTTCCCCTAGTTTGTTCCTGATTTGGCCTTGCTCCATCCCCCTTTTTCTCCGACCTACCCTATGGACTATTTTGTACACTCTTCTTCCACCTGAACTTTTGACTATTGATCCCAAAGGACACCGGGCGAGAAAGACCCTTTTTCTGACCAGAAACGCGAGGAAAGGGTCGTGCTCTGCAACACGGAACTTAGAATAGAGCTGGACTCGTAGCTCCACCGCCGGTGCTCCACAGTGCCAACGGAAGACGAAGAATTGCTGAAAGCTTACTAAACCTCGAACATTCCCGATCATTTCTGCCACGTCTCGTTTCTCTCCCAGCCAACATTGTATTGATGATGTAACAATCCATCAGTTCGCCTTATGAAATGTACTCACTGCTCTGCATTGCATTACTATGACTTTCCTGCTAAACAAGTTTATCAAAGTTTATCCAATAGGTCCGCCTCCTGAAAACTAGAAATCTCAAAATGTATTGTTTACAACTCTTTCATCTAGGGTTCCTACCGTTTTCTTTCTCATGCCCACCACAATAGAACCGAGTAGAAAATGAACCAGCAA
Organism: Lissotriton helveticus; assembly: GCF_964261635.1. Taxonomy (NCBI): domain Eukaryota; kingdom Metazoa; phylum Chordata; class Amphibia; order Caudata; family Salamandridae; genus Lissotriton; species Lissotriton helveticus. Next base: position 375,252,241 of record NC_136072.1, on the reverse strand, counting down.
GATGTCTTGAATATGTTAAAGGGAGGACTGTTGAAAATTAGTACGGTTTGGTGAACATTATCTGCGCCATCTTGCCTCTTCCCCTGATGCCACACTTTTGTCGTGCGCACCCGCCATTTTAAGATGCCCTGATCAGAACGAACCCTCTTGCATGCCCCTGGCCCCTGACATAGCCCTTCACCCTCACCAAGCCCGCACGCTGACCAACCCTCCCTGCTTGCACCTGCCTTGAATCATAAACCCCTCTTCAGCGCTGCTCTGCCCCAGGCCCTCATCCTGTTCCCAGCGCAACACCTCCCTTCTTCCCTTTCATGATCCCCGGCCCTTAGATGCAAACCCCCTTTTCCCCGTGTGCCCGTTTGTCTTCCTCGTTCCCAGGCCGACACCCAGCTCTGCCGATACTGTTCCTTGCCCCTCCCCGTACAATAGAAAGCTTCCCCCATCAAGGGATCCCCTGGTTGATCAAAGCCCCCACCCCATGAGATCCGATCGAACCCCGCATTCCATGAATTGACGGAATATCCAGCTGCGCGATACTCATCACCTGTTGTGACCAGGATGGGGACCTCTACTGTAAATATGTGTGGGAACGGGCCCGGAGGGGGGTTTCCGGGAATGTCTTTCCGTACATCAAAGCTTTATCATGAGTATGTAAACTGTAATAAAAACCGCAAACACTGTATATAAGGGGCCAGGCCTCAAACATAAGTTAGAGCACCTCAGAACGATACCTGCTGTCCGTTTTGCTGTGTTCTCCTCCGGAGAGAATAAAAACCTTGTTTCCTGCTTTCCAGTCTCCAGCGCCTGCCTCTTCATTTATTAAATAATTCGAGGGTCACAGAGGCAATACCGCCGGGCAAATATCGATTGTCCCCGACCCAAACCTCTAAATTAACAGTACCCATATTTGCTGAAGGAACCTCACTTGATCAAATTGGGACGATCCATGAGTCTCTTTTTAATAAAATCAAATCTTTTTTTATTGAACCCGTAAAAGGATGGAAAAATGGCCCAGCACAAACTAGGACCAAATGGTATGACAAAACTTGTCGCATTGCCCATAGCTCCCTGTTAACTGCTATCAAATCCAAATCAACTGTGGAAATAAGGTTAGCAAGGGTTAATTATAGGAAAGTACTAACAGAGGCAAAAACTAAATGGGATGAGCAGCGCTGGTTAGACTTATATCAGGCAAGTACCTCATCTAACCAACAAAAATTCTGGGAGGTTGTAAAATGGGGAGGGACAGGTGATCTGCATGTTCCGGTTAACTATGTCCCAGCTGAGCAATGGGTCAAGCATTATGAGGTGCAGTTCAGTGACACGGAACGGATCTCCCTTATTATTAGGGAAGATGCCAGTGTACAGTCTGCGGTGCCCTCACTTGATCACATTGTCTTTACTGAAATGGAAGCTATTTCTGCTCTTAAACAAGTGCAGAATGGTAAAGCCCCAGGTATGGACTGTATCCCTGCGGACCTTTTTAAGTATGACCAAGCGCACTGGGTCCCGTACATAACAATTCTAGCGAATGCAATAGCCAGGGGAACTAGGATCCCCAACTCATGGAAAGGGGCCGAGATTTTGCCCGTGTACAAAAAAGGGGACAGAACTGATGCGGGAAACTACCGACCCATCAGTCTTATTGATGCCATTCAAAAGGTAATAGCCAGAATGTTGCTAGGGAAAATCCACTCATGGATGACAGAAGCTGATATTCTGTCTCCATTGCAGGCGGGTTTTAGGGCACATATAAGCACAGTTGATCAGACATTAAGATTTGTCATGATCTATTGGAAAACTGTGTTCCTGAGAGGTGGCACGATTTTCGCTGCATTTGTGGATCTCAAATCAGCGTTTGATTTGGTCCCCAGAGGGAAGATGTGGGCAGCTCTGAGGAGGATGGGTGTTCCAATTGCACTCCTAGAACTTACCATCAGGATGCATGAGGGGAATTTTGCTAGAGTCAGATGGGGTCGCCAGGGCCAGGTCACAGATTCCTTCCCCGTGACCCGTGGAGTGAGACAGGGCTGTGTCCTGGCCCCTACCCTATTCATACTCTTCATTAACCAAGTGGTTAAGTTCCTCTCAGATACCCCCACTGATGCTCCTTCACTGGGTGGGACAAAATTTCCCCTTTTAATATTCGCAGATGATACTCTTATACTGGCTAAAACACAGAAGGGCTTACAGGCAGCTATAAACAAATTCGTAGACTTCTGTAATGAGAACGATCTAGAAATCAACATCAATAAAACCAAGTTCATGGTCCTGACAAAAAATAAACCACTGCGGGGCCATGTTTCAATGAATGGGTCTAGTCTGGAGCAGGTAGAGGCAATGACATATCTTGGTGTCACAATAGATTATAGGTTAAGATGGAAAGAGCAAATTGCGGCGCTTAGTCTGAAATTCGCTCGCTTGTCCGGTTGCTTAGTGAAAGAGCAGCGGTGTTCTTTGACCAAAAGAGTATTGCCCGCTCTCAAAATTTATAGTGCTAAAATTAGCTCAGCCATATTATACGGGGCTGATATTTGGGGTTGTGTGGACTTGGCTGTCCTAGACAGGATTCAGAATAAATTTTTTCGAAATCTAGTGAGTCTCCCTCCCTCAACACCAGTCCTACCACTCTTGATGGATATGGGCTTTTACTCCATCAAACATCAAGCCCTTTATAGGATGGTGGCGTTATGGAGACGCATATGGTCCACCCCTGAACTTGCCATGTTTGCTCAAGAATTACAGGATGTGAGAATGCAACAGGGGGCGGGTGATATACTATGGTTTAAGCTAATTAGGAACACTCTGATTGAAATGGGTCTTCCCTTGCTTTGGTCTGAGCCGGGCTCTCATACCTTTCCCACAAAGAAAGATTTTAAACTTCTCTTTTGGTCTACGGTAAAAGAAGAACACGTTGCTCTTTCGGAGAAACCGAACTTGACAGGCCAGTTCTTGCTTTATAAAGCAGTCCCCCATACAGAGACCTATTGGGATGTTATCCTTAAAACATTGGATAGGAAACTATACCACCAGTTTCGTGTAGGTACACTGCCACTAAGGGCTTTTACTAGTGGCTGGCAGAAGTCAGAGTCATCCTTCTGTCCCTGTTGTACCGACTGTAAAGAAACATTAGGTCATTTTCTATTTGTATGTACTGCTTACCGTGAACCACGATACAAATGGCTAAAACCTATATGCACAAGACTAAACACCCGAGTGAGTAGTGAAGCATTGTATATTTTGAGAACTAATACTGCTGAATGGCTATCCATTGGAAAAGCCAAATTCCTTGGGTGGGCCTGGTTAATAAGGGTTAAGTCAGTTCGTAGCTCCTTGATCAGAATAACCTAAATAGTATGTTAGCCCACTATATTATGGTCTGACCAGTATTGACGATCTGCTTTTTCTTTTTCTTATATAAATATATATTCTAATGTTTTAATAATTTTCCCTTGACGTCTTTATATGTACGTTTAATTGAGTTTTTTAACTATTTCTTGCTATTTTCTTGTTTAGTTTGTTTATAAATATTTATGACTTTGTTAAACTAATTGTATTTTTTGTTTACATGTATGTCTTTTTTGAAGAATAATTCGAAATAAAGACGTTAAAAACTGAAACTGAGAATAGTGCTCTAAGTGAATGAGTCCCAAAGGTATCAGGGACTAAGCTCTATATGAGTATTACTTATAATTAATTATCCTGTTTTTCTGTCTTTACTGTTTTTTTTTACAGATTAATAACAGTTGGAAAAACATTTATTATCCTGTCTGTACTTATTTTAAATAAGGATAAAAATGGAAACTAGGTTATTTTTTTAGTCATTCTTGAGTGATGTTACTTTCACGACTGCTATGCCAACGGCTGTACCCATTGACAGGTAAGGGGATTAAAAGAAAGGCATTTCAGAAATGAAGCTTAAACTGGAGTAAATGTGTACAAGGTCGATATTGAAATTTGTCTGCTTTCATATACGTATATTGGTTTATCGTCTGAGGGTGTTCAAATTATTGAAACCTGTCTGGCATTCAAGTAAGAGTGAATATTTATAGGTTAAATACATTTGGCAATACATTCGTTTTACCTTAATTTTTCAGCAAAACCCAAAATAAATGTGGATAGATACGGATAAAATTATCAAAAAATAAATATGGCTAAATCCATATGTAAATATCAACAAATAACTTAAAGCGGGACCCCTAGTTATAATTGTGCTTAAACTCTAAGGGGCAGATTTACAAGCCCCGTACGCCACATTTGCGCCGCTGTTGCGTCACTTTTGTGACACAGCGATGGCGCAAAGCCAGCGCCATGCTGCGGAGTATTTACAACATGACGCATCTGGGTGATGTGTCACGTTGTAAAGCCCTGTGCCACATATGGGCCTTCTGGCACGGGGGAATGGGGGAGGGGGGGGCGTACCGGTGCCGGAACACCTCGGAAAAGTGGCTGAGTGAAATCTACAAGATTTCACTCAGTCACTTTTACGGCCATGCTGCGTCAAAACCCTGCGTCTGCTTGAAGCAGGCGTAAGGATAGGCACGGCATGTTAGGCATAGGGGCACCCCGAGCCTTGCTGGAGCTGCATCGCGCTTGTGATGCAACTCCAGCAATGCGCCGCCTTTCTGCCGGGGGATGTGATAAGTCCGTGCACCACCGTGCGCCGCATTGTAAATGCGGCGCATCAGTGGTGGCGCACAGGTGGTTTGGTGTGTCACAACTGTTCTGGCGCTTCCCTGCTGATTAGCAGAGATGCGCCAGAAGTTGTAAATGTGGCTTGAGGTTGAGGGGAGTTGTATCTGTCTCTTCGACGGGGCCTATAAACAAGAGGAAACTCAGAAAGGGTTTGAAGTTGGGGCAAATATTGTTGACTCTATGCATGGGGTGGAGATCAGAGTACCTTTGGGCACAGACCCCCGGATTAAAGACCACCACGTTACTGATGTGGAGAACTCTATTCTAACTCATTTTGTGACTTTCCTTGGGACACTCAAAGAGGGCCTATCTATCATTAAAAATGCATTAGAGGCAATGTTAACTAAACTGACTTCTATAGACTTGCACTTGAGTAAACTGAGGGAGCTTAAAGATGACAAGATTAAGAATAAGGATAACGGTCCTCGTAAAATGACTCCGGACGACCAAGTTGCAACTGTCCACACATAAGCAGGACCGCCCAATGGAGTTCAAAACTCTGCCCTACATCAAGGGATCGCAACATCTGATCTTAATAAGTTAGCTCTCAATAGTGACAAGTTAGGGTTGAGTGCCCAGGCTAGCTCCATAGGGCCCCAGCCACAGCTGGAAGCCGGAAGAAAAAACTAACCTCTGCCTGTAGAGTGCTGCAGAATCAGTCCTCAGGTGTACAGGGAAGCAAATGTAGGCTCCATTTACCCCCGGAGGCCACACCCTTGTCAACAGTGTTAGAATGGGTTCCTTCTTTGAAAGACAACATTTATAAGTCCCCGGATGAACTGATCCGCAAAGTTAAGTTTTGGTCCCGGATGAACCAATCCGCAAAGTTAACTATTGGTGTTCAAGGCTGCCAGACTGAGGGGTCAAAGCAGTATCACACATTATTATAGCCAGGCGTGTGGGTTGGGTCGGTCAGGGTGTGAAGACAGTTGATGGAGATTGTGTTGTTGTCAATTTCAATCAGGCTAACATAGCTTGCCTTCTGTTTAGAGGGTCTGAGAATCCTGGGTTGGGAGAGATTAGAGCATTACCTTTGGGGCTCTTCTATCGCCCACCTGTGAGAAACCTAACTGAGAATTGTATGTCACTGTGTGGTCATCCCACAGAAAGGACACACACAGGGCAAGGTACTATGCGTTTGCCAAGACAGATTCACCTGCCCAATCAGACTCCAAACCCACAACCGACATGTTGGTTAACATCTGGGAGTGTCCCAGGGCCTAGACCAATTGGTAACACATTAGAACTGTGTAGTAATGATGACACACTCGTGAGTTGTAATCCAAGTAGGTTTATTCACTGGTAGTATCAATAAGTCCTTAACAACAAGTAGGTCATCATTAACAGGTAGATAAGGTCTGTAGGGCAACCTGTAAGCTCATATCAACAGCCCGCCAGGAGCAGCCTGCTAGCTGCTCAGCACAACTCACCAACTGTCACTCCTCATCCAGTCACCCAGGCATTCTACTCAAGGTCCACTCACCAACATCCAATACAGAAGACACACACACAGGATGAGCAGCTAGAGCAGAGGAACATAGGGAATAAAACATCATGTAAGAACAATACATATCTCTTCCATTTTTAACATAAGAATGAACGAAACCAATGCATAAACTATAAACATAAAAATACAGTTATAGTAAATAGTCCATAACCCAAAGATGAAGGAAACAACAGCCACATCATAAAGTGGCAATGAACTATATAAAACAGAGTCAAAAGCCCAGAACCAGGGATGATGGAAACTCCGCACCACGAGAGGGAAAGGAACCAAAGACAATAGGGAAAGATGGATACAGAATACAATACCCATCTCCCTCCTCAAATACTGAAAATAAACATAAGATGTGAGTTCTCCAAGAAGGAGACTAGTCATGTGGACAAAGGGGACTGAAACACAATGTCCTGCCCCCAACTTAACCAAGGGACAACAATTTAAAGTACGAACTCTCCATGTAGAGAGAAAAGTCATAGTGAACTAAAAGGACAAAAACCCAAAGTCCTGCCCCCACAATTAACAAGGGACAACATATAAAAATTTAAAGCGTGGACTAAAGGGACTAAAACCCAATGTCCTGCCCCTACCATCTACAAGGGACAACATGTAAAAACGTATGTGCTCTCTATGTAGAAAGACAAGTAATGTGAACTAAAGGGACTAAAACCCAATTTCCTACCCCCACCATTCAAACAGAAAAATCTTACGCAGTGAGGGAGGAGCTACGCTTGCAACCAAGATGGCCGCATAGGTTCCCGGCTCCGCCGACCTCCGTCCCCCGCTGGATAATCCTGTTACAAATCCTGACTTTCCACCCTGCCTCCGGGTGTGTGAATCCCTACGTATCATTTTGGTGCAATCCGGGATTTTTACCAGCTTTCTGGACGAAGTTACGTCGAGTTTTGAATTTGGGCCTACACCAGCTTGTGAGCCGGGGACTCAAGTACTTGCCCAGCCGGATTCCGGTTGAATAACAACGGCTGTCGGTGATCATCAGGGTCTGGTCCTTGGACGTGGAAAAAGTTTCGAGCCCGATTTTGACGGCGGTTGTTTCTCTAGCATTCAATCGATGGAGGGTTAACGGGGCACAACAGTGCGCAGAGGGTGTGGGTCCCTGGCCCGGAGACCCGGTCTCGCCCCCGCCTGTGTTTTCCGGGTCGGGGACTCCGCTTGGCGCCGGAACCTGGACCGCGACCGTGGTAAGTCCCTGGTCTCCCTCTGTGACAGCCCGTCCCAGAATTACTCGATTCCCCCGAGGAAAGCCGGGACTCGGGGGGGGGGGGGGGGCGTGAACATGGGTGTCTCGGAACAAGGTTCCGTGGGACGTGCTGAGTCTGAACCGTCGATAAAATCTGTATTGGCAGCGCTCTGGGCTTTCCATTCCCAGGTGGAGTCCATTGTCCGGAAATCGATTGCAACTGCACACAGCATCGGCCAAGTGGGACCGGACCCTACCCCGTCTCAATATCCTGATCAGTCCATATCACCCACGGCAGTCCCCGTAGCAGCGATGGGCCCCGTGCCACGAGTGGTGTCGGAGCTTCATTCTACAGTGATGGCTGATGATCGTGTACTCGATGTGCCTCGTGGATCGCCAAGCCCTTCAACATCGCCTTCCGGGCTGGTTTTCATTGTCGCTCCCCTACCAGACGCTCGTGCTCGGAACTTTCTGTGGAATGGTTCGGTGTCTTATCCCTCTTCGAAGTCTTCCATATCCTTACAGGGATAACAACGCAGCGTGCTTATATCGATGAGGGTCACCGTTGTCACCGATGGAACTTCTAGGGACCTTATAACTTTGCCTCGACCCACATGGAACTTTCCTGAACCATTTTCACATTTTGGCTATCCTGTGGAAGAGACAGTCTGTTTGGAAGGGGCCCGTATGATTGACTGGAAGGGTCAAGGTTGAGACTAACTGTCAGGGTTTGGCACCATAGGTTTTTGAACTGGGTTCAGTTGCCATTGTGTTGACAGGAGGCAGGGTGGTGTTTACTGTTTCCCCTATTTCGTTTTTCGCTATGCTTGCCTATAGAGTTTTGTGTTTATTATGGGGATGTTTGGTTCTGGCGGGGTGAGGGGGGGGCCGGGGGCCCGTATTGAGATGCTCCTCCTCCACTTTTTTTGTACTTTTAGGGACTAGTTAGCTGGGGCGACAGGCACACTACTAGTGGGGTTGGGCTGTAGCCATCTGCAGGGGAGCAGGGTGGGGGGATGTTTTTTTTTTTTTCTTATTTTTGTTTCTATGGCCCTTTTCTTTTCCTACCTTTTTCTCTTCTTACACGAGATGTGGGTGAATTATCCTGAGCAGCGCTGTTTTTCATATCTGGGTGTCATGGGCTCCTTTTTAAATATCCTGATTTTGTGGGTGGACAGGCTCTGAGGGCCCCAGCCTAGCGGGGTGGTGGATTGTTATGTCATTGCTCCTGTTAAATTTTCTCTAGTGTTGATGTCTTAGTAATCGCTTAACTGAGATGTATCGCTTCAATCTTTCTGCATGTTCCCCTCCGTAATGTGTTTTGTTGTGTGATACCAGATATGTCCACTTCACACTCTTGCTTTCTTCAATTAATAAAAACATATATAAAAAAAAACCTTACGCAGTGTAAGATGAATCTCGAATCCTCCTAGTGCACGAGTGTGCCTTGAAATGTGAAATGCAAAAAGTAATCTCCAATGTCTTTCGATTAAGGAATGGTTTATTTTGAACCAATCTTCTAAATGTTAAATCAAATGCTGCATAAATTCAAAACAAATCACTGCATTGCTGCAATTCAAAGGAGGTATGTGTTTACACGTCATTCATAACTGCATCCCCTATGCATTTCGAGTGATGCTCTTCATCAGGGGGAATGTCTGAAAAGAAATAAGAAGAATACAGGAGATATAGCGCGGGGTAGGAGCTAAAGTTGTCACAATATACTATTCAATTTGGTGCTAGAACCTTAAACTCAGAACATGCCAAGTGAATAGAAACATACTACTACCTATGTAAAAAAAAGGCGTGGATACGATGGTGACCAAAAAGTTCTGTGTGGTATTCTAATGTGCTGGAAGGAACCCCAAAAGAAACCCACACTCGAGTTGTGGGATAGAAAATAAATCGCTACTGTGTATTAAAAAGGAAGAAGTAAAGAGATCCCAAGAAGACTAAAATCGTCATGTGCTTTTTACAAACGAACTGCGTGATTCAGAGCGTGCTCCTAATGGGTGAAAATGGTCCAGATTTAACAAGTCCACATGTGAAGCCCAGTGAATAAAATGACATCCTGTAAAATGCGAACACCAAGTGTAACAGCTTAGATTCAGCTTACCGCGTAGCAAGAACAGCGTGCATAGTCGGTCAAACGTGCTCTCCAGTGATCCGCAAAGCGCCGGTGTGTCATGTTACACGCCGGAAGCAAAAGCGGCGTTTTCAGTGAACGTGCGGTAAACATGAAAAGAGGACTGTAGTAAATACACAATGTGAACTGAAGACCAGTGTGTTAGGGATAAATAAAGTTATGTGAAAAATTAAGGGGAAAACACGATACAAATGCAATAGAACCGAAAAAAGAAACAGAAAACAGCCGCTTAAAAAGGAAATAGGAGTGTGAAGAGGGTGATGTAATAATGCATACATGTTAGAGAAATTGTCAACTAAAAACAGTACAATGAATGGGAACCAGGTAAAAACAGAAATAAAACATGGTGAACAATTTGTACTAACCATTCGCACAATGTCAGTCAGTTACGTTTTCTGATTCTGGAAGTCGTGAACAAAGTTCAAGAACAGACAATAGGAAATTTCGTTTACAAAGAGAACTTTATTGGATGCATAAACTGAATTCCATCCATCCGAAGGGCCTCAATGAGAGACACTGAAAATGCAGCTTTTACTTACGGCGTGTAACATGACACACCGGCGCTTTGCTGATCACTGCAGAGCACGTTTGACCGACTTTACACCACATCCCCAGGTAGGGGATGTGGTGTATATCAGAAAAGGAGTCCATTGTAAAAAATGATGAGAGACATTCAGTGGACCTGTTGTTATTGATAAGGTTTGTGGGAGTACAGTCAGAGTGAATGGTAAAAAGTTGGTGGAATGTTGCTAGGGTGGTGAAGTGCAAGGGTGAGCAGGATGTGAGTGGTATCCAGACAAGGAAGTTGGGGGAACAAGGGGATAGTGCTTGTTCTGGTCCTGGCATGGCCAACTCAACTAGTTCTAACGGTCTTCCCAAACCTGTTGCCCAGGGAGGGAGGACTGATCCAGTCATGGTGCCAACCGCATTTCACCTTCTTCTCATGATAACAGTGCGGGAGTACGCAGGAGTGAACGGATGAGACGGTTACTGGGTTGCCGGGTCTGGTGGCTCAGTGGAATAGTGCATCCACTGCAGGGACCTGTGTTCGACCTCATTGTCACAGGCTCAATTCCCGGTGGGTTCACTCAGCCTTTCATCCAGCTGAGGAAGATAAAATGAGTACCATTGAGTTGGGTAATAGTAAAAATCTGTTATTCAGAGCCAAGATACCCAGATAGGGGTGAACGTGCACTTTAACAAAATCACATGTTATGTTACTGTTAAGGTATAGGTGACTCTGCCACCAGGTCTCCATAGTTACTTTTCTGGTATGTTACAGTTCCCTTAATGGTTTAAGAGTTCCTTTTATGTTAGGTTACAGTTCCTTAAAGAATTTAGATTAGTTGTTTCTTGGCTTTAGTGTTTTTTTCATGTAATATGTTTTTGTTTTTTTCTTTGTTCTAGGTTTAATTAATGTACACTTTATGGTTTTTCTTTTGTATAATCAGGGGGGATATTGTTGTTGGATGTGTATGTAAGTGAGAAGTATATGTAAAGGGAAAAGTAATGTAGTATTGCGTCATGACCAAAGTGTTCCATGGAAAATGGAACGCTTTTGTGATTGCGCAATCTTGTCAGACGGTCATTTGAGACTGGGTGAACCAGTCAGGTTGTTGACCACGGCAGCTCAGTTGATAATAAAGATCTTATCTACACATTCACGTCCAAGTGTCATTCCTGTGATAAGAGATCATTACACATATCAAATCCTGTCATCTGCTGTGGGAAATATCACAGCACTAATTTATAGAGCATGCTATATCTTTTGGGTCAGTGGTGGATGTGTTAATGATGTAGGTGTAAGTGTTCCCTGAAGAGGCGGCAAATGATTTCTTTCCCTACGTGTAATTTTTGTGCTTGTTTTAAATCTATTCATTTATGTGTATTCCTGCCTCTTGCCGTCTTCATTCTTCATAGTTTTAATTTGTTAGTATTGTATGTTTCACTTTCATGTGGGCCACACAAGGGGGCCTATTACGATTGCGGATTTCCCGCATCCTCTGGGCCGGCGGTGGCTTCCGCGGATGCTTGAAAGACTCACCGCCAAATTAGGATGGCTGGTGGGTCTTGCAATCTGTCCGCCGCTTTTCCGCCGCGGTCGCCTTCCGACCGCGGCGGAAAAGCATTAACATGGCTGTCGGTGTCTATCAGACACCGCCAGCCATATTAGGATGGAGTAGAAAGTATGCTTTTCCACGGCGGCTTTTCCGCCGTGGAAAAGCATGTGGACCTTCACTTTGGGGGCCCGTTGCAGGCCCCCTGGATGAAGGGGAGTGGGGGGTGCACATGGGGTGTACCTATGGTACCCCCCTGCATTTGCGTGAACAAAGCGGCAGGCACCGCGCGGTGCCTGCCGCTTTGTGCGCGCAAATGCCGTGCATGCATTTTTAACATTGCGGCGGGTGCAGCTTGAAGCTGCACACGCCGCAATGTTAAAGATTGAGGATGTGACCGCCACCCTGGCGGTCACATCCTAATCTGCACGGAGGGACCGCCGCTGCCCCTGCGGACGGTCCCTCCCACTCTATGGTGGCGGACGGACTCAGGTCGGTCCGCCATCATAATCGGCCCCAAGGTGTTTTGGGGTTTAATAGCTGCTATTGTGACATTTTTAGGTGGAGTGAACATGATTTCTCTAAACTCATCTGTATGCCTCAACATATAAAATTGTGGCATGTTTCGATGCCCATCATGTTACTGCCTCAGTTTCGATGCTGATAACTTGTGTGGTACTATGACGTAAACGTGTTTTATGTACACCAGTGTTTCCCAAACTGTTGTTCGCAGACCCCTAGGGGTCCGTGACACATTCCCAGGGGGTCCTCAGGCAGCAGTTTTAAAAGCACTGCAAAGTTTCAAGTATAATTATTCGTTTTCGAGCAACAATAAAAGTGTCAAGATAACATCAGTGATTAATGTTTCTGCTGGAGAGAGATGAGTTTTGTCCAGTGGCAGGTTGGCTTATTTAATGTAGCACAGAGGGTTAATATGCCTCTTGCAACGAAAGTGTACCTGCATTTTTTTTTTTAACTGTCTTTTATCTGCATACAGTGGGTTACTGCTTTTGTCACAGAGATTCTTTAGTTACTGTGCAGTTTTTAAGTGACAATCGTGATCTAGCACAGTGACGTATAAACTGGCACCAAAAAGATGTTTGCAAACTGCATGGTACAAGATACTAACATGTTTTTTCCCAGTCTTTCATTATCCTGATGCTGCTAAAATAGTTTATTTGAATGGAAATAAAGTTTCATTGTCAAAGTCAATGCTAAACACTGTGTTATGCCTACCAGTATGAATGACATCTGAATAGTACAACTTGTAGTCGCCTTTGCCTTATGTAACATTTTCTATACACTGGTTTACATTGTCTCTATGGGGCAGATTTACAAGGAAAGTGACTCAGTGAGTGCTGCAAGCCATTTGGCTGTGCCGCACTTAGTCATTTTCAATGCACAGAGATGCAACATAATTACCACTGTATGTTGCATCTCAGTGCTCTCCCTGCTCCGGTGCACAAACTGCTGCCATGCGCTGGCACAGGCACCCTTGCACCATGGTGCAAGGATGCCTGTGTTGTGGGGAGATTGTTTATGTGCAGGTAGGATTCACTTTCTGCACATAAACAATCATTAGATGGGATTTCATATTCCTAAACAACGAGGAGAAATGAATACATATCTTCTTGTTGCGCCTCCCTACGCCTCCCTTGGGGAGGTGCAGCATTCAGACGCATTTCCAGATTTACAATTTCTCGTAAATCTGGAACTGTGCCTGGTTTCATGGGTGTTGCGTGGGAACACTCACAGCAAAACCCATTGGACGCACCTTTCACACAAAGTGCTGCGTGCAAAGGGGCCATATTTACAAGAACAGGAAAAGTCACGCAGGGTGGCTTTTCCTGTCCTTGTAAATATGGGGCACTAAAATGCGTTGCCGAAGCGTTACTTTTTGTGACGCACCGGTTGCGCAAGGGTCTTGTAAATCTGCCCTATATGTGTGTGTGTTATAAAGTGCTCTGAAATCCTACAATGGTATGACAGATGCTATAAAACAAATGAAATACATGTGACAGAGGGACTATGGAGAGATGAGAGGCACTGTTGGAGGGTGATAATAAGGGAATCATTGAAGAACCTCAACAAAGATTGTTGTATCCTGGTGCATAGTAAGGTCATCATTTACTATTCTTTAAAAGCTAATACAATTCAATATATAATGATAAATGTGTTGTAGAATGCGCTATTGTTTCCTAAATTGTCTTGGTGGAAGAGCCTCCCAAAGCCCTCTTTGTAGTGGTTCGACTCACTCACTGCACTTGGTGTGCACGGTATGGGGACTGGCCTGAAAACATTTGCAAGGGCTTCTTTGGATTTCCAGTCTTGCCCTGGCAGGAGCAGGAGCCTTGTACTGTGAAATAAAACCAACCGTTTAAAAGTTAGTCACGAAGATGCAGCACCAACCTTACCAATAAAGTTTTTATTTTTTTGCAGATTCTTTCAATATAAAATACTAAAATCCTTAGTAATTCGACTATTTGTTTTGTGTGCACACCTGTGTTTATTTTTTTCGAATTACTGTTTTAATGTTTGAAATTTAAATCTTACAGATCGCTTGGGGGTCCCCGGCTTCCAGTGATCACTCAAAGGGGGGCCTCAGGAGCCAAAGGTTTGGGAACCACTGATGTACACCACTCTCGAATGTACTTTGCAATTGAATAATGTTTATGTTTTTATCAATATACACTGCTGTTTGTCCAGTTTGTTCAGGTTAGTTCTTTATTTTTTTGTAGTTGTTATTGGGCACAACGTGGTCATGATTCAGCAAAATGTTTATATTTGGTCGTTTATCTTTGGGCATCTCCGACTCCGATCTTATTATGTTCTCAGAGGTGAGTTTGGAGGATTCTGTTTGTTCGGTTGTTTCTAATCCCTTGGTACGATCTTGCTGTTTTTGTGTCAGCACTTTGTATGACATCCCTGCCCATTTTTTTCTGACTATTTGGCTTAGGAATATCTTTTACATTGTCTACTTTTTGACTATGGTTATTTTCCTAATTCCTTGTTCACTTGAGTTGTGATTACTTTTTTTGTCGACCAGAGCCAAAAACACTGCAAATTCGACTTGAACCAAAAAGTGTTTTCGGTGGTCTCTAAAACTCTGCCAATCCAATGAATATTCTGTTAGGAAGAAAAAATCATACTTCTTAAGAAATGAAAGGAGTGAAATAGAGACCCCCTCATTTTCTTTTATTTCACCGATGTTAGGTAGAATAATCATATAGATGATTTCGATTGATATTTGGGTGAGAATATTCTCATGGTGTTAACTTTGTTACGATCAGGATATTTGTATCTTCATTTTCTAAAATATTACAAACGTCTCTTGTGTGGCCCTGTGTTGATCTTGTATACAACAAGTTTGCTTGTACAACACAAAGGAGAACGGGTGAGTGGGGAAAGTTTGCGCTGGAAAGAAAAAATTATTAATGCAAAACACTATTTGGTAAGCTCAAAAAGGATCAGATACTGGTCACCCAACCAGGATCAGACAAAGTGTGACTCCAAAGGGGCCACTTTTGTACAATTTAAACCATGAACATTAGATCCTGAGCTAAAGAAAAGTAATTCAATCAAGATATCAAGTCCCAATTTTTGTGAGTTTTTCCGTTTTATTCTTCTTTGATCTCTTAGTAGAGTATATCCAATCTTCACACGTACAAAAACAACCGCTGCCAACACGTGTTTCGTCAAGGTCATCCAAACCAAATGACTTCGTCAGGGCCTGGAAATTTCATGAAGCTGTAATGTAGAAATCCAGAGATAATAACTCCCAATTCACAATCTGCAACAAAATTAGACATGCAACATATGGCGTATTAGTCAATTTCAAAGGTGTCCTGTCCGTCCAAACACAAACAAAAAAAGGCAGTTCTTGTCCCAAATATCCAGGGACTCGGTAGTTCAATATTTTCCCGATAGGAAGGTTACCTCCGAGTACAGAGATCCACAGAGACAAGTTCCCCAATGTAAACCGGCGTGCAATGAAACTTTATTTCCATTATCTCTGGATTTCTACATTACAGCTTCATGAAATTTCCAGGCCCTGACGAAGTCATTTGGTTTGGATGACCTTGACGAAACACGTGTTGGCAGCGGTTGTTTTTGTACGTGTGAAGATTGGATATACTCTACTAAGAGATCAAAGAAGAATAAAACGGAAAAACTCACAAAAATTGGGACTTGATATCTTGATTGAATTACTTTTCTTTAGCTCAGGATCTAATGTTCATGGTTTAAGTTTGCTTGTAGATGTATTTATTTTTAGATAATGCTCACGTTTACTATTCAATATTGATTGTGCCAGTCTTCAAATAGCCATGTGTGCCAATTTGTAAAACACTATAAGGACAGCGCCCAAAATCTTTTCTTAGGAGATCCTGGCCAATATCCACAACACATGAGAACAGACACCAGCCAAAGGCTTTGGCGCTCTCGATACTCTTCGCCAAGTTACGGATAAGTTGCATGATTGTCACTTTGCTGTCACTTCAGACCACTAACTCGAGCGAAGATGATGAGCAGATGGAAGTTAGGATTGAGCAGCAGAATGTTCCCTGATAAGTAGGCCTCCCACCTTCACATGATGGGATGCTGCGGTGGAGAAGGCAGCTAGAGGATGGAGGTCGAGTCGCTTCGACTTTCTGCAAATGCCAGTTGTTCCTCCAAAAGGCAAAACTGTTAGCATTGGAAGCTATGTAGAAACTGTGCTGCTACATACTTTCAACAAGCAGAAAGGAGCTAGGCCTCGCCTCTAGTACCCAACAACAGCTCCCTTATTACTCAGAGCTTCACTCAAGCAGTCGAGCTTACTTGGCAAAGCCCATTCTTTTGAAATGAGTGAAAAGGTGGTTGAAAAGGCACTTTGTCTGTGCCCAGTATGTGTTATTGGAAACCTGCCAAACACATAGTGGTGGTTGGCAGGGAACAGGGGTGGAGAGGCAGGGGGGCAACAGACACAAAAAAAACACTTACCTTTTGCCTGCCACCATCTATCCTCCACTACGGTCCCTTCCCAAGCCACCTTCTCCTCAGAAGGAAGCACACAGGCACCCTCACCTAAGCCAATCACAATGCTGCAATGCAGGGTTGTGATTGGTCTGGGCACCATGATTCGGTGCTCAGATGGGGAATGGGAGCCTGAGCATGTTCCTCACCAGGCTGCGTAATATAGCCTGGTAGGGAGCATGCAAATTGTGCATGACTGTGTGGCTGGCCCAAGAGGGCCCGCCAAACAGTTATGCACACTTAAGGAATGCAAACCCCTCCTCCACCTGTGACCCCAGCCCCGCCCTGCCCTAACCGAGCCCCATAGTGAAAAATAAAATGATAATAATGGGTTTATTAACATTTTATTTTTCTTTTCTCCTGCTCTCAGAGCAGTGGGGCGATGCACCCCTGCAAACACACTTCCTGTCCCAATGAACCCATATTCTGCATAAAATTCAGCTGGACAGGACTCACGGCCCTTCAAAAGATAAGGGCATCTGTATCTGAGTCCCCTGGATGCAAAGCCCTAAGGTTAGCGTCGCCCGCCAGTCATAACTGAGCCTTGCGTAATTGCTGCAGTACTATAGAAGTTGCCCCAATCTAGAATCTGCTTCACTCTTATGGGAATGTATGGCTCTCCATACATAATACAACAGTGAGCACATCCCTATACTGCTGTGCTGCAGTTTTTGGGCTACAGTGCGATACTGAGATGTGGTAGCCCAACCAGGAAGAGTAGGTGAATTATATCGCTTGGGAGTACCGCACATAGCTATGCTGGTAGACAAGATGAACACTCTCGAGATGTGAAAGAAAATACCACCGCAAACAATAATATCTACAGCATCTGGGGTCTCACAGGTGCAAAACCAGCCCTGGACCTAGACACAAAGATCAGTGAAGTATTTTATAGAGACATCTATCTTTTATTGTAGCAGATTAGATTCTATGTAATGAAAAGGCAGGTTGAGACCCCTTTAAAGAAACAATGGTCTGAATGGGAAGGAGTGGATGGCTGAGTATATAACTGGGACAGAACTAGACAGCGCGCTCATGTAGTTGTTTTCGTTACATATTTACATGCAGTATTTTTTATTTTAAACAGTTACAGTTAGAGGCATATGTAGTTAAACTGATTTATTAGTGCAGTGTGCTGCCAAGCATCACTTATAAATCAGAAGTGATACAGTGTAACGAATACTGAAATTGTTTGCAATAAAGTAGCAATTATACTCAGATTTAGTCCATCAAACCCTAATTGGTCCTTTCTTACTTAGCTGCCAAAATGAAAATTGTTTAGGAGCGCGTTTACTCCCACGATTAAGTTCAATATAAAATCTGCCTATGCAAGGGAAGTTGTTTCTCTTGGTTTATCATTCATGTTCCAGCAGATTCTGGAGCTTGGCCGTGAATGAGGCCCCTAAGCATGATTGATGTTTGACTGAAACTGAATCTCGAGGGTCCCACTGAAAAGAGGGGAAAATGAGCAGTTGTGCGGGGAGCCTGCAGCCCACACCTGGCTGTGAAGATGAGGACAAAGCAAGCCTGCTGGTATCTGACCTTCTTAACTTTAGGAAGTCCTTAAAACCTGGTTATTTGCACAAGCCCACAACTAACTTCTTCAAAGGCAACGCCCAAGTCCTAATACAGCGCCATGAAACCAATCGGTGTACGTGCGCTTTATAAATCATTTTTAACATTAACATCTGGAAGTAACTCCTGGGCGATGGACCGCAAAGGTAGACAAGCATTAAAAAGCTCGAGCCAAATTTCTTGCTCTGGCTCAGCTCGAGGTCGTTTTGGACTCTCGGGACAAGAACGAGCCAAGCATTCCTTCTCAAGATAGTCCCCAAAACCCCCACTCCCCTCCGCGTGCAGCAGAGGAGGGACTCCTATTGCAAAGACCCTTCAGTGGTTGCCAGTCCCTCTGTTGAACACAGGAACCCAGTCAGCGTCACGGGCTCTTTGTCTTTTCATTGTATGTAAAGAAACTCAAGACCAGTCCCTTTTCTGCTGCCCCCAGGAGGACCCAGTGCCAATAGATAATTTCAACACTGGAAAGATGTGTCTAACACTGGAAGAAAATGCATGACATGCACAGCTTCTCTAGGGGCTGTAATGAAGGCCTCTGCTGCCCCTGCGAAGCATGGAGGTGGCGGGTGGGGTTCTATTTCTCAGTGGTCCACATTTGGGGAACCCACTGTACGAAAGTACAATGAATATCTGTGAGGTATGAAACCCAGGTGGCTAGGGTTCTTGAAAAGTGCTATAAATGGAAAAAATAAGTGCAGGAACTCACCAACAGGAGCGGGCTACTCGGGGGGGGGGGTGCATAAGAGTGGAACAAGGGGTGGCTAGGTTTTCGACCCTTCCAAGCTTTAAATGCAAGAAATCTGAATGCATCGCAAGAAAGCCGGAAATATCTGTCCAATGGTTATGGAACTAATAACCATTTATATAGAATATACTAGTAAGTGTTTATTACTACCCCAAGTAACCCTCTTTTAGAGCACCCTTAAAATAACATAAGATTGAGGAAAAAACATTAAGGTTTCAAATGCATGTCTTGTCCTTTGCATGCAGCTCCTTGACGCATGGTCATAACTCACTAAGGTATTTCACAAGGGATTTAACTTGTGACTTGCAGGTTATACAAGGATCTCTGTAACCAGCTGAGCTATCTACATAAAAACAAATATTTTTCATGCAGTGCTTTCCAACAAGCATATTGATCCTCAAGGCAACTGTATTGTGACCTGAACATTTGATTAGGATGAGCTCTGATATTTCTAGCAAGTGCATTAACCACCTCTTGCATATGTGCGCTTCAGGCTTCAGAAGGGCCTCTAGTGTGAAGGATGCATACTCTGCCCAGATAGATCTTATCCGATATCTAAACAGATGCCAAGAGATAGAAGGATTTACTACCAGCTCAGGTGAATAAATGTAGCCTATGCCAGAGGCAGTGCCGTGATAGGATTCCTTATTCACTATTAAAACAAGCATTGGCATAGCCAATAGGTCTCGCCTTTGGGACCTTATAAGTGTTTAGTTATCCAGCACAATATCCTTGGTGCAATAACATCAAGTGTTGCATGGCTACACACTTATAAGGTCCCAAAGGCGAGACCTATTGGCTATGCCAATGCTTGTTTTACTTGTGGCTGTAACATCAGTGAGATGATTAGGGGAAGTAGGATCCTTCACCCCACTCCTCATGGAAACAGTCCAGCCCGAACTGCCAAGCCAAGTCTTCCCTGTACAGCAAACAAGCATCCTGGCACTCATTTGGGGGTAACACCCCTCATCAGCCAGGCTAGCTTGAATCCAGTGGCATGGTGAGCCCCGGACCCACGTCTAGGGATACCCGATGAACTTAGGGCGAGAAGGCGAAAGACACATAGATGATGGACGGTTTGCAGAGCAAATCAAACATTCACCCCCAGGGAAGATATTATACCTAGAGCCTCCCAAGCAAAAACTGAGACAAGAACCTTGGACATAGAGCTTTCCCCAAACAATGAGTGAATAAGAAGGGAGGAAGCTGCTGAATGAATGATGACGAATGATGCCCACGATTTGGTTTCTGAACAGCACTGGATTGGGTAAACATCAAAGTGCTTAAGAATATATCCAGAAAGCAGAATTATGAGATAGCTTTATAAGGATCAGGAACTGCCAAACTATAAACTTCAAACTGATTCAGACATGGCATTCCCAATCGGGTGTGCAAAATAAGGGCTTGCTTTAAAACCCTTACCTTCTGACTCAAGTTTTATCATTGACATATGGGTCTCAGAGTTTTGACAGCTATGTTTGGGGGTAATATGTCACAACAGGAAGGTCTGTTTCATATAAAAGACTCAATTCTGTCTTTCCTGCTGTAACAATTGACTATCTATTTGAGTTCCTGTCTTTTTAGACCATTTGTAGAAAATGATCAAGAACAGACCTCTCCGACTCAGTGAGGACACCAATTGCATATTTTGGCAAGATGGTAGTGGTACTTAGTACATTATTCTAAGATGCTCAGTTAAACTTAATGTAGATTAGTACATGAATAGGAATGCTGAGAGCAGTAAAAGCAACCAGGTTGTTCGAGGATTACAGCGTGATCATTCATGATGCCAAAGCATGACTCCTATTAAAGTGGTTGAAAAGTACATGCTATTACATTTATCCAATGCAGAACTTAAGTAAGGCCTATTTAAAACAGATACAAACCTCTCATAGTTCAGTGTTGTAGTGTCCTGATGTACACGTTCTAGTGTCTTAACAGACACTAGTTTACCAGCCACTCTCTTGAGGGCTGGACCTACACCCACCACACACCCATCCAACACAGGCGTCACCGGTTAGGTGACCCTGTCAATATAAAAGGTCAGAGCCCACGTGCTCGGGACCAGTTCTAGTACCACACACCCGTGTCTGTCCGAAGAAGTACTGTGGCCCAGCATATAACAGGTAAACACACATTACAACGCATTTTTTACAACGCACTACCATTACAACGGAACTTTTACAACGCAAATACCATTACAACGCATTTATTTACAACGCATGTTTTTACAACGCAGGTACTTTTACAACGCATACCATTACAACGTAAGTATTGGTAAGTATATAATTATATTTAAAATGTTATATGTTAGGTTTTTTTTAAAGGGGTATTTTTAGGGTTCAGGGTCAGTTTTAGGTTTTTGGGTAAAGGGGTATTTTTAGGGTTCAGGGTCAGTTTTGGGTTTTTGGGTAATGGGGTATTTTTAGGGTTCAGGGTCAGTTTTGGGTTTTTGGGTAAAGGGGTATTTTTAGGGTTCAGGGTCAGTTTTCAGTTTTTGGGTAAAGGGGTATTTTTAGGGTTCAGGGTCAGTTTTCAGTTTTTGGGTAAAGGGGTATTTTTAGGGTTCAGGGTCAGTTTTCAGTTTTTTGGTAAAGGGTTATTTTTAGGGTTCAGGGTCAGTTTTCAGTTTTTGGGTAAAGGGGTATTTTTAGGGTTTAGGGTCAGATTTGGGTTTTTGGGTAAAGGGGTATTTTTAGGGTTCAGGGTCAGTTTTCAGTTTTTTGGGTAAAGGGGTATTTTTAGGGTTCAGGGTCAGTTTTCAGTTTTTGGGTAAAGGGGTATTTTTAGGGTTCAGGGTCAGTTTTCAGTTTTTGGGTAAAGGGGTATTTTTAGGGTTCAGGGTCAGTTTTCAGTTTTTGGGTAAAGGGGTATTTTTAGGGTTTAGGGTCAGTTTTCAGTTTTTGGGTAAAGGGGTATTTTTAGGGTTCAGGGTCAGTTTTGGGTTTTTGGATAAAGGGGTATTTTTAGGGTTCAGGGTCAGTTTTGGGTTTTTGGGTAAAGGGATACAGGGTAAAAATAAAATAAAATTAAATTTAAATTAAATTAATTAAATGAAATTAAATTAAATTAAATTAAATTAAATACAATTACATTACATTATATTAATTTTAAATAATATACAATTAAAAAAAAAATATATACTTACCAATACTTACGTTGTAATGGTATGCGTTGTAAAGGTACCTGCGTTGTAAAAAAATGCGTTGTAAATACATGCGTGGTAATAGTATTGGCGTTGTAAAAGTCCCGTTGTAACGGTATGCGTTGTAAAAACATGCGTTTTAACGTCATATATCCCATATAACATCCTGCCAAGTGACCGTGCTGCCCGTGAGGTTGCACCTGTCTCTGCAGCACTCGTGAGGGCGAGAATACTTTTTCCACCATAAAGTAGCACATGTCTCTGCAGGTGAGAGGAGCAGATATCACAACCCTGCAGCAAGTCCAACAGAGCTAAGCAATGTAGCCTGCAGCTGGAAGAAAGATGCTGCGGCCTCCTGAGGTAGCAACAGTGCCAACTAGCAATTACTCGCTGCACTGCATCTTAGCAAGTACCAGACTTGTGTGCAGTGATCCGAGTCAAAACTAGCTTTGCCCCACTACCTGCAATTCTATGCCCTTCGTGGCCTGCAGTTCTTGAGAGGCTGCAGCAGCGGGAAAGGAGTAGCTGCAGCACCGCTGTGAATACTACCTGCACCTGCATCTCCAGCCCAGCGCTCATTGAAAGACTGCCATATCAGGAAAAGAGCAGCGCCACCTAACAGCTGCTTTAGTATACTGTACCCAATATACAGGGACTGTTGTGAAGCGGCTCCGAGAGGTTTCCACAGTTTTATAACAAGCATTTACAATGCAGCGGTTTCGCCTTTGTAAAAGTTAGAGGTATTGGCATTGTAAATGACAATTTTTTTATTTATGTGTTGGTTTTGAAAACCGATAAATAAATGGCATTGTCATTTACAATGCCAATAGATTAATCTCTCGCAAATGCGAGACCTATTGCATTTGCACCCACATGCACGCACACAGAGAGCCACCCACACACACAGGGCATGCATGCTGGACCTCTCTAAAAAGCCCTACAGTCCCTTTCTTGTTGATTGACGGTGCAACTGTCACCTGACCGTTTAACCTACACCAGTAGCATTCTACAGTTCCTTGCTTCCACATAAATAGATATCCATTCACATGCTATTTATTTGTAATGCTTCACAGTACCATACATAATTTATTTAAAGCGAGACCTAGTGGCATTGCCAATGCTTTATTTAGCACTAAAGGTTCCAAACGTTACATTTGCCCAATTTAAGGCACTTAATTTACCAAGGTAATGGTCATGACTAGCAATCACTAAGTTGCAGCAAAGAACGTTCAACTCAGCCAGCCATCCTCACAGGCCTTGAACCAAACGTCCACGTACCTTCACCAAACACGTATTGTAAATACTTATCACTACAACACTGAGGCGCCACCCACAGTGCCCGGATGCTGGTGCTTGCTCGTGCACCTAAGCAGGGTTCTAGGGTTCCAGCAGCAAAGGTTTGACTCCCGTCTTTTTTGGAGCCTCCCCCCTTCCAACCCGCATACATGCGGTTGTGGTTTTATTTAAAGAACAGGTTCTTAATCCTTGTTAAATAGAATTCAACTTAATCAGGTAGGAAACCACCGCCTGGCAGATACAGGGCAACAGACCTTTCTGCAAACTACAGGCTGGTGACTGACAAACGCCACCACCGCCTGCACAGGGCGCCGAGTAAACCAAGCAGCAAACAATTGTGGCTGCCACGGTAGGACTTACTCACCGGATGGAGTTCAACACAACATGGCAGCAGTGCTGTGTTGTCAACGTGTGCCAGGGACTGCCCCTGATCTCACCCGGTTACTAATCATCCCATAATGCACCCCTGCTGATGCGTTCCTGGCAGACCACCTTCTGAGAAAGCACAACAGAGTAAACCTGACCAATTAACAGCTCATTTTCCTTAAAGAACGTATTTGCATAAGGGCTGAGAAACCACGTGTGGCTTTAATGGGATCTTTGGGTGCGCAAGTGGCAAAGGTAAAGGCGAGTCAGCATAGCTCAGTCTAAAATGCCCATTGTCACGTGCAAAGCATGACGAGGTCAAGCTATATTTGATTTGAACAAAAGGTGCACACGTTCTAATACGCATTTACAGCCTGCATTTTGTTCAGGGGATTTGCTATCAATGGTGCAGCAGGTGCAGTTGCAGCGGCACCGGGGAGGGGGGTAAAAGTCTAAAGGGGCCCAGTGAACCCCGATTTTTACTCTTTTGAGGAGAATCGCTATCAAGGATGCTGACGGCGCGGTGGCACTGGGAGGGGCAAAAGTCTAAGGGGACCTAGTGCACCTCGATTATTGATGTACTTTACTGCATGATCAGCTATCAGACCCCATTTTCCTTGCTCCGGCTATTGCCCAAGGGCACACTCGCATGGCTAGTGCATCTTTTTTCGCCTTCTCGCAGTGCTTTCAATGAGCAGGGACCGATTCCGTCCCATTGTTTAATTTGAACAGGGGAGGACCTGCACTGCTCAGCAGGGCCGCAATACTTTTAAAGGGCGAGAACCGCCCCCTGCTCCTTAGCAAACAGGTGCTGCTCTGGCATAAGGAGTACCTGCACTTCTAGGTTCCCATTTCCTGCACGCCTTCGAATCCCGTGCCCAAAATGTGGATTTGCTGCCAGAAAGAAATATCACACTCCATGCCACCACGCGCTGTATATATTAATTGTGTTGGGCTACCTGCCCTACGTGCCTCGAATCAGACGCGCGGGGAGGAGGCGCTGTACAAATAAGAGGAAATAAACGTGAATTTCCCAAAACAAAATACTTTCTGAGACTTGGTGAGCAAGTGGAAAGAATAGCTCGCTGTCTTGTGAGGACTTCCCAGGTGCGGTGCGTGCGGGAGGGACACGGTAGCCTCGGCACTGGGCGGAGGCGGCGCGCGGAGTTTCGGTGGCGCGAGGCGGGCGAGTCCCGGTGCTCGGAGGCAGCATCCCTCGCGCGGGCTCGGCGTGTGCACTCTGGATCATTCCCGAACAACTTGATTGGCAGGGCGGAAAAGGCCACCATAACCTTGGCGTGCGCGCGCCCCTTGCACGGAACCTTCCAAAATCAGATTTATTTCCAAGGAGAAATAGGTGTTTATGATCTGGCCCGAAACATTAAAACGCGTGGTTGTTTTCGTTCGTTTGGAGTGAAACTGGTGCACGGTGCAAAAAAATAGAAGGGATGATCTCACGAAACCCGCGATAACCATTGTTTACACACCTGTAAGCAGCATTCCCTCCCGCCTTAACACCCTCTCTCAGTTATAAACATTTGAATGCAACAACTCCTGAGAGAAACTGGCGGGGGCTACATTTTACTCCAACACAAGAATGGTGTAATTTATACACATTACTAAAAATAATTCTGGAGTAAGAATCGTTTATGTCAACTATGGGTATTGAAGCCACTGGTTTGTGCGTCGAAATGTTCAGCTGCTTCAAATAGACAGAGTACAAGCCGAGAAAAACGCTCAATGTAAAGTGTCGCTGGTATAGACGTAAAGTATATACAATCATCTGAATGTAGAATGCACACACGTTAACAACCATACAATTCTACAAGGCACCCTCCCTCCGCCCTGCAGTGTGCCTGACACCTGTCGAAAAGCAAGACTGGCGTTTTTTCTGCCAGAAATTCTATTTTACCTTCCTTTCTGCCTCTTTCAACAGTCATCACTCCAATGCTAATTAAATAAGTAAAGAAAATTCTTCCTGTAAGTACGTCAACCTACACACACCCATCCATCTCCCTGTCCGTATATTGTACCCCCTGGTTGACAAGCTGCTGTTTACCTTTAGGAACTTAGAACAAGTCAGGTCCCGGGCCGTGCTGTGATTGGCTGACGTCACGGGGGTGTCCCGGGCCGGCAGCCAATCACAGCGCGGCCCGGGAAATGACGTCACTGGGGTGTCCCGGGCCTGCAGCCAATCACAGCGCGGCCCGGGACACACGGCAACAAGGGGCGGGGCTTAAAAAAAGACCCAGAAACGCCCCCGAATCGCGTTTTCGCTGGAAAACGTGATTGACGGCCAATCTCTTCCAATGGCTAGCCTCCATTTATGGAGCTAGCCAATGGAAGAAGGGGCGGTTTCAAGTCGCCACTATAGAGCTAACATTAGATTTCGCCCTTGGGCGGAGCAACTGCTACGCAGTTGCAACGCCAGGGCGAAACCTAACAAGACACGTCGCCCAGCATTAGGAACAGCCACGGCCGGCAGTGGGAGTACCTGGAGGGCGGTGACATGGGGAGGGGGAGGGGCAGGGTGGGGGATAGTAATGTATGGATTACGGAGTTTTACAGGTAAGTAAACATTTAAATAAATTAAATGAATTTTGTTGCGCGCACTGCATCGTATTTGGGGATGCAGTGCACTCAACGAAATTCATTTTCAAGACAGGCGATAACAATCGAAGCCAATGTTAGATGTGAAGACATATAACATGGGCTTCGATTGAAATTCCATGGAGCATATTATCAAGCCCATTTTTGCCGCTTTATCTGCAGTTTTCTGCCGATAAAGCGGCGATAATGTTATCGCCTGTCTTGATAATATGCCCCAAAATCTCATGAAGCCTAGATCACATGACCCAGCCCTTGCTCTCTGCTGCATGCATGATGTATTTCATGTTTTAATGTTGCAACAGGAGAGAAGGGGTGTGTGCGTGTGTATACATTTGTAAATGTGTGGTTGTGTAAGTAGAGGTCAAAAGGTGAACTAAGAGCATAATTAGTGACACTAGACAAGAAAACATTTGGTTTGTTGGTTGGCTTGGCTCAGCACATGCTTGGACTCTTGAAGCCAAGCCAGACCCATGACTTGGCTCTGGCTTTACTCTTTCCATGAATTCTCTGGCTTGCCCAATTGTAAATGACCAGTGGGGGGGGGGGGGGGCGTTAATGGAAGGATTAAGGATTACAAAGGGTTTCGTCTGGAGTCTCAGATAGCAAGAAATGAAGAGATGAGAGGTAGGTTAACTGCAGTGTTGGAGGAAAGTTTGGGGTCTGGGGAGCATGAAATTAGCCAGTCCAAATCTCCACTGGATATAGAGGCTTTGTCTCCTTACTGAGCTCGTTCTTTCATTGAGCTTTATTCAGATTATGATCGAGACAGGCAGGTGTGGCCCTAATTAAGCAGCATTCCCAAGGAGTAATCCAAACAGACAGGTATACAGATACTCCATGGCAAGTGGACACCTGAAGGCATGCACTCACCGATACTCATTTAGATGGATATATCATGCACAAACATTATCACTGACATGCACATATAGTCCGACTGCATCATGAGTCACTGATAGCTCCCATGGCTGGCTTAACCGGACCTGC
This sequence comes from Lissotriton helveticus, assembly GCF_964261635.1. Lineage (NCBI taxonomy): Eukaryota > Metazoa > Chordata > Amphibia > Caudata > Salamandridae > Lissotriton > Lissotriton helveticus. The sequence continues at coordinate 375,224,910 of NC_136072.1, read as the reverse complement.
TTGAATCAAAACAGAAGAACAATGCCAAGGGCCGAGTACCGCGAGGCACGCCCTTAGGACCCGGCACCTCCGGGCCCTGCCCAGCAGTCATGGTGGTTGGGCGGCCGGTCTCAGCAAATCGGCAACCAGCCGCCCCCTAGTACATCCGGGTCAGGGGGGCAGTGACGCACGTCCTGGGTGGCGGGGGCGGAGACCTTTGGCCTATTTAGGGTCAGGGCCCTGTGACCAGGGTCTCTGTTTCCCCCCCACCACTCCAGGACTGCATTGTGCCCCGTCGTTGGCGCCACCGCGAACAGGAGCAGCCATCTTTGTTACTTTGCCGCGGCTCCCGTTGGATTGTCGAGGGAGCCCGGTTCTCGTGTGTGGTGTGCCTCTTCGTGGTGTGCCTCGTCGGAGCTCCTTCTCCGCACCTCCCGTTGGATTGTCGAGGGAGGGCGGCTGGCGGCTGGAATTGGTGGCGGTCTCCAGAGGGCGCGTAGCGAGTGCTGACCACGTGGCCAGGTAAGGAGTCGGGGACATTGGGGGGGGCCTGGCGGGCAGCCGTTGACTTCGGGGGGGGGTGTACTGTGCTTTGGGTGGCTTTGTTGTGCCTTCGGGGGTTGCGGCTGCTCGTGGGGCCTTCCCTGTGTCTGGGCTCCGTCCGGGCGGCGTCGGCAGCGCGCAACGAGGGACCGGGAGCGGGGAGCGGGAGTCTTGAGCCACCCAGCTGACTCTGTTAGTAGCGCAGCTGGTAGGGCGCGATGCCGGGCAAGCACAAGCGTAGTTCAGAGGCCAAGGGGAGTGACGCTAGGCAGCGCGAAGGAGCATGGCGCCCAAAAAAGGTAGCCATAAGCGGAAGGATACCGACCCTGAGTTAGCACAAATAATGAAGATGTTGCTAGCGAAGTTAGGCAAGGACGTATCCGAAAGCGAAGACGAGAGTGAAGGGGAACAACCCGAGGTGGTTGAAAGACCACGGAGGGAGGGAGTACCTCCAAGGTCAGCTTTGCCGCCCTTAAAGACGAAGAACAAACCAAAAAAGACAGTGGGGGGAAAGAGCAAGAAAATTAGACCTTCCCCCGGGACGGGGGGCGGGGACGAGGGATCAGCAGGTTCCGTCCCCCCCCTCCCGACTGAGCCGGAGGTGGTTATTGTCCCAACACCCAGCGCAGGACCGAAGGTAGTAGCGCCGCTGGGGGGTGATCTCCCGGCAGGCGCGGGTGTAGCAGCAGACCCAGTGGGGTCATTGTTAACGGAGATTAGGGAGGCCTTGAAAGCGCTATCGCCAGGCCCAGGCACCAATGTCCCCCCCCCGCTCGCGCCACCGCCGGTGGCCGCAGTGGCAGTCGCGCAGGATCCACTGGATAGTTTGTTGGCATCAATGTCAACACTGGTGGGACAATTGTCAGGGCCGGGTGGGGTAGTAGAGCGGCCGAATGCAGATGCAACAGCGCCTTGGGTCACACAGCAAGCGACAAACCAGGGGGCGCTGCAGGACATACAGAGGCAGATTGCGCAGGTTGTAGAAGCGCGTAGGACCAAGCCCGAAGGGGCGATTGGAGGCCAACCCCCCACCTCCGCATTGGCAGGTCCCACAGGAGGTAAGCCAGATGACGCCAGGGGCAGTGGGGCTGTGGGGATCCTGGGGGGGTTCCAGGGTAACGTGTTGTCTCAGTCAGGGATGCTGGGGACACATGTGAGTCAGGAGGTGCGTGAAAAATTCTGGAAGGGCGCGTATGTTGATGTCTTTGCACTGATCAGGCCCAAGAGGTGTGATATTGATTACAAGGAAAGGGAGGGAAAGGAGAGCTCCTCTAGGGATCGGAGGCCAAGGATAGAGGAAACTTTGACGAATTGGCTCTTTGGTTTTCATGTTTTTGTCACGGTCCTTTTAGAGAAGCGCCCAGAGTTGGCGATTCCATTGGTGTACTACACCAACAAGATTGTGAAGGCACATGCCACCCATGGGGGTCAGGTGTGGTTGAATTACGATAGGGAGTTTCGGTGGGCTAAGGAGGAGAACCCAGGCATTGGCTGGGCCCAAGTGGAGGTGAATGCGTGGTTGGAGAGCGTAAATGGTAGGGAGCAGCCCGCTAGGCAGCCCTTTCGGGCGTCCCAGGGTGGGCCCGGAGAAAAAAGGGGGGCATGCTGGGCTTTTAATGGCAAGGGGTGCACTTGGCCCCCGGGGCAATGCAAGTTTAAACACGCATGCGCCTATTGTGGACACCCCTCCCACCCTGAGTCCAGATGTAACAAAAAAGCTAAGGAGCGTGGGGGGGGGGGCAGCTCCTAGGGACTCCAAACCCCCCCAAGTCTAGACTTCCTTCCCAGGTGGACATTGGTAGACTGATTTATTGGCTGGATTTGTACCCAAATAGGTTGGCAGCCAAGGTTTTGTTTGACGTTTTTTTTTAAGGTTTCCGCATTCCGGCGGTACAGGTGCCTCCCATTAGCCAATGCAACAACCAGTTGTCAGCAAGAACTCATGCAGCAGTGGTGATTGCTAAAGTAGAGAAGGAAAGGGCCCTGGGTCGAGTTGCTGGGCCTTTCGCGGCTCCGCCTTTGAAAAACTTTGTGTGTTCCCCGCTGGGGGTGGTACCCAAAAAAGAGCCAGGTCAGTTTAGAATGATTCATAATCTCTCTGCCCCCAAGGGATCCTCTGTTAATGACGCCATTGACCCTGCACTGTGTTCAGTGACATATTCATCCTTTGACGCGGCGGTCCAGAAGATCAGGGATTTAGGGCAGGGCGCCCTGTTAGCAAAAACAGACATAGAAGCAGCATTTCGCTTGCTGCCCGTCCATCCGGAGGATTATCACCTCTTAGGCTTCCAGGTGCTGCATCAGTATTATTTCGACAAGTGCATGCCCATGGGGTGCGCTGTCTCGTGTAAATACTTTGAGACTTTCAGTTCCATGCTGCAGTGGGTCTTTTCCTTCAGATCCGGGTGCACGGATGTCATACATTATTTGGATGATTTCATGGTGATGGGCCCTGCGGCTTCTGATGCCTGTGCCCGTGCCCTGGTGAGTTGGTTGCAATGTTCAACGAATTTGGTGTTCCCCTGGCCCCCAACAAAACAGTCGGCCCTGGCACTTGTATGTCTTTTTTGGGTATAGAGATCGACACGATTGCAGGTGAATGTAGGTTGCCTAGGGACAAGGTGGTAGCTTTCTCGCAGGCTATCGAGGCTGCCTTAGCAGGTCCTAAGGTATCTTTACATCAGTTACAGAGCTTGGTAGGACAGCTGAATTTTGCACTACGCATTATCCCCATGGGACGCCCCTTTTCCAGATCAATTGCCAGGGCCATGGTTGGCCTCACCCAGAAACACCACCGTGTCCGTCTGAGGGCGGGAGTGAAAGAGGATCTCAAAGTGTGGCGCACTTTCCTGAAAGAGTTCAATGGTCGTGTTGTGTGGCCCTCCCCCCCGGTGTCCAGCGTGGAATGGGGCCTCTTTACCGATTCAGCGGGCAGCATTGGTTATGGCGCTATCTTGGGTTCTGCCTGGTGCGGGGCAGAGTGGTCGGCGTATTGGCACAGGGCCGGACTGACAAAGAACATTGCCTTCCTGGAACTCTTTCCCATTTGGGTGGCGGTCCATATCTGGGCCGACCGATTTAGGGACAGGGCAGTTACTTTTTGGTCGGACAACATGGCAGTGGTGCAGGTCATCAATAGGCAGGGGGCTACATGCCCACATGTGTTACGGTTATTGAAACTGTTGGTGCTGGCTTGCTTGAGATTGAACTTAACTTTTAAAGCTGCGCATATACCAGGGATTGATAACCACGCTGCTGATGCTTTGTCTCGTTCCAAGTTACAGGAGTTCCGGTAGTTCCACCCGAAGGCGGACGATCGCTTGACTATGTTCCCTACAGCACTGTGGAAGATTGGAGCCCCGCTTTAGCGGGGCTGGTAGGTGCCTCACTCAGCGACCGCACAAAACGGGCTTATCAACAGCATTTCAATGTTTACAAATCTTTTTTGCAGCGGGCTGGGAATGCCAAGATTTTCTCTTCAGAATCGATATATGGTTTTCTACAGGCCTTACGGGATCAGGGCAGGGCCGTGGCTTATGCCAGGGCTCATATGTCAGCTATCGGTTTCTTTGCTAAAATAGCAGGGGAGCGGGACCCGGGGGCCTCTTTCCTGGTGAGGAAGGTCCTGACAGGTTGGGCCAAATTAGAGGGCCCGAGGCGGGATGGCCGCCGGCCCCTGGACCTCCACACCCTGATCAGGATTTTGGGGATCTTACCTTCCATATGCGAGTCGGCATTCGAGGGTGGCCTGATGGGGGCAGCCTTCTGCTTGGCATTCTACGGGGCGTTCCGCATAGGGGAGATGGTCGGGTCCTCCAGATTTGACATGGGGGGGGCTTGCAGTTCAGGGATACTGTCCTTTCCCCAGGGGGGCTAGTAGTAATTTTAAGGCGTTCCAAGACTGACCAGTTGGGTAGAGGGGCCTCCATTCAGCTACGGCCCGCCCCGGGCGTGGCAGCCTGCCCTGTAACCCGTATGCAGGCGTACCTGGCCGTACGCCCTGCCGGGGGGGGGTTCGGCCCTGTTCATTCACATGAATGGTCATTGCCTGTCTCAATTTCAGTTCAGGGCAATCTTCAGAATAGCCTTAGAAAACTGGGTCTGGTCTCAGCAGGTTTCTCTTCACACTCCTTTAGGATAGGCGCAGCCACCTTGGCGGCCGGGGCTGGTCTCCCTCCCGACGTAGTTAAGGGAGTAGGGCGCTGGACTTCGGGGTGCTACAAACGATACGTCAGGCCTGAATTATTATGACCAGATGTGGCACTCTCGTGTTGGATGGTATTTAACGGTGTCATTTCTCTCCTTCTGATTAGCATGCCCACGGCGGTGGTGTGGGTACTTGGGCACTCATTTGTGCGCCGCGCGACGGTGCGCTTGCCGCAACGGAGGGTCGTGAAACCGGCAGACCTGTGCGAGACCGAATTCCTGTGGCGTGGCGTCAGGGGGCTGCGTATTCGACATTTGAGGCGGCTCGTCGAGGAGCTCTGGGCGCAGGAAGCTAACAGACCCCCGGACTGGATTGTCCTGCATCTGGGGGGCAACGACATGGTCGACAGAGGCCGCTTGGCAGTTAAGGAGGCTTTACTTGTGGAGTTCGCTTGGTTAGGGCACAAGTTCCCAGCAGCAAGGATTGTTTGGTCAGGCATGCTAACACGCAGGACATGGGGCCCAGGAGTCCGGGTGAGAGCTGTGAATGTCTCAGTGAGAAGATTGAACGGTGAACTGGCAAGGTTGTGCTCAGCGAAGGGCCGCTTGCGTTACTTACAACACCGGATGATTTCAGGTGAAGCGATGTACCACCAGGATGGGGTACACCTATCGGATTTGTGAACAGACACTTTCATAAGAGAACTTTGGTCCTTTATTTTGAACGCAGGTGGGGAGGGCGTCAGACCTGAGGGCTTTGGCCACCCTCGTGGCGGAAATAGGACCTGCGATCAATAGACAGTGGTTGATGGGAGGCCGCTTGATGGACTCCATAGGCCAGCTCTGAGGGGGGATATGGTGAGCTCTCCACTGGGAGGAAGTCAACACCGGCTGGGGAGGCTAGGGCGACAGAATTCGTGCCTCCCGTGTGTCCCAGGGCAGCCTGGTGGTAGGGGGGTGGACCCTGGTAATGCCGGACAAGGAACAGGGGTACGGGCCCACCACTCTAAGGGGCAGGTGCACGGCACCTGGCATAGGATACCCAGTGCGAGATGCGAGCCAGATGGGGCTCCTCCCTTAGGGCTGGAAATGTGTTGGAATATCTGATTAATATAATGTGATTATGATTACCAATTATGCATGTGTTTTTATGCTCGTCATGTTTATCCAATGTTAAGATTAAACATGGCCTTTTTTACCACACCAGAATCCTTGGTTATTGCAAGTGTGGGGAATATTGCTGTGGTAATCTTGGGGAGGGCGGGGGCAAGCTGGAGGGTACGGGTCCTATGCCAAGGGCCGAGTACCGCGAGGCACGCCCTTGGGACCCGGCACCTCCGGGCCCCGCCCAGCAGTCATGGTGGTTGGGCGGCCGGTCTCAGCCAATCGGCAACCAGCCGCCCCCTAGTACATCCGGGTCAGGGGGGCATTGACGCACGTCCTGGGTGGCGGGGGCGGAGACCTTTGGCCTATTTAGGGTCAGGGCCCTGTGACCAGGGTCTCTGTTTCCCCCCCACCACTCCAGGATTGCATTGTGCCCCGTCGTTGGCGCCACCGCGAACAGGAGCAGCCATCTTTGTTACTCCCACCCACCCGTCCCTTGAGAATAACGATTGGAGGGGGAGCTTTTTGTCGTGGTGCGGAAATAGGACCTGCGATCAATAGACAGTGGTTGATGGGAGGCCGCTTGACGGACTCCATAGGCCAGCTCTGAGGGGGGATATGGTGAGCTCTCCACTGGGAGGAAGTCAACACCGGCTGGGGAGGCTAGGGCGACAGAATTCATGCCTCCCGGGTGTCCCAGGGCAGCCTGGTGGTAGGGGAGTGGGCCCTGGTAATGCCGGAAAAGGAACAGGGGTACGGGCCCACCACTCTAAGGGGCAGGTGCACGGCACCTGGCATAGGATACCCAGTGCGAGATGCGAGCCAGATGGGGCTCCTCCCTTAGGGCTGGAAATGTGATGGAATATCTGATTAATATAATGTGATTATGATTACCAATTATGCATGTGTTTTTATGCTCGTCATGTTTATCCAATGTTAAGATTAAACATGGCCTTTTTTACCACACCAGAATCCTTGGTTATTGCAAGTGTGGGGAATATTGCTGTGGTAATGTTGGGGAGGGCGGGGGCAAGCTGGAGGGTACGGGTCCTATGGAAACACGCACATAAATAACTGTAGAGCCAAAAACGATCTGAATTATTTTATTTACCATGCTTGCAGGGATGCCACAAAAGGTGATAGGCAGAAAAAGGCACACAGCATCTCAGGATTCAAAAGCTGCCAAGGATTGCAGAAGAAAGGAAAGACTTCCACAGCTCGTTCTTCTCCATGCATTATTCAAGAGGCACAGTGACCAGCCACAGAGATGATAGCGTTAAAAAAGTAATGCCTACAACACCTCCTGCACATACATAATGTGGGGAGTACCCTTTCAACCCTCTAGAGTTCGAGCTATCACATCATACAAAACTGGGAATTCTAGTGGGACATTTCCACCTGTTGTACTTTGCCAACAATTAAACATGAATTATTATTGGATATTTGTTTCCCTTTTTGTAAACTGGTCACAATTCTTACATATAAATACCTCCTTTCAAACCCCCATATTAGTTGGATAGATATATAGATCACGGCATGACATTCTTGTGCATTCTGTTCAATGAAAATTTATTCTGCGTAGTGTATAAATCACAAATTTTAAACAAATACATATGAAACCAATCTGCCCTTGTTATAATCAAGGGTTGCATAATGAGATGACCGGTCATTCATCTGGAGCATGGTCCATCTGTAGTTAGTCCTCCATATAACAGACCGCCCAATTGAACGTGAGAAAATAATCCTCCTAGGGTATACATGTGAACAACAATTGAATTCTTATTTTGACCTTTCAAAGTGGACTTCTTTTTGTATATGGTTGACACGTTTCTGCCTCACAATTTATGGCATCCTCAGGACAAATCAAGAGAGTGAGTAACCACATTAACATAGAAAACAGATATACCATGGTCATATTCAACTCACTGTGGTGAATCAAAAGGACACATGGCGCAATGGTGTCCAGACCTAATAATATTGTGGCGTCAACCCAGGTGACTGGATGTTGTATACAGTAGCCTTATTATGCAGTTCTCTGACTCAAAGTGACTGACTGGTCAAGCAAGAATATGTGTGTGAAAATCTTGTGGTATACATCTATGTGCCAAACCAAAAAACGCTCCATGACATGCTAGAGTGACCAACAATCTAGCAAGATCAAAATACCTCTCCCTTGCAGCCAACATATGCTCTAATTACGATGCTGGTCGAACAAGTGTCCAACCAGCATCGTGTCGGAATGGAAACCGGCCTACTAGTAGTCAGCGGTTTAATCTGACTAATTTGGATGAAACCGCTCATGAGGCGATAGTAAACAGCCATCTAAGCAGAGGCTGTGGTGTGATGGTGGCCATCAGGCGGGCAACTGGAGCCAAATTTCGGGGAGGGCAGGAAAATAATTCTTCCGAACTTAGACAGAGTGACTGTAAGAAAGAAGGGGTGAACACACAACAAAAGCCTCATTTACAACTAAAAGCCTCATTTACAACTAAAGGGTCTTTTAAAGACCTGTTAAGTACTCGGGTACGGCTGAAATTAGATGCTCGCCAGCCCGCGAAGCTGTCTTTGCCCGGGCTGACACACACGACGGGGGGGGCTGAAGCCCTGTGAGCCCAATGGGTGTTGCGTGCCTGGTGGCCATGCTAGGGGTCTTCAAAGTCCATTTCTGGCAGCCTTTTAATGGCAGTCGGACCACCATTGAAAGGCTGCCTGAAAGGTAAATCATAATCCCTACTGCAGTGCCTGAGCAGGAACCACCCCATAGCAGGGGTATTACTTTTCAACCGCTGCCAAGATGGGCTCCTTAAGTCCATTTGAAAAGCAGCCATTTGTCCTTCCATCCCCTGCCTCTGACCGCTGCATCATGATGTGGCAGTCGGACTGCATAGCTAGATGTCGTTCGGACTGCAACTGTCAAGCGGTCGGCTGCGGTCCGACCGGCATCCTGAGCCATAGGGATCTCAGTACTCTTCATGATATGCTAGAGTAACCACTATCCTGGCAAGATTAAAAATTCAAAACACCACTACCTTCCAGCCAAGACGGTAACCACAAAAAGTATGTAGTAACAAAGAAAGCGTCAAGCAAGCTTTATTCGATGATTGTCATAAAAGCATATAATACATATAAAATACATCCATAAAAATGTAATAAATAATATAAAAATTTACAAATTTATAAAAGTCATTACTACTACAGTCATAAAGGGTAAGGTTAAACATGTTACCTAGGCAAAAGCTTTTATCACCCCATAGTTAACATTAAGCTGCCAACAGTGGGCTTCTAATTGTCCACGCCCAACCTAAAAATGTGGCCACAGCTGTGTATACAGGCAGGTTGGTACATGTACGAAGTAATCTTACAGCAACCAGCCCACTCCTAGTGCCCAATAATCTACACACTGGACGTAACCAGATCCGTCGGGGTGCTGCGTACAAAGGACATTCAAACAATAGGTGGCTAATAGTTTCCATAGTGGCCGAACAGACTGGGCAGGCAGCCTTGCCCCCACTAGTCCACCTATTGGTAAACGCCCTTACTGGTAAACTCCCAATTCTCAGTTGGAAGTAGAGCTTCCGGTCTAGGGGTTTCGTGATAACATCCCAGAAGGCTTCAAAACTTGACCTGTCTTTGAAGTCCAAGAACATGCCAGTCAAAGAAAGGGGAGCAATGTTCCTAAAAATTTTCGAAGCCACGGATTTCCAGTACAGGTCTTTGAGAACCTTCTTGGGGGGAAACCTAGCATTCCCTGGATCTTGCCACAATTCTCCAAGGCCTAGATCTCTTAATACACCCAGAATGTTTCCTAACCACTTGATTTTGTGGGAAGTATCGCTTCTTATTACGTCCAGCAGTCCCCTGGTGTATATTTCCAGTTCGGGCGTAGACCAGATCCACCTCCAGTATAATACTGGACGGAAGGACCCAATGAGAGCTATTGGGCTCAGACCCAGATCGTAAAATAGGGGGCTCATAGGAGTGCTCTGGGGTAGTTTGATTAAATTCCTGAGGAAACGGTTTTCAGAAGCTGTCATCCCCCTTAAGTTTTCAAACCCCCATATTTCCACTCCATATAAAGCGGAGCTGACAACTTTACCATTATATACCGATAATACAGGGGCTATCGGCTTAGTGAGGGACCTTGAGTGTTCCAAGCTCAGAGCTCCTGCAAGCTGGTGATGTTTTAGAGTGGCCAGCTCAACCTGCTGTTTCCACGATAAATCATGCTGAATACAGACTCCCAGATAGCTAAAAGCTTGAACCTTCTCAAGCGGTAATTTGTTCATGCTTACAGTACCCTTAAAAGATTTTGACGGGTTAAAAGACATGAACTTAGAATTTAAAACATTCACTTCCAAACCTCGAGCGGTGAAAAACTTTTCAAAAATCGACAATGCCCTTTGCTACCCGCTCGGGGTTTTAGCTACTATCAGACAATCGTCAGCAAACATTAAAATGGGGACTTTGGCTCCTGCAAGGCTAGGCGCATCAACATTGGAGTCAATCAATATCTACGCCACGTAGTTGATATACATAGAAAATAAAGTTGGAGCCAAAACGCAGCCTTGACGGTTTCTACAGGGAACTGGGCAGTGACATTACCAGGACTGCCCCACCTAATCTGAGCAAAATTTTGCTCATGAAGTTTTTTGATTAATGAAAGGAGGGGCCCGGGCATGCCCAAGTCATTAAAAACATTCCAAAGGGTTAAACGAGGGACCAAGTCGAATGCCGCTCTAAGATCGATAAAGACAGCATATAGGCTACCACGTCCAATTACCACAGTCTTCCAGTACAGCATAGCAAAATGCAAGACCTGGTCGACTGTGCTGATGGACGTTCTGAAGCCTGCCTGCAAATGGGATAAGATGTTCTGATTCCGCTCCCACGCCAATACTTTATTGAGGATCAGCCTGCCAAAAAATTTTGGGACGGTGTCAATCAGGCTGATTGGGCGATAGTTACCGGGTAGGGATGTATCCCCTTTTTTAAATACAGGTATGATTTCGGCCCCATTCCAAGATTGAGGTATAGGAGCTCCCTTAGCAACCGCATTAGCCAAAAGGAGTATGTAAATACCCCAAGAATCTTTATCCTGCAGGAATAAATCCACAGGTATGCCATCAATACCTGGCTCTCTTCCAGGGACGACTGAATCTAGGGCACAATGCACTTCTCCAAGGGTGAACGGATCTTCCAAAAAAGGTGTAAACGGTACCTCCATGGTTAGGTTTGTAACCTCACCCTTTGCATATTGCGGCTTAAAATAGGCTACCCATTCCTCTTGTGGGACCCAGTTCTGGGGCTTATCCGGGTTACCCTCACTACCCCATTTAAAAACATTCCAAAACCTGCGCGAATCATTTTGAGATCCTGCCTCTTTTAAATCTTGCCATCTCTGCTCACCCCAAGCACGTTTGGCTTTAGAGACAGCACTTTTATACGCGGCCCTAGCAAGACGAATATTCCCGCTTGATCCGCTTTTGATGGCTCTTCCCAGATCCAGGCGGGCCTGTCTACAAACCCCTAAGTACCAACGTGGTGGCTGGGAGATGCGGGATCCGCTTGATTTACAAGGCCTAACAAATAAGCTTCTTAGGTCTCCAAAAAAAGACTTGTGAATCCTTGTGCCCTTTTCTAATGCAGGAACCAATAAACCCTCTTTGAATAAAACACCCAGTTCACATGTTGCCTGAGTTAGCTTGCTTGATATAAAATTAATATTCTCTTGAATATTCGAAACCTTGGACCAATGGACGTGGCGCATATCATTCGAGATAGCAATGTCGGAGGTAGAGTTAGTACCCAAATCCCCTCCATCATTGACAGGCTCTTCCCAGTAGGTGAGCATCATACATAGGGGGTTGTGATCACTCTCAACCCTTTCAACAATTGTCATGTCCTTGAGGTGTCTCCATAAGCCCAGACTGACCAGGATATAGTCAATTCTACTCTGACGTGGCCCACTCTTAAACGTGTAAGCCCCTGGCTTATCGCCAACAGACCTGCCATTAGCAGATCTTAAGCCTTTATTTAGACAGATTGAGTTAAGCTGAGTCACTATTTCTGTCCACCTTTTAACTGGCTCACGGTCAAGTTTGGTTACACCCCATTCCCTATCGTCTTCATCCGCTATATTCCAGCTATCACATAAAAGGGGTTCAAAGGTTACATTAAAATCTCCCCCTAAAATTATATTAGAATGAAAAGAGTAAGATTCTATCAGGTCTTCCAGGAGTGTTAATACTTCGGATTTCTTCCCCCAGTACTTCGTGAATACAGATTATAGATATAGATAGGCTCTTTATTTGTAAATTCTAACCTTAGAATCTGTAGGTCCCTGTGGTTGGTGGGTAGGGGCCTGATTGTGACATCGAGGTCCTGCCTAACCCATATTGTCAGGCCACCAGATGGGCAGCCTCTCCCTCCCTTGTCAGCTGGGATACTATAATTCAAATATCCTGGGAAATGCAATGCATCCAATAGCCAAGTCTCATGAAATAGACATATTTCGTACTGGTTGATGAATGTTGCCCATTCCGGGGAGTCTGCTTTGGATTTTAGGCCGGCTATATTCCATGACAAGATGGATCCTGATTTGCCAAGATCAAGTACAGAGGCATCGTTTTGGATGATATCTGGAGTACTAGGTGGCACAATAGTCGAAGGGGGCACAAAAGGCGTTGGGAATGGTGGAGAAAAAGTATTGCCCGGGAGAATAGTTGTACCCGGGACAGGGTTTTCACCATTGCTTACTTCTCTACATACTACTTTTACATATTCTACCAGTAGTCAATCATTACAATCTAGTGTAGAGCTTGCCCTATGATTACCCACAGCACATTTTTTATTTTTGGTCAACCACTTCTGGAGGGGGGGTTTGGGGGTTGGTCTCAGTTGGATCCTAGAGTGGTCCGGGGAACAAGTTCTAAATTCTAGGTTAATTAGATCTCCAGTCAATTTAGGATTTTTGAAAGTTAATTCAATACAATCATATATGTCCCCCTGGAAAGTAAGCCTCTCAACACTGAGGATATCCTCCCTGATAACAGACCTACAGCCTCTGACATACCTAATCCAATGGATCGCTTTATTAGTTAAAGATTCAGTGGATTTGTAGTCACTGCCGGGACTCAACTTGGGGATATTAATCAGGTACACCATTGATGGTTTGCTTAGGTGGGAATTACACTGGGGAGCACACGTACTCGATTGGACTAATCCATTTGCTTGTTGAGTACTTGCGGTTTTCTGTTCAACAAGTCTTGCTGTGACAGTAGAAACACCACCCATATTCCCTGCTGGTGTACGTGCTGAGGTTGCAGACACTGCAGACACTGCACCACATCCTTTGCAATCATGATGGATAAAAGGTGCTCCCCTCCCTGTCCTAACCACCTCACTAAACGGGATGCTTGTGATTGAAGAAACACCCCTGGAGGTGTGGGGGGGGGTCGAGGCAGACTTAATGCAATCCTCTACCTGCGGTCTATTTGGGCAAATAGGTTTTGTCGCTACAGATCTATTTAAGCAATAACCTACATCCGCCCTCATGTTGTTTACCACATCGGTCAATCGTTCAATTTTGGCTTGCAAACCTTCTACCAAGTCACACAGGTACTTTACAACTTCAAACAGCGGATTGGCATTTGACTCCCTTTGCCGTAAAACCTCAAAATGTCCAGGCACATGGGGTACGGCTTCACTTTGGGGAGGGACTGGCACAGATACTTCAGGACCGATTTCAGAATGACAATTTTCTATTTGGGCCAAAATGGAAAACCTATTACTGCAAGGCAAAGCGACTATATCATTAGAGCTATGAGTGGTTACTGGAGAGGGCTGTATTTGATCTAAGCAAAGGCCCCCCCCTCAGGAATCACAGGTTTTACCACACTCCCTGCGCTGGGTTTACTCAAAAACATTTCTGGAATAACCACTACGCCCCGCTTTTGTCCCTTTCCTTCGTTGATAAGCGTATTGCTCCCACCCTCTGGGTCCCCATCCTTAGGGTTAGGAGCAGTAGTCAATAGGTCTTGACAGTCTTGCACCAAACCAGCAATACGGTCCATGACACAGTTCCCACCCGCATGAAGCAAACGCTTTCTGGGAGGCTTGTCCTTCGACCTCTTAGCTTTTTTCCCTCCCTTAGCTACCACACCAGCAGCCTCATTGGCATCCTCAGTAGTTTTCCTTTTCCCCATGATTACGATTAATGGAGAAGAGGAGCAAACAATAAGAGTATATAGCACAGAGTACCTTCAGGTGACGAGGTGAAGGGGGGTAGCCCAGCCCTGCCTCTTCCTGCCCCGGACGGCAAAAGACGGCCCGCCCTTTGCCCGGGCTTAGCCCGGCGCCCACGCGCGTCCTGCGTGGCAGGAGGGGTACCGCGTTCTTATGGCGCCTCCGGGCGCAGCAGTAGCGTCAGAGGTGCGGTGGGGCAGCTGGGAGGTGTAGTCCAGTGTCAGCAGCGCGGCCGTTCCCCTCACGGCAGGAAGAGCGCCGCTAGTGTCTGCAGCGCGGCCGATTCCCTTACGGCCTCCGGGATGTGCCTGCACTGCCCTGTGTCCCTCAGAGTGCGCTCGGGGCACATCTGGGCGCAGCAGTAGCGTCAGAGGTGCAGTGGAGCAGCTGGGAGGTGTAGTCCAGTGTCAGCAGCGCGGCCCTTGCCCTCACGGCAGGAAGAGCGCCGCTCGTGTCTGCAGTGCGGCCGTTTCCCTCACGGCCTCTGGGATGTGCCTGCTCTGCCCTGTGTCCCTCAGAGTGCGCTCGGGGCACCGCGTTCTTATGGCGCCTCCGGGCGCAGCAGTAGCGTCAGAGGTGTGGTGGGGCAGCTGGGAGGTGTAGTCCAGTGTCAGCAGCGCGGCCGTTCCCCTCACGGCAGGAAGAGCGCCGCTGGTGTCTGCAGCGCGGCCGTTTCCCTCACGGCCTCCGGGATGTGCCTGCTCTGCCCTGTGTCCCCCAATGAAAGCGTCATACAATGCTCCTCATCCACTGAGACCTTACCAAAAACAAATTTTACTTCCTTGTGTCCAGAACTACTTCATTGCAAATTTGGAATTAAATTGCCTTGCTTAGGTATGTTAAAACATGGGCTCATCACCATTGTATTTCCCAGGGTGCCAGAAGATGTGCCTCAAACCTCATTTGGGGTTCTCCCGATCCTACCTGGCTATGCACAGTCGAAAACCTAGTCGGCCTCAGAACTAGCAGTGTCCTACCCTCTTAGTCTTGTGGCCTAAGGTTCCTCTGTGTGATCTCTGTCCTCCTTTGACACAACCATAATTGATAATGATAATTGTTCCAGAGATTCAACTTTTGAAAGTTCTGGATTCCTGTGTACAAGGACAATTTGTTCCGGGACCACAAAAGTTTGAATATTTTTAATTGATAGGTCCAAAAGTGTTGGTTTGGGGTGAAATAGGGATATAGTAACTTTTCTCAGGTTTTATTAGATTTAACCCATATATTTTGAGTTTGGAATTGTTTCACTAAAGTATAAAAGTGTATGGTGAGTAAATAAAGTTTTGGAAAGAGTTTTGGTCTTGGTCCTTCAGGGGCACTTCAGGGAGCAGAGGTGTATTTACTTCCAAGTACCCAGGAGCACCTCTCTAGAATCCTTTCTTAACTTCTTTGAGCACACTGTGCACCTTTGGAACTCAGCTAAGGTGCTGAAACACCAAATTATCACGCTGTCTTATTGTTTCATATGAGTGGGATTGCTAGTACTGACTAGTAGTGAGTTTGACCAGTACACTGAATGCGAACTTGAACTGGTCTTAAAACTGCAGATTTGTATTCCATTTAAACTACCTGACTTCATGACCTGTACCAATTTACGCTTGAAAAATAAGCATTATTTGATTTTGTTTATACTCTTTAACAATTTAACTTATTAAAGAGTTATTCATTTTCAAAGTAATTAACATAGATGGACATTCCATCATCTTTGTAACTCTATCCAATGAGCTAGGCTATGACTCATCAACCAAGCTATTACCACAAAGTCAAAAGAGCTTTGGAGACCCATCTTACCTTGGCAGACAAAGTACACAGCATAGAGAACACATGGAGTCTTTCTTTTGGTATTGCTAGGTGGTCCCTTCAACTTAAAGGATCTTGTAAAATTAGTCTACTGACATCCTGTAGTGGCGAATATTGTTCTGTTGCAAGATTATCATAGCACCAAGAGACCACAAGTTAGTAAACATAAGGCTGAAACAAATTTTAATAGAACATTTGCTTCCGTGTTTGCGCCCAACCTATTTCAGAAAAAAGAAACTATTTCTCATCAATTACAATATTATTCAATGCACTGCTTGATTTTTCTTTTTTCTTATGAGAAGAAAAACAACATGGTGGTCCTTGTATAAGCCTTATTAATCTTATGGATGAGATGAGATGTAACATGGATGCAAAAACTGATGACCTTATTAATGTATGGATCTACCAATACAATTTAATACAGGGATGCTGTTGACCAGGGGGCTGCATGTAAAGGTCAGGAGGGCTGTATTTTGAGTATCAGTGGACTAGAGCATTTTTTGAGACAGTCTGACCGCCCACAAAGGGGAATGACCCAAAAACCCCAAATTGAACTGAAAAGCTTATGAAACATCTATTCTTTCAGAATGGGCACTATATAATATAATGACATACATGAAGGGGATCAGGTGGGGCAGGGTGAGGTGGATTACTAGGACATCATTGTCACAAGAAAATTACAACTGTGAAAGAGTTATCTAATGCATATGACAAGCCAGCAGATATTAAGCTCACTTTAGAATTGAAAAATCTCTCAGGAAGACTCCCATATCACTCGATTGGAATGGTATGGTGGGGGCTTTTGAAACTGGGGATGTTGGTGATATGTCTTCATCTTCTTTGGACGATTAGACCAGGGAACTACATGACTAGCGACTAGGGCGTTCCCCCTTCCACTAGACGAGATCCCATGTATCACTGAGAGAGCGCGGGCCCAGGCACAACGGCAAATGTCTGGTTCGTATTGGACATTAAACCGATGTTGGGTGTAGCAGTGTACTGTTTAGGAGATAAATGTGCAAAGCTAGGACTACGTGCGAAGTGTAAATTGTATGTACAAATGTAAGTGCCGGAACGGAGGGTGGGTGGGGGGAGTTTCTGAGGGTTTGGTTGGGAACGTAACACAGAAAAATTGAAAACTGCAAATGTGAGTACTATTATATGTGATATGTGGACATACTGTATTTGCGTAGTGTTGAGCGCTCTGCCCGATTGTCTATGTCTATGTTTAACACCGGAAATAAAAAGATTTAAAAAAAAAAAAGAATTGAAAAATCTCAAACAAGGCAGACTGGCATTAGAATCATCCTAAACACACAGCAATGCAATCAGCCTCATATCACCCATGAACCCACTCACAGAAACAGCCTCCAAACGCCAATAAAAACACAGCAGTGCCCCACACTGCTTTGGATCAACCAGGGCCCAAGCTGATGGATTGACACAGCTGGCACAAGTTAGGTGAGTGTTAAATGACCCACACCACTATTAAGATGTGCTTCACAAACAGACCTAAAACACTTAATTAAAAAAAAAAAAACACAATGCCCCTGCACTTGTACAGAAGTGTATTTACGGTGTGTGGTAACACCACTGTCAATTAGCTCAGTATGAGGAAAAATAGTTTAGAACAACATCCAACTCATTCAAGTAAATAAATTGTCGGTAATCGTTTTTAGACAAAATAGGGAAGGAAAATCAGGATGTAATCCGTTGTTGGTTCAAAAGAGTTTTCGTTTATTGTTCCGTTAAGTAGGCCAACACGTGTTTCATCGCAGGGAAACAGACTGCGAATCTTCAGGGCTGGATTATAACATAGAGAGTGCATTTGCGATCATGTTTTACGTTTGCAAGTGTATTCAGATGTGACTTGGTAGTGTCACCAAAAGTGACAAGAAGACATGCCAACTAGTGAATGTAGGTGACTTGGTGTTCACAAGTGTGGAGACATTATTCTTTTTGTGAGTAGTGAGAAAAACATTTTTTTGTGCGAAACTGTGACTATTCTTGGTATTGTTATTGTTCGTGACGAGTTGTAGACAGTAGAACATTTTGTGGCCGTTGAAAATTAAGGTGCTATAAGTGAAAAGGTTGTGTCGCAACGTGAGGTGTTTGACAAGGAAAGAGTACGATATCCCGAGTGACTGTTGAGGTGAGCTTATATACATTTCATCAGAACCCATATGATAACTGTACCATGGCGCTTAAATGGTAGAAACATTACACATTCTCTCGTGCGCTTTCGTTTTTTTGGGTGTCTATCATGAGTCTCATCTAAAGCGTGTGGGAATGCTAGGTAGTAATCAAGTTTAAAAATGACTCTGGGTTCTTGGAGATTAACTATGTGCTCAATGCGATTTATTGCGATGTTATGTTATTCCATTACTAGAGCGGTAATGTTTCAGCCTGTCTACTATTCAGACGAGTGTCGTCTGAAACAGGAAAGAGCAAAAAGACTGAAGAAATCACAATTTAAAGACAAAAAATTAAAAACGAGATATTATTTTAGAGCAGTCTCTATTTCTGGTGTTCTGTCATGAGTTAAACACCTAAAAGTCGAAAAATTGCAACGCATGCTCAAGTGGAAGTGATAGTTAAGTGGGGAGGGAATAGAGGAGCACTCACCCTAATAGATGAGGTGCCAAGGCCACCTCTGATACGTGTAATCAAAAGATCCTGTAAGACGGAGTTTCACTTGTTGAGTGAAGTCGCACTCCGAGACCGGATAAGTCTGTTGGAAGTACAGTCAGGGTTATCTTCGTTACCAACGATTTATCCGGATATTATTACATGGTTTGTTCTCTACATATTGTGATATGTTTCAAAATACGCGCGCACAAAAACGCGCGCAAAAACAGAAGAACAAGAGAGTGGAGGGGCTGGGGTGAAAAAAAAGGGGGGAAATGGACCTACCTCATAAATAAAGCACAGAGTATAAACCGGGAGGAGAGGATTGACAGGTAGCTTCAATTGCGTGACGCTGTCAAATACTACGTAAGGCGGGTACACCTATATATGTTCGTCACCGGCGGGATAAAAAAGAGCAAAAACGAATTATTTCTGCTTCCCCATCGTCTCTGGTATTTAAGGCAAAAGTAGATATTGTTTCGCGCACGTCAGGGAGAGGTTGCTTACCTGGTCGTAGCAGTTCTCCCTCTTGAGTTTCCCGGCGCCGTTTTTCGAAGACGGTCACGTGACAGGAAACCCGGCCTGAAGATATACCGGCCGGCGGTTTCCTGTTCGTGTAACTACTAGACCGTCAACCCTGTGTGCTGACATTCACTAGTGGTGGCTGTGGTGAAGAAATACTACAAGACCACAGTGATGCCTATGGGGTTAGGCATACCCGTATCTGTGTAGCGGGTATTGTCCCAATTATAACAATACTAATCCTCCGAAATTGTGTGAGCCTTGTGCCTAAAATTTCCTTATTGCTAGAGAGATGGGTAACCTTCGATTTAGCAATTGATACTCAGACAATGGTTAAGCCGAGTTCATTACTTACTTTGGGAGCATGCGTGCAAAAAAGATACTAGATTGTGGTGTCAGAAAGCTATTAGATAGTCTTTCCTTATTGTTCCATTAGTTACTCTATATAAGAGATCCTCCGTATCTATTTAGGAGGGAGGGAACTTGTTATTCAGGTGTTTCACATACAGTAGAATACTGTATATCATAGGAGGTTTATATTATGGTTATGAGCACAAAATTCGGTTTATTCCCTCTGGGTGATATCAGTTATTTAGTTTAGGGAGAAGGGGAAGTCCTACCTCTCGATGGGGTTTTGTTTGATATAATGGCTACTATTAGTAACTTTGGTTTAACCTGTTCCTGTTATGTCACACATCACAAGATAAACATTTCACATTTTCTTTTTATCACAAAACAATAATAGTCTTATATTGCTTATTTGACAAGTTATTTGTGGAGTTTTTATGTCGACACATTACCAACGATGTCTAATTGTTCACATTTCTTTGTGTAAGCGAAAACATGTTTTAAAAGAAAATGAAAAAGGAGTGTGAAAATATATCAGAAATTAGACAAAAATAGTGTCAACTTGAGAAAATTATTTTTCACGAGAAAATAGTCATTAATTTTACATGGGGAAAATTAAACGAAGGAAGCCGCTGAGGCATAGGGTTAAGTCAATGGTGTATATATACTGTCTATACAATCTCGGCAGGCTTAGATTTGATAATCTAATTTGTTTCCAGGCTACTTATTCTAGTTTCGTTCCGGAGATGGACGGTTGTGGCTGCGACATCTCCTTTTTAGATCCATTGGGATTACTAGTTTCCTAAGAAAAATTGCATCTCTGGATCATAATTCAGTCCGTGTTCAATGCTTCGAAGACGCATTATCCATGTGGCTTCTTTGCGTCTGAGTGTCAATTCTCTGTTGCCTCCTCTTATGTGTACAGGCACAGTTTCAATTCCATAGAAGGAGACTGAGAAGTCTTCTGTATTGGCCTGACACGTGGCCACATGAAGAGCCACCGGATATCTGGGGTCCTGTTTTTGAATGGCCCTCATGTGTTCTGCTATTCTCTCTTTTAGTGCTCTTATGGTACTTCCTACGTACAGTTTTCCACATCGGCATTCAATGATGTATACCACGTATTTAGTGACACAATTGATATTAACTCTTATTTCGTAGCTCTCTTTGTCTGGTCCGTAGAACTGTTTAGTCTTGTGTTTGGCCCATTTGCACATTGTACACAGGCCGCATTTAAAGAACCCATTACTGCGTTGGGTTAGCCAGGTGGGTCTCAGGTCGCTTTGTGGGACGGTTGGACTAAGTCTGTTTCTAAGTGTTCTCCCTTTTCGAAAGGTGATTTGTGGGGTTGTTGGTATTATGGCTTCCAGGGTTGAATCCTCTTTTAGCAGACCCCAATGTTTCTTCATGCTCAGTCTAAGTGGATGATGCATTGCGTTATACTCGGTGATCAATCTCACTGTAGAGTCTTTCGCTATTGGTTGAGTTTTTGGTTTCAGCGTATCTGGTCTCTTGATTTTGTGGAGTTTTGTCTTGGCCTGAGTCAGGATGCTTTTGGGGTATCCTCTTTTTTCAAATCTGCCTTCCATATCTTGTATGGTTGTCTCCAGATTCTTATTGTCACTGCAGTTTCTCTTGGCACGGAGGTATTCTCCAAAGGGAATTGATTTTATTTGGTGGTGTGGATGAAAACTATCTGCTCTTAGGATGGCGTTACAAGCTGTGGGTTTTCTGTATAATTTGCTGTGCAGTTTGTTCTTCTCTACGTAAAACTCCAGGTCCAGGAACTCTATGTTTGTTATACTTGATTATACTTGATTATACTTGTTATACTTGATTTCATTGTGAACTTGATTTCCCAGTCGTTGTGATTGAGATGTTCAAAAAAGTCGTTCAAGAGTTCATCTGTTCCTGTCCACAGTAGGATACAGTCGTCTATATAGCGACCCCAGAACAAGATTGAATCCGTGTGTATTGTAAATAGATCTGTTCAAATTTGTTCGAAACCTGAAACTCAAAAAACATTTCTTGGGCAAAACAACCACCGAAAGAAATGTAAAAAATATTCCAGATGTATTGGCTAATGATGAGCTTTCAATAAAAGATGTTCAAGCAATTCATCTTCTATTATCCATTACCGAACGGGAAGACAGTCCTATGGAAATGGGACAACTTCTCGAGGAAATGAACATTGAGACTAACTTGGATGTAGTAAGTGGCTTAAAAAACAAGTCCACCTGGACACCAACCTTACCAGGTGGTAATAGCATCGGCACCTTTCATAAACTAGTTCTAGAGGATCTTAACAAAATCAACACAAAAAAATATAAGGAAACTTTCACTTTCAAAGACAATTTGACCAAAGGAGAGCGTCTTGCCCTTACCACACTTACGAAAACTCCCACCATCATCATACGGGAAGCTGACAAGGGAGGCAATATTGTGGTCATGAACGCAGACGACTATAACAACGAAATACTAACTCAGCTAGCAGACCAGTCCTGTTACGAACCCATCATGAACAACCCCATGGGCACTCTGACAATCACCATCAATGACTTTTTAAGAACTTGTAAAGAGAAGGGTCTCTTGAACGACGACGAGTACCTGTACCTCAAAGTACTCAAACCCACATACCCGTGGCTCTATACCCTACCCAAAATCCACAAGGATCTACCTTTTCCCCCTGGAAGGCCGATAGTCTCGGGTATTGGAGGTCCCACCGAGAGACTTGCTGAGTACGTGGACATGTTTCTTAACCCACTGGTGAAGAACCTGCCCTCGTTTATACAGGACTCAAAACACATACTCAGTGTTCTGAGCGACCTAGAATGGCAACCCAACACTATATTGGTCACCATGGATGTAGTCGCACTCTATACCAGCATAAATCCAACTTTGGGGATGAAAGCAATCACCCATATTCTGTCCAAACGACCAGCGTCTCTTTGGGCGCACACAGAAATGCTGATCTCCATGATGAATCTCATCCTAAACAACAACTTTTTCATTTTTCACAAAAAATGGTACCAGCAGAAACGCGGAGTGGCCATGGGTTCAAAATTTTCCCCATCCTTTGCTAATCTGTTCATGGGTGCCTTTGAGGATGACCAGATTTGGGGCCCGAAAGGCACAATATACACGGATTCAATCTTGTTCTGGGGTCGCTATATAGACGACTGTATCCTACTGTGGACAGGAACAGATGAACTCTTGAACGACTTTTTTGAACATCTCAATCACAACGACTGGGAAATCAAGTTCACAATGAAATCAAGTATAACAAACATAGAGTTCCTGGACCTGGAGTTTTACGTAGAGAAGAACAAACTGCACAGCAAATTATACAGAAAACCCACAGCTTGTAACGCCATCCTAAGAGCAGATAGTTTTCATCCACACCACCAAATAAAATCAATTCCCTTTGGAGAATACCTCCGTGCCAAGAGAAACTGCAGTGACAATAAGAATCTGGAGACAACCATACAAGATATGGAAGGCAGATTTGAAAAAAGAGGATACCCCAAAAGCATCCTGACTCAGGCCAAGACAAAACTCCACAAAATCAAGAGACCAGATACGCTGAAACCAAAAACTCAACCAATAGCGAAAGACTCTACAGTGAGATTGATCACCGAGTATAACGCAATGCATCATCCACTTAGACTGAGCATGAAGAAACATTGGGGTCTGCTAAAAGAGGATTCAACCCTGGAAGCCATAATACCAACAACCCCACAAATCACCTTTCGAAAAGGGAGAACACTTAGAAACAGACTTAGTCCAACCGTCCCACAAAGCGACCTGAGACCCACCTGGCTAACCCAACGCAGTAATGGGTTCTTTAAATGCGGCCTGTGTACAATGTGCAAATGGGCCAAACACAAGACTAAACAGTTCTACGGACCAGACAAAGAGAGCTACGAAATAAGAGTTAATATCAATTGTGTCACTAAATACGTGGTATACATCATTGAATGCCGATGTGGAAAACTGTACGTAGGAAGTACCATAAGAGCACTAAAAGAGAGAATAGCAGAACACATGAGGGCCATTCAAAAACAGGACCCCAGATATCCGGTGGCTCTTCATGTGGCCACGTGTCAGGCCAATACAGAAGACTTCTCAGTCTCCTTCTATGGAATTGAAACTGTGCCTGTACACATAAGAGGAGGCAACAGAGAATTGACACTCAGACGCAAAGAAGCCACATGGATAATGCGTCTTCGAAGCATTGAACACGGACTGAATTATGATCCAGAGATGCAATTTTTCTTAGGAAACTAGTAATCCCAATGGATCTAAAAAGGAGATGTCGCAGCCACAACCGTCCATCTCCGGAACGAAACTAGAATAAGTAGCCTGGAAACAAATTAGATTATCAAATCTAAGCCTGCCGAGATTGTATAGACAGTATATATACACCATTGACTTAACCCTATGCCTCAGCGGCTTCCTTCGTTTAATTTTCCCCATGTAAAATTAATGACTATTTTCTCGTGAAAAATAATTTTCTCAAGTTGACACTATTTTTGTCTAATTTCTGATATATTTTCACACTCCTTTTTCATTTTCTTTTAAAACATGTTTTCGCTTACACAAAGAAATGTGAACAATTAGACATCGTTGGTAATGTGTCGACATAAAAACTCCACAAATAACTTGTCAAATAAGCAATATAAGACTATTATTGTTTTGTGATAAAAAGAAAATGTGAAATGTTTATCTTGTGATGTGTGACATAACAGGAACAGGTTAAACCAAAGTTACTAATAGTAGCCATTATATCAAACAAAACCCCATCGAGAGGTAGGACTTCCCCTTCTCCCTAAACTAAATAACTGATATCACCCAGAGGGAATAAACCGAATTTTGTGCTCATAACCATAATATAAACCTCCTATGATATACAGTATTCTACTGTATGTGAAACACCTGAATAACAAGTTCCCTCCCTCCTAAATAGATACGGAGGATCTCTTATATAGAGTAACTAATGGAACAATAAGGAAAGACTATCTAATAGCTTTCTGACACCACAATCTAGTATCTTTTTTGCACGCATGCTCCCAAAGTAAGTAATGAACTCGGCTTAACCATTGTCTGAGTATCAATTGCTAAATCGAAGGTTACCCATCTCTCTAGCAATAAGGAAATTTTAGGCACAAGGCTCACACAATTTCGGAGGATTAGTATTGTTATAATTGGGACAATACCCGCTACACAGATACGGGTATGCCTAACCCCATAGGCATCACTGTGGTCTTGTAGTATTTCTTCACCACAGCCACCACTAGTGAATGTCAGCACACAGGGTTGACGGTCTAGTAGTTACACGAACAGGAAACCGCCGGCCGGTATATCTTCAGGCCGGGTTTCCTGTCACGTGACCGTCTTCGAAAAACGGCGCCGGGAAACTCAAGAGGGAGAACTGCTACGACCAGGTAAGCAACCTCTCCCTGACGTGCGCGAAACAATATCTACTTTTGCCTTAAATACCAGAGACGATGGGGAAGCAGAAATAATTCGTTTTTGCTCTTTTTTATCCCGCCGGTGACGAACATATATAGGTGTACCCGCCTTACGTAGTATTTGACAGCGTCACGCAATTGAAGCTACCTGTCAATCCTCTCCTCCCGGTTTATACTCTGTGCTTTATTTATGAGGTAGGTCCATTTCCCCCCTTTTTTTTCACCCCAGCCCCTCCACTCTCTTGTTCTTCTGTTTTTGCGCGCGTTTTTGTGCGCGCGTATTTTGAAACATATCACAATATGTAGAGAACAAACCATGTAATAATATCCGGATAAATCGTTGGTAACGAAGATAACCCTGACTGTACTTCCAACAGACTTATCCGGTCTCGGAGTGCGACTTCACTCAACAAGTGAAACTCCGTCTTACAGGGTCTTTTGATTACACGTATCAGAGGTGGCCTTGGCACCTCATCTATTAGGGTGAGTGCTCCTCTATTCCCTCCCCACTTAACTATCACTTCCACTTGAGCATGCGTTGCAATTTTTCGACTTTTAGGTGTTTAACTCATGACAGAACACCAGAAATAGAGACTGCTCTAAAATAATATCTCGTTTTTAATTTTTTGTCTTTAAATTGTGATTTCTTCAGTCTTTTTGCTCTTTCCTGTTTCAGACGACACTCGTCTGAATAGTAGACAGGCTGAAACATTACCGCTCTAGTAATGGAATAACATAACATCGCAATAAATCGCATTGAGCACATAGTTAATCTCCAAGAACCCAGAGTCATTTTTAAACTTGATTACTACCTAGCATTCCCACACGCTTTAGATGAGACTCATGATAGACACCCAAAAAAACGAAAGCGCACGAGAGAATGTGTAATGTTTCTACCATTTAAGCGCCATGGTACAGTTATCATATGGGTTCTGATGAAATGTATATAAGCTCACCTCAACAGTCACTCGGGATATCGTACTCTTTCCTTGTCAAACACCTCACGTTGCGACACAACCTTTTCACTTATAGCACCTTAATTTTCAACGGCCACAAAATGTTCTACTGTCTACAACTCGTCACGAACAATAACAATACCAAGAATAGTCACAGTTTCGCACAAAAAAATGTTTTTCTCACTACTCACAAAAAGAATAATGTCTCCACACTTGTGAACACCAAGTCACCTACATTCACTAGTTGGCATGTCTTCTTGTCACTTTTGGTGACACTACCAAGTCACATCTGAATACACTTGCAAACGTAAAACATGATCGCAAATGCACTCTCTATGTTATAATCCAGCCCTGAAGATTCGCAGTCTGTTTCCCTGCGATGAAACACGTGTTGGCCTACTTAACGGAACAATAAACGAAAACTCTTTTGAACCAACAACGGATTACATCCTGATTTTCCTTCCCTATTTTGTCTAAAAACGATTACCGACAATTTATTTACTTGAATGAGTTGGATGTTGTTCTAAACTATTTTTCCTCATACTGAGCTAATTGACAGTGGTGTTACCACACACCGTAAATACACTTCTGTACAAGTGCAGGGGCATTGTGGTTTTTTCTTGTTCTAGTATGCACCAAGCTTGGTCCATCTTCGAGCGGTTGTGAGGTTTTACCGTTCGCCCCATTGCCTGTACCAATCACTGTATACCTATGTTTTAAGCCTTAACTTTACGGACACTCTGGTTGTGCGCCTTGTAATTCTGGAATACCTAAATAAACCCCCAAGTCGCCAGTAAAACACTTAATTGCCACATGGGATTGGTGGGAAGAAATAGAACACAAAATAGGCCTGGGTAACAAAGTAAAAGGGCCCCATTTAGCAAATTGGAAAAGTAAAAAGTGGTAATATTAGTGAAATCAGTAGTAAAAACCAACCCACCTGGCTATAAAACGGGCCCACAACTGCAAAAAAATCTCCCAAATGCTGATCTGTAAGACCAGTCCATAGGGCACTGCTTGATGGCCCTATAGGCCAGTCTGACCCTGGATCCACCCACTTTCAAAATACAAACACAGCGACAACTGAATTGAACATGGAACATTGGATGACCCATCATAGATGTAAGGCGATGAGCTTTGCCCATCAAATCCATCCAGATTTTTTGTTTTGGGACCACTTGGTACTTGACCTTTTTACTGTGGGTGCGCCTCACCATTGATGACTCACCCACTGTAAATACACAGCAAATTAACTGCGTGTGTTTACCACCAGTGTCCACCTTTTAAGATAAGACCACTGAGATGCAGCAAGAGGAAGGAGCACTTGGCTAGTTACAAATGAACAAACAAGTGTGCACATATGTAAGGGCTGCACTAAGTACTCCCATCATGTGCAGCCTGTTGACTGCACACAGGTAGCCTGGCACAGAAGGGACTCTGCAGGATTGGATATTGACCGGGGGTAGGCTGCTTAATGTTAGTTTACACTCATAGGGAAAGACAGTGTGGTTTATTGTCTTTTCTGCAGTGACACTCCATTATATAACTATGGGGAAGACTGCGTTAGAGTGCAGTATTGCTTCACTTTGATCTACATAGACCAGTGATTAATTGAACTGTGTGGAATCTAAATGCCAAACCCAAATATGAAAATTCAAAGAAGATGTCTGTAGAGCTTAAAGGTCATCAGATACAGTCATATTTCCATGGCTCAGCTCAGAATCAGAGCCCAGATCTTTTGTCACCCTGCCGTACATTTCTCTCCAGCAGCAGGAACAAAGGCAGCAATTAAAAGTGCCCCACTAAGCTCATGGGGAGGAAAGGGGTGGGTACAAAGGACCTGCATACATCAATCAGCTGTCACACTGTACCTGGGTCGGACAGCCCAAGCTCACTGAACAAAGGAGGAAGCCCAGACCTCTGGAGGCAACACAGGAGGGGGCTTCCTTTGTAGATTTGATGGGGAAAGTGCTGGCAGTTACGTCAGTGAGGTGCAGAGCTGAGGCCCCCAGAGATGATGTGACTAGTGACTCTTGGTGACGCCATTCTTAATTGTGCCAGCATGCTGTGTTGGAGGGTTGGAATAGGGTTGAAGAGCTGATGGGCACCCTAGGATTGGCCAGGGGTGCTTGGCTTATGGAAGTTTCTGCCCTACTTAAAAGGTCTTGCACAAGGCGGAGAGCTCTCTCTTGGTTATGATTTCCTGCTGGACACTGGGACTGGAGTTAGCAGCCATGGACAACTGGAAGGAAGAAACTCCTGATATCCAACTGGACTAGGGACTCTGACTACAGTTGCCCCCAGAACCAGTTCGGTTCTCTCCAGGGCCAGGGAAGTTGGTTCCCTTACACCCCTTAAGGATTAGTTCGGGGAAAAAACTGAACTTCTGTGCCAAGGAGGAGAGAGGAAGCAAGGGATAAAAAGGAGAAAGTCTGGGGCAGGGAGCAGGTAGAACCAGCTCCCTGCAATGCTTGACGTTTTAGAGACCAGGAGGCCTATGGAAAGTGCTCGAGGTGGATATGGCTCACCACCAGAAGAACAATGAGCTCAAGAAGGAGGAAAACAGCCCAACAGGGGCCGAGATATCAGCAGAAGAATGCTTTAACCATTGACCCCAGTGCGATCATGTAGCAAATGGAGCTTTGCTGCCCAGCTGATCAAAACCCCGCAATGTGGTGAGCCAGGGCTCGGAGGTTGTTGAGATGAGCAGGTTTAACATTTGCTCCTGGAAGGGGGCATGCATGGATCCCCCTCCCCACAGCTCCAAGGACTGCTTCATGCATTGGGAGCCTGGGATCCAATCTCCTGACCCCCACCACCACCAAGGATCCGGTAAGCGATGTCAGACCCCTGCCATTAAGCAGCAAAGGGGCCTGGAACCCCACCCCAGGCCCCTGCTCTAGCCTGGTGTAGGGAGAGTGCAGTTGTGCTCCCCTAGTAATGGTTGGTCGTCCTGCTCACCATGCCCATGTCCGGAGGGAGTTGGCGGCTGCCACAAGAAGCTGCCCTTTGCCAGCAGGAGCAGGCAAGAAAGGAGATACTTCAGGCTCCTGTGGTCGCAAGCAGTAGTAAGTACCTCGCAGGGAGTCAGCGTGGCAGCCACGGATGGGCTCACTGGAATTCCTATGACAAAGGAGGAATGAGGGGGTACTTGGGTGGAACTAAGCACCTCTCAAATAATGCACAAAAAAAGAAATGAAAGTGCATGCCATGTGGCACGAGGACGCAGGTCTTCATAAAAGTAAGCACTGAAGTTACTAATAAAACATGCGCGAGCTCCTGAGGGAACACCCCATGATGCCCTGCGGGGCTTGTACTCACCAAAATGTTTGTGAATGTGTTGGTCCCTGGATGGTAGGGGCACCACAACCACAGCAAAGAATGTAGGGGCGGGGGCTGTAGGAGTTTTGCAGCGCCCCAAGGGTTTTTTAAATAATGGAACTGACCCTAAGTTTAGAGGGACCCAGAAATGATGACAAAACCGTGATGTACTTTACTTTTTCAAGCACTCCCCAATCTGAAGCTCTGCAGCTCGGAGCGCAGCGCTCTCTATGGGCTAAGTCTATGACTGCAGTTATTGTGATCAGAATGAAATGCCCTCTAGGGGCTGATTTCATGATTGTGTTTTCATGGTTTGAAAGTATACAGAAAGCACACAGACATATGATGTTTATTTTTAAATGCGTTGTTGATATAAACATGCGGACAGTCATTACTTATCAAGGTGTATATGCTTTATTAACATTAATAAATGCATTTAGACATGGTTATTATTGATTAATGCATTTACTCCTAAAATCTTTGTGTTGTTTACATTTAGTTTATTGATTTTGAACCTTGACAAAGACAACACATTTATCTGATATGTTTAAGTGACCTTTCAGGTGTTCAGAGGGAAGTGGTTAGGTAATTTCATCAAACGTATTTCCACCAGGCTTATGTATAATTGTAAGTTACTGCATAGTATTTAGTAATGTGTGCGTGCAGGCGCAGACTGGACAACAATTATTTATTGATTGTTATTTCTGCGTGCCATTGATTTGTGATTATTAGACCTCCCTTAACCGCATGCGTGCGGGCGGAATTCCGCTCGCACGCTGAGATTTTTAAAAACGCATGTTACATGACGAGCTGGGCTCGTCATGAGCGTGCGAGGAGGCTACCTCATGACGAGCCCAGCTCGTCATGAGCGTGGAAGGGGTTAAGTAGGCCTTGGGCTGCTCTACTCCACTATCCTCAGAGAGTCAAGCTAAAATGGCGTTTTGGTTCCCAGTGGAGGGTAAAAGTGGACCTGTTACTTGTGCAAGCCACACAACTAATAGCCCGTTTCCTTACAGTAGGTAAAGCATAGATGGAGACTGTAGGTCTTCCAATAAAGGCACCAAAGACCATTTTTTTGGCAAACATACTACATTAAATGAATCTTACGTTATATTACATTCAGGGTTGGTCTGGCCTAAAGGGCAGTAAGGCAGTGCCTGGAGGGCTGGTCTGACAGGTCTGTGGGTGTGCTGTTCTGTTTGTTGGTCTAGTTAGTGTCTGCTGGGTCAGTTTTAATGCTGATTTCCCTGATTTTAAAATACATATTGCCACAAATCCACACAATCCTCAATACTTTGCAAAACACTTATACACTGCTCCTTTCTAAGCCAGGGCACCACCCTCTTGACCTGGGACAACTTCTCGTGGCCCACAATGTTCGGACACGCCCCCCCCCACCACCACCACCACCTTGCACATTACCTCGGCATCATCCCTGACTCCTCGCTCTTAATAGACTGCCAAATCAACGCTGTCTCATCCTCCTGCTTCCACATGCTCCAGAAGATCTTCCAGGAAAATGGTCACCTAGGCACTTATCAGCAGCAAGCTCGACTACAGTAATGCACTTGATGCCGACGCCATTCAAAAAACTTCAAAAGCAGCTGCAGAACATCCAGAATGCCTCCGCCAAACTTATCCTGAACATCCCCCGCCATAGCCACATTTCCAGTTATCTGTGAGACCTTCACTGGCTCCCGTTCAACAAAAGAATCGCCGTCAATCTCCTCACGCACTCCTACAAAGTCCTCAACAACATGGACTTGCACACCTCAACCACCGCATCTCCATCTACACACCCATCTGACATCTCCGCTCCGCCCAACTGCCACTGGCCACTGTCCCACGGATCTGCAAGACCTCGGCTGGAGGAAGATGCTTCTCCCATCTCGCCGCGAATACCTGGAACCCCCTGCCTCAGCATCTCAAGCAATCACTGTCACTGCCTCAATTCAGGAAGGACCTCAAGACCTGGCTCTTCTACTGAACTGTGGAACAGTAGAACACCCCCTACCCACTCCCGCCCTCCCCCCCCCCTACACCCCAGCGCCTTGAGACGCTAACGGGTGATTAGTGGCTATTTATTGATATTGGGGAGCACTTTTGTTTTGATGCCCAGGCCTATTTTCTGTTCTAGTCCAACCCTGATTACATTACATATCTAGCAGAACTATTTCATCATATATTAAAACTCAGCTACTTTACTTCTCAATTTGAAATGTAAACAGTAACCTTCTATTAAACTGGATATTCCTCAGCTCATGAATAGCCGCCATTTAAACAAACACAGAAGGAAAGCAACAGGCTCGAGTCCCTCCGAGCCAGCGCTATCCCGCTGCGTCACGGCGGGCCTGTTTCCGGGACCCTGGGGCGAGAGAGAGTGTGCAGTGAGATTTTAAGCACCTTCGACGGGAAGCCTGCCGCGCTTCCAGTTACCGTAATGCTTGATAGCTCACATTATGTGCCATAAAAGAGAGGCAACTCAGCAGGACAGCTTGAAAGGTGAGGTACAATTGCTCACTTAGTGACGATTATTAAAGAGATGGAGATTTACTGCCCAGAACATGTAATGACAGCAGTTGTCACGGGGCAAGGAAGTGTCGCAGTCGCATTTTCTTTCCACTGTTGCTCCGAATCCAAGTCCAGAAATCCGACAGAGCTTTCACTCTTGGTCCAAAATGTACAGACTAGCGTGCTGCCTGGAAATCGAAATCGCTTGCGCACCTCATCAGTGTTATATGAAACGCGGTATATAAATACAGTTTGACAATTCTGAGTTTTTCTTCTTCAGTTGAGGCTTGGCTTTGATTTTAATGCTGTTAATTGCAAACCCCTCATTACATAGGGATCGGGTTGCAGTTTCTACAGCAGCCCTGCGCTTTTCCCCTGGTTAATTTCAGCGGGTCAAATCTGAGGGGTGAAAACTGAGTAGAAAGCAACAATCCCACATACAATTCCTTATGCTCCTGAGGAAAACTTGGAATTTAATGTATGTGTACTGCAAACAGTAAACATTTCACTCTACAGTATCGGTATGTACCAGATGCAGTATATATATATATATACCAGATGCAGTGTATATATATATAGATAGATAGATAGATATATAGATTGATAGATAGATAGACAGAGAGACAGATAGGTAGATGGATATAGATATGTATTAAAGTAGGTTTCCTGTATGACTCCCTCAAGGTACATCAATTTATTTTCTTAAGGTGGGTCTCCTGTCAGTAGTCAATTCACTTCCCTTCCCAACCAGGCTTAACCTGTGGCTGTCATAAGAAACAGTGTTAAGTGCACGAGTGTGTAAAATTGCAAATAATGTTTGCAACATTTGTGAAGTTCTATGGAAAACTTTACAAATTTTCAAAGGTTGCTGAGTTTTCGCTTTCCCAATTTCACAATAAAATGGTAAAATGTCAGGGAAATTATATTGGGCAGTAGGAGAATGAATGGCCGGTGTCTGTGCTCCGAGTGAGAATTTGTATATCTTCCTACCGAGACCCTGGGGGGTGGGGGGGTAGAATTTCATGGCTAATGTATATTCTTATACAATTTTAAAATGTAGTGGTATTCGCTGGCCCACGCATATAGAAAAGTCACAGTTTCTATACTTGTTGGTCATTGTGTCATAGTACAGAATGGGAACGAAAACTTAGATAAGCCAATCCAATTCCACCCAGTAGATAAGAGATTGGTCCAAAATACTACACCATATTACTTCTGCATATAAGAATTAGGAAATCTGGGTCTTTACATTTTCTCTTGCACTGACACAATATTGCCCTTTCTAGTAGGCTACCAAGTTGTAAGAGGTGGCTTGTATATGTTAAAAGAGGCAAGAAACAGGGCCACGCTTATGCAATTCATGAGCCAGCACGAAATTATTATTTCTTAGGGACTACAGAGAAAAATCATGCAGTGCGGAATGTAGTGTACATAAATAGTTGTGAGTTGAATTTATAGGTGGTTAGGGAGACAGATATTTGTTGGAGATACTTAGAAAATCATTTAATTTTCTATAATACTGGAGATGATTTGGACAGTAGGAAGATGTTTATTGGGTCCACCGAGAAGTGATTTAAACACAGTCTACAGAATTGCGATTCTGCTTTTCTCCATCAAACAAATGGATTGGACATATCAACTCGAAGTACAGGGTGGTTCCTTCAGGAAAATACTGTTTAGTTATAGTTTGTGACATAGTTTACCTTTTATTTTATATGTTTGTTCTCAAAGTAAAACCTATGACTGGTCAATCAGAGCCAGTCACAAATAAAGCACTGGCGTAACACAAATGTTGTGGCCCCCTTCAGAAGGTGATGGGGTCTCCCAAGACTCCCACATCCCCAATATCCATTGGCTTTAGAATGAATGGGGCCCCCGGTGGGCACGGGACATTCTGCGCCACATGTCCTGCACGAGCCAAAGTCACACCCCAGAAATGAAGTCAAATATAAACATTCCACACAGAAGAACTGTCTCTGTCTAAAATCGTTTGCGTTATGACCCCCAAACAGATGCAGGGGATTGATGGCAGCTGTGCACTCGTTTCCTGTACGTGGTGGATTAAAAAAGGTAATTCCTTTACAAAGTGAGCACTACAGGTCCGCAAATCGCCAGAGTAGCACCTTGACTGATTCAACACCTTCATTTGAGCCGATTGAGACGAACACGCAGGCACTGATGACACACATGGGTTTGGCAGGCTGTCGCTTGAAGCAATTTGCTGTTGATTGAAGGGATCGGTCAGATTTGAAAGCAGATGGGATAAACTTGCTTTACATAGGGCCATCTGGCAGCTATCCTTGCTGTGACAGTCAAAACCGTTAACAAAAAATACGCTATAGTTCTGCATTACCTATGCAAACGATTGAGCATAAGTGCTAATACTATGGACCTGATTGTTAAATTACGGTCATATTATACATTCAGGTTATGTTATGACACCTTCACTCGAACCTGGCTTTTTTTTTAGGGTATATCACTTTGGATTTTGAGAATTGTAATTCCGCTGGTCCCTTTAAGCGCAGTGTTCTGTTGTCTGAAAGCTAGTATTGGCTGAGCGTATCACGCAAACCTGAACAGGTTTTTTACTGCTAGTATAGTTCCCGGGGTGGCTCCTCCATTGGGACGGAGTAGTGCCACCCCATTTATGTGCTTCCAAAGCCCCAGGAATACAAAACAAATTGGTAATTCATTGTCATTTTTTTATCGTCCTGTCCAGAACCGAGCGTCAGGACGGGGCAGGGCCTGCTCAGTGCACAGGGAGGAGTGGTGGGCAGAGTACTGCCTTTTGCACCTGTTTCAAGTACGCATGTGTCTTTGGCTGGCCGTCTTGCAACGCCCAGCCACACATGCGCACTTTAAACCTCTCAACCCGGCAGTGTTAAGACAGCTAGGTTGAGGGCAAGTGCAGGTATCCAGTGCCCTCGGGAGCGGCAACAGAGGCCACTCCCACCAATCAAGGCACGGCTCACATGCTGGTTAACAGAATGTAAGCAGTCCTGGATTGGTTGAGGGAGTTTGCTGGGGCCTGCACTACAGTCCCAGCAGCGGAGGAGGTCAGAGTGAGGAGGACGTCATCAGGATGGGTAAGTACATTTCTTTTTTTCTTTTGTTTGCCTGCTCACCAACCTCAGTAGATGCCAGCCGCCACTGTTTATTAGTTCGTTTTGCACTTACTCTTTCACTTTTCACGTTAAAAATCCGGATTGCAAGTCCTAGAGTGCAACAAAAATAGCAGAAGTAGACTGGTTTATCATGCCTGGTAATTTTAGAATCCTGTAATCTCCACTAGTGCAAATAAATTGTGCAGTAAAAAGGATCAATGCATTTCACAAATTGTGGGATATTCTAGTAAATTGAAAGATTTACCCATCAGAACGTTGGATGGAAAACGTAAGTGTCCTTCCCACAAGAAGAACAAACAGTTTCTGATAAGATGGCAGTGCCCTTTCCTAGAGCCAAAATGTGCACTGACCTACTCACTCAAACAGAAAACAAATTTCCACTTCTGCACAAGGTGGGAGGAGAGGTGGAGGAGGGTGCAAGGGGCATCCCTACAAATGCACTGAATGCAAATGCAGACGTACAGGCTGCAAGGAAAGCCAAATTCCATGTTTCATTTGCTGACTCTCAGCCCCTTGATATACCTGACAAACTCAGTAAGCCTTAACAGCATTAAACGCATAGCAAAAAACAAGCATTGGGGACGCTGAGACATCTGGTGTTGTCCACCAGCCTTTTGGCAATTTTTGTTTTGTTTGGTCATGGCTTTTGCAAAAACTTTATTGCATGGGAAGCTGTCAGGTGTTTGTCAAACTAAAAAGAAACATTGGCTAAAGGCAAACATGTTTTTGGTCTAAAAAAGCACACATTCCCATAGTAATTTCTGGCACTGAAAGGAACTACTTTGTGTGTGGAGGAGCTCCTTGTGAAATAACACAATGACTTATCTCATAATGAAATCAGTCAGTGGCTGATATCAGGTGACTAGTTACCCCTTTAGGCACTCTGTTCATCACCACCCCCTTTTCTGAATCATTTTGTCCACCATAAGCGTGGAAGGGTATACTCAGATGTGAGTCCCTTGCTCATTGCACCATCAGGATTCAAGCAAGCCGGGCCGACGACGCCTGAAATGGCAGAAACCGGTCCCCGGAAGCTTGTTTCCTTCCCAGTATAAGAATTGGCTTGGTAGTTTGGTTTGCCCTGTTCCCATCATGCACTGGGACAGGAACAGACTAATTTGCATATAGCCAAGTTCTGAGCTGGGATGGTGCAGTGAGCTAAAAAACGGTGATGGATCAAGCCCTGATCTTTGGACTGGGTAAGAGTGGTCTGCTTAATTCAGGCACTCTGTTCATCACCACCCCCTTTTCTGAATCAATTTGTCCACCATAAGCGTGGAAGGGTATACTCAGATGTGAGTCCCTTGCTCATTGCACCATCAGGATTCAAGCAAGCCGGGCCGACGACGCCTGAAATGGCAGAAACTGGTCCCCGGAAGCTTGTTTCCTTCCCAGTATAAGAATTGGCTTGGTAGTTTGGTTTGCCCTGTTCCCATCATGCACTGGGACAGGAACAGACTAATTTGCATATAGCCAAGTTCTGAGCTGGGATGGTGCAGTGAGCTAAAAAACGGTGATGGATCAAGCCCTGATCTTTGGACTGGGTAAGAGTGGTCTGCTTAATTCAGGCACTCTGTTCATCACCACCCCCTTTTCTGAATTAGTTACCCCTTAAAGCAAAACCAAAGGGGATGATGGACGGAGTGTTGAACATTCCAAGCACTCACCCCCAGTCAACAGATCTGGGTTTAATCCATCATCATTCTTTAGCTCACTCCGCCACCCCAGTTAAGACATGGCCTTATGCAAATCAGTCCGACCCTGTGCCTCATGGGAACAATCCAGCCCGAGCAGTCAAGCCATGTCTTGCCTGGACTATCTACCACCGCCAGTCCTTGCCCGTCATTGCCCAGAGGAGGCTGGGCTGGGCCACCCACCTATCATCGGTGTAGCAGGGTTCTAGTGTTCAATACAAACTTCTACTATCACAGGTATTGTGGCACTTTCATATTGATTGTATGCAGGCGGGCAACTAGAGCCAAATTTCGGGGGGGGGGCTGAAAAATATTTCGGGGGGGGGGCTAATTCTTCCAACCATAGACAGAGTGACTGAAAGAAGGGGTGAAAACACATCAAACGCCTAATTTATAAGTAAATGGTCTTTTAAAGACCTGTTAAGTACTCGGGTGCGGCTGCGATTAGATGGTCGCCAGCCTGCAAAGCTGTGTCAGCCCGGGCTGACAGACACGACGGGGGGGCAGAAGCCCCGTGAGCCCAATGGGTGTTGCGCGCCTGATTGTGTGTTATATCTGTGCACGCCACCTGGAATTCTAATAATGGGCAAGCGCAAGGGAGTTGCGGAGAGTCTGGATGCCTTTATCGTGAGGGCGGAATCAATGCTCACCCACGAAATTGAACTTACAGAGAGGCGTCTTTCTCTTAATTCCTTATCGTCCCAGAGGCGCCCTTCTATGGGCCATTATGATCAGGAATTTTTTTTCCATCTTCAGACAACATCTGGTAGCCACAACCAATCACAATCCCCTCCCATATCTGTTGTAGTTATCCTACGAGGGCCTGGTAGAGTTAAAATAATCCACGACTCCAAATCACATCTTGAGCACAAAATGAAGGTGCCACCTGCCAAGCGAAGGAGGGGAGTGGGCACCCAAAAATCT
The DNA here is from genome assembly GCF_964261635.1 of Lissotriton helveticus. Lineage (NCBI taxonomy): Eukaryota > Metazoa > Chordata > Amphibia > Caudata > Salamandridae > Lissotriton > Lissotriton helveticus. Next base: position 375,187,594 of record NC_136072.1, on the reverse strand, counting down.
AAACAACTGGATCGGTCTCGATGTACGAATGTTGAAATTACACATACATGCTCGATTGGCACCCTGACTGCAGTCAGCTTCCCTGTCCCTACATATAGTGCCCTTGGGAATTACGCTGACTCGAACACTACAGGGGAGACTGCTCCTGATACCATCTAGACACATCATCTACAATTATCACATAATAGCCTTGCCTTGTTTCAAGGCTGTCTGGACCATTTGGACAGTGTATTGACCATCCTGATGGGAAAATTAGAGGCGTTGCACCCCTTTGAGGTGGGTGCAGGCCTAGTTGTACCAGTCGTACCGGATGTTTCTATTTCCGTTGCCCTGGACAAATGGCTGAATAGGACTAGTGTTATTGAGGACCTACTAAGAGATGGCCAAGGAGTCTCTCCATGCAATCCCATGCATACATCTTTAAACTCTGTACTGGATGATGGCAAGGCAGCCCCCCTTCTCCAGAATGAGTTCCTGCACTCCCCGGATAAAGCGTCTGGGGGTTGCCGGGATTCTAGCAGTACTCCTCATATTGGTATCCCTGCTCTTAATAAGCCAAGGGATGCCCAGATAGTGCCCAATCCTTCTGTGACTCTTCTGGCCAGGGAGGTGGTCACAATGCATTTACCCCCGGAAGCAACCTCGTACACTTTCATTCTAGCAAACGTCCAGCAGCACACTGATATGGCTAATGAATTATGGGAGGGTTTGAGAAACAAGGGTCTCTGATGGCTCGGGTGAAAATCCGGGCTTTCAGAGGCCTTGTTTGGTGAGTTCAAAATGGTGAGATGTGTAGGGTGGGTGGGGAGAAGGGACCAAAAACTTTCAGGTGATTGTGTTGTTCTTCAAATCAAATCAAAGTACTTTATTCGGTTAAAGTTAATAACCATAAAAGCATACAAAGTACAAAATTCATTTGCATTAAAAATATTAGACAAGGTCAAAAATGTAGATCAGTTTTCTTTGTGATCAAACGATAAACAATCAACACCTCCAGGAATAGTTACAAGTTAAAGGAAGAAGCAATTAAAAACGAAAGTTGAGATTCATTACATTTTGGCAAAGCGATATTGTACATCATACAAAAAGAATAATAACTGTGCATTAATGATTACTGATTGGGGCAATATCTTTGTTCTATCGGATCACCATATCTAAGCCAGGGAGTAAGTTTTGGTAATTATGTGTGGGTATCTGCTGGTAACTGATCGATACAGGGCCCCTCCTGTCCACCCAGTGGTTTTCCTCTACACTCCAACTTGTGGTTGGAAAATGCGCTGTTCTGGGGTAGAAATCGCACAATTCCCGTGTTGCTATTGGCCCATCTCCTCTTTGTGGCTCCCAGATACGCAGATATGGGACGACCTGCTTATCCCTGAAGTTAACAATTACCAGGTCTCCGGCTATGGTCTTGGGTCGGGAACCTATCCACCCCACCCTTGTCACATTTAGAATTCTTTCGGTCGATATTAAATGGAAGGGGTCTGTTCTTCGTCAACCAAAACCGTACTTTGTTTTTAAGGTCCTGATAACCTTCAATTTTTCCAATAGTGAGCTCAGGCACACCCGAGAGGACACACACATAGGGAGCTGCCTCCGGTGGTAGGTTTATACATTTATTAATTGCAGCTAACCCCTCACAACTCATTTCTACTTTGTTCGACCCTGCTCTGAGAACAGAGATAGGGGCCATTGTTGATTTTTTGGGTACCTCCTTGCTTTTGAAACCTAATGGTGCGGGATCCGGTAGCTGGCTCTGGGCGATGTTGCTGTTTACAGTGGTGTCAACTATGCTCTGGGATTGGTTGTTTGGCTTGGTATTTTCATCTATTTTTGAAAGCTTTTCCCCAATTCTCTCCATCCACTCAATGAGCGGGGATAGTAAGGTTTTGACCAGTTCTTCTAGATGGACCAGCAAAATAGAAGGTAAGAGGGATACAGGGGTTTCCGATGTTTGACGTGCTTTGGGTGTCTCGAGGGTGGTGGTGTCAATAACCGGAGGGGGGCTTGAGTTTATTTTTGATATTTCGCTTGTTTCCCCTTATGTTCCATACCTTTACGTTTTCTGCTCTGGGAAGAGACCTGGGGATGTGCTGTCGCTTGAATGGTAGATTTATCTGTTAGTGCGACAGGAGATTCCAGAGAAATGTACCTAGGATTGCAAATTGCATTAAGTTCCCTAAGTAGTAAAGAGTTTGGTGAGTCAGTAGGAATCGAAGGGGATCGTACGCAGCATGTGGTATCATTAGGAAGGCTGTGTTCTATTGTCTCAATGGCCGATGTTACCCATGTTATATACAGGTCCAGTGTCCCCTTGAGTGACCCTCCCTGAGACGAAGATTGTTTGGGGGGCCCTTTAGGGGTCATGGTGCAACTAGCTTATGACCCAAAAGGACACACCTATGTATGGGACCAGTGGGTTTCTTAATCATCAATGGGGTTACTTGGAGAGGACAAAGATGTACGTTGTCAGCCTCTAGATGATTAATCTCTAGATGAGCATACCTTAGTTCATTATGATAGTCCCGGAAGACCAGGATGGGTGTTCCGACCCAACCTCCTCTGGCCTCTGAGGGCCACAGAGGGCCCGCCCTTTTCCCGGGCTTAGCCCGGCGCCGCACGCGCGCGTCCCGCGAGGCGGGAGGGAACTCCGGCTTTTCAGCGCCTCCGTGCGCGATTCCCGGTAGGCGTGTCACCGCCAAGGATGCTGGGTGCTGTAGTTTTCCTGGCTGCTGCCGCGTGGTGGAGGAAGCGGCGGCCGGGAACCAGCTACAGCGGCAGACCAGCGTGTGCCCCGCTGAGTTTTTCAAAATGCCCCTGTCGTCCTCAGAGACCCCCGCTCGACCGCAGGGACCTCTGGCTTTTCAGCGCCTCCATGCGCGATTCCCGGTGGGCGTGTCACCGCCAAGGATTCTGGGGGCTGTAGTTTTCCTGGCTGCTGCCGCGTGGTGGAGGAAGCGGCGGCCGGGGACCAGCTACAGCGGCAGACCAGCGTATGCCCGCTGAGTTTTTCAAAATGCCCCTGTCGTCCTCAGAGACCCCCGCTCGACAGCAGGGACCTCCGGCTTTTCAGCGTCTCCGCGCGCGATTCCCGGTGGGCGTGTCACAGCCAAGGATGCTGGGGGCTGTAGTTTTCCTGGCTGCTGCCGCGTGCTGGAGAAAGCGGTGGCCGGGGACCAGCTACAGCGGCAGACCAGCGTGTGCCCCGCTGAGTTTTTCAAAATGCCTCTGTCGTCCTCAGAGACCCCTGCTCGACCGCAGGGACCTCCGGCTTTTCAGCACCTCCGTGCGCGATTCCCGGTGGGCGTGTCACCCCCAAGGATGCTGGGGGCTGTAGTTTTCCTGGCTGCTGCCGCATGGTGAAGGAAGCGGCAGCCGGGGACCAGCTACAGCGGCAGACCAGCGCGTGCCCCGCTGAGTTTTTCAAAATGCCCCTGTCGTCCTCAGTTCTTACTTTTAAAACACATGAGATTTTAGATAGACTTGGTAGTGACCTTGTGAATAATAAAGGAATAAATGTATTGCCCCTTGGCTTTTTCTACCAAAAAAATGACTTACATCGACCACACCCCCAAAAAAGAGATCACAGGATGAGTTTGAGAGAGGGGTGTGGAAACACACTCAGCGATTCCCCACTAGGGGGCCTAACCAACTAAACCCACTAGTGTACAACCTACCACTCTTCAATAGATTTGATTAATTAGAAATGGTGGATTGACTTGCATGCAGGGGGCCCCCGCATGGAAGGGCCGTCTCCCATGGGGAATTCATGGGGTGGAGGACACAGGGGCTGGGGTATTATGAACATAAGGGGATAGAGCCTGTCGCCTAGGTGGGGGTAGAGAGTGGACCAGATAACAAGGGAAGAAAGTTAGTTGTTAACATCCAAACTGCGCCCGACCGCCCCCGGGTGACTTTATGGCCAGCTATTGATCAATTAGGGGAGACTGAAAATGTTATAGACAATACTTCTGGCCACACAGATTTTACTGAAAGTCCACAGTCACCTAGGGTGAAGGCGATAAGCCCACCATCTTATAGTGGCATAGCGAACCAGGGTGCTTGTCTTTTAAATCAATGTGAAACCAAGGCCTCTCTAGGTTAAAGTGTCTTTCCTGGAACATAGCAGGTCTTACCTCCAAACTGGATAATCCAGAATGGGGATCATTTATTGGTTCACACGAAATCTGTATGCTACAGGCAACCTAGGCTAGGACGCATATCAATAGAGTGGTTTATGTCACGTTTAGTATGGCTGCCGTTAGTGAGGGCAGGGGAAGACCGTCGGGGGAATTATGTACGTGGGTTGGTACACCTTTGGGGTGTGACGTTAACAGATAGAGATATCATCCTGTGATACTCTTTGGATTTTTTTTACCTTCCCTAAGAAGATCAGAATTGCCCTGATTAATGTCTACTCTCGGCTGGGTCGTGGTGGCCTAGAGTCATCTACCCTCGTTCAGTTGTCAGCTTTTCTTCATTCAATTCCTGATAATTTTCTGATTATAATGGGAGGGGATTTTAATCGTAAATATGGGCCACTGAATGGTTGGGCCACCGAAAGCCTAAGTGATGAGGATATCTATTGGGCCATTCCGCAGCCAGACATTCCACCTGTACGTGCATGGTCCCCTCTTGTATTGCAGATAAATACCCTAACACTTAATCAATCAATCAATCATGCCATTTGTATAGCGCACTACTCACCCGGGAGGGTCTCAAGGCGCTTGGGGGGAGGGGTATGCTACTGCTCGAACAGCCAGGTCTTGAGTTGTTTCGTGAAGGCGAGATGGTCCTGGGTCAGCCGAAGGTGGATGGGGAGGGAGTTCCAAGTCTTGGCAGCCAGGTAAGAGAAGGATCTTCCTCCGGCGGTGGCTCTTCGGATGCGTGGTACGGCTGCGAGGGCGAGGCTGGTGGACCGTAGCTGGCGGGTGGGCGTGTAGAAGGTCAGATGGTCGTTGAGGTACTTGGGGCCCAGGTCGTGGAGAGACTTGTGTGCGTGGGTGAGGAGCCGGAACGTGATCCTCTTGTCGACGGGGAGCCAGTGCAGGTTCCTCAGGTGGCTGGAGATGTGGCTGCGTCGGGGGACATCCAGGATGAGTCGGGCGGAGGCGTTCTGGATGCGCTGGAGTCTTTTCTGTAGCTTGGCTGTGGTTCCGGCGTAGAGGGCATTTCCGTAGTCCAGTCGGCTGTTGACGAGTGCCTGGGTGACAGTCTTCCTGGTCTCGGTCGGGATCCAGCGGAAGATCTTGCGAAGCATACGCAGGGTGTTGAAGCACGATGAGGAGACGGCGTTGACTTGTCTGGTCATCGAGAGGGAGGGGTCCAGGATGAAGCCCAGGTTGCGTGCGTGGTCGGTTGGCTTGGGTGCGGTGCCCAGGGCTGGGGGCCACCAGGAGTCTTCCCAGGCGGAGGGCGAAGATCCCAGGATGAGGACTTCCGTCTTGTCCGAGTTCAGTTTCAGGCGGCTGTCCTTCATCCACTCGGCGACGTCTTTCATCCCTTCGTGTAGGCAGGTTCTGGCGGTGTCGGGGTCTCTGGTGAGGGAGAGGATCAGGTGGGTGTCGTCGGCGTAAGAGATTATGTTGAGGTTGTGCTGGCGTGCGATGGCTGCGAGAGGTTTCATGTAGATGTTGAAGAGGGTGGGGCTGAGTGAAGATCCTTGCGGGACGCCGCAGATGACTTCGGTGGCCTCGGAGCGAAACGGGGGGAAGCGGACTCTTTGTGTTCTTCCGGCGAGGAACGAGATGATCCACTCCAGTGCCTTCTCTTGGATACCGATGTTGCTGAGGCGCTGGACTAGGGTGCGGTGGCAGACCGTGTCGAACGCAGCGGAGAGGTCCAGGAGGATGAGGGCCACTGTTTCCCCCTTGTCGAGCAGGGTCCGGATGTCGTCGGTGGCTGCGATGAGGGCGGTCTCGGTGCTGTGGTTGGCTCTGAAGCCGGACTGCGAGGGGTCAAGGGATCCGTTCATCTCGAGGAAGGCGGTCAGCTGTCTGTTGACGATCTTCTCGATGACTTTAGCAGGAAAAGGGAGGAGCGAGATGGGGCGGAAGTTTTTGAGATCGGTGGGGTCCGCTGTGGGTTTCTTCAGGAGGGCGCTGATCTTGGCGTGCTTCCAGCTCTCCGGGAAGGTGGCGGTGTTGAAGGAGGCGTTGATGATGTTCCGGAGTTGGGGTGCGATGGTGGAGTCGGCCTTGTTGAAGACGTGGTGTGGGCAGGGGTCGGTCGGTGATCCGGAGTGGATGGTGTTCATCGTGCAGGCTGTGTCTTCGGTGGTCACCGTGGTCCAGGTGCGAAGGGTGGCGGTGGGGGGCGTTGGTTCGACGGTTGGGTGCGTGGGTGGGGCGCCAAAGCTGTTGTGGATGTCGGCGATCTTGCGGTGGAAGAACGAGGCGAGGGAGGCGCAGAGGTCTTGTGACGGAGTGATGTCGTTGGTGCCGGTGCTGGGGTTGGAGAACTCCTTGACGATAGTGAAGAGCTCTTTGCTGTCGTGGGCGTTGTTGTCCAGTCGTTCCTTCAGGGATTTCTTCTTGGTGGTGCGGATGAGCTGTTGGTGCTTGCGGGTAGCGTGTTTGAGGGCGGTCATGTTGTCGGTGGTCCGGTCGAGGAGCCAGGCTTTCTCGAGGGTGCGGCAGGTCTTCTTGGAGTCCTTGAGGTCGTCGGTGAACCAGGATGCCTTCTTGCTTCTGGGTCTGCTGGGAGGGTTCTTTAGTGGCGCGAGGTTGTCGGCGCAGGCGGTCAGCCACTGTGTGAAGTTGCGGGCTGCTTCGTTGGGGTCCGTTGTGTTGGCGGGTGGACTCTGGCTGAGGGAGGTGGTGAGCTGGTCTGCGGTGATCTTGCTCCAATTCCTGTGAGGTACCTGTTGCGGGTGGTGGTGGGTCGTGGATCTTTTGAAGCTGAAGTGGACGCAGCTGTGGTCGGTCCAGTGGAGTCCGGTGGCGTGGCTGAAGGTGATGTACTTGCTGGAAGAGAAGACGGGATCAAGCGTGTGGCCGGCGTAGTGAGTGGGGGTGTTGATCAGTTGCTTGAGTCCGAGGTTGGCGAGGTTTTCCAGCAGGGCGGTGGTGTTGCGGTCCTTGTTGTTCTCAAGGTGGAAGTTGAGGTCCCCGAGGAGGATGTAGTCGGTGGAGGGGAGGGCGTGCGGGCTGATGAAGTCTGTGATGTCTTCGCTGAATTGTGTGCGTGGTCCCGGGGGTCTGTAGACGAGGGTGCCTCTGAGGGTCGTCTTAGGGTCGGTGTGAATCTGGAAGTGGAGATGTTCGGCTGCGGCGAAGGAGTCGTTGGCGTCGGTCGTGATGCGGACGGTGTTCCTGTGGACGATGGCGATGCCACCTCCGGTCTGGTTGATGCGGTCCCACCTGATGATCTTGTACCCATCCGGGATGGCGATGGCGATGTCGGGTGCAGAGGAGGCGTTCATCCAGGTTTCCGTGAGGAAGGCGACGTCCGGTGATGTAGCGTCGAGGAGGTTCCAGAGTTCCACGGCGTGTCTGTGGACGGAGCGGGTGTTGATCAGGATGCACTTGAGGTGGTTGCTGCTGGTGTTTGTCTTGGAAGGTGCGGGGCAGGTTCGGAGGCAGGTGAACTTGCAGGTGCAGCAGGTGAAGGGTCCGTGGGTGCGTCTCGGGGTGGCTCGGCAGCAGGCGTGGGTCAGGCCGGCATTGAGTGCGTTGAGAGTGGCGGTGTCGTAGGTCAGTCTGGTCGTCTTGCCTCGGCGGGGAGGGCCAGGGGTCCTGGCGCTGGGCGCGGGCCAGGCGCGGACAGGCGCAGACGGGCTTACCTTTGGCGCACCTTCGGCGCTCAATCGGTGCTCCCGCTGCGCGCGTCCGCTGCGCGGTCGCTCTGGGGGCGTCATAAGTAAGGAGCCGGGAGGGGGGAGCAGCTGGGTGGCGGGAGCGGGGCGGCGAATGGAATAACAGGGGGGCGGGCCGCAGGGAGGCAGCGGTGGGAAATTCCAAGAAGCAGCGGGTAGCGGGAAATTCCCAGGAGCAGCGGGAAATTCCCAGGAGCAGCGGGAAATTCCCAGGAGCAGCGGGCAGCGAGCTAAGGAATCTGCAGGCAGGAGGCGGCAAAGGCAGGCAGGAGCGGCAGCAGTGAGTGGGGCGACCAAGCCCTGTGGAGGGCTGAGCGGTCACACTCTGTGGTCCCCTATGGTCCCCTTAAGTAAGGAGCCGGGAGGGAGGAGCAGCTGGGTGGCGGGAGCGGGGCGGTGAATGGAATCACAGGGGGGCGGGGCCGCAGGGAGGCAGCGGCGGGAAATTCCAAGAAGCAGCGGGCAGCGGGAAATTCCCAGGAGCAGCGGGGAAATTCCCAGGAGCAGCGGGAAATTCCCAGAAGCAGCGGGCAGCGAGCGAAGGAAGCAGCAGGCAGGAGGCGGCAAAGGTAGGCAGGAGCGGCAGCAGTGAGTGGGGCGACCAAGCCCTGTGGAGGGCTGAGCGGTCACACTCTGTGGTCCCCTACGGTCCCCTTAAGTAAGGAGCCGGGAGGCAGGAGCAGCTGGGTGGCGGGAGCGGGGCAGCGAATGGAATCACAGGGGGGCGGGGCCGCAGGGAGGCAGCGGCGGGAAATTCCAAGAAGCAGCGGGCAGCGGGAAATTCCCAGGAGCAGCGGGAAATTCCCAGGAGCAGCGAGAAATTCCCAGGAGCAGCGGGCAGCGAGCGAAGGAATCTGCAGGCAGGAGGTGGCAAAGGCAGGCAGGAGCGGCAGCAGTGAGTGGGGCGACCAAGCCCTGTGGAGGGCTGAGCGGTCACAATTATCCCCTTCCTTAACTACGCAATGAGAGCCTGTAATGGACGCACCAAATCTGATATGCCCGGGAAATATACTTTTAACAGACCAGGGCAATCGTCTCTCATAGATTATATTTTGGTAAATTCTAATGCATGGCACAGGGGGGTATATTTCAATATTGCACCCCGCCATGATAGCGACCATAATGCTCTCAAACCAGTGGTAATTTCACCTTGTGACGAGATTGCTCCTTAAATATCATCTCCAGCTGATCATCGGCTAAAATTGAGTAACTGCAGGAGGAGAGTATGCTGGAGCAATTTTTGCCAATCCAATGAAAAGCTGGCCCAGTTATATCAAACAATTATCCCCTTCCTTATAACTGAGGAACAACTAACCCTGATTGATGGGGTTTGAAATTCCCTTCCTGATATTTATAATAATCATCAAAACTTAGTATCTAGTCTGGCTGACATACTTAACCCTAAAAGAAGAACGAAGGGGGCCCGACCTTCACGACACTCATGGTATAATGTGAGTTGCCGTGAGGCTAAGGCGGACCTCATTGCCGCAATTAAAAGTAATGGTAGGCTAGTGACTTCAGAAAAAAGGGCTACCCACCGCAAAGCTATTGTGGAAGCAAAAAAACAGCTGGGAAAATAAGAACTGGGATATTATGAACAATACCCTAAGCGTGCAAGATATGCGAACTTTTTGGAACATAGTTAATAGGGGAGTATCGGATGACAAAGGGCGATAGAACCTAATATAGCGGAGAATGAATGGAAGGCATAGTTTGAATCCTTAAATGTGAGGGAGGGAGATGATAGTGAGCCAGGGGGGATTATGTTTTCACCACATGAGATAATTGCTCCACCTATCAGTGAACAGCCATTAGTGCGCTGCTGTTTGTACGCATGCTGTTACTTCGCAAGAGTTCCTACGCATGCGATGTAACAACGCATTTCCCTAAGTACGCGTTCTGTTACATCGCATGCGTAGTAATGCGGCATGCATAGGGGGCGTGCGCCACTCTTGGAGCTCGTCAACAGCTTCTACCTCGATAACATCATACAACACCTGAGTGACAACAACATTTACATGGAAATACAATCGGACCCTACTCCAGAATTTAACCAAGTTTTAGAAGACATCATTAACAACGCCATTTCATCAGGCACAATCACAGAAAGAGATAAACGTTTCTTGATAAAGGATCATCCTCAAGTGCCATACCTGTACATGGTCCCCAAGGTCTATAAACATGCCACAATACCTCCGTTCAGGCCCATAGTCAGTCCTCGTAACTCCATCCACGAACCCATCGGAGTGTATATTGATAGACATCTTCAATCGAGTGTGAGGAAAATACTGAGCTATATTCAAGATACTACTGATTTCTTAAATAAACTCAACAACATCATTCTCAACCCTGAAGAATCTATTTATTTATGCACTATAGATGTGTGTTCACTATACACTTCTATTCCTCACAACCTAGGACTACAGGCAATGGAAGCTGTATTACTAGCTACAGACAAGCCTCTGGATCTTCAAGTGTTTCTTATGGAACTCATACAGTTCACTTTACATCACAGTTATTTCACATGCCTCAACAAATTTTTCATACAACTATCTGGCGTAGCCATGGGCAATTGTGCCACACCTTCATATGCAAACCTGTTCATGCACCAATTTGAATCAGAATACATCATAGCCAATCAAGAATGGAGTAATCGCCTAACCTGTTATCATCGATACATCGACGACATCTTTTTGATGTGGAAAGGCTCCGAATTCCAATTGATGACAGCCATCAACAATCTCAACCAAATAGACAGCAGGTTACAATTTACTTATACTATCAACCGTACCCAAATTTCATTTTTGGACGTTAAGATTCAGATTGAGAACAACAAGCTCTTAACATACATTTTCACCAAGCCGACTGATCGGAACAACTATTTACATTTCACCAGCTTTCATCAAATGAGTCTAAAAAAACACTTACCTTATTCTCAACTTCTCAGAGCTAAACGCATAGCATCTTCCTCGGAGTCACTTGAGGCTGACAGTTTGACTATCGTCAACATTTTTTATCAAGGAGGCTACCCAGTGAACATTATTAAACTTGCGGAACAACGCGTATCAAAGAACAACAGAGCAGAACTTTTGACCGTTAAACAAAACACAGAAAGCAAAGATAGTCGTTCTTGTTTTGTGTCAAAATTTTCAATCACCAGTACTCGCATCAAAGCTTCCATTAAGAAAGACTGGCAGCCATTACAATTGGAACCTGATTTTAATAACATCTTTCAACCTCAGCCCATCTTCGCTTACCAGCGTACCAAGAACATCCAGCAATTATTGAAAGCGAAGAAACAGACTACAGATGTAAACTACAAAGGCACTACACCGTGCCACAATTGTGGAAACTGCACCAGTATCATTAAAGGAACGATCTTACAACATCCTACACAGGGTGCCCCCATTCACCTCAGAGTCAACGCCACATGCGACACCACCAACGTGATATACCTTCTGAAATGCCCGTGTGTCCTACCCTATGTAGGCAAAACAGAGAGGAAAATTAAGACCAGACTAACGGAACATCGCAGCAACATTCGGACTAAAAATGTTAAGTCGTGCGTTGCAGCACACTTTACCAACCATTCCCACAACGTCAGTCAGTTACGTTTCCTGATTCTGGAAGTCTTGAACAAAGTCGCAGGCAGAGACAATAAGAAATTCCTTTTGCAAAGAGAATTCTTTTGGATGCACAAATTAAGTTCCATTCACCCTAAGGGTCTCAATGAGAGACTCAAATACAGCTGCTACTTGTAACATGTTATCATGCACTTGCGTGGGCCACTATGTTTTGTCCCCTCTGCTACCTTTTGTTTACCTGTGTATGTTTCTTTTGTTTCCTTTCTATTGGTGTTTTGTTTCTTGTTCCACTTCTCTATTTTCTGGGCAAACTCGGGTTGCTCCCGTTGAACTTTTTTTGGGGGTTTTAAGAACCGGGCTTTCACTTTACTCTAATGCACCTTTCAGTGGTTCTTTCTTTCCCTGTTCTGCTCTCACGCCACCTTGACATGTTTGATTGTATATTATCTTCCTTGTGGTTTGGTTCCACATACTGTCTGTTGTAGCTACCTTGTTTCTCTTTCATTTCTATCTTATGTAAACAAGCTTATCGCCATTCATTTATTCACCTTCAAGACTCACTTTTATTTTACTTTTTACACACATTCGACATTTTTATGTACCGACCACTAGGTTTCTTTCTTACTGCTGCTTCGTTTACAATTATGGAACATTTTACTTGATAGTCATTTTCCCCTTTATATGCTTTTGTTCCTGTCACTGTGTTATGCTTTAATTTCATGTTATTTCACTGTTTCTCATACAACTTTATTTATGCACCACTGCCGAGCTCCGGTCTTTCTGTTTACCTTGTTTACACTCAAATCCTCTTTCTTTGCCCATCGGCATACTATAACCCCTCGTTTATGCCTTGCACTCTGTAAACGCTGTTTCCGTGTTCGGGACATACTAATGACTCACCCGCGTCCGTCCGAGAGCACGTTAACTTCATGATTGCGGTAAGCTTTGTCCTTCACTAGTCAGGTCTGACTTCACTCGTTTTATTATTTTTACCGCTTTTGGGTCTTGGTACTTATTTCATTTGAAGCCTTTCTAGACGCAAGCTGTGTAAATTTTCACCCGTGCTCGTTCTCACAGCTACACTGTTAACTCACGTTCGGGTTTTAGTAGTCACTGACACTTTTGTGTTTTCTTCACCCACTGAACCAGTTACTCACCTATTCAATTTCGTGAGTGTTATTCAGCACGAGCACCACTCCACTGTAGCATTATTTTCGTTGCACTGAGGTAGCAGCATGCTTTTACCAACACGGTACAGTTCGTCTTATTTCTACAGCAGCACGTTATTTATTCACGATATTAACTGCTCCTACACCGCGCTACATCCCGTCTTTCTTATTTTTTGACAGATACTCCCCTGATGAAGAGCACCGCTCGAAATGCATAGGGGATGCATTCATGAATGATGTATATACATTGAATTGCTTAAGAAATTGCTACAACGCAGTGACTTTATTTTTGAATCTATCCAACGTTTATTTAAGCTCTTTTAGCTTTTTAAGATTGGTTCAAATTAAACCATTTACTGCTTGGAACGTTTGGAAGTTACCTTTTTGTTTTCACATTATTTAACACGCTTTTTTGCGTTTTGGGAGGATTCGAGATTCATCTTACACTGTGTAAGATTCTGTGGATTGATTGTATGTTTGAGCGCCTCAGAGTCAGTAGGCGAACATCTCGTTATGCCCATACCTGGATTAATTTCATTAATTCATTGACTACGCTCATATTACTTCAGAGTGGTGTGGTTCTCCCATTGGAGCTCGTCGCGGTGGCCATTTGCTCCAGTGAGGAGTCTGCTGCTGCTTTTCCGGGTGCCACTCTCTGCGCCTGCCCATGATGGAGGAAGCCGGAAGGGGGAGAACATTTGAACAACGCGTGGTAAGAGGTAAATGGGGTTTGTGTTAGTGTAGTGTAGAGTTGTGGGTTGTGTACTTGAGTTTGTGTAGTGTAGAGTTGTGGGTTGTGTACTTGTGTTAGTGTAGTGTAGAGTAGTGTCGGGGTTGTGGGAGTAGTGTTGTGATGGGCAGTGAATAAATGTAGGGAGCGGAGTAGGGGAATGTGTATGTTAGTGCAGGGGGTAGTGATTTAGGCTTTAGGGTAGTGTAGTGGTGTTTCAGTAGTGTAGGGTAGTGTAGTGTTTTAGTGGTGTTTTAGTGGTTTAGATGTGTAGGGTAGTGTATTTTATATAGCGTTGTGTTTTAAATTTGTTTTAAAAATATGACATGTTATTTCGCATACCATTTTTATTACTAGGCAAGTTTTTACATCGCATACATTAACACTTTCAATGTAATGGTATGCGAAGTAAAAACTTGCATAGTAACGGTTATTGCTAAGTAATAACCGCGTAGTAAAGGCATGCAAAGTAATGGCATGCGGAACAGTCTCTTGCACTTTACGAGTCATCACCCCAAAGCTTTAAGAGTCAACCTACCCTTTGGCCAATCTTTAAGGGTCAGGAGAAACTGCAGCAGGGTGGAGAATTACAAAACTCAATCCACAATCCTCTCCAGAAACCTTACTGACAGAGGGTACCCTTCAAGGGAAGTGGCCAGAGCCAGGAAAAGAGCAGTCAATAACCACAGGGAGAGTCTCTTAGAACGCAGGATCAAGAATCCGATGGAAAATGAACCGATGACATGTGTGACTACATTCAGACCAGCATCAAATGCAGTGAAAAAAATTCTCAAACGACATTGGCAGATCTTAAACACAGGAGTCCTCGAACTTGAACTACCCCGGTTCACTTTTAAATGCTCCAAGAACATTAAGGACATCCTGGTGAAGACTAGGACCAAGAATAAATCACCAGGGGTACAGACTACCCTATGGCAATTGCCCGCAGTCAAAGGTCATTACTCGTGTGGCATGTGTAGTGCTTGTCCCTTCACAACCATGTACAAAACAATTAGGCTGACTGACTCCTTCTTCTGGGAACTTAGGGGGCACACTAACTGCAACAGTACTAATTGCATCTACCTCCTGATTTGCCCCTGCAAATTATACTATGTGGGCATGACAACCCGCCCAATTAAGACACGCATTTCTGAGCACAGGAGCAACTTCCATTGCAAAAAGAGTAACACTAAAATGTTCAGACACTACATTGAACATAACCACATGGCCGATACTATAAAGTGGCTGGTCCTGGAAGCCAATCCCAGAATATCCAAACAGAGCTTGTTCTTCAAGGAACAATGGTGGATACATAGGTTATCCTCAGATAGTGCAGGCCTCAATGAGGAAATACCATGGAGTGCCCTCTAGCTGAATCAAGACACCGATACACCCACTTCACTCAGGGCTGCTGCTGTCCTTAATGTGTCAGGCGCTGAGTCGCGCCCTCCGGTGATTCATTAGGCGCCTACTGAAGTTTCTACTAAAGAACACTACAACTCCCAGAAAGCCTAGGAGTTGGGGGAGGAGCTTCATTTATATTACCCAGCAGCGCGCTGTAGGAGATGCGCGTAATCTGTTGTGTTTGCTGTTCTCAAGACTCCTGGCGTCCTGGGCTCTCTTTCGTGGGAGTCTGTTTGGGGCTTGTGATATTCCAAGTCTCTTTCCGCCGTTCCTGTTGCTGGCGCTGTGTTTAGCACTGCCTCCGAGGATCACACTGCTGGAAGCGTGGATCCTCCTCAGTTCTGGATTTCCTCGCGCTGGGATCAAGCGCCTGCCTCCAGAGTATGCGCTGATGAAAGCGCGGACAATATCACTGCAATTTACAGCACTGAAGGAAGCGCATCTTCTATGAATCAAGCTGTAGGAAGCGTAATCACTTGAGCTTCTTTAGCTTGAACGATCTTCAAGAGAAAGCCATTAGCGCTGAAAGGAAGCGTTTTGAATCAAGGGAAACGCTACTGTGAAAGCGTACAGCGCTGAAGGAAGCGTTTTGATTACAAAGGAATTGTTTACTTTTTGGTTAAGACACTCCGGGGAACTGTCCTGGTAAGCAGCAATTTTGGTATTATTTTGGGGAGACTTAAGACCACGTGGATTACAGAATTCAGGAATTATAAAGCCTCACAGCGCTGAGGGAAGCGTGTCGTTACTGTTCATTAAGAACAACTGGTCCCAAGGAGGATTCTAGTGCAGGAATGGACCTTGAGTTTATTATTTTTGTTGCTGGATTACTTATCTTCTCTGGAGTAAGAGTATCTCATGATAAATAACTTTGAACTCTCCTGTTTCTATTCCTCTGGGGGAAAGGAAGCCCTGTTCGTATGTCTGTCTGAAGTTACTGTTCTGAGGAACGATTCACTGGTATGCATGGTGAAGTAAAATGCGCATTTACAAGTTGTGCGGCGTGAGAAAGGTATACTAATCGGTTATGACTTCTTGTTGTAGATATGCCACAAGATTAGGAGAAAGGTGTCTCTCGTGTTTGGTGTACTGCATACACAGATTTACCACGGCCAGTCTTAAGGTATTGAGTTGTCCTAGCGAGACCATATGAGAGTAGCATATTGCAGAACAAGTGCTAACCCTGTATTCTTTTGTTGCAGGTCTCCCGCTCCCCGCTGTTCCTTCCCTAATTCCTTTCTTCCCTCACCTGACTACCTTACTACTCTGAGTTGTGTTATCCAGAGTTGGGGAAGTCTGGAGGTGGACCCCGTTGTGCATCATCCGGAACTTAAGGAGTGGCCTTGACACTGACATAATGCGCTAACACCTTTGCCGAGGACGACAGAATTACAGGATTTACCCCGTACCCTGATCACTTACCAATTTTTAACAATATGTCTGAGGATTCTACTACTGATAAAGACCTACAGTCTTGGGACTTTTAGATATTGGTATCAATGGAACCTCCCAGAGTACCGGTCATAAACGTACTTTCACTTACAATTAAGTTTATTGGGTTTACTGGTGCAATACACAACAATTAGTCCACTCTGTCATGGCTGCCGGCCTAACCATCCTGATCATGTGCCCTCTTAAAAGTTGATACAAGCACCTTATAAAAAAAAGCATCTTGGATGCCAGTGATAAACGTGCTCACCCCACTGAGAACGAAGTTCATTACATTTACTGGTGCAACACACGATAAGCACTCCACTCTGCCATGGGCGCCAACATACCCACCAGAATCATGTGACCGGCGACCCATAAGCCGGTAACATCTTTATAAGTTGGTACAATCCTTTCACGTGCCAGTCAGAAGCGTACTTATTCCACTTAGAATTACGTTCATTGGAATTACTGGTTTAACACACGA
The DNA here is from genome assembly GCF_964261635.1 of Lissotriton helveticus. NCBI lineage: Eukaryota > Metazoa > Chordata > Amphibia > Caudata > Salamandridae > Lissotriton > Lissotriton helveticus. The sequence goes on along the minus strand of NC_136072.1, from coordinate 375,170,976 downwards.
CAGTCTCTCCACTATGCCATGGCCACCGTAGAAATCACTAGAATCATGTGACGGACGTATCTTTGACTCCCCCTCCACGTGACACTGGCAAACTCTTACCCCATAGTCATGTGACACCGCTTACTGCTTTAAATCTATGGCCGCCGGTGAACACATTACCACCCGGATCCGGCAGCGTGGGTAGGTGCAGCAGTGACTACACGGTAGACTAGAAGTAAGTACACTTATAGGAGTTAGATCAACTTCCTTTTGGGCTTCGGAAACCATGCCGCTCGGGGGAGGTTAGACGGGGCTGTAACGGATTTCTAGGATGTTAACCCCCACAAAACAACTCCCCCAAACGAAATCATTGGCGTATATTTGCACCATGACTTTAGATTCGTTAGCCCTGTATGCAACGCCTTAACAAGTTGCGGGTGTTACGTCTAATATAGCCGGACCTTTCTCCAGATTGTTAAACACGCACCCGGGGCTCTTTAACTACTGCGGTGGTGGTTTTAGGGAGCATATACGGAGACCTTGACTATCTCAGGGGTAACAAATTCGCTGTATAGACATTTCTTTCCCTGTTTAAACGGGACTTCGCCTGTTTATTAAACACGCTGAATTTCAAATAAAGAGTGACGGCTGCCTCTTAAGATAACAGCGAGAACCCTTACACTCCAGAGCATGTCATACTCTTAAATGCGGTATTCCCTCCACTAAGCACGCCATACCCTAAATGCTGCTCGCCCTTAGATGTAAACCAATTGAGCGGCTACACTAATTTCCACTTAAGGGGACGTCTTGCTGTATTACTTTTTGGGTTTATAGACACGGTCATGCATTACAGGCAAACATTTGAGTACAGATTTTTTCTTCTGCTTGGATACGCAAAACCTACTCATACACCATCTTATGGTTTGACTTCTGATAAGCAGAGAACGTCGGCATTAATGATTAATATATGGTACCACATAAAACAACATTTTGACTCAGTAAGCGAGTCGTAGACCTGAACCTTCTCATTATACTGAACATTTTCTCCTTTCATCTTGCCAAATCTTGGATGTCTACACCCGATGTACAACCCGCCAGGTACTGTTGTTGCAAGTACATTTGACCTTTTAGGTGAGTCGGTTGTTCAATCCACCCACTGTATTGCTGCTGCTGTTTTTACCGCTTTTTCACAAGAGCATGCTCACCACCTTGCTCACTGAAGTATACATACACACACTGTCTTTTATTAGTTTTAAACCCTTTTGCTAGCTACACTTAGTCTAGCATGATATATAGAATGTACGAAGTCACCGATGTTGTGTGCTTACTATGCAAGACATGTTGTGATTTGCTCATTTTTCTCCCCAATTCAGGCAGATACAGCGCAACAAAGGCACACTACCACATGGAGGAACTTTTCCTGGTTGTGAGATTTTAATTGATATACCAGATACACTGATTGCTCACATATAAACGTAGACAGTTTTTTCTTTTGAAGATACTTTCTTTGTTGAGGTCCTGAAGAATCGCGAGTCAGTGGACACACGCGAGAAACATGTCGACCGTCTAGAGCACCCATTAACCTATACTCATTAAGGTAACATAGTATTCCAGTGCGTACAGGTTAGTCCTTCTTTTTAATTGAAGCAGGGGACCCCCAGAATAAACTTGATCCTGGTACTCCTAGCTTTATTTTAACACAAACATACGTGTTCACTCTCCTGGCCCACACCCGCACTTCATCTAAACGGCAGTTTGATAAAAGATCTCCGCCAAAGTGCCCCTCTTTGAGGTGTTGCCTGTTGGGTATTGCACCGCCGACCCAACGAGGAGCAGCCCAGATGATGAAGCATGACACCTGAAAGGGTGTGTGAGGGTATTACATCCAACAAAATGGATGCCCATCTGTAAGGACCCATCACGGCCCTACAGTATCCATACATTAACGATACATGTACATTCCTTCACTTGAGGAACAGCCCAGCAATTTTTGTAACCATTACGTCTTTAGGGCACTAGCTGGTTCTGGACCTACCACGCTCCTTGAGTGGAAATCGCCCAATCATAACCTCCTCCCTCTTGTTGTAAACAATGCGAAACAACATCTCATATTCCACCTATCACCTTAAAAGAAACAAACAATGCAGTTAATAGGATCTTACCCTCCAAGGCACAGGGCTCGACAAGATCCCTGGTAATCTTTTTTCGTTCCGAACCCACCATTGGACCCCCTATTTGTGCTCCCTGTTTAACGCTATTCTATGTGGAATGTCGATCCCTACCACGCGAGCTGGAGCCGAAATTATACCCATTTTAAAAAATGGATCGCCACTTCCCTCTGTCAACTATCGTCCAATTAACCTTATTGACGTAAATCAAAAAATATTTGCCCAGGTTCTCCTTGGAAGGTTACAGAGCTGGATGGATGAACTTAACGTACTTAGGGCCCGATGTAGGTAATCCTCATTTACCGACTCTAAAATACCGAATTTTACCGATTCGGTATTCTAGATTCGGTAAATGAGATGTAGCTAAAAATTTGGTATTTATCACCGAATAGGTAATTACCGAATCGGTATTTACCGATTTGTAATTGCCATTGATTCCTATGGGCCTTGAGGCCCATAGGAATCAATGTCAATTACCGAATCGGTAAATACCGATTAGGTAAAAATACCGAATTGTCAAGGGGAACAGGGTGTCACTTTGACACCTGGTTGCACCCCTGATTTTGGCTTGTGTGCCATGTGACACACATACATGCCCTTAGGGCATCTTTGTGTGCCACATGGCACAGGTGTACATGCACAGATGTGCATGTACACAAGAATTCGTTATTTACCATCCAATAGTATTACATGGTAAATAACGAATCGGTAATGGCCTGTGGCACTGTTTGAAGTGCCACCTATATCTGGATTTACCGATTCGGTAAATTTACTGATTCGGTATTTTACATAATCGGTAAATTTACAGAATCGGTAAATATACCGATTCTGTAAATATGAGGCCCCCTACATGTCAAATCCCAAATACCGGTCGGTAACGGCCGAAATCGGCCATTACCGACCGGTATTTGGCGACCTACATCTGGCTCTTAGTCCCCTCCAAGCTGGGTTTAGAGCTAAGATTTCAGCAACTGATCAAATCTTTAGGTTTCAAATGCTATACTGCAAGTCTGTACTTGTAGAGAGTGGCAGCCTCTACTTCATTTTTGTGGACCTTAAGTCTGCATTTGATTTGGTCCCAAGGAGGAAATTATGGGCACTTCTATTGGACATGGGTGTTCCACCATATCTTTGCCATCAGTTGGAACGTCTCCATCAGGGTAACTATGCTTAAATTCGGCATGGGAACAATTGTGCACTAACTACCCCACTGTCAGTAGAAAGAGGTGTTCGCCAAGGTTGTTTCCTGGCCCGACACTCTTTTGTCTCTTTATTATTGGTTTAGTTGAGTCATTGAACATGGAGATGGATATTGAGGCTCCCAACCTTGCCGGTCGCAAAATTCCAGCGATGATGTGTGCGGACTATTCCCTCCTTTTGTCCAAATCGCCTATGGGAATGCAAAGGGTTCCTAACAGCTTTAGTTATTTTTGTAGGAGCCTAATCTACAAAAAAATCTACAAAAAAACAAATATATGATCTTTAATTAAATTACTAGTACTCAGCCTTATCCCTGCTTGGATGGTAATCTGTTAGAGAGGGTCTCTATCTTTGAATATCTCGGGATCACTCTTACAGAAAAACTGGACTGGGGTGCCCAGATCCAGAAAGCAAGCCTAAAGAGGGTACAACGATGGGGCGGCCTAACAAAGGTATATAAGAGATGCACACATACATCCATAAGTCCGGCACTTGAAATTTATAAAGCTCAAGTCAGGGGTGCTGCACTATATGGTGTTGAAATGTGGGGCCATTGCCCCCTGGGTCTCTCAGCAAACATTGAGAATTCTTTTGAAAGGGAACTTTTGTTCTCCCTTCAGCTCCCCACTCATACCCCTTAGAATGGATCTGGGGATGAGGCCAATTTCTGATGAGTCACCTCTTAGACCTCTTCTATTCTGGCGCCGTTTGTGGAGTACCCCTGAACTGTCGGCCTATAAGGAAGAGCTGGAGGAAGTGCTGAGGCTCCAGGGCATGGGTAAACTCCCCTGGTTAACACACATTAAGAGCGTAAAAAATGAGAGGGGTGGCTCAGATGTCCCAGGGGACCGAGCACTCAATAACGGTGAAAAACACAAATTTCCCCTTGGCAGGCAGGAACATACACGCAGTTTGTCTCCACTCAAACTAGTGACATCCATTCACATACATTCTCATCATCCTATTGGAGCATATATATTTGTTTGGATCGACCTATTAACCACTTTAGAGAAAAACTAAAACCCTCCAATCCAGATGTAGTGCTTACAAGCATACACATTTATTAAAACAATCAATACAGAAAAGTAAAATACAATATCTTGAATCACTGGGAAATTGAGTGATTTAAATTTGATGAGACTCAGTTTGCCCATGTCTAATTCCGAATATTGATTGGTAATAGGTGGGTGAGAAATGTATCCTGCCTGGACCACCACTCTAGCCAGGCCTTAGAGACAAGTTTTAGTAGATCTCTTACAGTCTTCACACCAGATGCTGCAGCAGAAAAAGGGAGTGAAAACTTGACAGCAGAGTGCTCTCTCCAAGAATTTCTATCAGCAAGAACAGCCACTTACAGAGAAAGGCAGGTTCAGCATCCCATGGGTGCCTGAGACTTTTCAGCCTTTACCCTGCAGGATATTACTAAGCATGTCCTTACCATGCAGGTAAGTAGCAGGCAGGCCTGTTTTTCAGACCGGGCTGTACTTAACCACCGTAAGTATTTGTTTTTTAAACAACCTAATTATGTCATTACAAAGAGGGGGATTGAAGAGTTATGGAATGGGTAAGGGGTTTTGGTGTTAAGGGTTTTTAAAGGCTTTTTAGCTTCAGGGTTGGGTAGACATTCAGAGTAGCAAGAGCTTTTTAGGGCTCAGTGATGTGTAATGCGAAGTAAGAGTTTTCAGAGTTCAGGAATGGCTAAGGGAATTGGGTAGTAAGGAGTTTTTAGGGTTCATTGATGGATAAGGTATGGGGTAGTAAGGGTTTTACAAGGCTTTTTAGGGTTCAGGGATGGATGAATGTGTTTTTTAGTTCTCTGGGATGGATAAGGGTATGGGGTAATAATGGTTTTTAGGTCTCGGCTAGGCAGCGTGCAGGCGCTGTCTCTCTGAGACATCAAGTAATCTCTATCTGGGGTAAAACTCTGCCTTTTGCCGGGGAATTTCTCCTGCAGCTTGCCATTTGTAAACACTGGCATTGCTTTTGTTACAGGGATTATTATTGGCTGTAGAGGCGATGCGTCACTTCCGTTTAATCCGGAAGCAGCACCGCCTAACTACAGTTTTTGCCCGCTTTCGTGGCCCGTTTCGTTTCTGCAGGGCAGTATTCGTTCATTTATGGACTACTTCATTGGTCAACGCGGCACGACGGTAATGGCGCCTGTGCATCAGCTGCTGTACACTCGCCAAATTCAAGTGGAGGTGAACCGCAAATATTCACGCACCGTGGGTCAAAGTAGATGTAATCCTTCCAAGTTGTGTACACACTGTGCAATATGACACCTGATTTATTTGCCGCTTTCCTCTGTGTTGTCACCCCACCACAACCCGCCCCGCGCTCCTTGTTCTGCATTAGTAATGGTTTTCGAGAGGATGATTGGGTATGCAGCGTGTGAATCGCTTGCTTTAGCATTGCTTGATTCTTTTTCCTTGTTTGGCGTGTAGGGCTAAACGCGCTCAGAAAAGGGCGAGGTTTTTTGCGTTTGTAATAGTTTTCAGTATAATGTGTGAGGAAGCAGCTAAATATGAATTTGTGTGTGTTGAGTTGTTCTTACAGCCATCCAGGAAACAGCATTACATATCTGTTACAAACATCATTAAATGCACCCTTATACAGAGAGCACAGCTGAAACGAGTACAAATAAAAAATGTCATTAGCAGATGTAAATCAGCTGCACCCTTAAGAGGCATTGACAGAACACCCTGCGAGCGAGGGACTTGCAGGCACTTGGCTCCTTCTGATCTGACAGAACAACCATGTTCTCACGCGCCTCACAAACTACCCTTTCTATATTGCTTATAAAACATTAAAGAACATTTGTGATGGTATTTCATTCTAGAATATGCTAGTACCAGCTGACTTCCTACTTGGATTGTATTTTTAACTATTTTATTCGGAAACCGTAATAGAAAAGCATTGGCAAATCCCAGCACTCTAACAATGACTACTCCCTCGCTGTGAATGCCATTAACTCAGAGACACTTGTGTCTTCGGCCTGTAAGCACATGGCTTGTGTCGTGCTCGAGGAGGCCCTTGTAGTCTCAAACAGCGCAAACTCACACCGGTTGACAGGGGGCTCATCCACCTGTAACTAGTGTCCCGGCATATCCCAGTGAGTATGCTTAAACTTTAAGGGTCAGATTTACAAGCCCCTTGCGCCACTTTTGCGTCACTTCTCCCATGTTAAAAGTGGCGCAAAAGTGGCGCAAGGGGTTTGTAAATCTGCCCCTAAATATCCATAAGACAGTTAAGTTGGTTCAAACGAACAGCTGCTGTACACTCACCAAATTCAAGTGGAGGTGAACCTCAAATATTCACAAACCGTGGGTCAAAGTAGATGTAATGCTTCCAAATTGTGTACACACTGTGCAATATGACATCTGCTTTATTTGCCATTCATTTATCACACACGTTTAAAGGCACATTCCTGTCACAATGGCAACATGCCATACTTCTGTTTTAAAGGTAGAGCGTTTAGCAGTGCAATGTCCGCAACTTAAATGTATCGAAGCGTCTCGAACAATCAGCACCCTATTGACTCATAATTAAATGCGCCCTATACAGAGAGCGCAGCTGAAACGAGTACTAGTAAAACATTTCATTAGCACATGTAAATCAGATTCACCCTTAAGAGGCTCTGCCACGCTACTGAATTGGACTAATGAACCAAATAACAATAATTTGTAATAAAAATGCCAGACTCAAGACCTGGAATCCAGATAACAAAACCCTCTGGTGAGATCATAGACATCAGCAGCGGTAAACAAAGGCTCTTCCACACTTTAAAAAAACTAAAGACACACCTATTCTTTTTAAAGCTCCCAAGCTTTGCAGAACTGCCTAGTAATTGCTGTCAAGTGTGTAACAAAGAAGAGTGCTGGCAAAAGAATTCTGCAGCGCCATATTTAAAACACACCGCATGCTGATGACATAAGTTAAAAGGCTGCTATTTTTATACAAGCCAAATCTGATTCGCACAGTATTGTTACTTTTTCAGAAATTACATGTATTGTGCGAAAATCACTCGATTGTTCTTCAGCATATTGTGTCAACCTGTTTTCATTTGGGGCTAGGATTTCATAGAATACGTTAAGTGACTTTAATTGATTCGGCTCTACGTTTAACTCCATGGTGTTTTTCAGTGTTCTGCCCCTCTTACATCCACTTTGCATGAAATATTAGGGCGTTGGCACTATTTGACACAAAGCCACGCAAGCTGCGCTTGATGCGGCTCAGGGTGCAAAAATCTATTTTTTGTGTCATTTAAGCCAGGCTGCCATTTGCACCACATTGTGTCATACAAGCGCGTGCTGTAAACATTAGTAAACGCAAGATACAATATGCGTAACAAATATTTTAATTCCATTGAATACGTGTTTACGTGTTTACGTAAATGAAAGGCATTGCCATTTACAATGCCAATAGCTCAAACTCTCGCAAAGGCGAGACCTATTGCATTGCAAATGCTTGTTTGAATTTTTTAGGTTTCTGATACGTGTAAGGTACATGGTAGTACAGGCTTTTAGGGTTCAGTGAAGGGTAAGGTTACAGATACGTACATGGATTTTAGTGTTCAAGGAGTAATAAGGGTATAGGTAAGTAATGAAAGTATGATTTTTTTTAGGATTTAAGAATGTATAAGGGTACAGGGCAGTAAGGTATTTTTAGGGTTCAGGGATGGGTAAAGGCTTTTTAAGGTTTGGAGATTGCCGATCTCACTGGGTAGTGAGGGGTAAATGTAAAAGGGTAGCGAGAGAAAAAATATATTTAAAATGTATTTCAGATAGATTTATATCAGTCAGTACCACTGCAATTGCGTCATAAAACACTGCATGGTATTACAATTAGATTTAATGGCAACGAAAACATGATATTAGACGTTAAAAAAAATCCCAAAATACAATTTTACAACCACTCAGTAACAATGTAAATCTAAAGAGCACACGTGCCTCCTCCCCAATAAAGGCCCATATTATTATTGTCTCATAATAAGCGTTTTTGATAATCAATGAGACATCTATGGACAGAGGGTTGAGAAAACTTTCTAACAACTTTAATAAAACCATTCATACATCAGATAAGTGACGATGTGCATTCCTGATTCCTGAGTATCTCATTAGGGCAAATATCAATAAGCCTAAATGCCCTGATAACTTGATGCTCCAGACAGTTATCTTTTAAAATGTATGATGTGAAATCCTAATGTAATCATTACGATAAGCCCAATTGGACCTTATTTAAGGTTTAAAAATGACGGCCTGTAACTAACATTTACTGATAGGGATTCATCATCAGAAATAAAACCTCCTCAAAGGTTACCCAGGCATACGTTATCCGTTTTGGTGCAATATATTTGTTTCACGCATTGTCCAGCCTGGAGAAACAAAACAGGATATTAACTACGTCCTAGATCAAGGCATTACAGAATTGCCAAGTTTGAGGGCCTTGTACACCAACCGCTTTAGCCCAACTATTATCACCTAATGAGAGCCAACTTTTTACTCTGGGGTTCTAAATTTTCGCTTAAATTAAATTGTCTTGCACTCAGTGTTACAAATAGAAAATTCATTTATAATCTTGACAAGCCAACAATTTGACAACGTTTTAGTTTAATCAATTTTCGATCTCAATGAAAACAGTTTGATTTAATTGATTTTTATATTATAATTATCAACACACTATAACGCCAGTGTGGTAAAGGCATGCGTGGTAAAGGCATGTATGGCATTGATTAATATTCGTTTTTGAACACTACAGATAACTCACTCTACATTGCTGAAGATAACTACATGGTAAGCAAATCATCCAGCTACTGGGTCTGGTGTTCCTCCCATGTTCTCGAAGAATTCCATGAGGTCACTCGACCACGGACACTCAAGGCTAATCCAAAGCATGCAGCTGCCCCCCGAACTGACGAGGAGCAGACTCATATGATGAAGCATGACACCTGCTGGCTGGGTGTGTGAGAGCCCTAGTTCCATAAAGGGGATTTCCCCCTTTTCACTTGATCAGGTGTGTGGTTACATTTGACCACCCTCACCTCACAGTATCTCCTCTCCTTGTCTTTTACTTCAGAGGAACCTCGAACCTTCTTTGCATAAAGTACTTAAGGGGCTCGTACTTTGGACCTCGTTAAACTAGTCGCCCCTGTCCCCCTTTTGGAAATCATAATTGTGGTTACTATCATGTTATCAATCTCTTAAAATGTCCCCTTGAGACAGAGGATGCGAGGGAAGCTGTCCACAAACTGAAATGCGAGTTAAGTGAACACGTTAAGAGTGACAATGACTGGGAATCAAGAGAATCACGCATCAAGACACAAGTAAGATCTTAATTGCTTGGAATAGGCAGACATTCGGTCTATCAAGTATTTAAACTTGGTTGCATCTGGGTTCTGTGGTCCTAAAGATTTGTTACATTGACTGAACAATTTTGAGAAAAATCTTTGTTCAATTTTTTTCATTGTTGACGAGATTAAACACTGATTTAAGCTTAGAGAAGCCACAAGAATAGAAAAAAAATACGTTTAGTAGTATTTTCAAAGCATCCTCTCAAAATAATCCCATCCAAGTACTGTCATCAAATACCCCCCTTGACAAGGATTGCTGTAGTACCATTGGAGGCTTTAGTTTGTGGTGTTATGTTTTGATTTAGGTGTGGTACCAGATAATAGGCAGACATAAAAATGTTGTACTAAATATAATCTACAAAAAGATGAGCTCATTGGAGTTTATAAAAGAAAATCTACACCTAAAAGTGCAATATTTTGGTAAACAATATTCAGATCATGAATATTTATGGGAACAGTATTTCTCCATATTTTCTGACATACAACTTTCGCCTTAATCACATCATACACATTGTTCAACAATCTGTAAGTGAATTAAAATACAATCACAAGAGGTAGTTACATGATGTTCCAACGTTTTTCTCTAGGCAGACAGTTTTTTTCTTTTTTTTAAAAGGGTGTACTAAGCAAGGCAGGTTGTGAGTATGCTAATGTCAAATTAGGTGGTGTTTTGTGAAATGCCATTCCAGCACCTTATATCCAACATGGACCTAAGGACACATTTTATACTCAAAATACCTCAAGCAAGCAGCCAAGGATGTGGAACTCCAAAATGCAGCCTACCTGTAGCACTACACATTCCACTCCTTTTTAGGTCAAAGCATCTGGGTTGCTAACGACTTTTTGTGGGCATTCTGAAAGCTTCCTTGGGAATGCATTTTGCCCATTGCGTACCATCGGCTTCCTGGTTTGTAACTCACAGTTTCCTGCTTTCTATTTTTTGGCTTTATTTGTTTTAGGTTGTCCAATTTGAGTTTGTCTCTCTCACAGAGCACAGCTTGTTTACTGTATTCTTCTGAGTACTCGCTTTCTGTAAACAGGCCTATACATCTTGTTCTTATCTTGTCACATTTGCTGTACATTCAAAGACAGAGGTCAAATATCAGGCTCTGTCTTCCAAGGGGGCTCAGTGTTTAATTTCCTTTCTCTTTCTTCAAAGTAAGAGAATTTATGTGACATACCAGCTGGGTACCCATTGGAGAGGAGAGGCTGTAGCATGTTATTTTTGTCTAGCATACAACAAAAATAAAGTCTGGTGATATTTCTAAATATAGTGGAATTAGGAAAGTACAAATGAAGAACATTTTTTGTAATTCTGGGTGTGGTGAAAACAATATTTGAATACGGTCACAACACATCAATACACTAGGTGATAATATTTACACACATTTCCGTTTGTGGTCAGTAAAACTGTATATCTGTGCAAATATAAGGGTAATTTCAATTGAAAATGTGTTGTCTGTAATGGCAGTATGCTTACTTGCACGCATAAGAGTGAGTGCATCCCTGGGTGGAGGCACACCGTAGGGTTCCAAAATAAATTTAGACTCCAGTAAAGTTCATGACATTATTTTGTCAATTTATTCCATGAAAGGAGTTGTTTGATATTAACATCATATCAAAGTGATGCAATCTTCAAAAGCATATTATATGCTGGTAAATAAGTTCCATTCCCTATGCATTTCGGGCAGAGCCCTTTGTCAAGGGGTATCTACGGAGAATGAAGAAGAAAATAAGTGTATCAACTAAAGGTAGTCTGTCTAGTTGCCAAAGGTTAATTGAGTGCCTAAATGTGCATGCCATTAAGTGCCTAACATGCTATGTGGTAATATAGAAATGTAACAAGCGTGCTGCACGATCAGAGTGATGATGGTATATCTATAAATGTAAACAACAGGTGAAGTCTACACATCTAACCAAAATATAGAGCATAGAGGAAAATAGGCACTGATTAAAAATTAGACTGCTACTGATAGGAAGAAGTGGGTTCAAATAGAGAATACACAAATGTTCAAAACAGTTGGAAAGGGTTACTTCTAAATATCGAAGGGTAACCAAGGATCAAATGTAGACATACAAAGATATGGTATCAAAACAGGAAAATGTTGATGTGGATTCAACAGGTAATGCAAGGATTAACGGAGAATTACATTTCAGGTAACAACTAAATTCAGTCCTGTCATTTAGGCCATGTGGCTTCATCGACTGTAATCGATAGATCCAAGACATTTCTCTCTGTAGAAGGAATTTACAATTGTCTCTACCTTCCACCTTCTGGATAGTTTCCAATACAAGGAATTTTAGTTGGGCCACGTTGTGCTTTTGCTCAATGAAATGGGCGGCTACGTTGGACTTATCATTTCTAGTCCGGATGTTGGATTTATGTTCGTTGATACGCACTTTATTTTACGTTCCGTTTTCCCCACATATATTTTGCCACATGGGCATTTCAAGAGATAGATGAGATTGGTAGAGTCACAGGTTGCGTCTACATGAAGTTTGATGGTGTTGCCTCTCATGGGGTGCGTGATAGAGTTGCCTTTGATGATGCAGTTACAGTTGTTGCAATTTAAACAAGGACGAGTTCCTTTTTGGATGGTTGTGGTAATGCAAGGTTTAGACAATATTTCTTTTAGATTCTTGTCTCGCATGTAAGCAAAGATTGGAGGAGATTTAAAAATCTCATTAAAGTCAGATTCTACTTGTAAGATTGACCAGTGTTTTAGTATGATTTTTTTGTACATCATGCTTAACGTGGAGAACTTTGACACTAACACCATCTTATTTTCCTGTGGTTTAATAGTGGGTTTCAAGATTTCAGCTCGGGCAATGCTTTCCATACGGTTCATGGTTTCGATGAGAAGTGTTTCTGGGTAACCTCTTGCGGTGAATCGTTTGCTCATTTCTTTAAGTCGTAGTTTCACTGTGGGCGGATCTGATACAATGCGTTTCACACGTAGCATTTGTGAGTATGGCAAATGTCTCTTTAGTGCTCCTTGAAGGAAACTTGTGTAATGCAACATGTTGTTGCGATCTGTGGGCTTACGGTAAAGATCAGTGCAAAAACCATCTTCAGTTCTGGTGATGTTGACATCAAGGAAATTGATTGATGTTTCGTCGATAGTCCAGGTGAGTTTGATGCGGTCATCTCGGGTGTTTAGGAGGTTTAATGCTTCCTCTAGGGAGGACCTGCTGTTGTTCCAAATCAGGAATAGGTCATATATGTATCTTATGTACATTTTGATGTTTTGGTACGTAGGTTGGTAATGGTAGATGTATGCTTTCTCGAATTCCTTCATATAGAGGTTTGCATACGTAGGTGCTGCGCAATTGCCCATTGACATACCGGACAGCTGTAGAAACCAAGAATCTTCATGTTTGAAATAACTGTGGTATAGAGTGTATATCATGAGCTCCATTAAAAACCCTTGCATTGAGGGATCTATGTCACTGTTCAATAAAGCTTTTTCAACTGCTTCAATGCCGCCAGCATGCGGGATGGAAGTGTACAGAGAACTAACGTCAGCTGTACAAAGTATCAAGGATTCATCCTTTGTGACAGTGATTTCAGATAATTTTAATAGGAAATCCGTTGTGTCTTTGACATAGCTTCGCATAGATAAGGCTTGTGGTTGGAGGTATCGATCCAATCCCGCAGGCTGGCGGCATTGAAGCAGTTGAAAAAGCTTTATTGAACAGTGACATAGATCCCTCAATGCAAGGGTTCTTAATGGAGCTCATGATATACACTCTATACCACAGTTATCGCATAGATAAGGCTTGTGGTTGGAGGTATCGATCCAATCCCGCAGGCTGGCGGCATTGAAGCAGTTGAAAAAGCTTTATTGAACAGTGACATAGATCCCTCAATGCAAGGGTTCTTAATGGAGCTCATGATATACACTCTATACCACAGTTATTTCAAACATGAAGATTCTTGGTTTCTACAGCTGTCCGGTATGTCAATGGGCAATTGCGCAGCACCTACGTATGCAAACCTCTATATGAAGGAATTCGAGGAAGCCTACATCTACCATTACCAACCTACGTACCAAAACATCAAAATGTACATAAGGTACATAGATGACCTATTCTTGATTTGGAACAACAGCAGGTCCTCCCTAGAGGAAGCATTAAACCTCCTAAACACCCGAGATGACCGTATCAAACTCACCTGGACTATCGACGAAACATCAATCAATTTCCTTGATGTCAACATCACCAGAACTGAAGATGGTTTTTGCACTGATCTTTACCGTAAGCCCACAGATCGCAACAACACGTTGCATTACACAAGTTTCCACCAAGGAGCACTTAAGAGACATTTGCCATACTCACAAATGCTACGTGTGAAACGCATTGTATCAGATCCGCCCACAGTGACACTACGACTTAAAGAAATGAGCAAATGATTCACCGCAAGAAGTTACCCAGAAACAATTCTCATCGAAACCATGAACCGTATGGAAAGCATTGCCCGAGCTGAAATCTTGAAACCCACTATTAAACCACAGGAAAATAAGATGGTGTTAGTGTCAAAGTTCTCCACGTTAAGCATGATGTACAAAAAAATCATACTAAAACACTGGTCAATCTTACAAGTAGAATCTGACTTTAATGAGATTTTTAAATCTCCTCCAATCTTTGCTTACACGCGAGACAAGAATCTAAAAGAAATATTGTCTAAACCTTGCATTACCACAACCATCCAAAAAGGAACTCGTCCTTGTTTAAATTGCAACAACTGTAACTGCATCATCAAAGGCAACTCTATCACGCACCCCATGATAGGCAACACCATCAAACTTCATGTAGATGCAACCTGTGACTCTACCAATCTCATCTATCTCTTGAAATGCCCATGTGGCAAAATATATGTGGGGAAAACGGAACGCAAAATTAAAGTGCGTATCAACGAACATAAATCCAACATCCGGACTAGAAATGATAAGTCCAACGTAGCTGCCCATTTCATTGAGCAAAAGCACAACGTGGCCCAACTAAAATTCCTTGTATTGGAAACTATCCAGAAGGTGGAAGGTAGAGACAATTGTAAATTCCTTCTACAGAGAGAAATGTCTTGGATCTATCGATTACAGTCGATGAAGCCACATGGCCTAAATGACAGGACTGAATTTAGTTGTTACCTGTAATGTAATTCTCCGTTAATCCTTGCATTACCTGTTGAATCCACATCAACATTTTCCTGTTTTGATACCATTTCTTTGTATGTCTACATTTGATCCTTGGTTACCCTTCGATATTTAGAAGTAACCCTTTCCAACTGTTTTGTACATTTGTGTATTCTCTATTTGAACCCACTTTTTCCTATCAGTAGCAGTCTAATTTTTAATCAGTGCCTATTTTCCTCTATGCTCTATATTTTGGTTAGATGTGTAGACTTCACCTGTTGTTTACATTTATAGATATACCATCATCACTCCGATCGTGCAGCACGCTTGTTACATTTCTATATTACCACATAGCATGTTAGGTACTTAATGGCATGCACATTTAGGCACTCAATTAACCTTTGGCAACTAGACAGACTACCTTTAGTTGATACACTTATTTTCTTCTTCATTCTCCGTAGATACCCCTTGACAAAGGGCTCCGCCCGAAATGCATAGGGAGTGGAACTTATTTACCAGCATATAATATGCTTTTGAAGATTGCATCACTTTGATATGATGTTAATATCAAACAACTCCTTTCATGGAATAAATTGACAAAATAATGTCATGAACTTTACTGGAGTCTAAATTTATTTTGGAACCCTACGGTGTGCCTCCACCCAGGGATGCACTCACTCTTATGCGTGCACACAACTTTATTGTATTTCATAGCGTCATTGGACGGTGACGCCACCTGGGAGAGTACCCTACCTGTTTAAACTTTTGAATCTAAGCTAACAGACGACACACAGTAGTGCACCTTCTACCTTTTGATTGAGTATGCTTACTTGACCATTCATACTCCAGACAACACCACTCCACCTTACACCTCTCCACTCCACAACACTCTACTCCACTTTTTATCCCTCCTCTCTATTCCATCCTACGCCACTTCACTCTACAACATGCCACTCCATCCTACGACACTCCACTTCATGACACACGACTCCACTCATCACCCCTCCACTCTATGACATTCAATACATGCCACAACACACAGCTCCATGCCTCTCTACTCTGCACCACTTACCCCACTTCACTCCAGTCTACCCTATGCCACTCCAATCTACCCCAAATTACCTCACCCCACTCCACTTCTCTACATTCTACTACAATCTACCCCACTCTACTCCAATCTACTCCACTTCACTACAATTTATCCTAATCTACCTAACTCCACTCCAAATACTCTACTCCAATCTACACCAGTGCCATCAACCGACCCCACTCCATTTCAATCTACCCCAATCCACCCTACCATAATCTACCCTACTCCACTCCAATCTATACCACTCAACTCCAATCTACCCAACAAAATATACCCATCAATCCATGAGTGCCATCTTGAACTCTTTCATTACAGAATGGCGGTATGCATAATAACACCAATATCCAATGAATTTTCTTGTATACACACACACACCCAATACCCTTTCTCATGCTAGGGTACAGCTGTATCAAATGGCAACTACACCATCAAACTTATGGATCATTTACAATATCATCCTGTCCACCTCGTGAGAATAATTTAATTGCACATATATCTCGCCAATCTGCAGTTTCAATGATAATCATGCTCTTTATCATACAACTACATAAGTGGTGTCTCAATGTCAATGCTCATGCGTAATATCACATACGCCAGTAACTTAACATTACAGAAGATAATAGGAAGCATTACTCACAAGAGAACTACAACAATTTCTTTAAAGCAATGAACGCTAAGCTTGAGAAAGTGGAGTATGCGATTAGGTCAAAGAAACAAAGTTCGGAAAAAAACATACCTTTGGTAAAAAAAACATAACCGACGGTAAGATGGACCTTTAACCAAATGAAGCATGACATACCAACCAATGAACCAGCATTATATATAGCCAGTACTTGTGAGAAGGGCCACGCATCAGAGGGCAGCAGGGTAAGTTTGATGAACACACTAAGGTTTCGTTTCTAAGACAAACTACGCCTGCTCAACAGGGGAAGGGGTCAGTAACGAGCAACTGGCAGAGGAAAAAAGAAAGGTCAAAAGGAAAATGAGAGGAGGCAGCAGGTGCAAGAGAAGACACCAAGACCCTGTGAAAACCGGGATGGAGGGTCTGAAGCAAGTGAAGTTATGGGTGATACAACCAATACAGTGATGAATTTATCCAATACAACTTTAAGTTTAAGTGTACTCAATGTAATTTCATTTGGGTTCTTCTTTTGCCTTACCAGTACATCTAATCTAAGGGGGACCCCTGAATTCTGATACTAGGCAGGAGCACAGGGGACAGTCATACAAAAAGCCAAGCAAAAAAGCTACTGCCTAGATTTAACAATAATAAAGCTCTATACCCGAGTCCCAAAAATTATGGCTAGTTACCTGAAGCAGACTAGAACACATACACTATATCATAACACCACACATGATTTTAGAAAAAGGAGTTCATTTTTATTATTTTTTTAATTTCAGTTAGAAAAAGATATATATAGAGTAATCCACACGTACATCAGAAATATACAAAAAAACATAAAGGTGTCCCACGCATCACTTCATACATACAATCAATCATACTCAGACAGACATTCATCAACCATTTTCAAAACATGCTTCACTCAGTACAGTATGACTGCCAGCTGATGATGTGTTGTTAATGGTCCCGTTGGGCCTCAAGTTGGTATGAGACCACCATCCAGCGGATCTGGGACAAGCTTCAAACGCCGACGCGCGTTTTGGTGTCAGGCCTGTAGATAGGCCACACCTTCATCAGGGCTAACTAAGGAAGAGTGGGGGACCGCAGCAGCATAAGAAATTCAAAAAGGAGGTTCTCTTCGTATATATCAAGGAGCGACCTTAGCAGCAATTCAAAAATGGCAAAATTCACTCTGTCCAGATATAATCAGCAGAGACTTGTCTGGAGGACGAAGAATCGAGTTCCCAAATACGAAATAATGATCACGATAAAACCCAGATCCTGGCAAGCTCAGGACACATCATCCGAGTTGCAGTAAAATCCTTAGATAGCGGAGTCAATCATTCAGCGGCGAGAATCCCCGGGGCCAGGGAAGTTCCCGTCGGAAACATTGCGGAAGGATCTGAAGTGGGTAACAAGTTCTCGTGCGATAGACGGCCTCCGGCTTTCACGGAAGCAAGGAAGATACAAAATCTCACAGTTTAAATCTAGGCAGTAGCTTTTTGCTTGGCTTACTAGTACATCTACCTACCCACAGAATTGTATTGACTTGTACAAGTTCATTCATAAATCAAAATTGAGGAAGATGCATACTATGAAACCCACGAGTAATGGGGTAATACACAATTGAATCTTCAAGCCTTGCAGATCTGTTGCTCACATTGGCAAGCCTACTGCACACTGACATTTACTCTCATGATGATCCTTTTTATAATCTTTTTTAGATAGACATCGTGGTTATTTTGAGCTGTCGTAGTTTTAAACCACGATCTACATACATGCCTAATATGCCTCACACTCAGTGAGGCACTGCTGCACAAGGCCCTTGAAAGCCTAAAGAATTTGAGGAGGGGACAGGCAAACATTAGAAGGGAACATTGATAGCATATGACATTTTTTAATTAGTATGGATGGGCATTATGCTGGGGAGCTCTGTTTAATCTAATGTGGATTAGAAGAGTTGCAGAAAGGGTAGGCTGGGTTTGAGTTTGTTTAGTTTGTAGGTAGGGGTGAGTCTGTTTCCTTTGGTCCAGGTGTGATTAGTTGGTAAGGGGATATTTATTTTTGTGTTTTTGAAGCATGGAGCAAGGGTGTGTGTGTTGCGAGTGATGTGGGTGGCTGGCATTTATGTAAATACATATTTTTGTATTATACATAACTGTATCTTTGTTATTAGGTTAGTTGTTTGGTATAGTATTTCCTCAACAGAATCACCAGTAAACTAGAAATGTTTACCAACCTCTGACAGGGGCCCAGGCCCAAGCTTGGCCTAACACAAAGAACAAAAAACTTCCATTGCCCTCTATACATGAGATGTGTTGCCAGACTCCCCAATGTGGGCTTTGGCCTCCTGTGCTCAGTGTTGGAATACTGACCATTTCCAACCCAGATACCCCCAGCAGATCATGTTGTCCCTTGTACCCCCTTACATTAGTAATGGCTGTGGCCCTTTGAACTGACATCAACACTAAGTAGCAGTAAGGAGAAACTAGAAGTCAAATTACAACCATGCCCTCAAACCTAAACCTCTCTCTCCTAAACCAAGTATGGATAGGGAAAAAACTGGCCCTGTATATGATATTGCCACTTGGTGGTAATACCGTGCACAGAGTCCGGGGTTCCCCAAAAGTGTACAGGGCTCAATGTAAAACCCAAAGTGCTCTATTTGTGGTAGTGTGCGCAAGCAGCCTTAGGCCTAACACAGAGGAGTGTAAGACATTTATTGCACAACAGTGATCAATAATGGGCACACAACTCAATAAGGAGATCAAGACCAATTTAAGAAAATTGTACTTCATTTATATTTTATTTCAAGATCCAGGTCTTCACATTATGGTAAGTACGGTTCTCATTCAAAAATCGTTTCAGGATTCAGAAGTTTTACACTGCAAATTTCAGAGCAGTTCAATATTATCCTGTACAGCAAAACAATTGTACCGTGTAACAGGCACATAAAGCACTTACAATTCTAGTCCAGTCTTCAAGTGCTGCAGGTCAACATCCAGCAATGTTGATCGTGAGGGACTGAGGGCGCCTAAGAGGTGAGGGTTTCAGTATCCACGCTGAGGCGGCGATACGGTCAATGAGATTTACCTTCACAGTCCGCGGAGGGCAATGAAGCAGGTTGGTTTACAGCAGACTGCCAACATAATTACTGTCGCTGGTGGCTGGCTGCTGCCGATCTGATGGAGAAGCTCTCCATCTTGGGACAGTCACAGGAAGGTCGGGTCGGGCAGGCAGTGCCAGAGGAGGCTGAGAGGACACCTTGCAGGAGGGTACAGACTCTAGGGCAAAGGGCTGGGCACAGCTCAGGTCCTGGGGCCGTGAGTATCCCTGAGGTCATGGAGGCTGGCCTGTTACGAGACGTTCTTCTGACTGGGTAGAGTTGCTTTGAAACAAATGCCTTTTCTCTACCATTGTGGTCATAGAGTTCTTTGGTAACAGTAAGTCGCGTCAATACAAGGGTCGGTCCTCATCACTGCGGTTCTGGTAGCGCCAGATGCCGGGTACTAGAGTCCTGTGCAAATGGTGGTTCTTGGCACTTTGGTGAAGGTTGAATGATATCTGGGGTTTCTTGGAGACTTTGCATAGTTTGTGGAAGAATGGCAGGCCCAGTGGTTGAACCGGAGCAGGTGGAGAGGTTTTTGCAGAGTTTTTCCTGCAGCGGCTCCCTTCCTGGTCTGTCAGCGGTCGTCTCCGTCTTCTTCTTTGGTTCGTCGAATCTGAGTGCCAGGTCTGGGGGAGCCACCTAAATACTAAATTTAGGAGGCATTTTATGGTAGTAGAAGTTATGGCCTATGAGCACCTTACCTGGTGTGACTATACCCTCTAATATGCCACTCTGCTATCGGACAGGGCATAGTCGTAGCCCTGATTAGACGGGCCCCCCAATCTTCAAGATGGGGGCACAACTCCTATCTTTTCGAATGTTGCCATCAGTTTTCCCACCAAAAGTGGGGGGTGTAAACCAGGGGCTGCCATCTGCTGCTAGCAGCAGAGACTGGGGTCACATTACACAGGCGGCAGGCCTTTGAAGCTTCCCTCTTTGAGCACTGGCTCATGGTGGGGAAGGAGGCATGACACCTCTGCCCAGAATGTTCATCATTTCCGGTCCCAGAGAGCAGGGGCTCTCTACCCAGGGATCCTGAAACATGCCTGGGAGAGACTAGCTCCCTACAGATGGTGAGAGATCACATCTGGGTAGTTTAGGGTTTTTATGAGGCACCTCTGAAGTGCCCTCTGGGTACATGGTACAATACATCCTACACTGGCATCTGTGTGGATGTATTTAAAGGAGTAAATTGGTACCACACACTCCTATATTCAAGGGAGCCATCATGGTGCTGTGGAACTCGAGTTGTCGAGTTCCCAGCCCATGTCTATGGCTTCAAAGGCAAGTCCAATATTAGGAAATGGTGACAAATATTGTAGGGGCATATCTGCTCATGCAGATATGCCCTCACCTGTACTATATTGCATCCTGCCTTAGGGCTGTGAGGCCTGCTAGAGGGATGCCCTACCTATGCTGTCAGGCAGTGCTGGTGCCATGTCGACTTTGTAGTTTTCTCCCTCACAGGGGCATGCAGGCTACAAGGACAGTGGCATGGTCCCAGTGTTGGGGTGCTCCAAGGGACCCTCTTCAGCTCCCAGGCCCTAGGTACCCAGGGTACCATTTACTACTGATTAATAGGGGGCAGAAGTACCAATTGGTGGTTTGTTTTATGGAAGGAACACTGGAGCAGAGGACCTGCTTGGCAAGGACCCTAGCATTACATTTGAAACTACATCAAAACCAGCCAAAAAGTGGGGGGCTAGCTGTGCAAACAAGGCACTTTCTCACAGGATGGAAGCTAACTCAACTAGCCTGTAAGTAGTCATTAGTTTTACCCAAGGGGGACAAACTACTGCCAACCATAACAGGCCCAAACGGGGAAGAGGCCAAAGAAAAAATGAGAAGGTAAAATATTTTGAAGGAAAAAAGGACAGCATTTTTCAGAGTTGAGGTAAACATGGTGAGTAAGGAGCATTTCGGTGTACCATTAACGAAAGCCAATCTTCCAGGCATCCAGCTGCATGTATCCTGAAAGACTGACCATCAAATAATAAAATTCAAGTTTAACTATAGCCATCATGCAACATAATCACTTAGAACTTGCCACGCTAGACAATAGTCAGCAATATTTTAAAAAGTCAATAGAGCTATACGTCAGAGCCTTTTTGTCCCACAATACAATTAAAAATGAGTATTTTCCTAAATGTTGTTAAAGAGAAACAAATATTCTATTTTCTTATGAAAAAAAGCCAGACCTATTGATTAAGAAATGGTAAAGAAATTGAGACCTATGGTTAAGGTAAACTGAGAGGTCTCAAAATAACAAGAGACGCTGGTGGGCAGTTAACGAAAGGACAATCAAGTAATACTCCCAGACACACGTTAAGATGCTAACCTATAATTATCACCCAAGTACTAAAAGTAGGAGACTTAACTAAGCTTCTCTTATATGTCATATTAATAATGTTGGCATTTATTATTTAAACAGTAAAATTAGTTCTCCCTTGGGAAAGCAAATGAATCACCTCTAGGTTATCCAACAATCAATCCACAATCTTCTCTCACATCATAAAAATCTACAACCATAAGCCTTGGATGGACTCGTAGGCTCACCCTTGCGACCCCGTTATGGGACTCAGAACAGTTGGGTAGTTTGTGAAAAAGCAAAGGATTTGACAAATGGGACCTCATAGGTCTCACGCGCATAGGTGATCAGTGGGACAAATCAGATATTAAACCATTCACCACCCTACAACAGCAATTTGAGCTAGCTAACTCAGAATTCTTCTGTTGCTCACAGGTTAGACACGCTCTGCGTTCCCATCTGCAGCGTGGCGCCACCCTTCCTGAATCTTCCCCATTGGAGGACAGAGTCTTAGATGGCCACGTCCCAGATAACACTATCTCATTGATATACAAAAAGTTGATAATAACATGCCAAATCTGCTCCAATTGCTTCGCTAGAAATGGTACAGAGATGGACTCGAGGTGGACGATGAGGAATGGCAAGAGGCTGTTTCCTCGCCTAGAATCGTGGCAATACCAGGGCTCCTCCGACTAGTCCAACTTAAAATACTCCACAGGAGTTATGTGACAGGGCCCCAGTTGGAATGGATGGGGCGAATGGATGGGGAAGATTGCAGATGAGGATGTGGCCGGGTGAGTACTTTTATGCACATATTTTGGGAATGTGACAATATTCAAACCTACTGGCACAAAGTGCACAACATCATTAATGCAGTATTATCCACTCATCTCAGCCTCGAAGCACGCAGATGTCTGTTGAATAGTTGGGAACCTACGGATCTGAATGATTGCTTAACACAATTGGTCACCTTGGGGCTTATGCTCACTAAGAGGAAGATTGCGCAGAGGTGGGGGGCATCTCAATTTCCTGTGGTGGGTGACTGGGAGAAGTATCTGGATTGGTCAATGTTCAGGGAAAAGACGGTCTACGTGGCCCGAGGTTGCCCTAAGAAGTGGACCCGTATATGGGGCCTGTGGAATTCCTATCGTGGGGACATATGTCAACCACCCCTCACTACAGATAGTGAAGACCCCCCCTTCACCCTAGACCTTTCAAGTGACGTTTTGTACTGATCGATTGTACCTACTGTACCCATGTTACCTGACTTATTGCGTCCTGTATAACGCACTTGAGGAGCTGATGTGTGTTAATAAAAAGTCAAAAACAAAAAAAAAATCCACAACCATTCGTATCACATCATTATCAAATTTTCCCGGAGTTGTAATTGTATGCTGGTTTCTAAAATTGGATTTAAAAAATGCTCATACATATAGTTGTTTCAATAGCGATTCCATATTTCGATTTTTATAAAAGCAAAGTTGCACACAGAAGAGGTTTCACATTACTAAAACATCTACCATATCAAGCATCTAAAAAAGTATGTTGACGTGTTTTAGTGGAGCTTTATGATATATTACACTTTTGTCAGGACATAAATAAAAAAATATACAGCCTCCCACAAAGAGTCCCAGCAAATAGTTTAAAAGCCTATGTAAAGAAATATATAAAAAACAATTACTCCACTATTTCATAGCATCACATCTTAGTGCAAAGAGTATCCTCATGGTACTAAACTCAACATTCCTGAGACATTTCTATTATTGTGTCCATTGTCGAGCCATTCTGCTGCACTTTATATATCATCATATCAGACTTTGCTCCTTTTATGCACATCCATAATACTTAAATCGCTCCGCCAACCAATTCCCATCAGGGTTCAGAGATTCCCACCTATGGTCATTTGATTATCTAACAAGCAGGTGCACTCCTTCCAATCTCAACCTTCCCTTGTATTCTTGTTGAAGACCCTTTCTACTCACCATTAAGTTAGATAAAAAATGCTTGTTAGAAATGGGATTTCCAGTTGGCTGAGTCTTGCGCCAAAGCCAGGCAGAAACCACCACTCTAGCCAGGGCAAGGGAGTACACGCCAAAGATAACCCCTGCTCACCCTCTAGGCAACGTGGCGCGAGCAGTAAGGCTTATCCCGGAGGCTATGTAAGTTAAGTGTTTGCGCGCGCAACCCCAGCAACAACACCCAAGGACCACTACAAAGGACACTCATACAAGGTTATGTATAAAAATAGCCTTTGTATTATAGCAAAACACATTAGATAAAAACACACACTTTACAGTGTGCCAACAGGCACGGGCAGAATTTACAGGGGATATGTACAGGACAGGGCCACATGGACCACTGTCAGGTATATGCTGATATCTTTAAAGAGGCTTTATTCGAGTAAATCTCATAAAAGCACAATACATACATACATTTTAAAACATTATTAAATAGATGCCTCATTCAGATAAGAATCAATTACAATGCATAGAAAACATAAGAAATACAATGATTAAAATTTTCGCACTACATCAGATAGGTACTGTAAAACAAACCCTATAAAGGCAGTCACTCGGCTATAGCTTTCTGCCTAATAAACCATGCCCACCCCAAAAATGTGGCTATTGCAATAACTAGGGGCAAACAAGTACTAGTACAGATGATTCTCAGAGCTACTGAGCCACTAGAGGTGCCTAAGTTTCTACAGACCGGTATTAACCAAACTCGCCTTGGGACGACATAGGCTCGACAGGAAAATAAGAAGTGCCCAATAGTTTCCTTTACAGTTCCACAGGCAGGGCAGGTAGTATTTGATGAACCCCTCCACCTGCCAGTTAGGGACCTGAGAGGAAGAGCACCTATCCTCATTTGAAAAAGGAGCTTCCTGTCCCCTGGCTTGGTTATGTTATCCCAATAGAGTTCTCGATTAGGGGAATTTTTAGCTTCCAAAAAGCGGCCTGTCATAGATCCGGCATCAGTTCTTCTCCAATCCCGCTTGGTCACATAATCCCAATATAGTTCCTTTATTGTTTTTGTACTAGGAAAAAGTACACCTGTCGGATTATCCCAAAGGAATTGAAGGCCAAGCACACATAACATGGTTCTGAGATCTTTTAACCATTTTATCCTGTGAAATACATCGGCTTAAATCATTGCTAAGAATCCCTCTGCATAGTGTTTAAGCTCTGGGGTATTCCAGAGCCGCCTCCCATATAAAATCCGGCGAAGTTTCGCCAGGTCATCTACAGCCTTTCGGCCCAACTCATATCTAAGGGGGAGCAATGGGGTACTTTTGGGAAGACCAGTAATTGCCCTGAAAAACTTGTTTTCGGACTTCTGCATTGAATGAAGCTTCCCAAATCCCCACAGCTCAGCCCCATACAATGCTGAGCTGAGGGCTTTTGCTTCGTATACCTGTAGTGCTGGCGTAATTGGTTTAGACTTTGATTTTCTATGCTCTACCCCAAGGGTTCCAGCTACTTGTCTATGCCTAAGTACCGCAAGATCAATATGCTGGGACCATTTTAGATCATTAGTTATATAGATACTGTTGGAAATGGGACCCCTGGCTGGCCAGGGCTTTCGCCAAAGTCAGTCAGAGACCACCACACCCAAGTCAGGGCAAGGGAGTTACACGCCAAGATAACCCCTACTCACCCTCTAGGTAACGTGGCGCGAGCAGCAAGGCTAGACTTGGAGGCGATGTAGGCTAAGTATTTGCGCACGCACCCCAGCAACAACAACCAAAGGCCCACCACAAAGGAAACTCCACACAAGGTTATATAAAAATAGCCTTTGTATTACACCAAAACACATTAGATAAAACACACACTTTACAATGTGCCAGAGGCACGGGCAGAATTTACAAGGGGATATTTACAAGACAGGGCCACCTGGACCACTGTCAGGAATCAGAAATAGCACTTTCAGAAATAGCACTTAGTACATAGAATATAGCACAAAATAGCACACAACCAGTAATCACTGGTAACCAGGACCTCACTAGCACCACCTGTACTAGGGAGAAAACAACCACCTACACATCACAATACCTGTGGGGGTGGAAGCACATAACACATGATGCAATGCATAACATTTACTCAGAGGTGTAAGGGGGAAAACACATGATGCATCACAATACATTCAGAGGTGTAAGCAATAACAATTGCGCCAAACTCAGAAGTCACCACCTGTGACTGTCCCTGTGTCCCAATGTCAGGGCCTAAACGTCGCAGTTGCCCACAAAGTGCTGGGCAACTGGTGCAGGGAAAGTTAGGGCAACGTTGGAGCCTCTCTGGGCTCAAGAACCACCACTGTGGCACTGCGGAGCCTCTCTGGGCTCCTGGACACGAACTGGCCCTCCTGAGCCTCTCTCAGGCTCTTCCACAGAATGGGCACTCGAGCCTCTCTGGGGCTCGCAATGCAGAAGGGCTGGAGCCTCTCTGGGCTCCACCACGAGGGAATGGCACCCTCAGAGCCTCTCTGGGCTCAACACAAATAAATGCCCGGGCCCCCCACAGGGCCTAGAACAATGGTGCCCCCTTCGTTGGAGTCCCCCTTCTGGGGACTCGAAAACAAGACAAGGTCCCACGAGCCTCTCAGGACTCTAGTCACCGAAATGCCCCCAGAGCCTCTCGGGCTCACAGAACACAGAACGGGCTCTTCTCAGTGGAGCGGCCCTCCCTCAATGGGGCCGCTCGCAGGACACACGAACCCGCCCTCGCACTCACCGGCTGATCAGCTGGGCCGCGGGCGGGGCTCCTCTCCTCTCGTCCCGGGGCTCCAGGCACGACGCGGCAGGCTCTGCTCCTCGAGAGCTCCCGCTCCTCGGGGCTCTCTGGACACTTCTCCCTGGGCTCTCCCTCACTTTGGGAGCCTGGGGAGGACAAGGGAAGACGCCGGCTTCTCTCTTCACCGGAGCGCGGGGTGGCCTCCCGTCCGCTTCCGGTTGCCTCTCTGTCTTGCCCCCGGCCTGCCTGACTTCCGGGTCGCGGCAGCGGGGCGGGACTTCCGGTCGGCCTCTCCGGGGCCGCGCTGTGATTGGTCGGCCGCCTCACCACTTCCGGGTCGCCGCGGGCAGCGCGGCGGCTCGCTTTTTAGGCAGGCAGGCGGGGGATGAATTTTACCGAGGGGTGGCCTCCCTCGTGGTAAATCACCAAAACGGGCCAAATCAAAGCGGCAATGAGCAGGGTGGCACCCGCGCCGTCAAACCGCCACACAGGGCGATCAGATGCCGGGTGGGCACCGGCTGTGTTCTCAAAGCGCTAGCAGCGCTAGAAACGACGGGCAGGCGCTCTCCAGCGCCACAGGATGAAAAGACAGCGCTCACAGCGCTAGGGCCAGAATAAAGCGCTTCCAAGCGCTATGCAGGGATTTCAGCGCTCCCCAGCGCTGAAGGGCAGAGAGCAGCGCTCTCAGGCTGTAGGCAAGGAGTCCTCAGTGCTCCCCAGCACTGGAGGACAGGACAAGGCTCCAGCAGGGGCTGGAGGCAGGCAGGGGGCAAGGCTGGGCCAGAGCCAGCACACTGGGTCTCCAGGCAGGGAGACACCCCAAGTGGCGGTCCTCCTGGCCCCAGCAGCAGCAACAGCCCCCTCTGGCAGGATCCAAAAGCAGAACAACTTCAGTGGGGACACAGCCCCATTTTTATACAGTGCATTCCTTTGTTCAAGGGTGCAGAGTGGGGGCGGAACCAGTCGCAGCTGGTTCTTGAGTACTCTGTTTACCTCAACCACCCTCTCTATTCACTGGCAGGGCTTGGGTCATTAGACACACCACAGGGGGGCGGAGCCAGCATTGTGTGGGGAAAACCCAGCCCATCCAGGACACAGGTACACTCCTCCCACACATCACTCATGCTAATCTCCCACTCACCACCGGGCAGACCCATCCAGACTTCCTGGAGCCTGGCATGCCAGCCAGCTCCAGCCAATCACACGCCAGCACCCTCACAGCACACGTACAGCCATGTCTAGAAATGGCGCTTCGCTACTAGACACATACATGCTGCATACACCATCTCGCAGCATTCACTCTCACGAGTTCACACATACCAGACTCAAGCCTGTACACCCCACGCATCAGGAACTACCAGGGACACATACATTCCCCATGCATTCCTATGGGCGGGCAGGCCTAGCTCAGCACATGCACTCAGAGTGCGCACGCACTTTCCACTGGGACACAGTGAAAGTGCGCAGAATCCCAAAATCACCATCTCCAGGTCACCATTTCAAGCAAAAAGTCTAGGGGTGAACCTGCCCTAAGGGCCAAAGTCCAACATAACCCCCTTCCAGCCAAAACGCAGGGGAGAACAATCACCATCGTGATGGACTTCCCTGCTTGGGGCGATAGAACACGGACGCGGGCCCGCAACTGCAAGGACACCCTCCTGTTCTATGCCACGGTGAACCCATGGGATTCCTTCTCAACACACTGTCTGGACCAACTGGGCTACCCCACTGGTACTCCCAAGTTGTCCGCGGCCAGGACCAGGCCCTGGGCCACCCAGGTGCCACTGGTCCTTGCCAATTCGCAGAGCGGGGGGTAGTAACCCCTGGCACATAGGAGCCATTCTCCACTCTTCCTGTCTGCAAGACAGGACTAGACTGCCACTGGTTCTCCAGCCTAAGGCCTACAACCTCAGGCGGACCAGGAGTCTCAGGGAAGGCTCTCCTCCCCTTACCTCTTCTTCTAGGGTTCCTCCTCCCTCTGTGAGGGGTACCCCTAGAACGCCATTCCAACCCAGGACTTATCCACTCAGGTTGCACCGGGGTCAGAGGTGGGCTCTCCCACCCTCTGCACCCCCTTCCAGAGGTCTGCCCTCTCCCACCTGGAGAAGTTCCTCTGGAAGAAGAACCGGTGAGGACACTGGTTACAGTCGTCCTACCCTTCAGGTCAGGCTGATCCTGAACCTGGCCTTCCAACCTCTGGTCTAAAACCTTCGGTGGAACAATTGCCTGGCACTCCAGGACTTCTGGGGACTTACACTCCATCCCCCTGAGGCTAACAAATGTCACATCTGTTGTGTGACTGTCTGTCTGGCGCAGATCTCCCGCCCCCTGTCCACCTGACAGTGCGTGACGATCCCCCAGACCAGAAGTGGCGCCACCCGGGTCCCTCCAAAAAGATCTAGCCCAACTGGCTAGTCCCTGGTCCACTGGTGCATCCACTGGGACACTCATCCCCCAATCACTCCTCACACTGGACTCCTGTACCCTCCCTACCGGAGCGGTACTGCCAGCCTCTAGAACCACAGGAGCTCTGGTTACAGACGCTCCAGGTCCTCTACTCACTAGGAGATCCTCCTCAAATGGACTAACAGGACAGCCTAGGTCCCCAACCTGGTGTTCCCTCAAGAAACCACCCAGGTTCTGAGACAGGGCTTCGGGCCTCTGGGGGCTCTCAGCCACCCACTGACTCCTGCTCCACTGAGCCAGGCAGTCAGCCCCTACACCCTTCTCACTAACCAGGGACCTAGCTGGGCTACACTGAGCCTCTTCCACCACGCTGGGCTGGAAGATCCCTGACCCACTACTTTTGGAGTCACTCACCAATGACTCTACAGAACCTCTGGTCCCTTCCCAGCGGTCTGCTTCCTCTGCCAGCTCACATGGTTCAGACAATCCACACCCTAACAGGTGTTGGCGCAACCCTGGTGAACAACAACTGAGCAACTGCTCTCTGAGAAACATATCGAACAATATGTCCCAATCACATTTCGTTGGCTCCCGTACCCAATCACACAGGGCTCCACAACAGTCATCCTCAAAGTCTTCCCAAGACTGATGAGACGGTTTCCTAAGGTTCCTAAACCTCAACCTATTCTCCTCCTCTGGGGAAACAGGAACCATACTCTGGGAACTGGGACTTTCTAGACTGAGATTTAAATAGCTGCCACCACTGGACTCAACCCTCCCTGGGGGATCCAGAAACTCAACACTGCGCGCAGGGGATAGTCTACCCTCCAGAGCTACTTTGCCTCTGGTGGCGGCCCTCTCAGCCTCCTCTATCCTTTCCTGCGCTAAGACCCTCTCGGTCTCTAGCTGTTGCTTTCTAACGCCCAGCTGTGCCATAGCCTGGGCATGCTCCAACCTGAGCTTTTCTAAAGCCAGCTGGTGCTCCCTTTCTCTCCTCCTATCTTCCAGCTCCTCTGGGGACAGGAAAAGGGATGAGGCGCTGCCTCCTACGCTGGACCCAGCAAGGGACTCCCTATCTATGGGGTCCTCACTATCTGCTGGCGTCCCTGTGCTATCATTTTCTTCCTCCTCCTCAGACTCTTCAGGGCTCCCCTCTGACCCACCACCCTCATGGTGTGAGACCCGGGCCCTCTCCGCACTGTGCTCACGCTCCCAGTCCTCCTTCTGCCATTGGATTAGGTTACCCCTAAGTTGGGACTGGGTGTCTGACTCATTCACTGCAATGTCTCTCTCTTCGCAAAACTCTCTCAGTTCATGCAAAAACAGACCCCAGACATTAAAAGCAGACTCCATCTTGGCAAGATGATCACAGACACGTGCAACACAGGGGACTGAACAATCTGAAGTAAGAGTACACAATTCCAAAACTTCAACAATCTCCTTATCAAAGAGAACTCATACTCATGCGTCCAGGAAAACACACCATTCATCCACACACACCCTCCCCTCGGATCGGTAAGGCAGTTTCTACCACCCCTGACTTCTCAACCTGACCAAAAGCGACACAGGTACCAAACTCTGGAAGCAGGGCGGGGGACAAATGTACTGAACACAATTATAAAATGACACTCTTCAGGAGAAGAAACAATGGAATTTCAAAAACAATCCCCTAAAATGTGGTCATCTAAAATGCAGAGTTTTGTGGTGCAGCCAGCTGCTACTAAGGTACAAGGCAAACACAAATCCTTATCCTCACCGCTTGCCGCCAATGTTGGAAATGGGACCCCTGGCTGGCCAGGGCTTTCGCCAAAGTCAGTCAGAGACCACCACACCCAAGTCAGGGCAAGGGAGTTACACGCCAAGATAACCCCTACTCACCCTCTAGGTAACGTGGCGCGAGCAGCAAGGCTAGACTTGGAGGCGATGTAGGCTAAGTATTTGCGCACGCACCCCAGCAACAACAACCAAAGGCCCACCACAAAGGAAACTCCACACAAGGTTATATAAAAATAGCCTTTGTATTACACCAAAACACATTAGATAAAACACACACTTTACAATGTGCCAGAGGCACGGGCAGAATTTACAAGGGGATATTTACAAGACAGGGCCACCTGGACCACTGTCAGGAATCAGAAATAGCACTTTCAGAAATAGCACTTAGTACATAGAATATAGCACAAAATAGCACACAACCAGTAATCACTGGTAACCAGGACCTCACTAGCACCACCTGTACTAGGGAGAAAACAACCACCTACACATCACAATACCTGTGGGGGTGGAAGCACATAACACATGATGCAATGCATAACATTTACTCAGAGGTGTAAGGGGGAAAACACATGATGCATCACAATACATTCAGAGGTGTAAGCAATAACAATTGCGCCAAACTCAGAAGTCACCACCTGTGACTGTCCCTGTGTCCCAATGTCAGGGCCTAAACGTCGCAGTTGCCCACAAAGTGCTGGGCAACTGGTGCAGGGAAAGTTAGGGCAACGTTGGAGCCTCTCTGGGCTCAAGAACCACCACTGTGGCACTGCGGAGCCTCTCTGGGCTCCTGGACACGAACTGGCCCTCCTGAGCCTCTCTCAGGCTCTTCCACAGAATGGGCACTCGAGCCTCTCTGGGGCTCGCAATGCAGAAGGGCTGGAGCCTCTCTGGGCTCCACCACGAGGGAATGGCACCCTCAGAGCCTCTCTGGGCTCAACACAAATAAATACCCGGGCCCCCCACAGGGCCTAGAACAATGGTGCCCCCTTCGTTGGAGTCCCCCTTCTGGGGACTCGAAAACAAGACAAGGTCCCACGAGCCTCTCAGGACTCTAGTCACCGAAATGCCCCCAGAGCCTCTCGGGCTCACAGAACACAGAACGGGCTCTTCTCAGTGGAGCGGCCCTCCCTCAATGGGGCCGCTCGCAGGACACACGAACCCGCCCTCGCACTCACTGGCTGATCAGCTGGGCCGCGGGCGGGGCTCCTCTCCTCTCGTCCCGGGGCTCCAGGCACGACGCGGCAGGCTCTGCTCCTCGAGAGCTCCCGCTCCTCGGGGCTCTCTGGACACTTCTCCCTGGGCTCTCCCTCACTTTGGGAGCCTGGGGAGGACAAGGGAAGACGCCGGCTTCTCTCTTCACCGGAGCGCGGGGTGGCCTCCCGTCCGCTTCCGGTTGCCTCTCTGTCTTGCCCCCGGCCTGCCTGACTTCCGGGTCGCGGCAGCGGGGCGGGACTTCCGGTCGGCCTCTCCGGGGCCGCGCTGTGATTGGTCGGCCGCCTCACCACTTCCGGGTCGCCGCGGGCAGCGCGGCGGCTCGCTTTTTAGGCAGGCAGGCGGGGGATGAATTTTACCGAGGGGTGGCCTCCCTCGTGGTAAATCACCAAAACGGGCCAAATCAAAGCGGCAATGAGCAGGGTGGCACCCGCGCCGTCAAACCGCCACACAGGGCGATCAGATGCCGGGTGGGCACCGGCTGTGTTCTCAAAGCGCTAGCAGCGCTAGAAACGACGGGCAGGCGCTCTCCAGCGCCACAGGATGAAAAGACAGCGCTCACAGCGCTAGGGCCAGAATAAAGCGCTTCCAAGCGCTATGCAGGGATTTCAGCGCTCCCCAGCGCTGAAGGGCAGAGAGCAGCGCTCTCAGGCTGTAGGCAAGGAGTCCTCAGTGCTCCCCAGCACTGGAGGACAGGACAAGGCTCCAGCAGGGGCTGGAGGCAGGCAGGGGGCAAGGCTGGGCCAGAGCCAGCACACTGGGTCTCCAGGCAGGGAGACACCCCAAGTGGCGGTCCTCCTGGCCCCAGCAGCAGCAACAGCCCCCTCTGGCAGGATCCAAAAGCAGAACAACTTCAGTGGGGACACAGCCCCATTTTTATACAGTGCATTCCTTTGTTCAAGGGTGCAGAGTGGGGGCGGAACCAGTCGCAGCTGGTTCTTGAGTACTCTGTTTACCTCAACCACCCTCTCTATTCACTGGCAGGGCTTGGGTCATTAGACACACCACAGGGGGGCGGAGCCAGCATTGTGTGGGGAAAACCCAGCCCATCCAGGACACAGGTACACTCCTCCCACACATCACTCATGCTAATCTCCCACTCACCACCGGGCAGAACCATCTAGACTTCCTGGAGCCTGGCATGCCAGCCAGCTCCAGCCAATCACACGCCAGCACCCTCACAGCACACGTACAGCCA
Organism: Lissotriton helveticus; assembly: GCF_964261635.1. Taxonomy (NCBI): domain Eukaryota; kingdom Metazoa; phylum Chordata; class Amphibia; order Caudata; family Salamandridae; genus Lissotriton; species Lissotriton helveticus. The sequence goes on along the minus strand of NC_136072.1, from coordinate 375,137,697 downwards.
TGTCTAGAAATGGCGCTTCGCTACTAGACACATACATGCTGCATACACCATCTCGCAGCATTCACTCTCACGAGTTCACACATACCAGACTCAAGCCTGTACACCCCACGCATCAGGAACTACCAGGGACACATACATTCCCCATGCATTCCTATGGGCGGGCAGGCCTAGCTCAGCACATGCACTCAGAGTGCGCACGCACTTTCCACTGGGACACAGTGAAAGTGCGCAGAATCCCAAAATCACCATCTCCAGGTCACCATTTCAAGCAAAAAGTCTAGGGGTGAACCTGCCCTAAGGGCCAAAGTCCAACAGATACCAAGATAGGTAAAAGTTTTGACTACTTCTAAAGGACGATGGTTCATGAACACCTTAGATCGAAAACTGTGGTGGGGGTTAAAAATCATTAGCTTGGTTTTAGCCACATTAACTTCTAAACCATGCTCCCCACAAAATTCATCAAAAATATGGAGAGCACGTTGCAGGCCACTCGGGGTCTTTGATAAAATAAGGGTATCATCAGCGAACATTAAAATTGGTACCTTAATGTCCGCCAACATCTACATTGACAGACAGCATTCTTGCTACTACCCCGTTGATAAATAATTAAAAGCGCAAAGGGGTCATCGCACACCCCTGTCGAACGCCCCGCTCGACCGGGAAGTCAGCAGTGACCTCACCTTGCCTACCCCACTGAATCCTAGCAAAGTTCGCCTCGTGCAACCTCATAACCAAAGTCAGTAATTCCTCCGGCAGTCCCAGGCTCCACAACACTGACCACAGCTTAGTCCTGGGGACCAGGTCGAAGGCAGCCCGTAGATCCACAAAGGCTGCTTACAGGCTGCCCTCGCGTAGCACCACTGTTCGCCACCGTAATAAGGTGAAGCGGAACACCTGATCCACCGTACTAGTGGCCTTCCGAAACCCGGCTTGATAGGGGGATAATGCATTGTGCTCATCAACCCAGTCCATAAGCTTGTTCACCACCATCCTCCCCACCACCTTTTGAATGGTGGCAATCAAGCTTATGGGTCTGTAATTACCTGGCAACCCCCGATCGCCTTTCTTATATACGGGGATAATAATTGCACCCTTCCAGGATGACGGTACCAATGCTCCCTGGGCGACAGCGTTGACAAAGAGAAAAATGTATTTACCCCATCGTTCCCTATCGTTAATAAAAAGATCCGCCGGGACCCCATCCAAGCCAGGTGCTCTGCCTCTAGAGACTGCACTTAGGGACAACACCACCTCGCTGTAGCTAAAAAAGTTATCTTTGGGATACACAGCCTTGAACCCATCCATCTCAGTGCCAGGGAGAGTTTCAGCATATTGTGGCTTATAATAATTGACCCAATCCTCCTCCGGAACATTGTTATTGGGGTGATCAGGTAAACCGCCTCTACCCCATTTAACAATGCTCCAGAAAAGCCTGGAATCTTTAGTCCTACTTGCCTCCCTTAGTTCACTCCAATGCCGCTCGTCCCACATTTTTTTTGCTTTGGCAATACTATCTTTATAGTTCCTTCTGGCACTACGAATAGCCACCTGTTCCCTGCTCTTAATAGCGGCGCCCAGAACTAGCCTAGCTTTCCTACACTCCGCATTGTACCACTTCCCAGGCCTAATTGGTGCCATATTGGTCTCCTAACTGGTTTCTGGAAGTGGAGTTTAATAGCAGAAAAGAGATCATCGTGGATAGCTGTTACTTCATTTGACCCTGGCGTGGCTATGTTAGCCTGTTCCAGGGCTTTTGTCGCCCTGTCCACCTCTACGTTTATACTAGCCATAGACTGTTGGTTAGCCAAAACACAAGGCCATTTTAGCCGACACATGTCATTAGAGGGGACAGGCAAGGGGACACCATCCCACTCTATAGTTGGTTTTCCTTTTAAAAGTGACCACCATTTGTGCAGTACGCACAGAGGATCATGGTATTTTTCTAGCCTACGCTTGACTTCCATATCACAGACTAGCTTCCATAGTTTAAGGCTACACAGAACGTAATTTATCCTACTCCTATTTCGTCCGTTGTCAAAGGTACTAGCCCCCCCCTTGTCACTCATTGTTCGCCTATTCAGAGCCCTAAGGCCGCTTTCAAGACAGATGGCATTTAAACAAATAATGTCCTCAGACCAACGTTTGATAGGATCTAAATTTATTGTGGGAACTCCCCATTGCCTATCCTCTTCCACCCCCGCGAGATCGTCACAAATATCCAGGGGTTCAAACGTGCGGTTAAAGTTACCGGCAATTATGGTATTATTATCCAAGGAGTGGGTTTCAAGTAGGGTAACCAAAGCCGATAGAACTTCAGACTTCCCTTCCTTGGTGCCCCTGGCATATACATTATATATATCAAGACACCCTGATAGACCCATATCCACTTTTATAAGTTGGATGTCCTTACTACCAGAATCTACCACTTTGACAGAGAGAGGCCAACATTGCCGCACCCAAATAGTCAGTCCTCCCATAGGTCGGCCCTTTCTGCCTTTGGTTGCAGGGACCGAATAGTTCAAGTACCCTTGGAGAAAGGAGGGTTCACACATCCATGTCTCCTGGAACATACACACATCAAAACTGGTAACAAAATCTACCCATTCTTGTGACTCCAGTTTATGACGCATGCCAGCTATATTCCAAGACACCAGACTTCCTACACCCTCTATGTCCTTAATTACTGGATCCCCAGGAGTGCCTGCCAAGGGTACGTCTAAGGCAATAGTATTGCCAACGACATCTACTGGGTTAATATTACCCTTCATCGTAGGCACCCCATTAAGAGGGTGGGCGTAAGGGGGATTAGAGTCGTGCTCCAAGTTACGGCCAACTTGTTTAAAACCAAGTCAGTCGCAATCATTGAGCCCTGACAGGACATTGAATCTATTTGTAGCTTCAACTTTACCTCTGTCCCTTAAATCTTCCTTAATCCAGGGTCCAGTTGAAGTCAAATGAGTTACATGTCGCATCCCCTGTCCTCCCATAGGGCGAGTTTGATTGTTAAAATTCCTCGATGCGGGGATCCTAAACATGGGTGCTCCCTGGGTATCAGATCTATAGAAGCACCTGAGGGGCAAAATTTCAATAACCTGCCCCCTTGCTAGTGAGTTTTGTTCTGTCTCCCAGAGAATCCTAGCAACTGCATTTGAATTATTAAAATTTATGACTATACAGTGGCCCTCTCTAGTCTTCCTTGAGCAACCCACCCATGCTACTCTACGGGCCATCAGGATGTCGCGCCTACTTCATGGCCATCTTCCAGGTTCTTTGAGAACCAATGAGTGACCTTAGACTTTAGTTGGTAGTATCCCTCTATTAAACCAGCACGAAGAGGGGGAACATTAGCCATAACCACCACCAGAGGAGCACTTTGGGGGGGGGGGGGTAAATCTAGTATAAATTGGTTTCCTGTGACTAAATCTAATTTTTTGGGGGGCAAATGCCCAGATGCCAATCTCAATGGTTCTACACGAACCTCCTGGTGTAATTGCAAAGCCCCGTTGCAGCCCTCATTAGTCTCATAGCAAGTGTTTACACCCCCTGGATCTGTCAGATTTACATCATTGTGTGCCTCTAGTTTTTTCCCATTCTGCAGTGTAGATTTACAAATAGTGGGTAGTTTTTCACCTCTAGTAGCCATCTGTTTGGGGGTGGCATTTTGTTCTGGGCCCTTCCTCTTTTCGCCAACTAAAGAGTGTAGCATATTAGAATTTTCCTTAACGGGTATTTCCACTTTATCCAAACTGACAGTGACTAATCTCAGTCTCTCGATAATGGGAAGTAGTAAGGATCTAATCAAATGTTCAACCTGCCCCACCAGAGACCCATCACCATGCGTATTAGAAGAAGTTTTTGGTGTAGAATTGGAATGCAGTGGATTATCAGTCTCAGGATGAGTCCCACACCCCTGGACTTGGACCCCTTTTTGGCTGGCTTTGAGAACTTAGCTCTTTTACATTTAGGCCCGCCCCCTCTTCTTTTCCTTTTGCCTGTCACTCTATTACATGTGGGTGGTGAATCGTCTATAACACAGACAGGAATACTTTGGGGTGATGATATAGAAGTGGGAATTTCCACTAAGTCGGCACTAACAGGCTGAATATATAAATCATTTTCCTCAAGGATATTTGCAAGAGAGTCTAGTTCGATACTGGACTCAGGGAGACCCAAATCACTTAATCGTTGTCTAGTGCGATTCTCAGGCATAGTGCAATGCTGTATTGCCCCCAGAGAGGACCGTTTAGAAAATATTTCGGTTAATAATCTTTTCTCAACAACACTTATCTGATGGTCCAATGCCACTGAGACCCGCGTAAAGTAATGATCCAGTGTACCCAAAATACTTCCGGTGTTAGATTTCTCTACGTCCTTCCCCCCCTTAGCCAGCTGTACCGCCATGACACCTAGTAAATAGTGTGGATTAATAAACTAGACAGAAATCAAAATACAAAACCCTTAGAGATCATAATTATAATACAAGCATAAAAATAGAAACTAAGAGGGATGGCCCAGCCCAGCCTCAGCCGGCCTAGGATGGGCCTAAGATGGCCCGCCCTTTGCCCGGGCTTCCCCCGCGCGCGTCCCGCGTGCGCTTGGAGGCCACTTGCAAAAATAGTCAAGAATGAGGAAGGGGGTGGGAAGAAGACCAGCTGCGGCCGATCAGCGCCGCTCAGCAGGCTTTTCCTCGCAGTCCCGCCTCAGCCTGGAGATGAGTACAATCAGGGTGCAAGCTCCAACGCCGCTCCGTGTGCCCAGGTAAAACAGCACTTCCTGACGGACTCTGTCACGAGCGGCTCCCACGGAGCGGGGGCCGCGAGATGTGGGCAAATGAACTCTGGTGCAAACTCCGGTATGAAAGGTATCCCGCTGGTGGAGATCCTGTGGCATCTTTTAACCCAGCAGGCAAGGGGCGGGAAGAGAACCAGCTGCGGCCAATCAGCGCCGCTCAGCAGGCAGGTCCTCGCAGTCCCGCCTCAGCCTGGAGATGAGTACAATCAGGGTGCAAGCTCCAAAGCCGCTCCATGTGCCCAGGTAAAACGGCACTTCCTGACGGACTCTGTCACGAGCGGCTCCCGCAGAGCAGGGGCCGCGAGATGTGGGCAAATGAACACTGGTGCAAACTCCGGTATGAAAGGTATATGCACTTTTAGACTTAGAATAATTGTTAAAAATAGCACTTGGTACATAGAATAATAATCACTTTAGCAAAAAAATAGAAAATAGAGCACACAACCAGTAACTACTGGTGAGAGGTAAGTACCACCTACGCAACCCTAACCACCTTAGGAGAATGTCACGCAGGGAACCAGGACCTCACTAGCAACACCTGTACTAGAAAGAACAACCACCTAAGTATCACTATACAGTTAGGGGTATAGGCATGAAAACATTACACATGATGCATCACAACATTCAGAGGTGTAGGGAAAAACACATGATGCATAAGAACACATTCAGAGGTGCAGCAAAGAACCATTGCGCAGAAATCACATAGGCCACAACCTGTGACTGTCCCTCAGGCCAACTGACCTCTCGGGGGCTAGGACGCCCTGTGTCCCCAATGTCAGGGGGCCTAAACGGAGCAGCTGCCCACTAAGTGCTGGGCAGCTGTGGAAACAATGGGACCTGCACGGTGGAGCCTCGGGGGCTCTGGCCACCAAAACACTTGTGGCCCAGTGAGCCTCGCTGGGCTTGAGAACAACTGTGGAGCAAAGGGGGAGCCTCGTGGGCTCTGAGCAATGTGCCCCCACTGGGGGAGCGGCCCGCTGCCAGCCGGGGCAGCTCTAGCCTTGAAAGATACCCCACGACGTCGGAGTCCCTCTCGGGGGACTCAAGAACAAATGCGGCACTCAGGAGCCTCTCAGGGCTCGCAAAACAAATACGCCACCTTGAGCCTCTCGGGGCTCATCAACAAATATGCCCCCGGAACCCTTCAGGGCTCTCAACAGATGTTGGGCCTTCGTTGGAGTCCCGCTCAGGGACTCGAAATATGCCAATGCCCTTGAGCCTCTCAGGCTCTTAAAACAAATAGGCCCCACACGTTGGAGGGGAGGGGCGGGCACCGGCAATGTGCCCTGACGCCCTCCTCTACGGGAACAGACCCCCGGCCCCTCTCACCGGCTGCTCTGGGGCACTTCTGGTCTCAGCGGCGGCTGCAGGCGGGAGAGCTCCTCCAGGCAGACTCACTGGTGCCGCGGGCAGGGCTCTTCCTCTCTGGGGCCTCACGGGTGACCGCACCTCAGCTGGTGCACTCCGGGGCTCTCCCTTTCATGCAGGAGCGCAGGGTGGGCTCCCGTCTGCTTCCTGTTGTCCCACAGTCCCGCCCCTGACCTGCCTGACTTCCGGTTTGAGCCAGGCGGCGGCGGGGAATTCTCGGCCACAATAAGATCACGGGGTGGGCTCCCATGTAGTTAAGCCCAACAAATAAACCACAACAAAGGATCAGGGGGCAATAAGTGGCAGGCAAAGCAGGGTGGGCACCCGTGCCGCAAATTACCTCCCAGAAGGGGGATTCCCACGCTGGGGAATCCCTCCAGGCAGGCAGCTCAGGGCTATCGGGAACGCAGCAGCACTGGTCCCCTTAGGCGGCCCACAGAGCACTCCCAAGCGCTAAAAAGATCAAGGAACCAGGGCAAAGTGCTCCCCAGCTCTAGGGTGCCCCAACGGGTAGAGACAAGTCCTTCAGTAGGTGGGGGGTAAGGCTGGGCCCAGGATCTAGCTCACAGGGTCCTCCTAGGCAGGGAGGCAATTCCCCAGTGGCGGTCCTCCTGGCGTCCAGCAGCAGCAGCCAGCCCGCAAGGAAGGAGTCAAGAAGAGAACCTTTTGCAAGGGGATACAGCCCCTTTTATACAGTAAATCTCTTTGTGTGCAGGGTGGGGATAAAGCCAGTCACAGCTAGTTTTGGAGCACTGTGTTTTGCTCAGTCACCCTTTCCATTCACCAGTCAGGCCAGGGTCATCAGTCGCATCACACAGGGCGGAGCCAGCATTGTGTGGGGAAAGCCCAGCCCTATTCAGGTTCCAGGTGCACTCCTCCCTCACATCACACATGCAGATCTCCCATTCACCACCGGGGCAGACCCATCCTGACTCCTGGAGCCTGGCACACCAGCCAGCTCCAGCCAATCACACGCCAGACACAAATTACACAAACATGCCAACTTCTAGAAGTAAAACCAAAGGTGGTGATGGACGGAGCGTTGACAATACAAACACTCACCCCCAGTCAACTGATCTGGGTTTAATCCATCACCGTTCTTTAGCTCACTCCGCCACCCCAGTTCAGACATGGCCATATGCAAATCAGTCTGACCCTGTGCCTCATGGGAACAGTCCAGCCCGAACTGCCAAGCCATGTCTTCCCTGGACCGGAATCAAGCTTCCCAGGACCGGTTTCTGGCATTACAGCCGTCTTCAGCCAGGCTTGCTTGACTCCAGTGGCAAAGTGAGCAAGGGACTCACGTCTGAGCATACCCTGCCAACTTAGGGCGAATAAAGAAAAACCAAAGGTGGTGATGGACGGAGCGTTGACAATACAAACACTCACCCCCAGTCAACTGATCTGGGTTTAATCCATCACCGTTCTTTAGCTCACTCCGCCACCCCAGTTCAGACATGGCCATATGCAAATCAGTCTGACCCTGTGCCTCATGGGAACAGTCCAGCCCGAACTGCCAAGCCATGTCTTCCCTGGACCGGAATCAAGCTTCCCAGGACCGGTTTCTGGCATTACAGCCGTCTTCAGCCAGGCTTGCTTGACTCCAGTGGCAAAGTGAGCAAGGGACTCACGTCTGAGCATACCCTGCCAACTTAGGGCGAATAAAGAAAAACCAAAGGTGGTGATGGACGGAGCGTTGACAATACAAACACTCACCCCCAGTCAACTGATCTGGGTTTAATCCATCACCGTTCTTTAGCTCACTCCGCCACCTCAGTTCAGACATGGCCATATGCAAATCAGTCTGACCCTGTGCCTCATGGGAACAGTCCAGCCCGAACTGCCAAGCCATGTCTTCCCTGGACCGGAATCAAGCTTCCCAGGACCGGTTTCTGGCATTACAGCCGTCTTCAGCCAGGCTTGCTTGACTCCAGTGGCAAAGTGAGCAAGGGACTCACGTCTGAGCATACCCTGCCAACTTAGGGCGAATAAAGAAAAACCAAAGGTGGTGATGGACGGAGCGTTGACAATACAAACACTCACCCCTAGTCAACTGATCTGGGTTTAATCCATCACCGTTCTTTAGCTCACTCCGCCACCCCAGTTCAGACATGGCCATATGCAAATCAGTCTGACCCTGTGCCTCATGGGAACAGTCCAGCCCGAACTGCCAAGCCATGTCTTCCCTGGACCGGAATCAAGCTTCCCAGGACCGGTTTCTGGCATTACAGCCGTCTTCAGCCAGGCTTGCTTGACTCCAGTGGCAAAGTGAGCAAGGGACTCACGTCTGAGCATACCCTGCCAACTTGGGGCACAGGGTCAGCGCTGATTTGCATATCGCCATTGTCTAACCCAGGGTGGTGTGGAGTGGAAAAACGATGGATTTGGGCCCAGATCTTTGGACTGGGGTGAATGTGTGACATTGATCCACATTCTGTCCATCATTGTTGTGTTTGCAGTTACCGCTCTAAGTGTACTGGGGATGCTCAGACGTGAGTCCCAGTTACTCCACACCACTGGAATCAAGCTAGCCGGGCTGATGAGAGGTGTTACCTCGAAACCGGGCCGGTCCTCGGATGCTTGTTTCCGTTCTGGGAAGGACATGGCTTTTGTAGTTCGGACTGGACTGTTCCCATGGGGCACAGGGTCAGCGCTGATTTGCATATCGCCATTGTCTAACCCAGGGTGGTGTGGAGTGGAAAAACGATGGATTTGGGCCCAGATCTTTGGACTGGGGTGAATGTGTGACATTGATCCACATTCTGTCCATCATTGTTGTGTTTGCAGTTACCGCTCTAAGTGTACTGGGGATGCTCAGACGTGAGTCCCAGTTACTCCACACCACTGGAATCAAGCTAGCCGGGCTGATGAGAGGTGTTACCTCGAAACCGGGCCGGTCCTCGGATGCTTGTTTCCGTTCTGGGAAGGACATGGCTTTTGTAGTTCGGACTGGACTGTTCCCATGGGGCACAGGGTCAGCGCTGATTTGCATATCGCCATTGTCTAACCCAGGGTGGTGTGGAGTGGAAAAACGATGGATTTGGGCCCAGATCTTTGGACTGGGGTGAATGTGTGACATTGATCCACATTCTGTCCATCATTGTTGTGTTTGCAGTTACCGCTCTAAGTGTACTGGGGATGCTCAGACGTGAGTCCCAGTTACTCCACACCACTGGAATCAAGCTAGCCGGGCTGATGAGAGGTGTTATCTCGAAACCGGGCCGGTCCTCGGATGCTTGTTTCCGTTCTGGGAAGGACATGGCTTTTGTAGTTCGGACTGGACTGTTCCCATGGGGCACAGGGTCAGCGCTGATTTGCATATCGCCATTGTCTAACCCAGGGTGGTGTGGAGTGGAAAAACAATGGATTTGGGCCCAGATCTTTGGACTGGGGTGAATGTGTGACATTGATCCACATTCTGTCCATCATTGTTGTGTTTGCAGTTACCGCTCTAAGTGTACTGGGGATGCTCAGACGTGAGTCCCAGTTACTCCACACCACTGGAATCAAGCTAGCCGGGCTGATGAGAGGTGTTACCTCGAAACCGGGCCAGTCCTCGGATGCTTGTTTCCGTTCTGGGAAGGACATGGCTTTTGTAGTTCGGACTGGACTGTTCCCATGGGGCACAGGGTCAGCGCTGATTTGCATATCGCCATTGTCTAACCCAGGGTGGTGTGGAGTGGAAAAACGATGGATTTGGGCCCAGATCTTTGGACTGGGGTGAATGTGTGACATTGATCCACATTCTGTCCATCATTGTTGTGTTTGCAGTTACCGCTCTAAGTGTACTGGGGATGCTCAGACGTGAGTCCCAGTTACTCCACACCACTGGAATCAAGCTAGCCGGGCTGATGAGAGGTGTTACCTCGAAACCGGGCCGGTCCTCGGATGCTTGTTTCCGTTCTGGGAAGGACATGGCTTTTGTAGTTCGGACTGGACTGTTCCCATGGGGCACAGGGTCAGCGCTGATTTGCATATCGCCATTGTCTAACCCAGGGTGGTGTGGAGTGGAAAAACGATGGATTTGGGCCCAGATCTTTGGACTGGGGTGAATGTGTGACATTGATCCACATTCTGTCCATCATTGTTGTGTTTGCAGTTACCGCTCTAAGTGTACTGGGGATGCTCAGACGTGAGTCCCAGTTACTCCACACCACTGGAATCAAGCTAGCCGGGCTGATGAGAGGTGTTACCTCGAAACCGGGCCGGTCCTCGGATGCTTGTTTCCGTTCTGGGAAGGACATGGCTTTTGTAGTTCGGACTGGACTGTTCCCATGGGGCACAGGGTCAGCGCTGATTTGCATATCGCCATTGTCTAACCCAGGGTGGTGTGGAGTGGAAAAACGATGGATTTGGGCCCAGATCTTTGGACTGGGGTGAATGTGTGACATTGATCCACATTCTGTCCATCATTGTTGTGTTTGCAGTTACCGCTCTAAGTGTACTGGGGATGCTCAGACGTGAGTCCCAGTTACTCCACACCACTGGAATCAAGCTAGCCGGGCTGATGAGAGGTGTTACCTCGAAACCGGGCCGGTCCTCGGATGCTTGTTTCCGTTCTGGGAAGGACATGGCTTTTGTAGTTCGGACTGGACTGTTCCCATGGGGCACAGGGTCAGCGCTGATTTGCATATCGCCATTGTCTAACCCAGGGTGGTGTGGAGTGGAAAAACGATGGATTTGGGCCCAGATCTTTGGATTGGGGTGAATGTGTGACATTGATCCACATTCTGTCCATCATTGTTGTGTTTGCAGTTACCGCTCTAAGTGTACTGGGGATGCTCAGACGTGAGTCCCAGTTACTCCACACCACTGGAATCAAGCTAGCCGGGCTGATGAGAGGTGTTACCTCGAAACCGGTCCGGTCCTCGGATGCTTGTTTCCGTTCTGGGAAGGACATGGCTTTTGTAGTTCGGACTGGACTGTTCCCATGGGGCACAAGGTCAGCGCTGATTTGCATATCGCCATTGTCTAACCCAGGGTGGTGTGGAGTGGAAAAACGATGGATTTGGGCCCAGATCTTTGGACTGGGGTGAATGTGTGACATTGATCCACATTCTGTCCATCATTGTTGTGTTTGCAGTTACCGCTCTAAGTGTACTGGGGATGCTCAGACGTGAGTCCCAGTTACTCCACACCACTGGAATCAAGCTAGCCGGGCTGATGAGAGGTGTTACCTCGAAACCGGGCCAGTCCTCGGATGCTTGTTTCCGTTCTGGGAAGGACATGGCTTTTGTAGTTCGGACTGGACTGTTCCCATGGGGCACAGGGTCAGCGCTGATTTGCATATCGCCATTGTCTAACCCAGGGTGGTGTGGAGTGGAAAAACGATGGATTTGGGCCCAGATCTTTGGACTGGGGTGAATGTGTGACATTGATCCACATTCTGTCCATCATTGTTGTGTTTGCAGTTACCGCTCTAAGTGTACTGGGGATGCTCAGACGTGAAGCACAGTTACTCCACACCACTGGAATCAAGCTAGCCGGGCTGATGAGAGGTGTTACCTCGAAACCGGGCCGGTCCTCGGATGCTTGTTTCCGTTCTGGGAAGGACATGGCTTTTGTAGTTCGGACTGGACTGTTCCCATGGGGCACAGGGTCAGCGCTGATTTGCATATCGCCATTGTCTAACCCAGGGTGGTGTGGAGTGGAAAAACGATGGATTTGGGCCCAGATCTTTGGACTGGGGTGAATGTGTGACATTGATCCACATTCTGTCCATCATTGTTGTGTTTGCAGTTACCGCTCTAAGTGTACTGGGGATGCTCAGACGTGAGTCCCAGTTACTCCACACCACTGGAATCAAGCTAGCCGGGCTGATGAGAGGTGTTACCTCGAAACCGGGCCGGTCCTCGGATGCTTGTTTCCGTTCTGGGAAGGACATGGCTTTTGTAGTTCGGACTGGACTGTTCCCATGGGGCACAGGGTCAGCGCTGATTTGCATTTCGCCATTGTCTAACCCAGGGTGGTGTGGAGTGGAAAAACGATGGATTTGGGCCCAGATCTTTGGATTGGGGTGAATGTGTGACATTGATCCACATTCTGTCCATCATTGTTGTGTTTGCAGTTACCGCTCTAAGTGTACTGGGGATGCTCAGACGTGAGTCCCAGTTACTCCACACCACTGGAATCAAGCTAGCCGGGCTGATGAGAGGTGTTACCTCGAAACCGGTCCGGTCCTCGGATGCTTGTTTCCGTTCTGGGAAGGACATGGCTTTTGTAGTTCGGACTGGACTGTTCCCATGGGGCACAGGGTCAGCGCTGATTTGCATATCGCCATTGTCTAACCCAGGGTGGTGTGTAGTGGAAAAACGATGGATTTGGGCCCAGATCTTTGGACTGGGGTGAATGTGTGACATTGATCCACATTCTGTCCATCATTGTTGTGTTTGCAGTTACCGCTCTAAGTGTACTGGGGATGCTCAGACGTGAGTCCCAGTTACTCCACACCACTGGAATCAAGCTAGCCGGGCTGATGAGAGGTGTTACCTCGAAACCGGGCCGGTCCTCGGATGCTTGTTTCCGTTCTGGGAAGGACATGGCTTTTGTAGTTCGGACTGGACTGTTCCCATGGGGCACAGGGTCAGCGCTGATTTGCATATCGCCATTGTCTAACCCAGGGTGGTGTGGAGTGGAAAAATGATGGATTTGGGCCCAGATCTTTGGACTGGGGTGAATGTGTGACATTAATCCACATTCTGTCCATCATTGTTGTGTTTGCAGTTAAACTTCTAGAAGTGGCACTTCCACACTAGACACAATCACGCCGCAAAAATCATTGTGCAGCATTTAATCACACGAGTCCGCACATACCAAACTCGAGCCTGCACTCCTCACACATCAGGAACTAACATGGTCACACACATTCCCCATGCATTCCTATGGGAGGGCAGGCCAACCTCACTACACGCACGCACTTTACCCTGGGACACAGTGGTAAAGTGCACAGAAACCAAAAATCACTACCTCCAATTCACATTGATAAGCAAAAAGTTCAGGGGTGAACCTGCCAGAAGGGCCAAGTCCAACAACGCCTTTACCCTTTCTTTCAGATAAAGATGCCGAGTGGTTTTGTTGCCCAGTTTGTTAGTTCAAAGTCTGCGATATATTTACAGAATTGTGTAAATTGCAGTCATTTTGAGGGAGAGAAAAATATATTAATAATTTAAGTTTACTATTTTAAAATTGGTCCATACCTTTCTCTCTTCTTTGGGGGCACCACTATACAGTGGCTGCTTGCTGTGGGAGTGCTGCGGGCGGTGGGGTGGGGAAGGGGTAGGGTGGGGGGTAGTGGAGTCCGACATACGATGGACAGGAGTAAGGTAAGTAATTAAATAAATAAACAATGTAACAGAAGCAGAGCGTGCAAGGTACCTTACTCCCGTCCGTCGTATGTCAGACTCCACTACTCCCACCCAGCCCCACCCTGCCCCTCCCCGCCCCCACCCCACCCTACCGCCCTCAACACTCCCACGGCGAACCGCCACTGCCAATATATCTCTCTCATTACCTTTTAATATGTAGAGGTTTTAAGGGGTGGGCCTTCCAGTGCCCGCCTTGGGGGTTACCTTTCCCCTGACCCAGTTCACGTATAAAGGACACTTGATCCTCCTTGATTTTTTTAATATATATCTTGGGCTCCCAACCAACAGAAATCTAATTGTGGGAAATAAATGAAAACCCAAATTATTTTAAATCGTTTTTGAGACATTTTTTCTCCAATAAATAATACCACTTAACTTAATCCCTTACCTTAGGGATGGGCAGCACCCTGTTTATTTTCTTTGAGTCACTCTCTTCCTCTCGTAGATTATTATGGATTATTTACATATGAGTAAAGTTAAGAATAATGAAACATAAGTGGAAGTCATAACTAATCCTTTATCACCTGGAGGTGTAGGACTCAGAGGGGGATATGCTGGTGAAGTGAGTATACAAAAGCATGATGGGGTTGTTCTCACAGATAATGCCCCCCCTCACAATTGCACCATCAACACCTCTCTGAAGAATGCTGACCTCAGAGGGGCTGGAAATGGGCTGGCAAGTACTCTGGGACTGGGCTCTGTTGTGGGGAGCACAAAGCTCTACTGGGAATTGGCCACCAACAAACACCAGGACTCTACTCTCAGCCATCTTGTCACCACAGGCACACCCCCTCACAGGGAAGCAGAGTCAGAAGGATGGAAGTGAGGGCATGCTGGGGAGGGGGTGTAGCTAAGAGCATGCTGGGATTTGCAGTCACTCACAAAACCCACCCACCCAAATGCCCAGCTAGCTCACACTGAACCATGCTCACCTCACAGGGGCTGGGAATCGGCTGGCAAGTACTCTGGGACTGGGGCCTGTTGTGGGGAGCACAAGGCCCTGCTGGTAATTGCCTCCAACCAAACACCAGAACTCAACTGTCAGCCATCTTGTCAGCACAGGCACACCCCCTCACAGGGAAGCAGAGTCAAATGTCAACAGGGATTACACTCCTGTGTCAGCCACCTGATGGCCCTGAGTACCAATGACCATGTACATCGTAATCCATACATGAGCTGGGTATGCGCACAAATCAACATGTACATTGAAAGGCCTCATGTTGGCAGGACAATGTGCTACCACAATATCAATCTCTGTCTGTGACAACTGAAGACAATGCAGTGTTCAGGTATGCATCCTGACGTCCCGTTGCAAATGTCATGTATATCAAACATTGTTACAAAGATCAAGGAAGGGTGAATGGTCCACTTTTCCTGGGCAACCTGGTTCATTACTTATTGTGTTACCCCCATTGAAAACCTCACATATGTACATATGCGTAGTGCGTGATATCATGCTTTTACGCATCAGTGTACTGTAGCAGCAGCATCAATGGCTCCCCATTGTTGCAAATTTGCTGTGCCTCCCCCTGGAGGTAACCTGGCTGGTTCCCCAGCAGTGCCCAGAGATGAAAACTGAGAGTGTGTGTCTGTGCTCAAGTGCTGTGAGTGAAAATCGCACACAACACCCAAAGGCAAAGGAAAAATGTTAAACATTGTGATGTATGAAGTTACAAACAAAGGTGTTGCGTTTGTGCATCCAGCTACTGATCCACCGCACCAAGGTCGGTCACTGTTGGTCAACATGTTGCAGCCCCATGTCATCCTAGAGCTAATATCTCATCTGGACACTACTGGGAAAGCAGCCAGTCTACCTCCAGGTAGAGGCACATCATATTTGCAGTAATGGTGATCCAAAGTAAATGCTGCCACAGTACACTGAGGCGGCAATCCAAGAAGCACCCCCCCATTCCTGTATACGTATAGGAGGGAATTTACTAAGGAATGAAATCATGTACATACCATGGCTGCACAGGATGAGTGATACCTTGCCCCCTCCTTCACTGTTAGTACTACCCATTGCAAGATGGATGTATCAGTACCTCTCCCTCCCTCCCTCTTGCAATATACATAGGTTAACCATTGAGGTCTGTAGTAACCTAACTGACAATGTCTGTCTCATCCAAACACAGGTGCTACTGGGGAAACAGCAGCAAGTGAAGAGAAGTCCCTGGCCCAGACTCTGGTAGAGGATGAGCTATCTGGTGTGGATCTGGCTCTGTCCTCTTCGGATAAACGAAGATCAACCTGGCACCTCCGGTGTGAGTCATCATGCAGCCCCACTATCAGAAACAAGGGCACCCCCTGCAGCCACGCCAAGAGCATCTGGTCACAGACCCCAACGCCAACACATACAGACCTAGGACACCAAGTTGAAACAGCACAGGGACACCGGACACCCAGGAAGCTACAAACAATGACACCAGTAGCAACACCCAAGGGGGCCCCGGGTCAAATGTGCCTGCCACCACAGGTCCAGCCCGTTTATCTAGGGGTGGTAGGAGTGGTGTGAGGCAGAGGTCACGGTCTGTAGAGGGGCCTGGACTGCCTGATGACCCCCAACTGGTACGCATCATAGATGCATACCAGGATAGCACCGGAGGATTCAGCCAGCTAGTGGGGGTCCTCAAGGACATGCAACAGGAGCAGGCTGGCCATCATGCATGCATGGAGGTCAAGTGGGACAAAGTTACTGATGTGCTTAGTGACATATTGACTTGTCTCCGCCAGAACAGCAGAAATATGTTCACACCTACATGTTTGCCCACAACATCCCTTGCAACAGCATCTGCAAATACCACAGGGAGGGGGGATGAATCTGGTGGAGAGTCTGATGCAACGTTGACGCCTGCACCTGAGGAGCTCCCCCAGAAGAAGAAGAGGGGTCATCCGAAGAAGAACAAGTGAGCCACAGTTATCCATGCACATCCCCCAGGAACCCAGAACCTGTTTTGGATATTGGTCTTTGTGTGCAAAGCGTTCACCTTGTTGCACATGACACAACTACCCAACATTACATGGAGGGTCCTTGTTGTACTAATGTAGAAGATGAATGTGGACTTCACTCTGGACTTTTAATCTACCAATACTTCAAACTCATCTGTGAACTTTGGATTCTAAACCTCATGTACAGCACTATCTCCACACATGTATGTAAATAAACACACTATTACACTATGCTTGCCTATGTTGTGATTCAAACTTGGTATGTGTCATGGAGATGATGAAATGCCGAAGTACACAGTGCATGCCGACTACTACAGCAATGTCATTACCGTTATGTAACTCATGTTGATGTGACACCTATTAGGGAGACACACCAATAGGGCACCACAACACATACTCACCTTGGACATGTGACAAATTGCCTACAAAGATGTTTGCCAGAAATACGGTGTCAGAATTACTAACCGCGTTCTATCCCTCGATAGATCATATTACTGGATCCGACGTTACCCGTCGCACCACCTCACGACCACCAGACCGGTTGACTACCTCTGATAGTAGTCCTCTGCAATTTCGGGTCAGTACTCAAGAGCCCACTCGATCATATTTTGCCACTACCGGCCGGAACGCATCCGGCTAATGCTTCACAACACCTTGTCACAGCGCAGACGAAATTTTAATCACCCTAGATTTCACCGTGAAATCACTATGATAGTACGCACTTCATTGGCACTCACTCCCAACTCGGGGTTGAATATTCAGTCTACTCACTGTGCCGCAGTTTCGAACCCTGGCCACTGTGTTAAGATTCCTCACCTTACTTGACACCCGAAACGTTGACTACTTTGAATTAAGCATGTCTGGCTGCACTTGGTTGGGTGCAATTGCTGTACACGTGCTGCCTACTTTACAGTGTCGCTTCAGGAAAATGTCCTCATGTTTGTTTTTCTGTTTTCCCTTCCTTCCACTTGACCCAACAGGTTGGAACCAAACCAGGCGTTTAAAACGATTAGTCCTGATGATGATCCCGAGTTTATTAGGAGCCAGGGGATCGAAACGTCGACTGTAAAATACAGTTCTACATAAATAACCATTGTGTTTATCCAATTGTAGTAACTGTGGTTGTGAGCTTGCTAGGATATATTACTTTGTGCAAGCAACAAAATTGGCTCCTTTGCTTTTGCCTATTATTCCTTTCTTAACTCTTACTACCTTCCCTACTTTCTCTTTGTACTTTTTTGGATGATAGGTACAAGATTGTACCCTATCACCTGTTTGTATATATACTGTGGTTTTGATCACCATAAAAATTGTATAATAAATATCCTATGTCCGGCTGGGTATATGGATCAACATTTATAGTACTGATTCTAGTCTATAAAACCATTGTGTCAGACTAATTTTCTCACTGCTAGGACCTATGTTCTGTATAGTACGTGACTACCCATGGTTTTAGTGTATCCATTGGGTTCCCTTGTTTGTAATTAGAAATACGGTGGAATGCACATACACCACACCTTTCCACAGTCACTGCTAACAAGCCCACAGGTAAGGTAACCAAATGTCAGTCAGATGTGTGAAGACAGACGACACACATAACTAAGTGAGGCACAGGTTCATTACAAATCAGAAACAAGTTTATTCCACAACAGTATCAAGGTGAATTCACATGACAGTGGGCATATGGTCACCAAGTGTCGTCAAATGGTGCTTCAGGGGTGTCAGGCACATCACATGAAGGCATACTAGAAGTCCCACCCTGGCATTGGATTCTGGTTGTCGATGTCAGACTTGACCAAGCAACTGCTAAAGTACCTTGGGAATGACAGAAATGAGTCACAGTCAGAAGCACACCAGAACAGGATGTAAATGCAAGATAACATGCCACAAGAAACCTACACAGTAACAACTTAGCATGTCAACACCATTGGGGACTACAGACCATCTGACAGGACACATCACTGCACGCTTCCAGTCAAGTACCAGACGGAGAAACTCAAACAGCAACTTATCTGCACAAACACATCACAGGCTCACTCAGGACATTGACATGACAACCCTGTGAACTCACATTCAGCTGAAGAAGTTGTTGATGAGCTGTGTGCGGACGTCACCCTCATCATCATCACTGGCCTTATGGCTCAGGCCAAGATCCTCCACAGGTGGTGGATGTTGGCCATCGTCGTCCTGGATGAGAGGCACCTTCTTTCATACTGCCATGTTGTGGGGCATGCAGCAGATGATGATGATTTTGTACACCTTTGCAGGCTCATGTGAGAGGGCCCCTCCGGTCTTGTCCAGGCAGTGGAAGCGGCTCTTCAGGAGACCAAAGGTACGCTCGATGACTCGCCTCGTTCTGCCATGTGCCTGATTGTAGAGCATCTCAGATGCTGTCACAGGGTTCCTCAGGGGTGTCAGCAACCATGGCATGTTGGGGTATCCAGAGTCACCTACACACAAAGAATCACACATTAGTTGAGTATTGTAAGGGGGTGGGAGACAACATTACAAAACACACACAATGGTTAACAGTACACACCAACAAACCAGGCATGCTGGTTTGGCATCTGTGACATCATCAACGGTATGCGACTCCTCAAGATGTAGGCATCGTGGGCCGAACCAGGGAAACTTACACACACATGTGTAATTACCATGTCCGCCAGACATACCACCAGAGCATTGATTGAGTGGTAATGTTTGCGGTTGCGGTATGTCTGTTCCTGTGCCCGTGGTGGTACCAGGGCCACATTTGTGCCATCGATTGAGCCAATCATTTTTGGCATCCTCCCCAGCCCATAGAAGGCATCCTTGATCTCTGCGAGTTCACTCGGTCTAAGAAACTTGATGTAGGAGTCTAGGTGATTCAGCATCCCCTCCAAGACTTCTCGTAGCACACGGCTGAACATAGTTTGTCACATACTACCAACACTAGCCACAGTGTGTTAAAAGGTACCCGTGGCAAAGAAGTGCAGGGCTGCCATCACCTTCACCTTTGGTGTCAGTGCTGTCGGGTATGTGCGGCCAGATAGCAGATGTGGTGCCAACTGCTCCGCCAACTCATTGATCAGGCTCCTGGTGAATCAGTACCGTTGGATGCTGTCACGTTCCATCATGGTCTCGAGGTCAGGGAACGGTCTATGGACCACTGGTGCCCTGCATTACAGAGATGGGTAACGTAACATTATACATTCAGCTACCCATTTGTCACTCACCTCGAAAAAAATCACATTATACATCATAGCAATTCACAATTAACTAAGGTTTGTGCTGTTGGTTATGGACACATATGTCACCTTCATGCCCATCATCTCACATATCATTGAAACATGTGTGCATGAGTTCATTGTGGTGCAATGGCAAATCATTGGGCTGTGGCACAGTACCTATGGACTGCTGCCACATCAAAAACACACAATACAGTCACAAGAGAGGACTGATGTTTCACAGGCATCACAACTCCATGTCAGGGGGATAGCCATGGTCCCTGTATTGCAACATGTGCACTGGAATGACATGTTGTATCATGGACATCCCTCAACCAATCATGAGTCCCACAGTTAGCGGCCCCTGTGGTCCATGCAGGCCATACATGGACGTCCCTGACACACACACACAGCATAAATGTGGCTGCACAAGGCACTTGGTGGACCCTGTCTCACATTGGGCACATGGAACCACAAACATCAGAGGCACAACATGCACACAGACTGTGTGGGTACATCATGATTGTGGCCATGGGTCTGGCTGTTACGTACATGACATACAACCCTGTACTCATGGTGTAAGTGACAGGTCATACACATCTCCAAACTGGTACTGTGTCCATGACTCATGCCCATAAGCCAACACTTGGACATTTAATTTGTGAGGTGCACCACACCAAAACTAATATGTCCCCATGAACCCCTGCCCAGCCTGGTAGTGGCTTGACCTAAGTGCCACTCAAGAATAGAAATGTTGCCCCCCATACACACACAGGTGATACAGCCTTACATGCCATGTGATGCAGTGTGGGACATGCTGTGGTGTTGAAGGTGTGGCCATGGCAATGAAATCAGTGTATAAACCGTCTACAAGTCACACCAATGTGATCCGACGTGGGTGTATGCAGACGCGCCCTACATGTATGGACCGAGTAATGCTCACACCTTGTCCATTGACCGCACGATGCGTGTGCATTACAGTCACCCGCATCGCATCACATTGATGCCAATGGGCAATGCGTGCGCTCGGCTCAGTTCATGCATGTTGGACGCGTATGTAATGTGACCCGACGCTGGTGACTTCTACAGAGACGCGTCGTGCTGTCCTGGACCGAGACGCGTGCACGCATAGCCCATAGAATCGTATCCAGACGGATGTGTTTGGTTAAAAAAATACGTGTTGTATACTCAGTTTACCGAGCCGTGCGCACTCATTGGCAATTGGCTGTCATAGAGATGGACGCAAATTCAAAAATCGTTTGAGTCGTCTGCTGGAAATTCAGTTGGATGCCTACAACAATGTTGCAATCTTAGGGTGTCCTGAAGGTGAGCATTTTGAACGATGCGTAAGACGTGTAGGAGTCTTACATTTCCATGGATTGGACAGATTCATAGAATGCAACCGTGTCTGGCCTATCAGTAAGGGGCAATGTCACTGAATCTGCCTCTGCAGCACTGATTTAAGGCTGGCAGGCCTCCAGGGACCTCACTTGCCTACACTACATGCTACAGGACCACTTCTCAGAATCCACTGCTGCTGCTGTCTGTGCTTCCTCTGGATCCTGCAATGGCACATACTCTGGAGAGGGCCCCAGCATTCACAGAGGAGGAGAACCAGACCCTGCCGGATGGGGTCCTCCCAGAGTACAGCAAGCTGTATGGGAAACCAGGGGAGCAGGTGAGTGTGCAGTCCACTGCCTTTCATTTTCTGTAAGTTGTCTAACTAAAAGTAATAGAAGTATGCACAGCAGTGTGAGGCATATGCTACCTATATATGTGGGTACATGTGATGAACAGGTGTCCTGCTGCAGTAGTGCAGTAGTGCTAGCATTAAATTCCTAGCCAATGTTACCATGCACATTTAAATGGGTGCACTACCTGTGTACCTCTTTTGGCTTTGTGATGACTACATGTATTTTCAACTGTATGCAGCACAATTAGGCGACATGCGTGGTAATATCCTCTTCACTTTGTCATACTCACAGGTTGATACCCACGAGAAGCAAGCAATCTGGCTGACCATCAGCCCGGGTAGTGAGATCAGTGGGGGTCTACAAGTGCCGGAAGCGCAACTGCCTGAAGAGGTGGCAGGACCTACGTGGCTGGACCCGAGGATCGCGAGGGTCCAGCTGAAGCTGTCGCCTCCTCGCCGTAGGGGCGGACACCGGACCCTGACCCCCCACATGCTCAGGATTCTGCCGGTGGTCTTTCCAGACCTGGATGGGCAACTGAAGGCCAGACAGCATCAAGGA
Source organism: Lissotriton helveticus (assembly GCF_964261635.1). Lineage (NCBI taxonomy): Eukaryota > Metazoa > Chordata > Amphibia > Caudata > Salamandridae > Lissotriton > Lissotriton helveticus. The sequence goes on along the minus strand of NC_136072.1, from coordinate 375,115,770 downwards.
GGGGGTAAGTCCATGCCTGATCTGTGAACATGTCTGACATGCTATTTTCAGTGTTTTGGCCTGGTCATACTCCCACATTACGTTGGTCTTGGAGTCTAGGAGTCGTGTCCTTCAATTGTGTAAATCTCACACTTCTGATCTGATCCACAGTTGTGGCCCCTACAGTCAGTGCCTTTTTCCACTTGGGCACTGTGTCCCTTCAATCAGCTATGCTGATGGTCCTGCACAGCATATGTTACTGGGACTCTGATGTGTGCATCATGTGTGGGTCTATTCTTTGCAGTATGCCTGGTCTCTGACATGTGTTCTGTGTGTGCCTTTCATATGTGTTCAAATTGCTGGTCTGGGTCACAACTTGTGTGTGGGTTTCTTAAAACATACCCATGCAGCAGATGAGTCCATGTAGTGTCCTCAGGACTATGTAGAGGAAGTATATCACACTAGCCCAGACACCTGCCTACTGTCCATGCCAATACACTGTTTTTAGTTTTCCTGGTCTGTCATGCCCACTCCTCGGCAATGGGAGACTCTGTACTCACACTCACATGTATTGACCTACTGATTGTGCTTCCTGAAAAGTGTTCCCATGAGGCACAGGGTCAGACTGATTTGCATATGGCCATGTCTGAACTGGGGTGGCGGAGTGAGCTAAAGAACGGTGATGGATTAAACCCAGATCAGTTGACTGGGGGTGAGTGTTTGTATTGTCAACGCTCCATCCATCATCCCCTTTGGTTTTTCTTTGTTCGCCCTAAGTTGGCAGGGTATGCGCAGACGTGAGTCCCTTGCTCACTTTGTCACTGGATTCAAGCAAGCCCGGATGAAGACGGCTGTAATGCCAGAAACCGGTCCTGGGAAGCTTGATTCCGGTCCAGGGAAGACATGGCTTGGCAGTTCGGGCTGGACTGTTCCCATGAGGCACAGGGTCAGACTGATTTGCATATGGCCATGTCTGAACTGGGGTGGCGGAGTGAGCTAAAGAACGGTGATGGATTAAACCCAGATCAGTTGACTGGGGGTGAGTGTTTGTATTATCAACGATCCGTCCATCATCCCCTTTGGTTTCGCTTCCTGAAATGTGCCATCGGGTGTCTGACACAATTTCATTGTAGTGTGGCTTCCTTTTTGTGACAACTGGTGTGGTGAGGATTTTAGTGTCAGCAGGACATCTGAGTTGTGACAATGGGGATGATACCTGTGCAACATATAGGGGTGTGGTCAGTTGAATGTGCATAATGCTGTATGCAACAGTGACTTTCACGCAGCTGTGTGTAATTAGCAGCAGACTGTGAGGTGTTCATCTTCCTGGAACTGTATTTGCAGTCACTCATATGTCAAATTTGAGTGATGTAGGTTCATCGAAGTCCAAGAACAGTTTGTGGCAGGGGATAGACTGGTGCACTTGTCAGCTGCAGAGTTTGGTATGGGCATGACCTATGAATGTGACGCAGTGCAGACTGATATTGTCAGGATGCATTGCCCCATGACATGTGACATTGAAGACTGACTTACCATGCATGTGTGCGCCAGGGCATTGACTTGAGAAGAGGGATCCTACATTGGAGTCAGAGGTGCTCCATGCATCCCTTTGTGTCATTAACTTTCAGGACGTTAGAACATCGTTGTGTGTTGTGCTGCTAGGCATCACAAGATTGTGAGATGTGAGTGTGGGCATACATTCATGTTATGTTATGTTATGTTAATATCATTTATTTTGCGCACAGATGCTCCAGCTAAGGAGCGTCCTGGCGCAGGGAAAAGGTGAACATAACACAACGCTAAAAGGAACAGAATAGTGAGTATGAAGTGAATTAAAACAAATGAGTTTTCACGGCCCTACGGAATGCTAATAGATCCTCTAACAGGCGGATTTCTAAAGGGAGAGAGTTCCAGAGAGCAACAGCTCTCACTCACTCGAAAGGAACGACCGCCCATCCGGCTAAGCCTGAAACGCGGGACAACCGCAAGGGATTGCCCAAGAGATCTGAGGGAGCGAGTCGGGACATAGGCGGATACGAGATTATTGAGAATCTCAGGTGCCGACCCTCTTAAGATTTTGAAAACAAGGCTAAGGGCCTTAAACTGAATACGACTTTTGATCGGTAACCAATGTAGGGACCGCAGAATATTCGAAGTGGGGCAGGACCTTGGCAAACCCACCACTGCTCTTGCAGCCGCGTTCTGTACGCGCTGTAAGCGAATGATCTCAGATTGGTTTACTCCCAGCAGGAGCGAGCTGGCATAGTCCAGCCGGGAGATAATCGTCGCTTGAATAACCAACTGTCTTGTTGGAGCATCAAAAAATTTGAGCACCGGCCTTAGCCCCCGCAGGACACCAAAACAGCATGCCGCCACTCTCTTAGTATGGGTAGTGAAGCAGAGGGTGTGATCTAACCACACTCCCAGGTTTCTAAGTTCCATCGCAGGTGTAGGGGCCGGCCCTAGCTCAAGAGGCCACCAGCTGTCCCCCCAGCGATCCGCTCCCCTCCCAACGATCATCACCTCAGTTTTCTTCGTGTTCAGCTGGAGACAGTTGTTATTCATCCAGCTGGCCACCTCTCTCAGCCCGTTTCGGAACCTGGGGGCATCCTGTTCGACATCCCCGCTGATCGTACCCGCTAGCTGCATGTCGTCGGCATAAGAGACCAAGGTTAGGCCCCACTGCCTGGCGACATCAGCCAGCGGCCGCACGTACAGATTAAAAAGCGTGGGACTCAGCGAGGAGCCTTGAGGAACCCCCAGGTCCAGCTGATGGTATTTGGACTGAAAACGAGGGGTGGCAACGCAAAAGGAGCGATCGCTGAGAAAGGAACGGAACCACTGCAGAGCAGAGCCGCAGATGCCAATGTCCTCCAGGCGGTGCAGAAGGATGCGATGGGACACCGTGTCAAAGGCAGCGCTAAGGTCTAGTAGAATAAGCGCTGCCGTTTGACCTGCATCCAACACAATCCGCAGATGTTCTACCATTGCCAGAAGGGCAGTCTCCGTGCTGTGACCAGCACGGAACCCATTCTGAGTGGGATCGAGGACATTGGCCAGGGCCATGTGCTCGGAAAGGGTCATCCAGACACCTGTACTGAGTGATTGACATGTGATGTGATGTATGTCAATAGTAATGTACTTCTACATGGTCATTTATTTTTATTTATTTTTTATTTTATTTTAAGGGTTTTGTAACGCGCTCTGTTACTCGGAAGTATCCTGGCGCGGTAGGCAGAGGATAAGGCGTGCAGAGAGGGAGAGAGGAAGCTAAAAGGCTACTTTAAATAGATGAGTTTTAAGGTTTTTCTTAAAGATGGCAACATTCTGGGAAGAGCGGAACGAAAGAGGAAGGGTGTTCCAAGCTCTAGCCGCCAGAACCAATATAGACTGACCTCCCAGCCTGGCATATCTAAATCTGGGGATGACCATCCTGCATTGGTTAGCAGATCGCAAGGCACGGTTAGGGATGTACAGGAAAAAGCGTTCTCTTAAATATTGAGGCCCAAGCTCATGGGTGGCCCTAAAGGAGAGAACAAGAGCCTTAAACAGAATACGTTGCGTCACTGGGAGCCGATACAGGCTATGCAGGTGGGGGCGGACGCTCGACCTCCTAGGGATGTTGAACAGGAGTCTAGCGACCGCGTTCTGCACCACCTGCAGCCTTTTGATCAAATAGGCAGGTATGCCAATGAACAACGCATTCGCATAATCTAACCTGGAGAGAATGAGCGCCCGCGATACTGTCTCTCTAGCATCTCTCGGGAGCAAAGGGAAGAATATTTTCAGGGTTTTTAGGGTGCCAAAGCAGACACCAGTAAGTCTTCTGATATTGTCTTCAAATTTGGGATTATCCCCAAACCAGACTCCCAAATTCCTAGCTGGGCCACCCATGGATTTTGGACAGGGGATGTCACGAGGCCAGAGAAGAGTTCTAAAATTATCTGGAAAGGCTCCGTAGAAGAGGACCTCTGATTTTTCCTCATTACATTTAAGCTGTGCTTGGGCCAGCCAACGAAAGACTGAGGTAAGACAGTCCTTTGCATGTACAACAACTCTGTACGTGATGCATGTGTGCACTTTGGGGTATTATCAGCCAGCATGCAACAGACATATGGGTACAGGTCCAGGAGGGATATGGGTGCCATGGTTGATGTTCAGACTGGCTATTGCCCTATATACACCAGTGTGCATTTTGAGAAAATATCAGCTAAGGATGCCAGTGCATGACCTGTAATGTGGTGTATTGACAGTGTTGTGTGCAGTCAGTGCAGGCGACTAATGTGGTCCTTCTATTACTACTTATATGCAGATACATCCAGGGGCACAGGAGACAGCGCCACGGAACAGGAGGAGCCGCTGAGCCAGCCTGGGATAGCAACTGAGGAGTCGGAGGGACCCAGTGGCACGGAGGGTGAGGGGAGCCACGCTGAGGAGTCCTCTGCACCATCCACCTCAGCTGATGACCACAGCAGCTCGGAGGATGACTCCCTTGTGGGGGTGGGTGTCATCAGCCAGCAAAGCACGGATAGTGAGGCTGTTCCTGCCACCACCACAATCCTCTCGGCTCCCATCCCAGAGGTCCGTGGCGGCTCCCGTGTTCGGGAGCATGTCTCCTTACTGCCAGGCACCGCACCCCCTGCCCATGTGTCCTCTGCTGCCCTGAGTGTGGAGTCTGTGGACCTTCTTAAACAGATCCATGTAGGGCAGACATCAATGCTGAATGTCCTCCATGCGCACACAAGTCTGTTGACACAACTGGTGTCATTCATGGAGGGCATTTCATCGGGCATGTCTGCCCTACAGAGGACCAATCAGTCCATACCCTCCTTCCTGATGGCAGCAGAATCCCTCCTACAGCAGTCCCTGACCCCTTCAGCCTCTGCCCAAACAACAACTCCTATCACCCTACCTGTCCCCAGCACACACACACCAGCACGGTCACCCAAACACACAGACAGCATGCAATCACCCAAACAAAAGTCAAAACGTGCATGCAAGCAAAGTCAGGGGACTGATACCACACACACAGGGGATGGGTTGCTGACACACACACAGGCATCCACAAGCACTCCACAGTCATCAGATCCCTCTACCTCCAAGAACCCTTCCCTTGCCTCACCTGCAACCCCATCTCCTAAAAAGCTCTTCCTGTGTGACCTAGGCCTCTTCCCCTCAGATCCAGCAGATCCAGTCTACAGGGGGAAGAGGAAGTCCCCACACACAGAGAAGAGTGCCCCTCACTCCCGGACACCCTCCCCTAGGCGCAGGCAGACTGAGGCCCCCACCCGCAAGTTACCCCATACCCGAAAGAGCAAGACCCTACCCCGACCCCCCAGCTCCACTGCACAGTCTCCTTCCTCCATCCCCCAGGTCAGCACACCACAGGTTCCCCCACCACTCCCTGTCCCAGGTTCCTCCACCCACAGATACATCATCCCCAAAATGCTCAGGCCCTCCCCAACTCCTACTTGCTGTTCCACTGACAACACCACCAGTCTGTCTGTTACTGCAACTACTGTGGGGACCGTGTCCCCCCAGCTGTCCTGCCAACCTCACCTGCACCCCTTTCCACTCCCATAGGGTTAGGCACTGCAGTGGAATCCCCGACCACCCAGTCTGACATGGGCACTGCAGTGGGGACCATGTCCACTACACCTGACCTGCCCACAGCAGTGGTTCCAGCACCCACCTCATCAGAGTTGTGCCCCACAGTTGTGAAGGCACAAACCATGTTAGACACCTCCACTACAGTTGCTAGTGACTCTCCTGCACCCACCACCCCATCACAGCCTCCTTCTGTGTGGCCTGCCCCATGTATGCCCCTCAGAGTAGATTTCCCCAGTCCTTATCAGTGCAGGCAAACAACGGGTGACAGGTGTCACTCACACCCTCATTGCACTTTGTATTTTTGGAAGGACATTGGACTAGATTTAATTTTGGATTTTCACTTTCAGAAGTCAAATTGCTGATTAATGCTTTTTTGTTATCCTTTTGCATTTGATTTAGCTATACATATTGTTGATGCTGTTTACCCTGACCTTGTTGTGGTGATGCAGGATTGACAAATGTCTGTTACTGAGGTGTTGATGTGGTGTACTCCATGTGGACCATGAGATATGTTTCCGGTTCAGGTTGGTATCCATGTCATCATTGCAGCTAACTGGGTGTGCCATGTTTAACTAATTTAGCACAGGGATGGTAACATTCCATTGGCATGGCCACATCTGTGGCTTGTACCCATGCACATATGATGTGCTTCACAATGTACAATTTGACACTTTCCCTGACTGTTGTCAACTGTGTCCTCTGTGCAACTTGGTAGACAGATGTATTGTCTATGTGCAGGTGACTTAAGGCAGTGGCGTCTCTAGGGGGGTGCGGGGGGTGCGGACCGCACCGGGTGACACCCTCACATGGGGTGACACCATCTGGTTAAGCTGTGCTCTGCAGCCTCGACTCCAGGGACAGTTCTCTCAAGTGGGCGCTGGGGCTTCACCCCCTGTATTTCATTCCCAAAATAGCTTGTTGTTATTGAACAAATGTTCGAAGTCAGTCCACTATTCCAAAATAAAAGTTTTTTTTTAAGGGTAGTACTGAAAAAAATACTTACCGTCACACAAAAAATCGAGCAGCTAACTCAGTAAAGCTTATGTCCATTTGCCGGGCGGATGAGCTCAAAGCCTGGCTGAGGCCTGTGAGGTCACGAGCTCTCAAAATCATTGCTTCCCGGGCTAAGCTCCCCCGCTGACAACATGGTGAAAAGTTTGTCCCTGGGCGTTTCTGGCTGAAACCCTGTAGCTCCAGGGGCTTCATGTCCATCAGGGCTGCGTCCATCACTGATCCCATCTTGTGACGAGTTTTGAGAGAGGGTGGGGTTAGAGGATGGAGGCGGTAAGCTCAACCCTGGAATCTGGACCCTGGCGCTGTTTATTTTCAGCAGATGCGTGTGAATTCATTGCTTGGTATCAGAACGATCTCTCTGAATGCAGAGAAACTTCTGCAGTACTGATGAGCCTTTCTAGTAAGTGAGCTTCCTTTCCAAATGAGCTTGATCGATATTTTGCAGACAGTCACAGGATGCTGCTGTGGCACACTTGTACCGGCGGCAACTCCTTGCACTTACTTTTAGTGAGCCGGTGCCCACATGTGCACATTTAATTACGTTTTCCCAAAGAGATTTCACAATCACAACAGCCACAATGTCTGTTTTCCATCTCTGACTCCATGGTGCTTCTGTACGATAACATTTATTCTAGACTTCCCGATGGCCGCAGATAATGATGCCACTCTAAATCCATTAGATATTTTCAGAACATTTGTTTTCTACACAGCAGGCATTGAAATTGTATCTGCATTGGCTGTGGTTGCACTGGTGAATACTATGCACGTGCTCACTATACCGGGTTGATTTCCTCTCTATTCCAGACCCATCATGTTCAGAAAAGCAAAAGCAAGTAGAGAGATTTTGTCCTCAAAAGAGACCAGTGCTTGACAATTTGATCTTTCACTTAACGTGCACACCCTCGAAGGCCATATTTAGGTTCATTCACCTGCTCACTTTTTCCCCACTGACTGCGTGCCTACTTTCCATTTTTGCACCCATATCTTTCCTATACGATCACATTAATGACCTCCCAACCTGTCCGCTTTGATATCTCATTGTGCACTGTGCCACTGCTGCGACGAAGTACGGCGCAGCGGTAGTGTCCGGGGGTCAATCGGGCCCAATCCACACTGAATGAATGATTTCACAACGAGCACGTATTCAGCCTCTCTCTGACTGTCACACCCCTTCCTTACTTACTGCATCCCACTATTCGCCCAACAACCTCATCCATAGACCCATGGCCCACACATCTATTCATTCACCCATGAGCACATTTGCCCAATCAACCATCCATCCTTTTCAAACATATTTATTCACTTCCACACCCATCCTTCCACATCACCAATTATCCATCCATACATAAATACCTGCATGCATGCATGCATCCATGCATCCACCCATCCACAACTGGGAAAGTACTGATTTCTGAACAATGAATGTATAAAACATTAAGGTATTCCATGTCAGTGATATGGTTTTTGTTTATGTTTCACATGTTTTAATTAATCTTGCATTCCTTAAGAGTGCCCACTATTTCCAGGATGCTGTATTTTGTTGTGTAGCATATTTCTTGTACAGTGCATACTTTGAACTGAGCCTCGTTCAGTCATATTTAACGGGCCACCATTGAGAACTTTAGAGCAAAGGCTGAAGGCTGTGTCAGTTTCTCACAGTGCCTGTCAGTGGGTCTATAAGGTGTTCAGAAAACTTGGCCATCCAACCCCTGGCCTCTCTGCTGAACAATCAAAGCAAAGGTCACTTATTTAAGTTGCAATTGTGATTCTGTGCAACTGTGAGTGACGGAGGTACACAGTTGCCAAAATATTGAGAAGGCAATTGTAAACGAAAATACAGTGCTTACCGGTGAGTCAGTGTGTTGTGTTTTTGGGGTTGTAAAGTTAAGTTCTCTGATTATACTGAACAAGCGACTACCAACGTCATTATCATATGAAATCTCTACTATTGATGTCATAAAACTTTCGCAATTACTTTATCAACCTTCCTGCTTCCTCAAATTTGCTTGAAAATGCTCCATTTATCCACTCTTTTTCTAAAATTTCTTGGGGGAGATCCCCCCGAATCCCCTGTAGGTTGTTCAGGCTTGCTCGCTACGCTCACTCGCCTCAGTGCGGTATCACAATAACTTTCCGGCCCATCACTTTCAAATGTCACCAGCCACCACTGCTCGCCTCTGCTCTGTGTCTATTTAAACTTATCCTCAGCGGCGCGCGCACAAATTCAAAGCACATTTCATGTGTTTATTTCAGCCACTTTGAGAAAAGCCAAGAACTGTGAGGGAGAAACCATGGGGGGTGGGGTGGGGGGGTGGAGAGGGCGACGAGGAAAGGGTTAAAAGAGCAGCAGGCGGGGGAGGGGGTGCAGGCGGAGGGGGAGGGATGGTGCAAGCTGAGGGTGAGATGGTGCAGGCTGAGGGTGAGATGGTGCAGGCGGAGGGGAGATGGTGCAGGCAGAGGGAGAGATGGTGCAGGCAGAGGGAGAGATGGTGCAGGCGGAGGGAGAGATGGTGCAGGCAGAGGGGAGATGGTGCAGGTGTAGGGGAGATGGTGCGGGCAGAGGGGGAGATGGTGCAGGCGGAGGGGAGATGGTGCAGTCAGAGGGTGAAAGGATGCAGGCAGAGGGGAGATGGTGCGGACCGAGGGAGAGATGGTGCAGGCAGAGGGGACATGGTGCAGGCAGTGGGTGAGTTGGTCCATCCGGTAAATTGTGAGGGGGTGACACCATGAGTTACCCGCACCGGGTGACACCAACCCTAGTGACGCCACTGACTTAAGGGGCAGTACCGTATCAAGGCATATGTCACCAGTGCCTACATTGGGTGGTAAATGATGGTTGACTGAACAAATGTTGTACTAACATGTCCAAGAATCATACATACTGTTTGGCATGTGCTGCTATTTCCTTGATGACACTTACCTTGAGGTCACTGTGATGATGGATAATTTTCACCTTTTGCCACAATGCTCAACTTTTGCTGCAGTTTGTGTCCACACATTTTACATTGGATGTACACACTGATGGGGGGTTTTAACACATTGGCCCAGTGTTATATCAAAGCTTGACTTGTGTAGCCCACACTCTAGTGTTGCTCACACATGTGATGGTAGTTACATTGTGTGTGATAAATCAAAATCACTGTTGGGGCTATTTGTCATGCACTGCACACTGTTGGCATGATGTTGTGGTGAAATGTATTTGTCTGACATACCTGTGGTTGATGTTTGATGGATGTGTGGCGCATCATCCTCCCTATGGGTGGGGGGATCACTTTTGTCTGCCACACTGACCCCTATGGGTGGGTGAGGCAGTAGTGATGGGTAACATGCCCCTATGGGTGGGGTGGCAGTGGTGGTGGGCAACATGACACATATTGGTGGGGTGGCATCAGTAATAGGTAACATGCCCCTATGGGTGGGGTGGCATCAGTAATAGGCAACATGACACATATGGGTGGGGTGGCATCAGTAATAGGTAACATGCCCCTATGAGTGGGGTGGCATCAGTAATAGGTAACATGCCCCTATGGGTGGGGTGGTGGGCAACATGACACATATGGGTGGGGTGGCATCAGTAATAGGTTACAAAAGCTGTGTTTCCAACAGAAAGTTGAAAGCATCCCTCGGTGCACACTCTTGTGTGGTTTTATGTACTCCACAAACAGTTAATTTAGAAAAGTTCATAGACAAGTTTTTGAAGACATAATCTTATTTTATACTCATAAGTTCATGTCTTTGTCTTGTACATTCATGTATTTCATTTCATTCAAACATTTCACTTGTTAAGTCCAATGCATTTCGGGCTTGAAGGCCCTTCATCTGGGACAAGTACTAAAAACAAGAAAACAAGAGAAAATATATATATGTACTTTTCATGTTGTTCGTGATTATAAACAATTTACATTTATACCATGCATGTATATTTTGGCGAGCTAAGAGAAGCGTGATGAAAAATAAAGTGCAACCCCAGGTGGAAGTGATTGTACAATGTCAAAAAACAGTCGATATCACTCACGTATAATACTCTCAGATGTGCATAATTTAACAATCGTTATGGAGGCTGTAGAAAATGGAAAACCTGTTACTGCCCTGAAAAACGTTCGTGTGATATCTAGAGTATTAAGGCTAAAAACATCACAAGCTTACTTTATGGACGCGCAGCGTCTCCTCGAGGATATTTCCTCATCTCCCGCGAAGCAGCCAGCATTGGCGGTCAATCGCGGTAGATGTTGGAAAAAGCCTGACATGTGTCCCTGTATTACGTGCCGTGATTGGTTGGAGTTCCGATCACGTGATCGGGAGTCTACCAATCGCGGACTATCTAAAGACTGCAATCTGATCGAATAAAGACAGCTTAGTTGAAAAAAAGAGCAATTAACACTGAAAACCGATTCTTGAATGATGCTGGTGTGTGCATCTTAATCATCAGTGAGAGTAAATAAATGATAAGCAAATAAAATTAAAATTAAAAAATTATTATCAAACATCAAGTTCAATGTAACAGAAAATAAAGGAATAAAAAAAAAAAAAGAATAAAAACAGATCGGCCACTTGCATGTCCAACCCTGAAGCAAGGGCATTGGTCAGTAATAGGTCACATGCCCCTATGGGTAGGGTGGCAGTGGTGGTGGGCAACATGACACATATGGGTGGGGTGGCAGTGGTGGGTGGCGACATGCCCCTATGGGTGGGGTGGCAGTTGTGGTGGGCAACATAACACATATGGGTGGGGTGGCAGTGGTGGTGGGCAACATGCCACATATGGGTGGGGTGGCAGTGGTCATGGGCGACATGCCCCTATGGGTGGGGTGGCAGTTGTGGTGGGCAACATAACACATATGGGTGGGATGGCAGTGGTGGTGGGCAACATGCCCCTATGGGTGGGGTGGCAGTGGTGGTGGGCAACATGACACATATGGGTGGGGTGGCATCAGTAATAGGCAACATGACACATATGGGTGGGGTGGCATCAGTAATATGGGTGGGGTGGAATCAGTAATAGGCAACATGCCGCTATGGATGGGGTGGCATCAGTGATAGGCAACATGACACATATGGGTGGGGTGGCATCAGTAAAGGTAACATGCCCCTATGGGTGGGGTGGCATCCGTAATAGGCAACATGACACATGTGGGTGGGGTGGCATCAGTAATGGGTAACATGCCCCTATGGGTGGGGTGGCATCAGTGATAGGCAACATGACACATATGGGTGGGGTGGCATCAGTAATAGGCAACATGACACATATGGGTGGGGTGGCATCAGTAATAGGTAACATGCCCCTATGGGTGGGGTGGCATCAGTGATAGGCAACATGACAAATATGGGTGGGGTGGCATCAGTAATAGGTAACATGCCCCTATGGGTGGGGTGGCATCAGTGATAGGCAACATGACGCATATGGGCGGGGTGGCATCAGTATTAGGTAACATGCCCCTATGGGTGGGGTGGCATCAGTGATAGGCAACATGCCCCTATGGGTGGGGTGGCATCAGCGATAGGCAACATGACACATATGGGTGGGGTAGCATCAGTAATAGGCAACATGCCCCTAAGGGTGGGGTGGCATCAGTGATATGTAACATGACACATATAGTTGGGGTGGAATCCGTAATAGGTAAAATGCCCCTATGGGTGGGGTGGCATCAGTGATAGGCAACATGACACATATGGGTGGGGTGGCATTAGTAATAGGCAACATGCCCCTATGGGTGGGGTGGCATCAGTAATAGGTAACATGCCCCTATAGGTGGGGTGGCATCAGTAATAGGCAACATGACACATATGGGTGGGGTGGCATCAGTAATAGGTAACATGCCCCTATGGGTGGGGTGGCATCAGTGATAGGCAACATGGCACATATGGATTGGTTGGCATCAGTAATAGACAACATGACACACATGGGTGGGGTGGCATCAGTGATAGTCAACATGACACATATGGGTGGTGTGGCATCAGTAATAGGCAACATGACACATATGGGTGGGGTGGCATCAGTAATAGGTAACATGCCCCTATGGGTGTGGTGGCAGGGTTGGTGGCCATGGGTTCACTAAGGAGGCGTGGTACTGGTGGACAGGGTGTGGCCCCCTGGGTTTGTTTGTAGGGTGGGTGTCGGACTTACCATCTGTGACGTCCGTGCCTGCTCCTGATCCGGTCATATATGTACAGGAGTGGTATGACCTGCGCAATTGGATTCATGCTTCATCTTGATCCGTTGCTAGCTGCTCCATTTTGAATCTGTTGAATGGATTACTGGCGCGAATCGGAGTTGATATGCAGCTCTTCCGGGTGCTGTGATGTGCTGTACGTGGCGACCCGTCCGGAACGTAGAAACTGCGCATCGTACTTGACTGGCCAGAAGTAGCAGTGTTTATGGTGCCATGCAGCGCGAATTGAGTGTTTCCGGGTCAGGCTTGGACGGAAGTTGTGGATGGAGTCGGAGCGTGCGTGTCGATCCGGAATTTGGCACTTTTCTGCATCGTACTTCCTTGCCCGGACTGTCCCGCTCCCGGTAAGGTTCGGCCGTAAGGTGAGGCTACTGACACGTCTCGGAGGGCTGACTGATCGAGATCGGTATCGGCCCCTTAGTGCCAGGGCCCTTCTCGGAAGACCACCGCAGCCTGCACCACACATTGCCCATACCAGCGCTGCGAATGACAATACCAATATAACACCTAACCATCCCACTCCCATAGTATGACAATTCACATTATTTCAGGCCACACAAAGCTATAATAATGGTGGGAGAGGATGTTATTAACAATTTTCAGTGCAAATTGACTTACTAAACATGGCTGTTGTGCTCACCTCAAAATTAAACATACAGCACCAACCTGTGGTGGGCTGTCACTAGAGCCGGTGCTGACAATTAAGTGCCAGTGCGGAGCACCAGAAACCAGCGGCTTAAATTAAGCACTGCAGTTAGGCTCGGACACTCTTGTCAATGAAATAACCATAAAATAATATACCCAGTTGAAACTAATAGTTTTCTTAGACATGGCACAACTCACAAAAACATCAGTGAAAAGCAATATAATAATGACCTAAAATGTCTGGTGTCCCCCCAGGGTCCATGGGACCGGTATTGGAGTCTCACAAATTCATTTAAATTATATTAACCTTGCCCCTTGAGGCCAAATAATGTGTCAGAACATAGGAAAAATGTGGTAAAATGACAGGTGTTCTTTCTGGGCCCATCGGAGACCTATGGGAGTCAGACATAAACTGGCAAATATCAATTAGATTAATGAAAAATGATAACCATGTCCTGTTGATTATTACAATCAGCAGACAAACATATTATAATAACAGTAAATACAGAAGTAAAAAAGGAAAATTGAGAGTGGATATCTGCTGGCTCTGGTAGTAGAGGGCCTTAATACAATACTTCCAGTACAAGGCTATCAAAAGTGGCATAAGACTGACTATCAATAAATGATCAGGTACACACACACACTAGAGGCATAAGGACAAAGAGAACATGCTGTCTACCATGGAGCCTCTTCCACCCCCCTCCCCTGCTCAACCAAACAATATGTAACATTGCAGGGAAATTATTGCACAAATATATACTCAAAATGTACCTGGGCACATCTATGGGACAATATATCTCCAGTAAAGCAGCCAGAAGGATGACAAAAATCAATACAGTCAAAAAATAACAGCACCGCTATTTCTGAATCTGAAATAAACTTTAAAAATGCACCAAGCACTAATACAAACCACCTCAGGCAACAGTTAACCCAGTTGTAGGCTTTTAAAAAGTTGCAGAAATTCATATCAATCAACCTCAGCTGTCTTACTCATACTCAAACAGACACAAAAGATGGTAAATTCCAAGTGTAGATGAGGCAACAGAGATTGTAAACAAAGGATGAGTGATGCTTTTCTTCCAGAATCTGAAGCCAAAATTACCAAGGGCCCAATAAAGATCAGAGACGTTTTTGGGACAGGAAGAGGAAGTTGATACTGTATGTACTGTAGCCTCACTATGGCAATTCCCTTCTAAATATAAATAAATAAAAAAGAAGCATTTCACTAACAAAAGTACCCATATGGTCCTATTGGTTAAAAATTCAACTAAAAACTAATGTTTGAGTACATTATTAGGGCCATGCGTTAAAACAACTGTTGTTTGCATTTCTTCATTCACATTGTTCCAATTTCCAGCAATAGAACTTTCACCTGAACAACATCTATTTTAAACGAGTTTGTGTAAAACAGTCATTCCAGACCTAGCGCAGCATATCAGTAAAACAAAATTACAGAAATTAGACAAGATTACACTGGCATAAAGGAAATTGTGCCTGGATTTAGGCTTGAGCTACAGTGTGCCTTGAGTACCATAACCGCAACATTTAATTGCTTTTTGAACCATAAAACTTATTTAAATGTTTTTTTCAGTGAATTTCCGATTTTGTTTTTAGATGTAATGCATTCACCTGCCAGGTAACACTTCTATGCTCTGCACAGTCCTTAACTGTTCCCAGGGCCTCGCCTGTAGCCTGACCATTGCTGTCGACCCATATACCCTACCAGGGTGGGCACCCAACCAGAGCATTGATGACTTTACAGTTTAAAAAAAAGAAGCAAATTTCACAAAACTCTCAAACACAGAAATTCATGATTTCTCTCAAACTTACTCATTTTCCAAAAGGGACACCTTGCTCGAGAATTTGAGAAAATTCACAATTTTACTGTAGGATAAGCATACATTTAGCCATGCTTTAAAAGGATTTTTCTACATCTCTGAGATTGTATGTATGCCTCCCTGGTTCTTTGAACAAGTCATTGTACTTCCGCTTATTGCTCTGAAATATTTTTCCTTGCATGGAATTTAGTAAGTTTAGTAAATTCCCAAATTTCAAAGTAGAGAAAAAATGTATTAAAGCCATTGATCAAATGTTCACACTATTGAAGAATTCGAATGTGGCAGAGAAAACTTGTGAGCTTCTTGCTCGCGAGTTTAAGGAGACAACATCTACCTAAATGTTAACTTTTTGAGGCCCCAGAGTTCTCAAGAATTAATATCTGCAAACTACACCAAATCAAAATAATCCCTCTTTCTGAGTGAAGCTCTCCTGTTATGATAAGTCCAACATAAATATCTAAAGCAGTCTTTTCTGTAGAGAAAAGCAAAATTTCCTATAGGTGCTAAAATGTAAAACACCTCTTTTCTGACCCTCTTTAAACTTTTTCCCTATACAGATCTCCATGAAACTTGGCAAGCTTAACCGTAGCTCGTTGTCCTGGGAGCGTGCAGATTCTTCAACGTCCATCAAAATTGTTAGTGGGCCACAAAATACCTTTTCAATGGGAAGTGTGATAAAACCATTGAAACTACAATCCAAGAACTGTGATTCTGTAAAAAATACATATGTATATAATATGTCAGTATGAAACTGAATTATTGTTTGAGGTGGGTAGCTACCCACCTTAAGGAGAAAAAACACTCTCTGTCAGAGTGAACCCTCAAAATCACTAAATTAACCTCAGCTCAACCAGGTGGTAGTCATGGCACAAAACAGGCAATAATCAACTTAGGGAAGTCAGTAAAGTATTTACTCAATACCAAATCAGTAATATTGTTAGAATGCAAAACAATAAAAATACCAAACCAATTGGAGTAAAATATAATAAAGCAGATGACACCAAAAGGAGAAAAATCCAATACGGGGAACTACATATATTGTTACAATTTAAACTATAATTATCTTCAAAAAGTACAAGGCGACAATGTTAGTCCATGTTTGAGGTAGACCGGGACCTAGAAGCAATTTGAAGCTGGCCGTGATGGAGAGTGATCAGAAACACCAACCAAGTTAATCATGGTAAAATACTTTAACTTATTAATTAGTCTTTCATGTCCTAATCCACCTCAGGAATACACTTCTGAGGCACCCCATGACCACAAGAGAGGCACTTACAGACTCAGAGGGTAACAGGCAGAGGTCAGCAGCAGGGTCCTTCCAGGTCCAGGTTCACTTGCCACTGGTTATCTGGGTACTTCTAGGAAAAGGCCTTTTGAAGCATGCTGACTCCATGTAGCTACACCGGAGGTCGGCCAACTGACCCGTGGAGTGTGCTTCTTTGTCCTTGTTACAAGAGGGAGCATGCCCAGTCTTTCAGGGCTCCTGTCAGGTCACAGACAGCAGACTCAGTCTTCTTCTGATCTTCTACTGGTCAAAACAAAATTCTTAATTGGGTGCCTGGAGATGACACATTAATAAATGGCACGAGGTAGTAGCTGCGGTGATTCCTGGCTCCAACCTCATCAACGGGATTAAAGTTCTGGGGGCCAACCGTAGCACATTTTTAGTCGTTCTTGTTTGCCTTACTGCTAACTGGCCCAAAATACATTGTGTCTGGTCATTTTTAAAATGGCAAATGTCTTTGGCCACACTAACTTTGGACTCTGAGGGTTGAGGTGGGTATGGAAAGTGTACTATGCTAATACTAGTGTCCTCCTACATCTAAAACTAAAATCCAGGATAGAGAAGGTATTGTAATCACAACTAACCGAGAGACAGACGTCTGGTAGGACAAAAGCAAGGCCCTTCAGCAACTAGACCCAATACATGTGTTGGTATCCAGTTCTCTCTCTTTTAAGTTCCTCCCCAAGTGTTATATGTGAACCCAGCAGACATGTCAAGTAGTATTTGACACACAAGCAGGATCTGATACTGTAGTGTTAAAAGGAGGTCCAAAAGCCCCACCCTGCACATTCTGTGGAGTGCAGAGGAGTCATCTTTTCCCATTTAGGTCAGCCTATTAATTAGTCCTGGGAGGAATTTCACACCTATTCAAGTCTAATCACTGACGGAAAGAAGATGTCAAGCCAATACAAATTAGCCTCCAGGAAATGCAGGCAGGAAAAAGTAAATTCCTAAAAGTTACTTTGCCCTAATGTATAATAAAAATACTATTTCATCATATAATTGCTTTTTTTAAGAACGATTAAAATAGTTCCCTCATTAATTTTCTACCTGGTCCTATTCTGAGAAACAGTAACACTGCTTGCATCTGTTCTCTGATTTTCTACATAAGACTGTTAGGTCTGCTACAGAGAAAATAGATTTTGAGGCCTTGTCATTGTAGGGACATGGCAGTAATAATTGTTCTACCTGTCCCACTTTTAAATACTGTGCTCCCTTTATTGTGGGCTTCAAGGTTTGTATAAGGGGTGACTTACTAATATTTCAAAGGAAGGTTTTTACTTGTCAAAAGAGTTCACTTTTGACAGTTTGCAGAGCATGTTTTGCAGTTACCATCAGCCTACAGTGGTAGGCCTGAAACCATGTATATATTGCCACTATAGGTAATGGCACAATAGGTACTTCAGTACACTTGTGGAATGTAACACCTTGTACCATTTACTAGAGACTTAAATATAAGTTAACTATATGATAAAAAGTACAATAGTCATTCAGGAATCCTTGAGTTGTATTTATTCAGGAGAAAAGGTACAGACCACCAGCTCAAGCAGCGGCTCAAATCCAACTGCCAAAAGTGCAATTGGACAGAATAGACCATTGTGTTGTCATGGATGACACATGGAATACAGAGGTGCTGCCCAGCAACAGGGATGGGAGGTAATTGGAAAAACAACATAACTACAAAATGAACAGTGAAAGCACAGCAGATCGTAGCAGATCAAGGCCCATAACACATCTTCCCCATACAATATTAAAAGAAGTATAAGCAAAAAACTTTCTCAGATACATCATGAAGATGCAAAAACCTGAGAAGCTGACATTTCAAAGTCACGCAAACCTGATGCCAAGTATGTCACAGACATTTCAAGACATCTCATAATCCTGATTCCAAGTCGGTCTAAATCTCAACCTCCTAGAGCTCCCCGAATCAGGCGTACCAGAACCGGGAACATCACAAGGACCCGAACATTCTGGCACATTAGAACAACCACTTTCAGACACCTTGGAACCACCACTCCACTTGACCAACCAGAACATGCTCCACACCTCACCAGAGTTCAACACAACATTCCTCCTCACTTCCTTGATAACAAAAGGGTGCATACATCTGGAACGACCTTTCTTCAAGAGTCCTGGATTCCTGATCAACACTCAATCCCATACACATCAAACCTTGCCAAGAGCACAATTCCTTTGGTCAAACTTGTGCTTTTATCTCTCTTAGTAAAGTCTCAGTTTAGACACAAGCTTCTCATCCCTCCTTACATCATCCACACACAGTCTCACCAGGTGGGACTTAACTTACCATGAGGCTTCCTACCTCTCAAGACTGAAAAGAGGGAACCGATGTCAAACAATTGGGTGTATTGTGGTGACCCCACTCCGTCTCTCAGAGCATTTTATTAAGAGAGGACCGGGTCTGTAAAGCTCGTTGAGCACAACTTTTTACCAAGTTCAGACAAACCATTGGCTTGCGGTGAATACAAAGCTGTCTTGTAGTGGGTAATAGACAACTCTTTAAGGAACAAACTCATCTCACTTTAAACAAATTGAACTCCATTATCCATGATAAGATGTTTAGGAATGCCTTCTCTGGAAAACTCCTCAGAAAGAAACTCTATAACAGCTCTGGTGTTAACAGTAGGCACATATTTGGGCACCACCCACCAAGAGGTGTAATCCACCAAGAGCAAAACAATATGCTCATCATGAGCAAAATGTTCAAAAGGACCAGCGATGTCCAATACCAACTTGGAACAAGGTTCTGTGGGGATCTCCACAGGCGACAGAGGTGCAGTACGTGTCTTCTTGCTCTTATCACTATTAGCACACTTCCAACAAGCCTTCACCACATCTTCAATCTGCCGATCCATGGTTGGCCACCAATACCACTCACAAACCCTAGCTTTAGTTAGGTTCCTCCCAAGATGTCCTTCATGGGCCAACTTAATAAGTTTGCACCTCAGATCACTAGGAGGTATCATCCAATTACCTCTCAATAACTTCTCATCAATTACAGACAATTCATCCTTGACATTGAGAAAACATTTCAAAGACTCAGACACATCTATGTCCACTGGCCAACACTTCACTGTATACTCCTTAACTATTTCTAAATCCTTGTCACCTCGAGAAGCCAAAGACCACTTCTCCACATTAACAGCTGACTCATGCATCCACGCCACTAAGAGAATTCTCAACTTTCACAACAGACTGATCCAAAAGCATCCTAGACAGGCAGTCGGCAACAGCATTTTTCTGGCCAGGCACATACTCAACCCTGAAATTGAACTCAGTTAAACCTTCCATCTAACGTTTGATTCTTGGAGAAAGATTATCGACCTCCCTGCAAGTACAAATTTGACACAGAGGGGGATGATCAGACCTGACAATGACAGGTAAACCCCAGAGGTAATATTTTAAATGACGAATAGCCCAGAAAACTGCCGTTCACACACAGAATAGAGCTCTTCTACTCCCCTGAGTGAATTGGAAGCAAAAGCAACAATCCTGGATTCACCATCCACAATCTGTGAGAGAACATCTACCAACCCGAGCATGCTAGCATCAGTTCGCACCACAGTTTTTTTACAAGCATCAAAATGTGCTAAAGTAGGCATGCGACCAATAACATCCTTGATAGTGTTGAAAGCGAGAGTACATTCATCAGACTATATGAATCTGGCACTCTTCTTTAACAGTAACCTTAATGGAGAAGACACACAAGCAAAATTAGGGAAAAACCTAGAGCAAAACTCAGCTAACCCCAGAAAGGATCATACTTGGTCTCTGTTTACAGGTGTTGGTGCCTTTACAATGCTCTTGGCAAGATCTAACTTGGGATTGATCACTTCCCCAGAAATCGTGTGACCCAAATAATCTACAGAGAAAGCCTGAAATTTGCATTTCTCTTTCTTGTTCACAAGGCCAGCATCCTGGAGTCGCTGTAAAACTTCCCACAACTGTTTGTCATGTTCTTGTTGATCCTTCCCATAAACGAGAATGTCATCCTGAAAAATTAGAACTTTAGACAACCCATCCAGGACTTTGTTCATGACTCTCTGAAAGCAGGCAGCAGCAGATGCCAGTCCAAAAGGCATGCAAATAAATCTGAAAGCACCTAAGGGAGTCACAAACAATGTAAAGTGCATTGAATCCGGATGAAGCAAAAGCTGGTGGTAAGTGGAGGACAAATCCAAGGCACTAACACATCCTTGATAAGAGCAAGAGTCTCTGAGATGTTCGGTAAGGGCTGCCTATCGACCCAAATATGCTTGTTCAGCTGCGCAGGTCCACACACATGCAGATACCTTTGGCCCCATCCTTAGATGCCAAACCAATCGGGGCCAACCACTCTGAACACTCACTTTGCTGACAAACGGCTAGGCATTCTGCTTCAAAATGATCTTGTGCTCAAAATTCTTGCGCAAACCCCGATCATCACTGAAACCTTTAGGTAATTGGGAACTCACATCCATAGACAATTGACCACAAGACAGATGGAAAACTTTTTCCGGTGAGTTGGGATTTAAAGTGATCCCCATGTCACTTTGGTGTCTCCATCCAAGAAGATTATCACCCCTTTTTGCCACGTACACCTTCCCAACCGTTTCCCTCTCTCTGAACTGAATTCTTTTGACCACATAGCCCAAAACATCAATCCTAACATCACCATAACCTACAGGATTGATATCTGGTGGAAACAGTTCAACCTTATCTTGACGAAACAGAACTTCCCATTTGGCATCACCAACCATAGTATAAGGCGAACCAGAGTCAGCCAAAACTGAGAACTGTTTGCCATCAATCAACACCTCACACTCAGGCATCTCCAGTTTGTCTCCATCCACAACACCATCCTCTCTGACACTCAACACATACATTTTTTCTTCTTCAACTCAATGCACCGCTTGGCTCCTAGCACCACGACATACACGGGCATAATGCCCCTTTTTGCCATACCTATTACAGGTGACAGACCATGCAAAACAATTTTGGCTATTAGACAAATGGATTTCACTGCCACATCTAAAACACTTAAAGCCAGAATTGCTGTTCCTGGAACCCGCATGCTCAGAATCAGGCAATTTTTTTTATGCACCTCCCTATGAATACCCTTTTTTAAATCAGTCCCTTTGGCACCCTATTTCTTGACCTCATGAAACACCTTCTCTACCAGGGAAATATCACTGCTTTTATCAACCCTCATTTCATGCACCCACATGTTGGTGTTCTCCATACTCTCCACAATAGCAAAAGTCTCTTTATGATCAGTGTTTTTGGCAAGAAGCTTCTGTTGAACCTTTACATCATTTGTGCATCTGACAATTTGATCTCTAACAAGAGAATCAGTAAGATGTTTGCATTCAGAAGTATTTGCCAATGTTTTCAAAGTTGCCACATAACTACCACTTTTCTCCTGCTTGCCCTGAACTCTAGAGAAACATTTGTGGCATTCCAAAACGACATTGATTTTAGATCCAAAATGTTTCTCAACCATGATATCAGACATGTCAAAAACATTGTCAGGTTCTCCTTCTCCACGTCTTAAAACAATTTCACCTAAACTATCATACACATGTCTACCCTCAACCCCCAGATAGTGTAACAATGCAGCTTGCTTCCTCAAAGCAGAATTTATTTGCCCCCAATAGCCAATAAATAAGAATCAAAGAGTGGCTTCCACCTGTTCCAAGGTAAAATTGGGTCACCTTTGTCCGAAAGAAATTGTGGAGGTTAAGACATGCCAGATGAAGCCATGATGAAGAAGAGAAATAAATAATTGTAGCAATAACAAAAATAACACAAAAGAAGAGAAGGGAAAATATATAATTCAGGGTGGGTGTGTCACCATGCTACAAAACAAATTAAAATAGTACCTGGTGTTGCAAGAAAAGGAATCCAATAGTAGAAAACTGAAGTACATGCACAATCTAAAATTGCAGAGGCTAAAATGGTGTGTGCATCACCAAACATGTTTCATAATGCCAGGAAAGTGAGCGCGTCCCTGATACGCTCCAAAAATGACTTGTCCAATCTGTGAGAATGGTGTGCGCATCACCGTGCACATTCTGAAATCAATGTAGTGCCAAAAAGTGAGCGTGTCACTGACACGCTGCAAATATGAATTGCCCCAATTGAGAGAGTGGTGTGCGCATCACCGTGCATATCCCAAACTTAAATGCATAGTGTGAGCCTCACAGCGCATGCATTCAAAAGAGGAAGATGCCTCAACAAGGAAAATGGTGTGTGCATTACCGCACATTCTCAGAGCTCACTGGAAGGTGTGCGCATCACTGCGCATGCCCAGCACACGTCTCAGGATCTCAGCAGAAGCAGAGAGGATGCGGCCAAATCGTGCCTCGCGGGTCGTGAGCATAACGAAGAAAGGCACAACAGCTCGGGATAGTGCTCAGAGCACTGCCAAGAGAATGTCCCAACAAGGAGTAACGAAGAGGTGCGTGTGAACAGTGCACGCATGCCTTCTGTTGCCAAGGAGTTTACACCACAAAGCAGTCAGGAAGAGCCTGGAAGGTAAGAGACGTCACAAGGCCTACTCCTTCAATGCATTTCATGCAGGGAAAATACGGTTACGACAGGCCTGAGCTTTTCAAAGCGTAACCGCTATGTGGCCAGACAATCTGAGGATGTCTTCTCCAAATTAGCCAATCCAACACGTATCAATATTTTTAAAAAAAACATACAGAGTACCTGAATCTCCACCAGTCCAAGGAGATTTGAAACAGTGGCCATGTAAGTGCTGCAGTCCTCATGGGTCCATGGAGAAGCTGATGGTCTAGAGATGCCTGTCCCCTCGCAGACACAACACGTCGCCAGTGGTAAAAAGTACAATAGTTGTTCAGGAATCCTTGAGTTGCATTTATTCAGGAGAAAAGGTACAGACCACCAGCCCAAACAGCAGCTCAAATCCAACTGCCAAAAGTGCAGCTGGACAGAATAGACCATTGTGTTGTTATGGATGACACATGGAATACAGAGTTGCTGCCCTGCAACAGGTATTGGAGGCACAGGGAAATACAACATAACTAACTACTAAAATGAATAGTGAAAGCACAGCAGATCATAACAGATCAAAGCCCATAACACAATATCAATTAGAAGTATGCCGATTCAACCATGTTTAAAGTGGGAGCACAGGAACTTTACTACTGGGTAGCAGGGATAGAGTGCACAGAGTAATAACGCCAGCAGAAAAATAGGGTCCAGGTAAAGGCGAACAATCCGGGATGACCATGCAGTAAAAGATGGATTACCTACAATGTACATATAATATGATTTTCTTTTAGGATTTTCAAAAACTTCAATATTATTACATAAACTTCGTTCATAGAGGTTCTGACTTTAATAAATGTGTTTGTTAGTTAAAAGTATAAACAACTACATGTGGAAAACAAACTGAAATTTAAAAAAATATCCTAAATGACTTTGAAGACCTAAAAAAATGCTGTTAGGATTGGTTATCATATAGTTAAAAATAATTTTGTTTAAGTTATTTATTGCATTTAGCCACAAGCCACATTGTTTAATCTGTATTCCCTTTTTAACGATTTTAAATACTTATGTTTAATAACATGGCAACAAAAAAGCCAATTTTATAAACTATTAGAATTGCACATACTTTCCTGCGGCTCCTTAAAAAAATCTGTATTTTTTCTGTACTTTGAGTTAAATTATGAAATGTAAATATATGTTACAAGCCAGCTAAATATTTTGAAAAATGGGTTCAAAATGTAGGAACATTGTATGAGCAAGCTAACAATAAATTGGTGATTTGAAGATAGTCAATCATTTTCAATTCTATTTAGTCAACAAAAAGACTTTAAAATTGTGATATTGTCAGGTTACAGATCATCTTTTGCACTTTAACACCGTACTCTACAGTGAAGTTGTTGACTTGACGTTGAAAAAGTGACCCTGCGCTTGGCACTTTGGATAGGATTGATACTGTTTAGGTTACCGACTACTTTTTCATTTTATCTCCGTATTTTACAGTTCCTTGCTGTCAATAAGCTGATAAAATACCCCCAGCACAGGGCACTTTTGATTATTGAGTTTCCAAAAATAACCAGGGCCAGGAACGGATGCCTGGATATATAATGGGCAAATGAGCTGTAATAGAGATATTAATGTATTTTAAAATTGGTCATTATTGGGTCAGGAAAATAGATTGTCTATGCACTTGATTGTTGTATTTGCACTAGCTGCTGGAGTGTACTGACATAACAGGGGACTGTTTTTGTCTTTTATGGTTATATTTTATTTGTTAAAAATATATATGTATTAATTTATGGATGGCAAATGTATTTAAAACGATGTGTGTATTTTGATATGAAAAGTTTGTTATGTCAAATCGGTAAAAATATCAAACTTAATAAACTTACTTACTTACAAAAGAAAATCCTGCTGTAGAAAAGAGCATTTTGCACAAAAAGTCTGCACGAACAGAAGGGCACAAATGAACACCTTTGGATTTCAAGTGTGACTTTTCTGCAGCCCCTAATGGCAGTAAATGCGATCACTTTCCATCTACTTTGAGAACTGCATTAATCAAGGATGGACTGGGGACTAAAAGCAATGCTTACATTGTGGTTTTTTTTTATACCAAAGCCTCTTTGCAGGGAGCAGAGTAGCTAGAAGAGAGTGAGCCTGACACATTTCGAAAGGATTTGGTAGGCGGAGGGAATAGAAGGAGAAAAGTGAGCCTGAATGGTACATTTTACAGCACTATTGTTGAAAAATATTCTGTACTAGGCCACATACATTGAGTGCAGTTATTAATTAACTGGTTTAATATTACAGGGTTGCTCGCTCTGGGTTCTATGACTGTTTGTATAACTCCTCTTCTATTACTGATCTCGTAGGCCGAGCATGAGAAAACATATTTAAAATAAATATAAATATATATAGTAGTAGTAGAAACAAGCTTTATTTCGATATTTATACATATCTTAAAAAGCATT
Organism: Lissotriton helveticus; assembly: GCF_964261635.1. Taxonomy (NCBI): domain Eukaryota; kingdom Metazoa; phylum Chordata; class Amphibia; order Caudata; family Salamandridae; genus Lissotriton; species Lissotriton helveticus. Next base: position 375,090,248 of record NC_136072.1, on the reverse strand, counting down.
ACAAACACAGATATATAAGTTTTTAAAAAAAGATACAGTATAAAAACATTTCATTTCAAAATCTACATGCAACCAATATGGGCAATAAAACAGGGTATGCAATTTGCTAATGGTGTACTGCTATTAACTTTAGGGATCTGATTCGCCAGGCCCAAGCCAGAAATTTAGCTAGACAAAAAGCAAACAAGGGGCGAGGGTCGGATCTTAAAATGCGTAGTGCCTCAAGGTGAGATCGGGTTCCGAGACTCCTACACAAAGGCTTTAGCCAGGTGCTGTGCGGGGCAATATATGCTGGGCACTCAAACAGTAGGTGGGGCACAGACTCTGGCCAGCTGGTGCAAAAAGGGCAGTTTAAGGATAAATGCGATGATGACCTCCAGCTGGCAATCAGTCTACCCACTGGCAATAAACCCAACCTGAATTTGATGTAAAGTGCCCTATCCCAAGATTTGCTAATTTGATCCAGGTATGGTTCATAGGAAGGGACATCTTTGAACAAAAGGAATTCAACAGAGGTTCTACAAAGGGTGGGATTGCAATTCCTGGTGTTCGTCACCCATGTCCAATACAGCGTCTTGAGTGTCTGCTTAGGTGGGGCAGATCTATTTGCCCACGCATCCTCAAGGCCCAATTCTGTAAGAAGATGCTTAACTTCCTTAAGCCAGCGAATTTTGGACCAACCTGGGGTTGAGAGCAGTTCCTTTAGACCATCAGCATAACTAGACAATTCAGGTACCCTCCAGATGCGTGCCCAAAGGAGAAGAGGGCGCAACCTCGCCTGGTCTCCTATATATATTCTCTGAAAAAACCATAGGTTTCACACCAGTTATAGTTAGGATTTAGCATTTAAAAAACCTATTAAATTCACTGAAAAAACCATAGGTTTCACACCAGTTATAGTTAGCTGGAAATTTTACTCGCATAAAACCATTGAAATTCCCACGTTATAGTTAGTTGGACTCACTATAACTTGCGCGTGCAATGCACTGCTGATGACGTCACATATTACATCACTCATGACATGGTCAGTGACATCACTCATGACATCACTGATGACACCATCCAGTGAATGTGTGTCTTTCTGAAAAATAAATATGTTTTATATGTGTATATGTAAAAGTTGATGGAAGAATAAATGTTTAAATAAGTGTTTACATGGATTTTTAAAAAAAATTAAAAAAATTGATTGGTTAACTGGCTTATTAAGTGTATCTTAGTGAATACATATATTAGTGAGTAATGTTTAAATATTTAAATATATGTATTAGTGTTTCACTTTGTGTATAAGTGGCTGCATGGGTTGGTGAGTAGCTACATGTGTATGTATATGGGTTTTTAGATGTTTTTCTAAGTATCAGTATGAGTGTTTGTATTGTTTAGTGGGGGTATTACTTAGCACATAGATGCATGAATGACTGACTCTCTCTTTGTATGTGTTATGAATACAGCATTTGTGCAGGACTGTATGGGTGGATGAGTGTGTATATGTGTGTGTTAGTGAGTGAATGACTGTCTCACTAGTGTCTTTATCAGTAACTACATATGTTTTAATGTAGTATATGTGAATATTGATGTATATAAGTGAGTATATGTGAGAGTGAGGGATTGTAAGAGTTCCTGTTTAAATAAGTATGTGTTTCTATAAGTGATTATTTAAGAGAGTAAGTATGTGTAAGTTTCCTTAGAAGTAAGATGGTAGAGTGTGTATATCTGTATATGCAAATAAATGGATGTTCAATACTTTATTTGCATGTGTGAGTATGTGTGAGAGTATCTTTTGGATGACTGTCGGTGTGTAACAGGATGTATAGGTGTATCACTACATATGATGAGTGAGTATATGTATGAGTGACTATATAGAACTGTTGGTGAATAAGTGGATGTGTATATAGATGGTGGAATTATTGAATTGGTTGTTGTAACTGGTATGGGTATCTCCATTTTTTTGAAAATTTTAGTTTCTATTACTGAATATGTGTTTCCAGGGTTACATTACAGTAAAAGGAGGTCTGTCACCCTGTCACAAGGATGGTGTCATCAGTGATGTCATGAGTGATGTCACTGACCATGTCATGAGTGATGTAATATGTGACGTCATCATCAGTGCATTGCACGCGCAAGTTATTGTGAGTCCAACTAACTATAACGTGGGAATTTCAATGGTTTTATGCGAGTAAAATTTCCAGCTAACTATAACTGGTGTGAAACCTATGGTTTTTTCAGTGAATTTAATAGGTTTTTTAAATGCTAAATCCTAACTATAACTGGTGTGAAACCTATGGTTTTTTCAGTGAATTTCATAGGTTTTTTAAATGCTAATTCCTATCTGTAACTGGTGTGAAACCTATGGTTTTTTCAGTGAATTTCATAGGTTTTGTAAATGCTAATTCCTAACTATATATAGGGCCTCAAACCTATGTTTTTTTCAGTGAATTTCATAGGTTTTTTAATAGCTAATTTCTATAGCTATGAAATATAATATTTTTATAATAAATCCTATATTGTATATTTATGTCATACTATTTTTTTAATGTATATTTTTCCCTTTTTTTAAAATGTTTTTGCCTTGGTGCACTCCCGGTGCGCGTACCGGTGAACGCACCGGTAAGCGCAGCGTTATGGCGCGCCCCGGTGCGCGTACCGGTGAGCGCCCTGTTAGCGCCATTGCCGCGAATGAAAACAACATCGTGACGTATCGCGTAGCCGCGTGATGCATCTTATGACACACGGCGTAAGCGCACCCGGAAGCGCCCTAGCGCATACGATCGCGCAACGTAAGCGCCGCCGGGCGCGCCCCGGTGCGCGCCCCCGGGCACGCACCGGGGCGCGTAGCGTAAGCGCGTCGGGTCATGTGACCTAAAAATAACACTTTTCATTGGTTCAGATCAGTTTTAGTTTCCAAATGATGAAAGCCCGGATCATGTGACTTGAAAATAACACTTTTCATTGGTTCAGAACAGTTTTGTTTTCCAAATGAAGAAAGCCCCCACCTTATTTCCTCATTCTCACTTTGTTCTTTGAGTGAGGAAGACATGCTTTTTTCTTAGAGATATGGCTACAGTACTATCAGCAGCTGGAGCATCTGCCCCACCAACACCACCACCACAAGGACCACCAGAACATCACATTGATGGTCAAGAAGAAGAGGAGGAGGAGGAGGAAGAGGAGGAAGAGAGAAGGCAGTTCCTGCCAGAAGTCAATCCCCATACAAACCTAGGGAGCACTTTATATGGGAGTTTTATAAAATCCCAAGGGGTTCCAAAAAAGTAAACGCTGCAAAGGTGACCTGTCTCATCTGTGGCGCTGTACTATCCAGGGGGAACCCTGCCAAAAAATATTCATTTGGCAATCACACAATGATTCGCCACATGCAACGATTGCATCCCAACAACTATTCTGCAGCAGAGGTGAGAGAACTGTGCAGAAACCTTCCCCCATCGTCTTCCCGAACCTCAACAACCAAAGAACCCACCCCATCGGGTCCAGAGGCAAGGGAGATGGTGCCAAACATACAAACGAAGTTTGGTGGGTACAAAATCATTTGCATTGTTTGTGGCAAAACAATTACCTATGGTGAGCAAAGTATAAATCTCATCAACCTTGCTGGTGACAACCACCAGTGCCGAAAGAAGCCTTAATTTTTTCCTGTTATTTTTTTTGCTCCAGTTGAGCCGTTTACAATTCCCTGTTTTTTGTTTGTCCCCATAAAAAATACAAAAAAATATATAAAATTCTTCATAAAAGCCAAAAAAAGTAAAATAAATTCACAAAAACAATAAAAAAATATAAAACAACAAAAACAATAAAAAACAGTTCTTTTTAGAACTACCTCTAATTTATAAAAAAAATGCTACATTTTTTGAAAACTCTGTCATTCTTTTTTCTCCAGGGTACGCGTACCGGTACGCTCCCCGTTGCGATTACCGGGGCGCGCACCCAAAAAAAAAATTAAGGAGTGAGCATGAGGGAAGGACACAGAGAGAGTGACGTTAAGAGAAAGAGAGCTAGAGGGAGCAACACAGAGGGACTGTGTATTAGATAGTAAGACAGAGAGAAGGTGTAATAAGGTGTAAGTGAGAAAAGGAAAATGAATAAGGGAGCAAAACAAGGGAAGAGAGAGGAAGAAAACTAAAGCAGAGGTACTGGGAGAATGTGAGTGGGTGTTGAAAGTAAAGGGAAGGACAGTAAAGGATGGAGAATGAGAGGTAGTGACGGAACCGGAGTAAAGGACAACGGTGAGGGAGGGTTAGAAAAGAGCAGTGACTGTAAGTAAAGAGGGGTAAAAGAGGGTAGATAAAAGTGAATACGGGTAAGACATGGGGAGTGACAGGGAGAAAGGAGAGAGAGAGTAAAGGATGGAGTGACAGAAAAGGAGTGAATGAAGCAGCAAAGAAAGGTAAGTGAGGGAGTGTGGGTGAGTTGTAGGGAGTGAGCATGACGAAAGAGTATTGACAAAATGAGGGGACAGAGACAGCGACGGTAAGAGAGACAGAGTGAGGGAACGGAAGTGAGGAACTGTGAGGACAGACGGACTGAGAGAAGGAGTGACAGGAGTGAAGTAAATGATTAAGGGAAAGAGAATGAGTGAGGGAGCAAAGGAAGGGAACAGAGGGTAAGGGAAATAAAGCAGGGGGACTGAAAGAAGTTGAATGTGGGAGGGGAATTAGGGTAAGAGGAGTAAACATGGAGGATAAGAATAAGTGAGGGAAGCAGAGTAAGGAAACAGGAGTGAGGTAGGGTGAGAGAATAATAGTGAGCTTAAAGCAAAGGGTGATGACAAACTACATTTTTTTAGTCACACTTACCATATAATTAATGTAACTTTAATTACATTTTTTTACTACACTTTGTATCTGTGAAAGAGAGAAGAAAAAACAAGTTATAATTAGTAAAATATATATTTTAAAATAAAAGATACAAATGAAGAGATTAAAAATCATAACAGTGTATTAAGAAATAAAGTACGAGTGAAAGACACAGAAAGGGAAATAAAGTAATGTAGAAGGACAAAAAGAGGTTAAAAGAAATAGAAGGAGAGCACATTACTAAGAGTAAGGCGTATAGATTCACTGACAGAGAGGAAGAGAAGAAGAGAGAAATGAACTGAAGGTAAGAAAGATACTAAAAGAATGTGAGTTAGCAAAACTAAATCAGGAAACAGGAGTAAGTAAAAAGAGAATGACTGAGAGGGAAAGGAGTCTGATGAAGGATGCATTTAGAAGAATGAGGAATGGAAGATAACTGAGAGTAAGTGAAGGAGAGTCATAGAGTGAAGGGATGAAGGGAGAGAGGATAATATAAAAGGATTGAGGGAAAAGGAGTGAGGAAGTTAGTAGACAGAGAGACTAAGGGAAGGACTGAGTAAAGTGGAGTACAATGAGTGAGGAAAGGAAAATGAGTAAGGGAGCAAAAGAAGGAAAGAGAGGAGAAGAGGACTAAAGCAGTGGTACTGAGAGAAAGTGATTCGGTGATGAAAGTAAAGAAAAGGACATTGAAAGATAGGAAATGAGGGGTAGTAATGGAACCGGACTAAAAGAAATGGGGTGAAGAACGATGAGAGAGGAGCAGTGAAGTTGTTGTAAGAGAAATGATAGAAGGTAGATAAACACAAGTGAACATAACACAAGGAGAGTGAGGGACTGAGGACATAGAGGTAGTGAACGGAAAATAGAGAGAAGAGGTCAAAAGAAAGGAGCAAACAAAGATAAGCGAGGGAGAGTGGGTGAGTTATAGTGATAGAGTGCGACAATACTGGTGAGTGAGTAAAGAGGAATTACTAAAAGAGCAAAAGAGGAAAAGACGGAAAAGGGAAGTAAAACAGAGACTGAAAGCTGAAAGTGGTGCAAGGGAGAGAGGGGATGCAGACAGTTGAAATGGAAATGAGGGGTTGTGAAAGAAGTGGAGTAAACAAATGGGTGTGAAACAGAGTGAGAGAAAGGCAGTGTGAGTGAGTAAAGAGAGCTGAAAGAGAGAGGAAAAAGGAAAGTGAGTGTGAGACCATGGGAATACAATATAAATTACACAATACAAACTATAGAATAATTTGTACAACATGTTAGATAGTTTATTTTTGCTGTTCTCAGAACATATTGAATTTCACTAAAAACAGTGAGTTCAAACTATTCATCATATGACAGCGGGGAAAAAAACACAATCAAAAAGATTGTGTTTAAAAAAAACATATAAACTTACAAATCACATATGTACACTAATCTTTGATTCACTTACTTTTCCTTTAGGCCAAATAGTACATCATGTAGGTCCTTTTTGTTGGAAGGTACTCTGCTGTTCTCTACAAATTCCATTTCATCGACTCTCTAGAAGAAAAGCTCCAAGAACATCTGAAATATGTTTCAATGTTTTCATATACTCCTTGTGTTCAGTCATGACTCTTTGCTCATTCCTTCACATTTCCTTAAGGCCAAATAGTGTCAGATGTATCAATATATTTTCAAATTACTTAAACCAAACTCTAAAATTACCGTTTTCCCGACATTCTGAAAGAAAGGCTCAAACAACATATTCACAACATTTAAATATTTATAATTCCATCTCTGGCTCTCTCATGTTGAACATTTCCTATAATACTGATATCACTTACTATGCGATCCACTTACCGTACCTTTATGAGAACTATAATTTTTATATTATCTTCATCACTTTTACTCACAATATAATTTTAAACAGCAGAATAACTTTTATTAACTGCTCCTGTCTTCATAGGCCAATTACCTTTACTTAAATTTTGGTTCTAAAAACACTAGGCATGAATTTTTTAAGTCAAAAGGCAAACGTTGTTTGAAAGTCAAATGAGTATCATTACAGTTAGTCCAACCTTTTCGACATTTTAAATAGCATGTGTAATGCCCTGATGTTGTTGAAGGACCGTCATGATAAATAATAGCTACAGTTGCAGAAGTTCTTCCTGAAATTGATAAATGAGAAGCCACAAAAATTTTAATAGAAGTTGTCAATTTAGTTCCGTGAGGTCTACATCGTTGGAACATTAAAATGACATACTGACCATAATTTTGTATAAATAATGTGGAGAGCATTGCAGACTTACATTGGGTACACACCATATTGTGATCAGCTGCTTTAACTAGATTATTAAAAGGCACTGATTTGCAGCCTGGTAAAGTCAAATATATAAATCTTTTGATGTCTATTGTAGTGCTACTTGATAAACTACAGTTGTCGCAGTCATGCTGCCATTGATAAGAAAGGCTAAAAAGATTTTTTATATCTACACCTTCATCTTCCAATACATCAAACATATGCATTAAAAATTCCTGACAATCCTGTTGAATATTCTGTGAAAATTGATTTTGACCAAAACATATGTCTAGAAGATTTCGAATTTCTGAAACACTTTCTATTTTTGCTCTATCACTGCTACATTTCTCAAACACAGAATTCAAAAAACAGCAGAATGTTTGATCCCGATTTTCAACAATCTGTTCTTGTAAATTTTGAAGAAAAAAAACAACATTAAGCACTACATTAGCATAGCAGTTGACACCAGAACTGTTTTCAAACTGAAATCCAACAACGTCTTCAACAGAATCCTTTTTCTTTCTGCTTACAATTACAGTTTCATCTACTTTTTGTCTTTTTGCTACTACCTCACTGCAATTATTCTCATTTCTTCTTTTTCGGCCTATCACACGTTTTTCAAACAGAGGATATTGAGGCAAATGTGGAGCATACTCTCTTTTTAATCTATTGTATTCTTTAACACAATCTAGATCTGCACAAATCTTTGTTTCATCACACTCAATCAAGTACAATCCTGATAAAGTTCTGACTCGTGATAATGCCACATATGCCATACCCTCTTTAAACACAGAACTTCCAATGTTCACCAAAGCACTATCTACACTTAAACCTTGAGATTTATGAATTGTCACCGCATATGCCAAACAAACAGGAAACTGTTTTCGGCGAACATATAAGTCTTTCACAAGCAAAAATCTAGCTGAGCAACGACAAATTTGCTCTATTTCGTCACTGCCATCAAATTTAATTTTTAAAATTTCAATTCCATCTCTATTTTTATAATTCACAAAATCAACAACATAACCCATTGCTCCATTTACCAGACCTCTTTCAACATTTAAATTCCTTCTCAAAATGATGCGACAATTTAAACACACATTCAGAGTCTTTTCAAAACCAGCAGTTTTAGATATACTCTTCTCTAATGAATCCAATTTTGATTTCAAATTTTCTGACAAAATAATTGTTGCTCCCATATGCTCTATTTTATCTATAGCTTCCAGTTTCACATTCTCTTCATTTTCTAACTTTAACATTTTGTTGTTGAAGATGGAACATTCTTGCAGAGTTGGCATCAAACATATACCAGATTTGTTCTCAGTAATTTTCTTAAAAATATTCTCAGGAAGAATGTTTTCATTTGGATACAAATTTGAAATTAATCGTGCATGTAATGCTTCTTTCCCATGCTCACTTACTTTTCCGATTCTTACATCTTGTAGAATATTTTTATAATATTCATCCTTTGCCTGTCGCATATTTTGAAGCAGTTCTGCATATTTGAAATTTAACCATATATTAACGTTTCCAATACTTCCTAGGCACTTCCTGAAATCTTCATGTGTGAGCATTTTAAACACTGGTTGTCCCTTCACTGGAGTCAACTGCAGTAGATCTCCAAAAACAATAATGTGTTTTCCTCTGAATAAGACATCATAGTCTGTTCTAAGAATTTCTTGCATTCTCAAATGCACAAGAGCAAGCATTAGATTTGAGACCATGCTTACTTCATCAATGATAAGAAGTTTCATTTTCTTCAGGACTTTGGAAACTTCAGAACAAGCATCTCCAGATAGCTTGTGGTATTGTAATTTGTTATCATGCTCAACTGGTAGCATCAGTAAACGATGTAAAGTAATCCCTTTAATGTTATGTGCTGCAAGCCCAGTTGGAGCAGTAACAACACAAGACAGCGGTGATTCAGTCCTTTTCTGCAGATAAGTTGCAATTGCTTTAATCAGAAAACTTTTTCCAGTTCCCGCTTCCCCACTCACGTACAGTCGGACAGGCTTAAATGATGTACATGAGCACTCTTTTTTCTCATGACTGAATCCATGTTCAACCTGTTCTATGACTTCGTCATATATCTGTTTATGCTCAAGGTTTAGTTGTTTCACCAAATATTCTAAGTTAACTACATCATCTTGAGCTTGTTCCATAGCTCTTTCCACCTCATCCATGGCAGTGGCAGCTTCATTTTTGATAATTGGTCCTCCTAGTGGATCCTGACTCAATGAAGCAGAACTCTGACTGTCTTGAGAACTGTCTCTAGCAATCTCTACAGCAATTGTGGCTTCTTGCTCTATTTCTTCGTTCAACATTTGCAGATAATTTGGAAAATCAGGACATTCTATGGTATCCTTGGTTGCATTAAAAGAATCTTCGTAACAGAGAAAATCTCCAAGTAGTTCCTCTTCTGTACGCCATGGCTTAAAGAGTTGCAAAAGAGCTAAATAGTAAAATTCCCTTTTCTCTGGATTTTCGCAACTCAATTTTCGATGATTAATCAAATGGCCTTTTCTCTGCTTTACTAGACATCCTTCACACCCAATGATAGCATATATTCCATTATTGATATCTTCTCTGATGGTCCTCTTATAAATATAGTTTTACAGAACTTCATACAAACAACTGTTCTCAAGATGACTACTTCTATTTGGATGTATGTATCCAATATGTTTGTCTTCAAAATATCTGTACTGTTTGGTTCTTTCTCCGCCAAATACTCAATTTCTTGTACAGATTTTAAAACTCGGTTTCGTGTTGCAGCAAGACCTAGACTCACCCAAATGATGGTTCTAGATTTGGCATAGAGACTTGCTGATGATAACCGATCAGAACATTCATATGCTCCAATTTCTCGATGCGACAACATCTTCAGACTGTAACTGTATAATTTCTTGCTTAGACTCTTTTCATGTGAAATATCCTCCCACATTTCCTTCAGTTCAGTCTTTTCTTTTTTTTGTGATGTAAGACGTCACATATCGAGCCACAGCAATAGAGTTGTTAGCAACAAACTGAATATCCATGTTAGCATTCCGCATGGACAAAATCACTGGGTTGTAGGCGTTGATGTACTTGGACTCTTCATTTCATTTTAAATTGTATGTATTTTTTGGTGATTTCCTCGTCACAGTATGTCGCAGAGAAGACATAAAATTATTTACTCTTCCTTTAGAAATCACTGGTCTTGGAAACCCGAAACGACATTTTGTGTAGAACTTGTCCTTGTTTCTGAATTTTCGACGACAGTACTTTCCACAACGATGGGATTGAAAGCGTAAAACTTGTTGCCTTAAACTGCTTTCTTCGGTAGTTTTCGGAACAGCACATGTTGAATACTCTTCAATGAAACTCATCACTGTGTCATCCGAATCTGTTCCAAATTGGGTACATCTTTAATCCATAACAACATATGTATGTGAGGAGCACCTCTCGCTTGATACTCCTTTCTCCAAAAGAAATCCAAAACCTCTCCAAGGGGAGGATTTTTTTTGTTGGTAATGAAAGACATCATAGCTTCAAATCTATGATTGAAATATCTGCATACATTCACTGGATCCAAAGAACACAGTTCTCCAGGTGTTTTGAATTCTATATTTTGTATGTTTGCATTTGCCTCTCGTAGAAATTGAAGTAAGTCGTCCCATGCATACTCAGCACAGCTAAGAGTGAGGAACCATGTAGGAGTTCCTATGTTTCTTAGCATACATTTCAATTCCCCATGACGACGGTACCAATACTCGTTTGTACCACGCTGACATGCCATGGGATTGATTAGATGAGATTCCAAAATATTGTCTTGCAGATTGACTTTCTCCATAAAGTCCCTCGCCGAAACATTTTGCAGATGTGCTCCACTTTTCAGTATATGGTTTACTGCATAAGAAAGCCCAGACAAGTCACTTCCATACAGTAGATGAAACAAATATGGGATGCATTGACAAAACCTTGGATCTTCAGCATATAATCTTAAAGTCCGGTATTCAGATGCTGGAATTTGAAGTGGTCGATCGTCATATCGTCCACCTCGACCTGTTGGAAATAGCTGTGGAAAACAACGAGCTTCCAAACTTTCTTCCCATACACTAATGGGACTTCCTTTTGCTGCTTTCATTTGAAACAAGTCAATTGCATTCCCGATTACTTCTTTGGAATGCAAAGGATGAACAGTATAATGTTCATATATTTCTTCACTTCTAGACACATCAACTTTTTCAATTTGGCCGGCTGAACAATCACTGTCTTCTTCTGCAGCTATTTCCTCTACACCAACACATACATCTTTGTAGTACTCATTGTTTTTGACCAAATACAACGTTGCCTTTTTGACTTTCCTAACATCCACTAAATCTTGCCAGATTTTCTTACTCTTTGTCGGAACCCCATTAACTAGAATAACCAGAGGTTCCTCTTCCACTTTCTCTACACCAATTGTATCAATATTTTTCTTGAAATCTAGAGGCAAATAAACAACTCTTCCCTTTAATCATCTTGTGGTATATAAATAAATAATACCGGATCTAGGTTTTACTGGACATAGCAATAACAGATAGCTCAATAAATAAGAGTCAAGATTCGAGGTAGTAGGAGTTTGCAGGTTTAATACAGCATAAAGGATGGGAACAGGACAACCTGCACGGGAACAGGATGGCAGCGCTGCCGGGGACAGGATCAGAATCGGCATAACATTTAATAACAGTGCACAAATATATATATACTAAAACAGTTACATTACAATGAATTACAGTAGGCGGAGCAGTGGGTGTGGTCAATAGCAGTCGCGAAAGATACGGGTGAAAATGGGTGTAACAGGGGCGTATACATAGACATGTGATGTAAACGTAACAGAATATGTCATAAATGGGGCGGAAACATGGAGGGGGCTACCTAAGGAGCCGGGACCTCTAACCTAATGGTGCGCGCAAACTGACAATGACGTGTTACTAGGAGAAGCTGGGGGCTATGAACTCTGTGCTAGGAGCAGAGACTGAAGTCTGGAGAGTCAGGGCGACATGTACCTAAACAGTATCTAGTATCTGATGTTTAGAGAACATGTTGATAGAATCCAAAAGTTATCGGGGTAAAGGCTAACGGACTCTAAGAATGGTGCATGCATTATTCTACATGTAGTGCGTGATGAAGAATATTAAATGACCATTAAATGCAGTATTTCTCTTACATGGAGACGTAAAGGCTAGACAATGACGGAAACTATTGATGCAATTCAGTAGCTTAGGAATGCAGAGAAGGAGGGCTGGACTGATAACTAGAATCATAACATACTCTTGGCAGACTCGTAGGCAGAGCCAGGCTGAGCCGGGCACTGTGAGGCAGGAAGTAAGTGAAGGGTCGAGGATACAGGTGGGGGCTGTATCGCTCCTCAGCGAGGACTCAGAAGACAGGAGCTGAATCTGGTGTCCGGGCCCTTTTGAGGCCTAGAAACGGGGACTTTACAATGAAATAACGTGCACACTGAGAAACGTGGCAACGTAACTTTACATAGGCCTGATACTCGTAGCTTTCACGAGAACTGGAAACTGGCAGACTAGAGATGGACACAACTGTAATTGCGTCTTTAATCAAACATGGGGGATACATATGCATATTTAATCATGCACACATAACATAAGATGGAGGACACGTAGGGACACAGAACATGGCAAAATTTACTTTTCCACATTCCCTCCTTGTCACTACGTTTCCATCAGGAAACATCAATATTCATGATACCATCTATCATTTCATACAGTATCATTTGCTCGTCTCGAGTTTTCTTGGAACTGGATTTAGGACGGGACTTGGGACTAGGAACACAAGATGTAGCACAAATGCCGCAAATCGCAGGGCCACATTGTAAACAGAGGCAGCAACTGAATATGATCGCTACTGCAATACCCAGAAATGACAATACTTTCCATCCCCAGGCGGAAATTATATTCCAGAACCAACCGGACCATGTCCAGGTGCCTGGATCTTGGTGTAACATATGGGCAATTTTATGGAGTCTGGTAATAGCTGAATAAACAGACGGTGCGTTATTAGGAATGAAAATGCAGCAACTAGATCCGATGACTCTACATGCCCCGCCCCTATCGGCCAGTATGACGTCAAGGACGAGAGGATTCTGGAGCACGACAATTCTCATAAAGGATTGTTCTTCGGTTAAGTTACCTAGAGCAGAAGTAGTCTCGATCACTACTGCTTCAAGTGTTCTGGTTAATCTACGTATCAGTTTACTATTTACAACAGTACCTAAGTAGGGGAAGACACCTTTATTGATATCTATGTATTGTTCTAGAGCAGTTTCAGTATAATCGACAATCGGGAGATTTCTCTTGTGTCTAGTATGTACTAGGTGGGAATTCCTATGATAGTCAGGTGGGGCTAGGAAAACTGGTGGCAGTAGGAAGGCAATGTAACATGTACCATCCCAATCAAGGGGCAGACGAACATATGCGGTCTGACCACAAACAAAATAAGAATGACGTGAAGCTTTGAAAATAGATTTCCCACTGTCACTATACTTGACAATAGTAGTACAATCACTATGACCTACATGTACGGAACCATTATTTCGGACACATAATTCACCTTTGACTGGTAGTACTGAAATAGCAGGTAAGTCTGGAGTAGAATCAGACTGAACATTCAGGACCATGAAATTCGAAGAATAATTACCTAAATTATAAACTTCATTTTCTAGATCTAACCCTGTTCTGTGGGGAAGACCTTGCTTGTCTGGGAAACATGTACTGTTCAGAAAAGACATATCTGTTGAGGATGACGATAACGTGGACCATGCTCCACACGAACCATTATGTGAAAATGGATAAGGAAAGAGTGGCAGAACTCCCTTCGGTGTCTGGAAAGGGGGGAGTCGACCACACACCCAACAATTTGTGGCATTGCTGGTCTGGTGTGAATAATGTAACATGCGGATAAAGGAGTTGTTACGCATAGCAAGACGATATGGAAGTTCATGAGGAGGCAGATCACTAAACGTGTGCTCTACTGTAACATTAGCAGACTTATTTACATGAGAAACTGAAAAACACAAATAAAATGCATAACTGGTGCAGGAAATCATAATGCTGAAATATAGCAGAAAACATAAAATAATAGTGCAACTTCTAGAGTTCTCACTAACTCTTTCTCTGTGGCGGTCTATTATATACATGTCAGAAACCGGTCTAACCGTTTCACCTAGGGGAGGACTTAGACAATCAAACTGGCTGACTTATTTTACTAGACCTTAGTTTAAGCTTATACTCCTGTTGCGGAGTTTTCTCTAACAGGGAAGGGTTCGTAGCAATGTCTTTTGCGGGACAGTCCTTAAGAATAGTACTTTGGCAGTCTTTAAGATCCTCGGAAATGTTCTTTGAAACAGGTTTCAATCCAAAAAATCTTTTCACATGTGACAAATGGACCCAGCCCTTCCTGCCTTCCAGCTTGACGGCAGTACGGGTGGCCAGGAGGACCTGTCGGGGTTCCTTCCAGCGAGGCTCCAGCGGACTTGAACGATCAAAGTTCCTGACCAGAACCATGGATCCGGGAACGATTTCATGCGGTGCCACCTCGGTATTGTCTGGAAATGCGGCAGCAACCTGTGAACGACAAGAGTTGAGGGCAGACATCAAGGAAGCTAGGTAATCTGTCAGCATATTACTTGAAACATCGGTAATACTTCGAGGTCTAGGTGTACCCCACATATTAGGGGGGCGGCCGAATACGACCTCATAAGGGGACAGACCTGATCTAGAATGTGCGACCATGCGCATATAAAATAGGGCAACTGGCAGAGCTACTAGCCAGTCCACACCTTTCTCTTTACATACTTTTGCAATTCGGATTTTCAGGGTCTGGTTATGTCTCTCTACGAGACCGGCTGCTTCTGGATGGCGTACACAATGGAACTTCCACTGGTACCCTAACATCAGGGAAATATGTTTCATGAGCTCAGATGAGAATGGCTGGCCGTTGTCAGAATATACGACTCTAGGGAGTCCGTAGCGGGGGAAAAATTCACGAACCAACTGCTTGGCAGTGGTCGCGGCTGTGTAATCTGGGACTGGATATGCTTCTGTCCACCTGGACAAAGCGCATACAACTACAAGGACATACTTGAAACCTCGACATCGCTCCATCTGAATATAATCCATCTAGAGGACTTCAAAAGGGTGGTCAGGAGGCTGGAATCCACCTTGTTCCACCGGGACACTTTTACCTGGATTAAACTGGCAACATATCATACAGGTACGGACTTTCTGCTTGGCTGCAGCTCGTAAATGCTTGTTGAACCAAATGTTCTGGATACTATCTAACATAGCTTTTTCTCCTAAATGTGCTGGACTATGTGCGGTATTGATAATGACTTGAACCATAGAATCGGGGAGAAACCATGTGGCTTTACCCTTCGTTACCCATCCCTGATCTGTCTGGACCCCTCCTTGTTCGGACCATTTCTTGATTTCCTCGGGAGTAGCATGTAACTGGATATCTATGACATCTTGAGTAGGGTCCTTAACTGTCATACAGGTAGTCAGATCTGGAGTGTATGTCGGTGTCTTATTTACTGGAACGTCTGGTGTCTGTGCTGTAAGCTTGGCTGTGCGATCTGCTAGATCATTACCTTGAGAAATAGTGTCAGTAACTTTCGTATGTGCTTTGCATTTCATGATAGCAATAGATGTCGGTAAATGTATGGCATCTAACAGAGCTTGAATAAGGAGAACATGCTGAATCTTGGTTCCATGAGAAGTCATGAAACCTCTCTCCTGCCAGAGCACTCCGAAGTCGTGTACGACTCCGAATGCATAACGTGAATCTGTGTAAACATTAACTTTCAGGTTCTTGGCGTGTATGCAGGCTTGTGTCAGAGCAACTAGCTCTGCTGCTTGAGCAGACAGGGTGTCAATACGGTGTGTTTCAATAACTTCAGTGTCAGTAGTCACTGCATACGCGGCTACTAGTTCTCCTGTACTTGTTCTCATACATGAACCATCCACATAAAGTGTCAGGTCGGGATCTGGTAATGGAATATCTGTCAGATCTTGTCTTGGCTTAGTCATAGTGTTAACTACTTCCACACAGTCGTGTGTGGCAGGATTTGAAGTAACTGACGGTAACAGTGTAGCAGGATTTAAAACGTTGCAGCGTCTGATTTCTATGTGTGGCTGGAACAGTGTCAATTCATAACCTGTTAAACGTGCAATTGTCAAGTGCTGAGTCTGTGTTCGGTTTAAAAGAACTTCCACGGAGTGTGGAACTTGTACTGTCAAGGAATGTCCTAACACTATGGAATCACTTTGTCTGATAGCTAGTGCTGTGGCTGCAACTGACTTGAGGCACGCAGGCAGAGCCTGGGCTACAGGATCTAATGTGCTCGAAAAATAAGCACAGGGCTTGTATTGTCCTGCTTGATCTTGTGTGAGAACAGATAATGCTGTACCTTCGCGTTCAGTGACAAAAAGTGTAAAAGGCTTACTGTAGTTCGGTGTTGCTAGAACTGGAGCTTGGCATAGAGCTTTCTTTAACTCATTGAAACTAAGTGTATGTTCAGATGTCCAAGGGAGGACAGTCGATACGGCTGCCTCCTGTGTCGTTAACTGTATCAGTGGTTTAGCTAGAAATGCATACTGAGGAATCCATTGTCTGCAGTAAGAAGTAAGGCCGATAAAAGCACGTACCTCCTTCTGGGTCTTGGGCTGAGGAAGACTCGCTATTAACTGGATACGGTCGGGTGTCAACTGCCTACCCCTCTTGGACAGTAAGTGGCCTAAATAGATCACTTGCTGGACACAGAATTGAAGCTTAGAAGGGGACACCTTGTGCCCCATCTCGGCAAGGAAATACAAGACTGTAAGGGATGCTCGCTCGCAAGCACGTTCAGAACGGGCTGTGATCAGTAGATCATCGACATACTGGAGCAGGGCAGTGTCAGTTGGCATGTGAATGTTGTCTAGTTGTCTCTTAAGTGCTTGACTGTAAATACTAGGACTTTCTGTGAAACCTTGAGGAGCTCGTGTGAACATATAGCTCCTTCCATTTAAACAAAATCCGAAAAGGAACTGGCTGTCTGGATGAATGGGGACACTAAAAAATGCGTTCTTGAGGTCTATGACTGAAAAAAATGAGGCTTCGGAATCAATGGCTGTCAATAGGGAAGAGATATCTGGGACAACTGGGTACTGGGGAATAACACATTTGTTGAGTTCTCGAAGGTCAATCACTAATCGATATACTGGGGGTGCATTTGGATCAGTACGTTTCATGACTGGAATGATCGGAGAATTACATACATTGGAGTCAGTTTCTACAACTACTCCTTGAGCGATGAGCTCGTCAATAATTTTGGATAAGGCTGCTACAGCCTCAGGTGGCAATCTGTACTGTCTGATTCGTGGTCACACTACACCTGGCTTGAGAGTCACACGATGGGGTGTGATTTGCATATAACCAACATCAGTTGGACCTTGTGCCCATAAGTGCTGCGGAACATTGGACAATCTTGGATCAAAATCTCGTAATACATAGTGACCCTTGAAGTCACGTAGGAACAGTCGTATTCCCTCTGGGGAGCAGCATATGACTGCACCTAATTCTTTCAGTGTCTTAATGCCTAACAGATTTTCTGGACATGACTTCGTAAGTAACAGATCAGTAGTGCGGGACAATGGACCTACTTCTAGAGTAACTGGCTTAGATATCTCGTTTATAATAGGCTTTCCTGAAAATCCAAGGGAAACATTTCTAGAGCCTGAGAGCGGAGCCCCTGGAACTTCGGCGTGACTAATGGTGGTCCTACTTGCCCCTGTATCAATCAGAAACTTTCTGTCTTTCCCTAATACTTGACTATGAACATAGGGACCCTCTTGATCTACAGGTATCTCGATGAGAGGCAAGCCTACCTCCCTCTCTAGGCTGGTTCATGAATATGGCTGATACTCTGGATACTCAGACTGTGCATACTGGTACATCTGCTGTGTAACATGCTGTGTTGCAGCGATAGGCTGCGGTGCTGGAACTGTCTGTTGTGCATTCTGTGGCTGAGAAGTCTGTGAAACTTGTTCTTGTCTAGGCGGACGTGGTCTTTCTTTAGTCTTACCGGTAGCTATATTATGTTTCAGAACTGCACACTCGTTTATAAAATGACCTGGCTGTTTACAATAATTGCATGTCCCTTTAACGGGAGCTGCAGGATGACTGGCTTGATTCGTACCCCTCTTCTGACTGTCTTGTGGAACAGATTGTGCAACTAGTACTTTCATTTTCGTGTCTTTCATACGTTTCCTTTCGTGATCTTGTTCTTCTCTGATTCTATTCTGGTGGTATTGGAGCATCTGTAACATCTGGGACGGGGTATTAGCTTGCCAGGTACTTTCGACTTTCAAAACTCGATTCTTAACTTGTGGACTTGAATTCTCGACTAATTTAGTAACAAAAAGATGAGGGTATGACTCGCTACTTGTCTTGAGGCCACTGTTGATACTAAAACATTTCTCGAATCTAGAATAAAAATCACTAGTGTCTTCGTCTTGTTTCTGTTTACAGGCTGAGATTGCATCCCAGTCTTCCTTTTTAGTGGCTAATAACCTTGGCAAAACTTGTATTAACAGTTCTGGTAATTCTTTACATTTCTCTCCTAGACCGGTACCTGGTACTCGTATCTTATCTTCAGCTTCGAGAACTGCCCAATCGATCTTTTTCTCTCCCACCTCCCAATCTTTTTCCTTGAGTTTTTCGTATACCCCTGCGGGCAACAGGACTTTTAGCATTTTAATGATATCTGGATACGTGTATTCTCCCATACGGAGCATGTCCTTTAATTCTCGGTGGAACCCTGCTGGATCTTTGTCATGACAGGGAATTAATTTCTTCATCTCTAAGAGTTCCATTTTTGTAATCGGGGTGTAAACAAACACTCGTTGCATTTCACCATCTGTTGTCCTGACTGGGTGTACTTCTCGTAACGGATTCTGTCTGTCTATGTAAAACGGTTTACTTTCTGGAGGTGAGACATGAACAAAATGCGGGTTCAAAAACGTTCTATATTTGTGGCGCTGTTCTAGAATGACACTAATTAAATCGGTACCTAAACCTTTCCATCTATACTGGAGTAACTCGTTCAGGACATCGTGTAACGGACCTGGATCAGAATGTTGACCCTCATACAGAGTAATGAGGTGCTGGATCATATACATACCCACCAGTCGTTGCTCGGCTGGGGGCAATTTCAGAAACATTTGTGCCACTATTTCGTCTGGAAAAGTGGTAGAATCAGTAATCCATCGGACTGCTGATCGGACTAGTTCTTGTTCATGCATAGTACTTAACTCACTGTAACCGATTCGTGATTTCAGAATGTGATCGGTAGCTTGAAATACTTGTTCCAGAGAACCTTGTTCTGGTGCTGGATGATGTAAAACTGACTTGTGTTCTAGGCGCAAATGGTGATCTGGAAATCTAGATTTTCCTACATACGCTATTCTAGTGGGATTCTCGTCGTCTACCTCTTCAGTAGAGTCATTTTCTTTCTCGCTTACTTGTGCTGCTTTACGTTGTTCGTGTAACTTTAGTATTTCCTTACGAATTTTCTTGTACATACTCTCTATACTACTGATAGTCTTGTGTTTACCCTCGGCTATATTATCACTCCACCTTGTCAGGATTTTCATTTCGGCAGGATCTTTAGTCGGGTAATCTTGTTCTCTTATTAGACAATTAATCAGAAACTTTAATATCATGAGCTGGATCTCAGCTTTCCTTTGAGACATGGCTTCGCCAATACTTTCTGGATCATCCCCTGTACGGATGAAACGATATATTCTGTCTAGATCTCCTTTCATATCTGGTAGGGTGTCTAAATACCCGGTCACCCGTCTTACACGGATGGAATATATTACTGTACTATCATCACCTGCAACTGGATCATAGCGGCATTCAGTAAGAGCTCGTCGGATTTCTGCAACTGACTTATATTTGGGCGTACGCTGCAACGCACATTCATGTAACTCGGCCAACGTTCTACGTTGGTGCGGTGGCGGGGTACCAGGAGGACCTCCTCCTGCGGCCCCTAAACTGGAATCGTCGACTGATACTCTTCGTACCAGCGCGGCGGGAAATTGTAATGTAGGCTGGACCGGGGGTACCGTAGCAGGTACTGCAAGAGGTGCCCCGGTGTCTGGGGGAGCAGGAATTGCCTGATTTACAGGGACTGGCGGAACAGGATTTGCATATTCTGGGACTGTGTCGTCCAAATAGGACGAGATGAAAATATCAGCTGCGGTCGGTTTGTGACGTAGCTTGGTCGGAACTAATGGTGGCGGAAAATTACTGGATGCCTCCGGGGTCGCTTTTGGCAAGCCCTCGGCAAGAAGAGGATACATACCCTTAATAAGGGCATTCCTCTGTCTGTCTGACTGTTCTGTTTTAACTCGTTCACCTATCTCGATTAGTTCCCTTTCTTGGGCTCGTTCTAAGGATTCTCTACTTAGTTCTGACTTTCTGATTTCTTTTTCGGTTCTTTTATGAGATTCTTTGCGCCATAACTCGATGGCATCTTTCTGTGAATGTCTGGCTTTCTTTTTCCATAATGCTTCTTCTACTCTCATGATGCACTCGGCATCCCACGTACCTGATACGGGCCATCTATACTTTTCCTCTAACTCTTTGGTATACTCTACCCATAAATCTAGATATAATATGGCACTTATGCCATGCTTCTGATACATAAAATGACCTGGACTGTCCCTGGGCGGGACAGGAACTGCTGCTTCTAGCAGACCTTTTCTAGTTTTTAACTGACGTAATTTCGAGAATAAGGGCATGACTGAACTGTAATCTAGACACAATACAATACACAATGAACACGATAATTACTTCACATTCATACCACGTCATTAAAATACATGAAGAATATTTAAAATAACAGTTCGAACAGAATACTACCTGGAATACTGAAAACAGAATACATGAATTTTCTCGAGAACAGAACTGACTAGAACAGAAACTAGATGCACTGCTGAAACAGTACGAAACTTACCGGTCCCATAAAGAGACACGTCAGGACCCGCATCCACCGAAGTGGACACTTCGTTTTGGGTCTGTGTACCACCAACCCACGGACCAGAGTCAATTAGATTGACCCTGTCTAGATACTACCCCAGCAATGGTACTCACCGGGCAGCAAGAACGGAAGGCCTCGGACTGGACTGGACTGCTTCGACGCCGGACGGACGAACTTCGGACTTCTGTTACGGGTGGGCCTCCGGATACCTTGGACCTTGGACTCTCGGCTTGGGCTCTGGTCGGGACTCGCCGCGTTCCTCCACCGCCTCGTCTGCATGCTGGACCGCCACCTCCGTCTCCTCCGTGGGCCTGAGGGATACTTGAAGCAGAAATATCTGCACGTGCACGGTATGGTTCCGTCACGGCTGCAGAGGGTCAGGGGGCCGGCGTGGCTTCACCGGCGCGTGGGGAAAGGGCAAGTCCCTTTTCGGGCGCCATTATGTGGTATATAAATAAATAATACCGGATCTAGGTTTTACTGGACATAGCAATAACAGATAGCTCAATAAATAAGAGTCAAGATTCGAGGTAGTAGGAGTTTGCAGGTTTAATACAGCATAAAGGATGGGAACAGGACAACCTGCACGGGAACAGGATGGCAGCGCTGCCGGGGGCAGGATCAGAATCGGCATAACATTTAATAACAGTGCACAAATATATATATACTAAAACAGTTACATTACAATGAATTACAGTAGGCGGAGCAGTGGGTGTGGTCAATAGCAGTCGCGAAAGATACGGGTGAAAATGGGTGAAACAGGGGCGTATACATAGACATGTGATGTAAACGTAACAGAATATGTCATAAATGGGGCGGAAACATGGAGGGGGCTACCTAAGGAGCCGGGACCTCTAACCTAATGGTGCGCGCAAACTGACAATGACGTGTTACTAGGAGAAGCTGGGGGCTATGAACTCTGTGCTAGGAGCAGAGACTGAAGTCTGGAGAGTCAGGGCGACATGTACCTAAACAGTATCTAGTATCTGATGTTTAGAGAACATGTTGATAGAATCCAAAAGTTATCGGGGTAAAGGCTAACGGACTCTAAGAATGGTGCATGCATTATTCTACATGTAGTGCGTGATGAAGAATATTAAATGACCATTAAATGCAGTATTTCTCTTACATGGAGACGTAAAGGCTAGACAATGACGGAAACTATTGATGCAATTCAGTAGCTTAGGAATGCAGAGAAGGAGGGCTGGACTGATAACTAGAATCATAACATACTCTTGGCAGACTCGTAGGCAGAGCCAGGCTGAGCCGGGCACTGTGAGGCAGGAAGTAAGTGAAGGGTCGAGGATACAGGTGGGGGCTGTATCGCTCCTCAGCGAGGACTCAGAAGACAGGAGCTGAATCTGGTGTCCGGGCCCTTTTGAGGCCTAGAAACGGGGACTTTACAATGAAATAACGTGCACACTGAGAAACGTGGCAACGTAACTTTACATAGGCCTGATACTCGTAGCTTTCACGAGAACTGGAAACTGGCAGACTAGAGATGGACACAACTGTAATTGCGTCTTTAATCAAACATGGGGGATACATATGCATATTTAATCATGCACACATAACATAAGATGGAGGACACGTAGGGACACAGAACATGGCAAAATTTACTTTTCCACAATCTCTGTAAATCCGAAGGAGGCAATTTCCCTATCTTGCGAACAATAGCCTGAAAAGGATGGACACATTGAATCAAAATAGATTCATATGTATTTAAATCCATCAATTCAGGAGGAATGTCTACCAACTCAAGATTATTATGAACAGCTCTAGCAGGCATTCTGTTTTCATTTAATTTATTATAACAATATTTACAAATACGCTGATCAGAACTCAAATCAAAAGAATTCTCCACCAACAAAAAAGTTGCAAAATTCTTCCATTCAGTATTATTTTCCATTTCACTTTCTGCATATAAATCAACTAACCTAGTCTGAATCTTATAATGAGTCCGTCGACAACACACACAAGCAAAATTAGGCCTTTCACTTGATTTCACCTTAAACTTGGTAATTTCCTGGTCAAACTTTTCTGTACTTGAAATCTGTACATTGTCTTCCACATTACCTTCTATTACTGTGTCAATATCTACACTGTCCTCTTTTTCACGAAAATACCAAATCTCAATTTCTTCACAAATTTTCTTCACATCTAATTCAGTTTAATGCAAAAGAGCGCCGTTTAACTGTTTAAGCTTAAGTGCTGGACTTTTTGCATAATACAACATTCTCACTAATTTCCTCATTTTAGTATGATGCACTGCTAACATCCTAAAATGATGAAAAACACTCTGACATACTTTTCTAGAAAGACAAGCCAGTGAATGCTCATGCAAACCTGTGTTTTCTCTGACTCTGCAAGGATCTAAGTCTTGCAACATCTTCATTTTCTGTTTTAGACTTTTCTTACTATATGTCCGTAAGAAATTACGAAGCAAATCAATTGAATCCTGTCGCACACTACAAATACTACTACACTTCCAAGTGTACACAGGACCCTTAGTACGTCTCGCTAAAACTTCATCAGCTAACACCTCCTCTGCATCTCTAGACACAAGTTTCTCTTTTTCAATCGGACAACCGTCTATCACCTCATATGCTCGACCACTGGTGTCAACTGCATGCACCAAATCATTCTCCTGGAAGTAACTCTCCTCATTAAAAAATGGCTCACAACTTGAACTATGCATCCATTCTCCAGAAAAAACTTTACAAAAATTAGTCCGATTAATTACTCTTTTGCATCTACTGTTTGATTTGAAAACATCAATTGTCTTGTTAAGTGTCCTATATTGATATCTGGTGGAAACAGTTCAACCTTATCTTGACCAAACAGAACTTCCCAATTGGCATCACCAACCATAGTATAAGGCGAACCAGAGTCAGCCAAAACTGAGAACTGTTTGCCATCAATCAACACCTCACCTCATGAGTGATGTCACTGACCACGTCATGAGTGATGTAATATGTGACGTCATCAGCAGTGCATTGCACGCGCAAGTTATAGTGAGTCCAACTAACTATAACGTGGGAATTTCAATGGTTTTATGCGAGTAAAATTTCCAGCTAGCTATAACTGGTGTGAAACCTATGGTTTTTTCAGTGAATTTAATAGGTTTTTTAAATGCTAAATTTTAACTATAACTGGTGTGAAACCTATGGTTTTTTCAGTGAATTTCATAGGTTTTTTAAATGCTAATTCCTATCTGTAACTGGTGTGAAACCTATGGTTTTTTCAGTGAATTTCATAGGTTTTGTAAATGCTAATTCCTAACTATATATAGGGCCTCAAACCTATGTTTTTTCAGTGAATTTCATAGGTTTTTTAATAGCTAATTTCTATAGCTATGAAATATAATATTTTTTATAATAAATCCTATATTGTATATTTATGTCATACTATTTTTTTTATGTATATTTTTCCCTTTTAAAAAAAATGTTTTTGCCTTGGTGCACTCCCGGTGCGCGTACCGGTGAACGCACCGGTAAGCGCATTGTTATGGCGCGCCCCGGTGCGCGTACCGGTGAGCGCCCTGTTAGCGCCATTGCCGCGAACGAAAATAACATTGTGACGTATCGCGTAGCCGTGTGATGCGTCTTATGACACACGGCGTAAGCGCACCCGGAAGCGCCCTAGCGCATACGATCGCGCAACGTAAGCGCCGCCGGGCGCGCCCCGGTGCGCGCCCCCGGGCACGCACCGGGGCGCGTAGCGTAAGCGCGTCGGGTCATGTGACCTAAAAATAACACTTTTCATTGGTTCAGATCAGTTTTGGTTTCCAAATGATGAAAGCCCGGATCATGTGACTTGAAAATAACACTTTTCATTGGTTCAGAACAGTTTTGTTTTCCAAATGAAGAAAGCCCCCACCTTATTTCCTCATTCTCACTTTGTTCTTTGAGTGAGGAAGACATGCTTTTTTCTTAGAGATATGGCTACAGTACTATCAGCAGCTGGAGCATCTGCCCCACCAACACCACCACCACCACCACAAGGACCACCAGAACATCACATTGGTGGTCAAGAAGAAGAGGAGGAGGAGGAGGAAGAGGAGGAAGAGAGAAGGCAGTTCCTGCCAGAAGACAATCCCCCACACAAACCTAGGGAGCACTTTATATGGGAGTTTTATAAAATCCCAAGGGGTTCCAAAAAAGTAAACGCTTCAAAGGTGACCTGTCTCATCTGTGGCGCTGTACTATCCAGGGGGAACCCTGCCAAAAAATATTCATTTGGGAATCACACAATGATTCGCCACATGCAACGATTGCATCCCAACAACTATTCTGCAGCAGAGGTGAGAGAACTGTGCAGAAACCTTCCCCCATCGTCTTCCCGAACCTCAACAACCAAAGAACCCACCCCATCGGGTCCAGAGGCAAGGGAGATGGTGCCAAACATACAAACGAAGTTTGGTGGGTACAAAATCATTTGCATTGTTTGTTGCAAAACAATTACCTATGGTGAGCAAAGTATAAATCTCATCAACCTTGCTGGTGACAACCACCAGTGCCGAAAGAAGCCTTAATTTTTTCCTGTTATTTTTTTTGCTCCAGTTGAGCCGTTTACAATTCCCTGTTTTTTGTTTGTCCCCATAAAAAATACAAAAAAAATATAAAATTCTTCATAAAAGCCAAAAAAAGTAAAAAATGTTCCCAAAAACAATAAAAAAAATATAAAACAACAAAAACAATAAAAAAAACAGTTCTTTTTAGAACTACCTCTAATTTATAAAAAAAATGCTAAATTTTTTGAAAACTCTGTCATTCTTTTTCCTCCAGGGTACGCGTACCGGTACACTCCCCGTTGCGCTTACCGGGGCGCGCACCTAAAAAAAAAACTAAGGAGTGAGCATGAGGGAAGGACACAGAGAGAGTGATGTTAAGAGAAAGAGAGCTAGAGGGAGCAACACAGAGGGACTGTGTATTAGATAGTAAGACAGAGAGAAGGTGTAATAGGGTGTAAGTGAGAAAAGGAAAATGAATAAGGGAGCAAAACAAGGGAAGAGAGAGGAAGAAAACTAAAGCAGAGGTACTGGGAGAATGTGAGTGGGTGTTGAAAGTAAAGGGAAGGACAGTAAAGGATGGGGAATGAGGGGTAGTGACGGAACCGGAGTAAAGGAACAACGGTGAGGGAGGGTTAGAAAAGAGCAGTGACTGTAAGTAAAGAGGGGTAAAAGAGGGTAGATAAAAGTGAATAAGGGTAAGACATGTGGAGTGACAGAGAGAAAGGAGAGAGAGAGTAAAGGAAGGAGTGACTGAAAAGGAGTGAATGAAGCAGCAAAGAAAAGTAAGTGAGGGAGTGTGGGTGAGTTGTAGGGAGTGAGCATGACGAAAGAGTATTGACAAAATGAGGGGACAGAGACAGCGACGGTAAGAGAGACAGAGTGAGGGAACGGAAGTGAGGAACTGTGAGGACAGACGGACTGAGAGAAGGAGTGACAGGAGTGAAGTGAATGATTAAGGGAAAGGGAATGAGTGAGGGAGCAAAGGAAGGGAACAGAGGGTAAGGGAAATAAAGCAGGGGGACTGAAAGAAGTTGAATGTGGGAGGGGAATTAGGGAAAGAGGAGTAAACATGGAGGATAAGAATAAGTGAGGGAAGCAGAGTAAGGAAACAGGAGTGAGGTAGGGTGAGAGAATAATAGTGAGCTTAAAGCAAAGGGTGATGACAAACTACATGTGAGTTAGCAAAACTAAATCAGGAAACAGGAGTAAGTAAAAAGAGAATGACTGAGAGGGAAAGGAGTCTGATTAAGGATGCATTTAGAAGAATGAGGAATGGAAGATAACTGAGAGTAAGTGAAGGAGAGTCATAGAGTGAAGGGATGAAGGGAGAGAGGATAATATAGAAGGATTGAGGGAAAAGGAGTGAGGAAGTTAGTAGACAGAGAGACTAAGGGAAGGACTGAGTAAAGTGGAGTACAATGAGTGAGGAAAGGAAAATGAGTAAGGGAGCAAAAGAAGGAAAGAGAGGAGAAGAGGACTAAAGCAGTGGTACTGAGAGAAAGTGATTCGGTGATGAAAGTAAAGAGAAGGACATTGAAAGATAGGAAATGAGGGGTAGTAATGGAACCGGACTAAAAGAAATGGGGTGAAGAACGATGAGAGAGGAGCAGTGAAGTTGTTGTAAGAGAAATGATAGAAGGTAGATAAACACAAGTGAACATAACACAAGTAGAGTGAGGGACTGAGGACATAGAGGTAGTGAACGGAAAATAGAGAGAAGAGGTCAAAAGAAAGGAGCAAACAAAGATAAGCGAGGGAGAGTGGGTGAGTTATAGTGATAGAGTGCGACAATACTGGTGAGTGAGTAAAGAGGAATTACTAAAAGAGCAAAAGAGGAAAAGACGGAAAAGGTAAGTAAAACAGAGACTGAAAGCTGAAAAGTGGTGCAAGGGAGAGAGGTGATGCAGACAGTTGAAATGGAAATGAGGGGTTGTGAAAGAAGTGGAGTAAACGAATGGGTGTGAAACAGAGTGAGAGAAAGGCAGTGTGAGTGAGTAAAGAGAGCTGAAAGAGAGAGGAAAAAGGAAAGTGAGTGTGAGACCATGGGAATACAATATAAATTACACAATACAAACTATAGAATAATTTGTACAACATGTTAGATAGTTTATTTTTGCTGTTCTCAGAACATATTGAATTTCACTAAAAACAGTGAGTTCAAACTATTCATCATATGACAGCGGGGAAAAAAACACAATCAAAAAGATTGTGTTTAAAAAGAAACATATAAACTTACAAATCACATATGTACACTAATCTTTGATTCACTTACTTTTCCTTTAGGCCAAATAGTACATCATGTAGGTCCTTTTTGTTGGAAGGTACTCTGCTGTTCTCTAAAAATTCCATTTCATCGACTCTCTAGAAGAAAAGCTCCAAGAACATCTGAAATATGTTTCAATGTTTTCATATACTCCTTGTGTTCAGTCATGACTCTTTGCTCATTCCTTCACCTTTCCTTAAGGCCAAATAGTGTCAGATGTATCAATATATTTTCAAATTACTTAAACCAAACTCTAAAATTACCGTTTTCCCGACATTCTGAAAGAAAGGCTCAAACAACATATTCACAACATTTAAATATTTATAATTCCATCTCTGGCTCTCTCATGTTGAACATTTCCTATAATACTGATATCACTTACTATGCGATCCACTTACCGTACCTTTATGAGAACTATAATTTTTATATTATCTTCATCACTTTTACTCACAATATAATTTTAAACAGCAGAATAACTTTTATTAACTGCTCCTGTCTTCATAGGCCAAATACCTTTACTTAAATTTTGGTTCTAAAAACACTAGGCATGAATTTTTTAAGTCAAAAGGCAAACGTTGTTTGAAAGTCAAATGAGTATCATTACAGTTAGTCCAACCTTTTCGACATTTTAAATAGCATGTGTAATGCCCTGATGTTGTTGAAGGACCGTCATGATAAATAATAGCTACAGTTGCAGAAGTTCTTCCTGAAATTGATAACTGAGAAGCCACGAAATTTTTAATAGAAGTTGTCAATTTAGTTCCGTGAGGTCTACATCGTTGGAACATTAAAATGACATACTGACCATAATTTTGTATAAATAATGTGGAGAGCATTGCAGACTTACATTGGGTACACACCATATTGTGATCAGCTGCTTTAACTAGATTATTAAAAGGCACTGATTTGCAGCCTGGTAAAGTCAAATATATAAATCTTTCGATGTCTATTGTAGTACTACTTGATAAACTACAGTTGTCGCAGTCATGCTGCCATTGATAAGAAAGGCTAAAAAGATTTTTTATATCTACACCTTCATCTTCCAATACATCAAACATATACATTAAAAATTCCTGACAATCCTGCTGAATATTCTGTGAACATTGATTTTGACCAGAACACATGTCTAGAAGATTTCGAATTTCTGAAACACTTTCTATTTTTGCTTTATCACTGCTACATTTCTCAAACACAGAATTCAATAAACAGCAGAATGTTTGATCCCGATTTTCAACAATCTGTTCTTGTAAATTTTGAAGAAAAAAAACAACATTAAGCACTACATTAGCATAGCAGTTGACACCAGAACTGTTTTCAAACTGAAATCCAACAACGTCTTCAACAGAATCCTTTTTCTTTCTGCTTACAATTACAGTTTCATCTACTTTTTGTCTTTTTGCTACTACCTCACTGCAATTATTCTCATTTCTTCTTTTTCGGCCTATCACACGTTTTTCTAACAGAGGATATTGAGGCAAATGTGGAGCATACTCTCTTTTTAACCTATTGTATTCTTTAACGCAATCTAGATCTGCACAAATCTTTGTTTCATCACACTCAATCAAGTACAATCCTGATAAAGTTCTGACTCGTGATAATGCCACATATGCCATACCCTCTTTAAACACAGAACTTCCAATGTTCACCAAAGCACTATCTATACTTAAACCTTGAGATTTATGAATTGTCACCGCATATGCCAAACAAACAGGAAACTGTTTTCGGCGAACATATAAGTCTTTCACAAGCAAAAATCTAGCTGAGCAACGACAAATTTGCTCTATTTCGTCAATGCCATCAAATTTAATTTTTAAAATTTCAATTCCATCTCTATTTTTATAATTCACAAAATCAACAACATAACCCATTGCTCCATTTACCAGACCTCTTTCAACATTTAAATTCCTTCTCAAAATGATGCGACAATTTAAACACACATTCAGAGTCTTTTCAAAACCAGCAGTTTTAGATATACTCTTCTCTAATGAATCCAATTTTGATTTCAAATTTTCTGACAAAATAATTGTTGCTCCCATATGCTCTATTTTATCTATAGCTTCCAGTTTCACATTCTCTTCATTTTCTAACTTTAACATTTTGTTGTTGAAGATGGAACATTCTTGCAGAGTTGGCATCAAACATATACCAGATTTGTTCTCAGTAATTTTCTTAAAAATATTCTCAGGAAGAATGTTTTCATTTGGATACAAATTTGAAATTAATCGTGCATGTAATGCTTCTTTCCCATGCTCACTTACTTTTCCGATTCTTACAACTTGTAGAATATTTTTATAATCTTCATCCTTTGCCTGTCGCATATTTTGAAGCAGTTCTGCATATTTGAAATGTAACCATATATTAACGTTTCCAATACTTCCTAGGCACTTCCTGGAATCTTCATGTGTGAGCATTTTAAACACTGGTTGTCCCTTCACTGGAGTCAACTGCAGTAGATCTCCAAAAACAATAATGTGTTTTCCTCTGAATAAGACATCATAGTCTGTTCTAAGAATTTCTTGCATTCTCAAATGCACAAGAGCAAGCATTAGATTTGAGACCATGCTTACTTCATCAATGATAAGAAGTTTCATTTTCTTCAGGACTTTGGAAACTTCAGAACAAGCATCTCCAGATAGCTTGTGGTATTGTAATTTGTTATCATGCTCAACTGGTAGCATCAGTAAACGATGTAAAGTAATCCCTTTAATGTTATGTGCTGCAAGCCCAGTTGGAGCAGTAACAACACAAGACAGCGGTGATTCAGTCCTTTTCTGCAGATAAGTTGCAATTGCTTTAATCAGAAAACTTTTTCCAGTTCCCGCTTCCCCACTCACGTACAGTCGGACAGGCTTAAATGATGTACATGAGCACTCTTTTTTCTCATGACTGAATCCATGTTCAACCTGTTCTGTGACTTCGTCATATATCTGTTTATGCTCAAGGTTTAGTTGTTTCACCAAATATTCTAAGTTAACTACATCATCTTGAGCTTGTTCCATAGCTCTTTCCACCTCATCCATGGCAGTGGCAGCTTCATTTTTGATAATTGGTCCTCCTAGTGGATCCTGACTCAATGAAGCAGAACTCTGACTGTCTTGAGAACTGTCTCTAGCAATCAATTCAATTCAATTCAATTCAATAATAACTTTATTCGGTAGTTTTACAAAAACACCATAAAAGTTCAAAATAAGCAGTTTACAAATTTTTCAAAGAAGTTAAAAACCGTTAAGTATGCATTTGTTAAAAGAAAACATGTTAAAAGTAGCAAGTACTTCTCAGTTCAATTTGTGTAAGTTTTTCAGCATTTATAGTAACATACACTTTTCCTGTTATCTTAGTTTCTTTCATTTGTGCAAAATTGCAATGTTATTCGTGCTCATAAATTCATGCGGTGGCGTATACAAAATTTAAGATAAAGTACAATCGCTTTAGCATAGTTTTCATTTTCGAGGTACTGAAGTGCCAGATACGCTGGGCGACATTGTCGAAGACCCCAGAATTTCAGTATGGGCAGTATCCAGCGTTTACGGGGTTCAGTAAAGAATTTACAGAATAACACTGTATGTATAGTTGATTGAGGGGACACTAGATCGCAAGGGCACGTAGAAAGTGTGGATATCCTGACATTTTGCTTTGGAAATGCAACCAATAAATGGAACAGGTCAAATCTGAAACGAGTGAGCAACATTTTTTCAAACTGTGTTAATTTAAAATTCAAATAGGGTTCAACAGTGAACACAGTCTGGGCAAGTAAAGAGTGTTGAACAGATGGTTTATGGACCTCGGATAGTAAGCGTAGCTGGCGCAGATGAACAAGGCACTCCCTTTTTAAGTTTTTTTTTGGGATTTCTTTTATCAGCAACGGATGGTCAAAATACTTCCTATATCCTAGGTCTGTTAATAGTGCTTTGACATAGGACAACCATTTAATCTTCTTAGAGTGATCTAATGTTAAGATGTCTTGAATGATCGCCCTAGTCAAATGACATTGCTCAGTGACCCATATTCTACGCCACAACATTATCGGCTGCAGTTTTATAATGTCTGTAATATAGTCAATGCCCAACTCAATATGGCAGGCATAGGTGGAACAAGTTTTTGGTACCGCCAACAGATATCTCAGGAAGGAGTTCTCTATTCTTTGTATTGAGTCCACTTTTGTAAAGCCCCAAATCCCCGCCCCATATGTTGCTGTACTTACACATTTTGAATTATATATTTGCAATAATTCTTTAATTGGTCGCTGCCCCAATCT
Source organism: Lissotriton helveticus (assembly GCF_964261635.1). Taxonomy (NCBI): domain Eukaryota; kingdom Metazoa; phylum Chordata; class Amphibia; order Caudata; family Salamandridae; genus Lissotriton; species Lissotriton helveticus. The sequence continues at coordinate 375,058,087 of NC_136072.1, read as the reverse complement.
TTGTGAAAAGGTTTTTAGCGAAGATGTCTCTCGGAGAAATGACAGTTTCCTTGCATTGATAGCTGGGCTCCATTTAAATTTTTCGTCAATGACAATCCCTAAATAGGGATAAGTAGTAGTCCTATCCAGATGTTCACCCTGAACCATTAGTTTCCTGTGTTTTACATTTCGTTTCTCCCCTGCATGCATTGTATAAGTTTTTTTTGCATTTAATTTCAGGTTCAGACTTGCCATAAAGGTGCAATATCTGTTCAAGGCCAACTGTAGTTCATTTGGTGTTCTGGCTAAAATAACAGCATCGTCGGCGTATAGGAGCGCTGGTATCTGCCGACGAGCTATTAGAGGAAGGTCCTTGCTACCTTGTAACATGGCGGCCTCCAAGCCGTTCGTATAGAGGGTGAATAGAAAGGGGGCCAGGACGCACCCCTGCCTGACCCCCTTTTCCACCCTGAAGGTGTCCGTGAGCTCACCCCTCACCCCGAATCTTACCCTGCCTGTAGTGCCTGTGTACAATTCTCGAAGGAAGTCCACGATTGGGGTAGGAACTCCCATTTTCAAGATAGTTCTCCACAACGTTGAGTGTGCCACGCAATCAAACGCTGCGGAGAGGTCGACATATGCCATATGGAAAGGGGACCCTTTAGCTTCCAGATATTTGCCCGCCAATAGGGACAGGTTTAGGGCCTGGTCAACTGTTCCTAGCCCCTCCCGGAAACCATATTGTAGGTCTGAGATTATCTTATGGTCGGTAGCCCACTCCTGGAGACGCTCAAGGAGTATTCGTCCTGCCATCTTACCTAGCGAGTCCAGGAGGAAGATCGGCCTATAGCATGATGGACTGTTTCGATCTCCTTTTTTAAAAATAGGTACCAACGTTGATGTTTTCCAAGAGTCCAAGAGGCCCACTTCAATGGTAGCGTTCAGGACGTTAGTCAATAGGGGGATCCAAAGATCCGGAAGATGTTTGAAAATGTCAACGGGGACACCGTCCGGGCCTGGGGCTTTAGCTGTTTTTGAGAATTTTAAGGCTTTTTGAACCTCTTCGTGGGTAAGATAAAGGTTTAGTGGGTAGGCAATGTGTGGCAGAAAATCAGGTTGATCTATATCTTCTGTCGAATCTTTCGCAAAGACTTTTGTAAAATGGCTCACCCATTCATGTTCACTTATAACAACATCAATTGAGGGAGAATTGTCATTATCTGTTAAGAATGGGGAACGAACTACCTGCCAGAACAAGGCACTATTTTTTAATTCCGAGCTTTGGATCAGAGTTGACCATAGTTCAGCTTTCACTTCTTTTTTCCTGTTATTTAGGGCAGCCGTGTACTCCTTTCTGAGTCTAGTAATTTCAGCTCTATCCCTGTGATCACTGTTTAGAGCTTCTTTTAAACGTGTGGATGCTTTTGTGCATGCTGGATTGAACCAACCTTTCTTTAACTGGGGCCTTTGTTTGTGCGTCCTAGTTAGTTCTTTTTGTATACTTGTTGTAATTACCAGGAAGCTCTTTATAGTTTCGCATGATTGTGTAGTAGAGTCCAAGCACTTTATAATATCAATTTGATTATTTTTGACTATTTTTTTGGTTGTTACTTCCTTGTCAATACTGCCCCACTTCAGTGTGAAGCCATTCGAGGAGCCTAGTTCTAAATCACATTGATTTAGGGCAGTCATGATGTCATGTGGTTTATTCGTTGTTGTTTCAGCGAGAACCATGATGATTGGAAAATGGTCACTTAAAGGATTTTTAAGGACCTTGAAATCTTCTATGATAAATCCTATAAGTGGTGAAATCAGTATAAAATCAATTAGGCTTATTAAACCTCTTCCATTAAATGTGTGCTGGAAAGGAACAGATGGGATCTTTGTTTCATTAGCGAAGCTTAACTCTAGTTCAGCCATAATTTCGGTCATTGTTTCCCCCACATTAGAATGTGTAAAGTGCGTAAGGTTTGTATCAACCTCATCGCTAATACCGCACTTATTGTTATCGCTGTTACTGCATAAGTGAAGGTTAAAATCTCCTCCCCAGATTATTGTACATGACTTTTTGATGTATTTAGTTCGTTGCTCTTGTAATGTTGCAGAGATCTCTGGGAGCAGAGTAATCATATCAGCGTGAGAGAGGTTGTTATAAAAGTTTATAATAAAGTAGAGTCTTTGTTTGGTGACCTTTAGCACTATAATCTGGAAGTTTGTATCTAATCTTAGGGGGAGTACCTCATCCACAGGAAGAGTATTTGTAATGTAAGTGGCTAAACCTCCGCTATTTCTACCAGAGGTTGATTTCTTCGCAGGTGACCAGAAAGTTTTAAAGCCCAGCATATGTATTGGCCTTATGGCCCAAGTCTCCTGAAGGCAGATACAACCGCTCAAATTGATCTGTCTCAGGAAATCGGGGTCTGTCTTCTTTGCAGAAAGACCTGCGATATTCCAAAAAGTTAAATGAATCTGCAAAGTATTTGGAATGAGATCAACGGGATTACCTGTATCAGCTAACAGTTGAGCGGCTTCCAAATTATTTGGAGCCGATGTTACGATCGCCGTAGCATCTGTATTATAATGATTTGTTGTTGAGCAGTTAAGTTCGCCGGGGGTTAAGGACAGCTGTGTTGACATTTTTTCAGAGACGATGCCTGAATTAGATGGTAAAGTTATCTCTGTTTTAGATGGTTGTGAGAGTTCCCTGGTAGAATAGGAATTGGGCAGTCAGTCGTTAAAGTCTAAAACGGAAAGAGCATTAAATCTATTGTAAGTTGGAATATTATAAGAAGTAGCCAATGGAAGGGCCGCTTGTCTCCATCGATTATCTCCATTCTCTTGATAAGGGATTTCAAAGAGATAAGGATGGGTAGCTGGCGGTATGGGCGTTTGGCTCTGATGCCACTGTACCGAACCTATTGGATAGAGGAACTTAGCATTCTGGAAAGAAGTGGTAGGGTAGGAAGTGGAGGGGAAAGATCTTTCTGGAAACGGATTCATAGAGGTAGGCGGGATATTGTTGTTTGTGTTTAGCAGATGCCTATAGAAATAGCCCAATGGGAGAAGGGTTGTATTGAATTCCCATGTGGAAGGTGGAGGTGCCTTAGCTAGTGTCTTTTCAGCCCACTGGGGATTTCTAAAGGTAATCGCTACACAGTCCCCCTCGAATTTTTTGCGTAGGGGGCCTATCCAGCCTACTCTTTGAGTGTGAGAAATTTCCTCGGCACATTCTATTGGAAAGTTACAGTTCAAGCTTAGCCAGTGAAGTATCTTATTTTTCAGGGATGATGTTGTTTCACTCTGTTCTTGTTTGAGTGTTGGTACGTTTACCAGTACAAGGACATAGGCTCCACATTCAGGGGGAAGGGTGATACGTGTTGGAATCTGTCTTGACCTATATGGTTGTTCATACGGTATCTTTGGCTGCTGAGCCTTTGCAGTCAAGTGATTAGATTGGGTGGATTTCTGCGGTCCTTGTTGGGATGGTACATGAGAGTTCCCTGACTGAATAGTGGCTGGTTGGATGTTCATATTAGAAATGAGGGATGAACTGTTAGATGTTGGGGGTTTGTTTACGACAGTTATACTGTTACTGTGGGGATTCTGTTTCGGGAGAGTTATTGGGGTAGGGGTAGATTTCTGTGCTGTGACTGCCTTAGCATAGTTGGCAGTCGTAGGAGCTAAAGAAGGTAAGGTGGTAGTGGGTGGTTTAAGATAACTAGTGTGGTTAATTAATCTAGCAATCTGCTTTTCGATGTTGTTTAAGGTTCGCTCTATTGGTAATAGTTGGGTTTTCATGAGATCCTTAATTATGTCTAGCACTTGTGAGTTAAGCTCGGGATAGTTTAAATTGGCAGCATCATGACCCCTGTAAGCGTCATCCGACGATGGAGCTGAAACAAAGGGGGCATCCACATTAATCAGCAATGAATGGCTTGCATTATTTCGAAGGTTGGTACGAGGCGTTTTTTCATACCTGGTGCACTTTGGTAGATAGTGTTGCTTAGTCTTTACTACTGGTCCTATGCTGTCTTGATTAGAAAAGGCACCCTCCCTTGGCTCCTTATCAGTTTTTGGGGGGGAAGGTGCTACTGAAGATGGCGACTCAGTTAAGGGTTGCGACTCAGTCAGAGTTAACAAGGCAGTTTGGGTGGGGCTAATCACCAGGGTAGGTGTTTTCTCCAGGTCTTCCAGAGTAACTTCCCCAAGTGATAGGTGAGTGACAGATAAGTCGACGCTCGTTGGAATGGTGTGAAGTTCAGCACGGATTTCCTGCAATAATGGGACATTAGTTCCCTGTTGATTAGGTGTTTTGGCTAAAGCCAAAAGGCCCAATGAGGATCTTCGTGCTGCTGCAAGATCCTGGGAGACACGTCTTTCTAGGAGTACGATCCCCTGATTGATCGCGTCATTGGCTTTAGTAATAAATTGGTCGATCGGGCCAGTCACCGAACCCAGTCCTTGTGCCGTCTTGTTCCTCATTGCCCTAGTAGTCATGATGGCGCTATAACACACGTGGATTAATGAGTGTTAAAAACAATGGCAAAGGGCGACCAAGATGCGGTGTAGATAACAATGGACAAATGAAGAGGAAAATGGGTTGGCCCAGACCAGACTTGCCCAGGCTTGAACGGGCCCGCCCTTTGCCCGGGCTTCGCCCCGGGCTACGACCTGCGCGCGTCCCGCGATGCGCGTCTATGCTCCTGCCTTAATACTCTGTCAGGTGAGAGGGGGGCGTGCACTGGGAGGGGGCGCGGCTCGCACGGGAAGAGGCAACAGCTGATGGAGTTTAAGGCTGAGCCTCGCAGTCCCGGAGCCGCGCCTCGCACCTCCGCTGCGGCCACGCAGACGATGATACTTCCCTCCTCACCAAGGGGCTGGAGCAATGTCAGTGCTGGGAGCTACTCCTGTAGCGGCAGGAAACGTGTGGCAAAAGAAACCTCAAAGCGAGCGGCTCCCGCGGAGCGGGGGCCGCGAGAGGTTATGAAGCTTGGTGGGCGGGCACTGGGAGGGGGCGCGGCTCGCACGGGAAGAGGCAACAGCTGATGGAGTTTAAGGCTGAGCCTCGCAGTCCCGGAGCCGCGCCTCGCACCTCCGCTGCGGCCACGCAGACGATGATACTTCCCTCCTCACCAAGGGGCTGGAGCAATGTCAGTGCTGGGAGCTACTCCTGTAGCGGCAGGAAACGTGTGGCAAAAGAAACCTCAAAGCGAGCGGCACCCCTACAGCAATTGTGGCTTCTTGCTCTATTTCTTCGTTCAACATTTGCAGATAATTTGGAAAATCAGGACATTCTATGGTATCCTTGGTTGCATTAAAAGAATCTTCGTAACAGAGAAAATCTCCAAGTAGTTCCTCTTCTGTACGCCATGGCTTAAAGAGTTGCAAAAGAGCTAAATAGTAAAATTCCCTTTTCTCTGGATTTTCGCAACTCAATTTTCGATGATTAATCAAACGGCCTTTTCTCTGCTTCACTAGACATCCTTCACACCCAATGATAGCATATATTCCATTATTGATATCTTCTCTGATGGTCCTCTTATAAATATAGTTTTACAGAACTTCATACAAACAACTGTTCTCAAGATGACTACTTCTATTTGGATAGTATGTATCCAACATGTTTGTCTTCAAAATATCTGTACTGTTTGGTTCTTTCTCCGCCAAATACTCAATTTCTTGTACAGATTTTAAAACTCGGTTTCGTGTTGCAGCAAGACCTAGACTCACCCAAATGATGGTTCTAGATTTGGCATAGAGACTTGCTGATGATAACCAATCAGAACATTCATATGCTCCAATTTCTCGATGCGACAACATCTTCAGACTGTAACTGTATAATTTCTTGCTTAGACTCTTTCATGTGAAATATCCTCCCACATTTTCTTCAGTTCAGTCTTTTCTTTTTTTTGTGATGTAAGATGTCACATATCGAGCCACAGCAATAGAGTTGTTAGCAACAAACTGAATATCCATGTTAGCATTCCACATGGACAAAATCACTGGGTTGTAGGGGTTGATGTACTTGGACTCTTCGTTTCATTTTAAATTGTATGTATTTTTTGGTGATTTCCTCGTCACAGTATGTCGCAGAGAAGACATAAAATTATTTACTCTTCCTTTAGAAATCACTGGTCTTGGAAACCCAAAACGACATTTTGTGTAGAACTTGTCCTTGTTTCTGAATTTTCGACGACAGTACTTTCCACAACGATGGGATTGAAAGCGTAAAACTTGTTGCCTTAAACTGCTTTCTTCGGTAGTTTTCGGAACAGCACATGTTGAATACTCTTCAATGAAACTCATCACTGTGTCATCTGAATCTGTTCCAAATTGGGTACATCTTTAATCCATAACAACATATGTATGTGAGGAGCACCTCTCGCTTGATACTCCTTTCTCCAAAAGAAATCCAAAACCTCTCCAAGGGGAGGATTTTTTTTGTTGGTAATGAAAGACATCATAGCTTCAAATCTATGATTGAAATATCTGCATACATTCACTGGATCCAAAGAACACAGTTCTCCAGGTGTTTTGAATTCTATATTTTGTATGTTTGCATTTGCCTCTCGTAGAAATTGAAGTAAGTCGTCCCATGCATACTCAGCACAGCTAAGAGTGAGGAACCATGTAGGAGTTCCTAAGTTTCTTAGCATACATTTCAATTCCCCATGACGACGGTACCAATACTCGTTTGTACCACGCTGACATGCCATGGGATTGATTAGATGAGATTCCAAAATATTGTCTTGCAGATTGACTTTCTCCATAAAGTCCCTCGCCGAAACATTTTGCAGATGTGCTCCACTTTTCAGTATATGGTTTACTGCATAAGAAAGCCCAGACAAGTCACTTCCATACAGTAGATGAAACAAATATGGGATGCATTGACAAAACCTTGGATCTTCAGCATATAATCTTAAAGTCCGGTATTCAGATGCTGGAATTTGAAGTGGTCGATCGTCATATCGTCCACCTCGACCTGTTGGAAATAGCTGTGGAAAACAACGAGCTTCCAAACTTTCTTCCCATACACTAATGGGACTTCCTTTTGCTGCTTTCATTTGAAACAAGTCAATTGCATTCCCGATTACTTCTTTGGAATGCAAAGGATGAACAGTATAATGTTCATATATTTCTTCACTTCTAGACACATCAACTTTTTCAATTTGGCCGGCTGAACAATCACTGTCTTCTTCTGCAGCTATTTCCTCTACACCAACACATACATCTTTGTAGTACTCATTGTTTTTGACCAAATACAACGTTGCCTTTTTGACTTTCCTAACATCCACTAAATCTTGCCAGATTTTCTTACTCTTTGTCGGAACCCCATTAACTAGAATAACCAGAGGTTCCTCTTCCACTTTCTCTACACCAATTGTATCAATATTTTTCTTGAAATCTAGAGGCAAATAAACAACTCTTCCCTTTAATCATCTCTGTAAATCCGAAGGAGGCAATTTCCCTATCTTAGGCTCCATGCAAACAATAGCCTGAAAAGGATGGACACATTGAATCAAAATAGATTCATATGTATTTAAATCCATCAATTCAGGAGGAATGTCTACCAACTCAAGATTATTATGAACAGCTCTAGCAGGCATTCTGTTTTCATTTAATTTATTAAAACAATATTTACAAATACGCTGATCAGAACTCAAATCAAAAGAATTCTCCACCAACAAAAAGTTGCAAAATTCTTCCATTCAGTATTATTTTCCATTTCACTTTCTGCATATAAATCAACTAACCTATTCTGAATCTTATAATGAGTCCGTCGACAACACACACAAGTAAAATTAGGCCTTTCACTTGATTTCACCTTAAACTTGGTAATTTCCTGGTCAAACTTTTCTGTACTTGCAAAAGAGCGCCGTTTAACTGTTTAAGCTTAAGTGCTGGACTTTTTGCATAATACAACATTCTCACTAATTTCCTCATTTTAGTATGATGCACTGCTAACATCCTAAAATGATGAAAAACACTCTGACATACTTTTCTGAAAGACAAGCCAGTGAATGCTCATGCAAACCTGTGTTTTCTCTGACTCTGCAAGGATCTAAGTCTTGCAACATCTTCATTTTCTGTTTTAGACTTTTCTTACTATATGTCCGTAAGAAATTACGAAGCAAATCAATTGAATCCTGTCGCACACTACAAATACTACTACACTTCCAAGTGTACACAGGACCCTTAGTACGTCTCGCTAAAACTTCATCAGCTAACACCTCCTCTGCATCTCTAGACACAAGTTTCTCTTTTTCAATCGGACAACCGTCTATCACCTCATATGCTCGACCACTGGTGTCAACTGCATGCACCAAATCATTCTCCTGGAAGTAACTATCCTCATTCAAAAATGGCTCACAACTTGAACTATGCATCCAATCTCCAGAAAAAAATTTACAAAAATTAGTCCGATTAATTACTCTTTTGCATCTACTGTTCGATTTGAAAACATCAATTGTCTTGTTAAGTGTCCTATAATGATATCTGGTGGAAACAGTTGAACCTTATCTTGACCAAACAGAACTTCCCAATTGGCATCACCAACCATAGTATAAGGCGAACCAGAGTCAGCCAAAACTGAGAACTGTTTGCCATCAATCAACACCTCACCTCATGAGTGATGTCACTGACCATGTCATGAGTGATGTAATATGTGACGTCATCAGCAGTGCATTGCACGCGCAAGTTATAGTGAGTCCAACTAACTATAACGTGGGAACTTCAATGGTTTTATGCAAGTAAAATTTCCAGCTAGCTATAACTGGTGTGAAACCTATGGTTTTTTCAGTGAATTTAATAGGTTTTTTAAATGCTAAATCCTAACTATAACTGGTGTGAAACCTATGGTTTTTTCAGTGAATTTCATAGGTTTTTTAAATGCTAATTCCTATCTGTAACTGGTGTGAAACCTATGGTTTTTTCAGTGAATTTCATAGGTTTTGTAAATGCTAATTCCTAACTATATATAGGGCCTCAAACCTATGTTTTTTCAGTGAATTTCATAGGTTTTTTAATAGCTAATTTCTATAGCTATGAAATATAATATTTTTTATAATAAATCCTATATTGTATATTTATGTCATACTATTTTTTTATGTATATTTTTCCCTTTTTAAAAAAATGTTTTTGCCTTGGTGCACTCCCGGTGCGCGTACCGGTGAACGCACCGGTAAGCGCAGTGTTATGGCGCGCCCCGGTGGGCGTACCGGTGAGCGCCCTGTTAGCGCCATTGCCGCGAACGAAAACAACATCATGACGTATCGCGTAGCCGCGTGATGCGTCTTATGACACACGGCATTAGCGCACCCGGAAGCGCCCTAGCACATACGATGGCGCAACGTAAGCGCCGCCGGGCGCGCCCCGGTGCGCGCCCCCGGGTCACGCACCGGGGCGCGTAGCGTAAGCGCGTCGGGTCATGTGACCTAAAAATAACACTTTTCATTGGTTCAGATCAGTTTTGGTTTCCAAATGATGAAAGCCCGGATCATGTGACTTGAAAATAACACTTTTCATTGGTTCAGAACAGTTTTGTTTTCCAAATGAAGAAAGCCCCCACCTTATTTCCTCATTCTCACTTTGTTCTTTGAGTGAGGAAGACATGCTTTTTTCTTAGAGATATGGCTACAGTACTATCAGCAGCTGGAGCATCTGCCCCACCAACACCACCACCACCACCACAAGGACCACCAGAACATCACATTGGTGGTCAAGAAGAAGAGGAGGAGGAGGAGGAAGAGGAGGAAGAGAGAAGGCAGTTCCTGCCAGAAGACAATCCCCCATACAAACCTAGGGAGCACTTTATATGGGAGTTTTATAAAATCCCAAGGGGTTCCAAAAAAGTAAACGCTGCAAAGGTGACCTGTCTCATCTGTGGCGCTGTACTATCCAGGGGGAACCCTTCCAAAAAATATTCATTTGGCAATCACACAATGATTCGCCACATGCAACGATTGCATCCCAACAACTATTCTGCAGCAGAGGTGAGAGAACTGTGCAGAAACCTTCCCCCATCGTCTTCCCGAACCTCAACAACCAAAGAACCCACCCCATCGGGTCCAGAGGCAAGGGAGATGGTGCCAAACATACAAACGAAGTTTGGTGGGTACAAAATCGTTTGCATTGTTTGTGGCAAAACAATTACCTATGGTGAGCAAAGTATAAATCTCATCAACCTTGCTGGTGACAACCACCAGTGCCGAAAGAAGCCTTAATGTTTTCCTGTTCTTTTTTTTGCTCCAGTTGAGCTGTTTACAATTCCCTGTTTTTTGTTTGTCCCCATAAAAAATACAAAAAAATATATAAAATTCTTCATAAAAGCCAAAAAAATTAAAAAAATTCACAAAAACAATAAAAAAATATAAAACAACAAAAACAATAAAAAAACAGTTCTTTTTAGAACTACCTCTAATTTATAAAAAAATGCTACATTTTTTGAAAACTCTGTCATTCTTTTTTCTCCAGGGTACGCGTACCGGTACGCTCCCCGTTGCGCTTACCGGGGCGCGCACCAAAAAAAATAATTAAGGAGTGAACATGAGGGAAGGACACAGAGAGAGTGATGTTAAGAGAAAGAGAGCTAGAGGGAGCAACACAGAGGGACTGTGTATTAGATAGTAAGACAGAGAGAAGGTGTAATAGGGTGTAAGTGAGAAAAGGAAAATGAATAAGGGAGCAAAACAAGGGAAGAGAGAGGAAGAAAACTAAAGCAGAGGTACTGGGAGAATGTGAGTGGGTGTTGAAAGTAAAGGGAAGGACAGTAAAGGATGGGGAATGAGGGGTAGTGACGGAACCGGAGTAAAGGAACAACGGTGAGGGAGGGTTAGAAAAGAGCAGTGACTGTAAGTAAAGAGGGGTAAAAGAGGGTAGATAAAAGTGAATAAGGGTAAGACATGGGGAGTGACAGAGAGAAAGGAGAGAGAGAGTAAAGGAAGGAGTGACTGAAAAGGAGTGAATGAAGCAGCAAAGAAAGGTAAGTGAGGGAGTGTGGGTGAGTTGTAGGGAGTGAGCATGACGAAAGAGTATTGACAAAATGAGGGGACAGAGACAGCGACGGTAAGAGAGACAGAGTGAGGGAACGGAAGTGAGGAACTATGAGGACAGATGGACTGAGAGAAGGAGTGACAGGAGTGAAGTAAATGATTAAGGGAAAGGGAATGAGTGAGGGAGCAAAGGAAGGGAACAGAGGGTAAGGGAAATAAAGCAGGGGGACTGAAAGAAGTTGAATGTGGGAGGGGAATTAGGAAAAGAGGAGTAAACATGGAGGATAAGAATAAGTGAGGGAAGCAGAGTAAGGAAACAAAAGTGAGGTAGGGTGAGAGAATAATAGTGAGCTTAAAGCAAAGGGTGATGACAAACTACATTTTTTAGTCACACTTACCATATAATTAATGTAACTTTAATTACATTTTTTTTACTACACTTTGTATCTGTGAAAGAGAGAAGAAAAAGCAAGTTATAATTAGTAAAATATATATTTTAAAATAAAATATACAAATGAAGAGATTAAAAATCATAACAGTGTATTAAGAAATAAAGTACGAGTGAAAGACACAGAAAGGGAAATAAAGTAATGTAGAAGGACAAAAAGAGGTTAAAAGAAATAGAAGGAGAGCACATTACTAAGAGTAAGGCGTATAGATTCACTGACAGAGAGGAAGAGAAGAAGAGAGAAATGAACTGAAGGTAAGAAAGATACTAAAAGAATGTGAGTTAGCAAAACTAAATCAGGAAACAGGAGTAAGTCAAAAGAGAATGACTGAGAGGGAAAGGAGTCTGATTAAGGATGCATTTAGAAGAATGAGGAATGGAAGATAACTGAGAGTAAGTGAAGGAGAGTCATAGAGTGAAGGGATGAAGGGAGAGAGGATAATATAGAAGGATTGAGGGAAAAGGAGTGAGGAAGTTAGTAGACAGAGAGACTAAGGGAAGGACTGAGTAAAGTGGAGTACAATGAGTGAGGAAAGGAAAATGAGTAAGGGAGCAAAAGAAGGAAAGAGAGGAGAAGAGGACTAAAGCAGTGGTACTGAGAGATAGTGATTCGGTGATGAAAGTAAAGAGAAGGACATTGAAAGATAGGAAATGAGGGGTAGTAATGGAACCGGACTAAAAGAAATGGGGTGAAGAACGATGAGAGAGGAGCAGTGAAGTTGTTGTAAGAGAAATGATAGAAGGTAGATAAACACAAGTGAACATAACACAAGGAGAGTGAGGGACTGAGGACATAGAGGTAGTGAACGGAAAATAGAGAGAAGAGGTCAAAAGAAAGGAGCAAACAAAGATAAGCGAGGGAGAGTGGGTGAGTTATAGTGATAGAGTGCGACAATACTGGTGAGTGAGTAAAGAGGAATTACTAAAAGAGCAAAAGAGGAAAAGACGGAAAAGGGAAGTAAAACAGAGACTGAAAGCAAGGGAGAGAGGGGATGCAGACAGTTGAAATGGAAATGAGGGGTTGTGAAAGAAGTGGAGTAAACGAATGGGTGTGAAACAGAGTGAGAGAAAGGCAGTGTGAGTGAGTAAAGAGAGCTGAAAGAGAGAGGAAAAAGGAAAGTGAGTGTGAGACCATGGAAATACAATATAAATTACACAATACAAACTATAGAATAATTTGTACAACATGTTAGATAGTTTATTGTTGCTGTTCTCAGAACATATTGAATTTCACTAAAAACAGTGAGTTCAAACTATTCATCATATGACAGCGGGGAAAAAAACACAATCAAAAAGATTGTGTTTAAAAAAAAACATATAAACTTACAAATCACATATGTACACTAATCTTTGATTCACTTACTTTTCCTTTAGGCCAAATAGTACATCATGTAGGTCCTTTTTGTTGGAAGGTACTCTGCTGTTCGCTAAAAATTCCATTTCATCGACTCTCTAGAAGAAAAGCTCCAAGAACATCTGAAATATGTTTCAATGTTTTCATATACTCCTTGTATTCAGTCATGACTCTTTGCTCATTCCTTCACCTTTCCTTAAGGCCAAATAGTGTCAGATGTATCAATATATTTTCAAATTACTTAAACCAAACTCTAAAATTACCGTTTTCCCGACATTCTGAAAGAAAGGCTCAAACAACATATTCACAATATTTAAATATTTATAATTCCATCTCTGGCTCTCTCATGTTGAACATTTCCTATAATACTGATATCACTTACTATGCGATCCACTTACCGTACCTTTATGAGAACTATAATTTTTATATTATCTTCATCACTTTTACTCACAATATAATTTTAAACAGCAGAATAACTTTTATTAACTGCTCCTGTCTTCATAGGCCAATTACCTTTACTTAAATTTTGGTTCTAAAAACACTAGGCATGAATTTTTTAAGTCAAAAGGCAAACGTTGTTTGAAAGTCAAATGAGTATCATTACAGTTAGTCCAACCTTTTCGACATTTTAAATAGCATGTGTAATGCCCTGATGTTGTTGAAGGACCGTCATGATAAATAATAGCTACAGTTGCAGAAGTTCTTCCTGAAATTGATAACTGAGAAGCCACGAAATTTTTAATAGAAGTTGTCAATTTAGTTCCGTGAGGTCTACATCGTTGGAACATTAAAATGACATACTGACCATAATTTTGTATAAATAATGTGGAGAGCATTGCAGACTTACATTGGGTACACACCATATTGTGATCAGCTGCTTTAACTAGATTATTAAAAGGCACTGATTTGCAGCCTGGTAAAGTCAAATATATAAATCTTTCGATGTCTATTGTAGTACTACTTGATAAACTACAGTTGTCGCAGTCATGCTGCCATTGATAAGAAAGGCTAAAAAGATTTTTTTATATCTACACCTTCATCTTCCAATACATCAAACATATACATTAAAAATTCCTGACAATCCTGCTGAATATTCTGTGAAAATTGATTTTGACCAGAACATATGTCTAGAAGATTTCGAATTTCTGAAACACTTTCTATTTTTGCTCTATCACTGCTACATTTCTCAAACACAGTATTCAATAAACAGCAGAATGTTTGATCCCGATTTTCAACAATCTGTTCTTGTAAATTTTGAAGAAAAAAAACAACATTAAGCACTACATTAGCATAGCAGTTGACACCAGGACTGTTTTCAAACTGAAATCCAACAACGTCTTCAACAGAATCCTTTTTCTTTCTGCTTACAATTACAGTTTCATCTACTTTTTGTCTTTTTGCTACTACCTCACTGCAATTATTCTCATTTCTTCTTTTTCGGCCTATCACACGTTTTTCAAACAGAGGATATTGAGGCAAATGTGGAGCATACTCTCTTTTTAACCTATTGTATTCTTTAACACAATCTAGATCTGCACAAATCTATGTTTCATCACACTCAATCAAGTACAATCCTGATAAAGTTCTGACTCGTGATAATGCCACATATGCCATACCCTCTTTAAACACAGAACTTCCAATGTTCACCAAAGCACTATCTACACTTAAACCTTGAGATTTATGAATTGTCACCGCATATGCCAAACAAACAGGAAACTGTTTTCGGCGAACATATAAGTCTTTCACAAGCAAAAATCTAGCTGAGCAACGACAAATTTGCTCTATTTCGTCAATGCCATCAAATTTAATTTTTAAAATTTCAATTCCATCTCTATTTTTATAATTCACAAAATCAACAACATAACCCATTGCTCCATTTACCAGACCTCTTTCAACATGTAAATTCCTTCTCAAAATGATGCGACAATTTAAACACACATTCAGAGTCTTTTCAAAACCAGCAGTTTTAGATATACTCTTCTCTAATGAATCCAATTTTGATTTCAAATTTTCTGACAAAATAATTGTTGCTCCCATATGCTCTATTTTATCTATAGCTTCCAGTTTCACATTCTCTTCATTTTCTAACTTTAACATTTTGTTGTTGAAGATGGAACATTCTTGCAGAGTTGGCATCAAACATATACCAGATTTGTTCTCAGTAATTTTCTTAAAAATATTCTCAGGAAGAATGTTTTCATTTGGATACAAATTTGAAATTAATCGTGCATGTAATGCTTCTTTCCCATGCTCACTTACTTTTCCGATTCTTACATCTTGTAGAATATTTTTATAATCTTCATCCTTTGCCTGTCGCATATTTTGAAGCAGTTCTGCATATTTGAAATGTAACCATATATTAACGTTTCCAATACTTCCTAGGCACTTCCTGGAATCTTCATGTGTGAGCATTTTAAACACTGGTTGTCCCTTCACTGGAGTCAACTGCAGTAGAGCTCAAAAAACAATAATGTGTTTTCCTCTGAATAAGACATCATAGTCTGTTCTAAGAATTTCTTGCATTCTCAAATGCACAAGAGCAAGCATTAGATTTGAGACCATGCTTACTTCATCAATGATAAGAAGTTTCATTTTCTTCAGGACTTTGGAAACTTCAGAACAAGCATCTCCAGATAGCTTGTGGTATTGTAATTTGTTATCATGCTCAACTGGTAGCATCAGTAAATGATGTAAAGTAATCCCTTTAATGTTATGTGCTGCAAGCCCAGTTGGAGCAGTAACAACACAAGACAGCGGTGATTCAGTCCTTTTCTGCAGATAAGTTGCAATTGCTTTAATCAGAAAACTTTTTCCAGTTCCCGCTTCCCCACTCACGTACAGTCGGACAGGCTTAAATGATGTACATGAGCACTCTTTTTTCTCATGACTGAATCCATGTTCAACCTGTTCTGTGACTTCGTCATATATCTGTTTATGCTCAAGGTTTAGTTGTTTCACCAAATATTCTAAGTTAACTACATCATCTTGAGCTTGTTCCATAGCTCTTTCCACCTCATCCATGGCAGTGGCAGCTTCATTTTTGATAATTGGTCCTCCTAGTGGATCCTGACTCAATGAAGCAGAACTCTGACTGTCTTGAGAACTGTCTCTAGCAATCTCTACAGCAATTGTGGCTTCTTGCTCTATTTCTTCGTTCAACATTTGCAGATAATTTGGAAAATCAGGACATTCTATGGTATCCTTGGTTGCATTAAAAGAATCTTCGTAACAGAGAAAATCTCCAAGTAGTTCCTCTTCTGTACGCCATGGCTTAAAGAGTTGCAAAAGAGCTAAATAGTAAAATTCCCTTTTCTCTGGATTTTCGCAACTCAATTTTCGATGATTAATCAAATGGCCTTTTCTCTGCTTCACTAGACATCCTTCACACCCAATGATAGCATATATTCCATTATTGATATCTTCTCTGATGGTCCTCTTATAAATATAGTTTTACAGAACTTCATACAAACAACTGTTCTCAAGATGACTACTTCTATTTGGATAGTATGTATCCAACATGTTTGTCTTCAAAATATCTGTACTGTTTGGTTCTTTCTCTGCCAAATACTCAATTTCTTGTACAGATTTTAAAACTCGGTTTCGTGTTGCAGCAAGACCTAGACTCACCCAAATGATGGTTCTAGATTTGGCATAGAGACTTGCTGATGATAACCGATCAGAACATTCATATGCTCCAATTTCTCGATGCGACAACATCTTCAGACTGTAACTGTATAATTTCTTGCTTAGACTCTTTCATGTGAAATATCCTCCCACATTTCCTTCAGTTCAGTCTTTTCTTTTTTTTGTGATGTAAGACGTCACATATCGAGCCACAGCAATAGAGTTGTTAGCAACAAACTGAATATCCATGTTAGCATTCCACATGGACAAAATCACTGGGTTGTAGGCGTTGATGTACTTGGACTCTTCGTTTCATTTTAAATTGTATGTATTTTTTGGTGATTTCCTCGTCACAGTATGTCGCAGAGAAGACATAAAATTATTTACTCTTCCTTTAGAAATCACTGGTCTTGGAAACCCGAAACGACATTTTGTGTAGAATTTGTCCTTGTTTCTGAATTTTCGACGACAGTACTTTCCACAACGATGGGATTGAAAGCGTAAAACTTGTTGCCTTAAACTGCTTTCTTCTGTAGTTTTCGGAACAGCACATGTTGAATACTCTTCAATGAAACTCATCACTGTGTCATCCGAATCTGTTCCAAATTGGGTACATCTTTAATCCATAACAACATATGTATGTGAGGAGCACCTCTCGCTTGATACTCCATTCTCCAAAAGAAATCCAAAACCTCTCCAAGGGGAGGATTTTTTTTGTTGGTAATGAAAGACATCATAGCTTCAAATCTATGATTGAAATATCTGCATACATTCACTGGATCCAAAGAACACAGTTCTCCAGGTGTTTTGAATTCTATATTTTGTATGTTTGCATTTGCCTCTCGTAGAAATTGAAGTAAGTCGTCCCATGCATACTCAGCACAGCTAAGAGTGAGGAACCATGTAGGAGTTCCTAAGTTTCTTAGCATACATTTCAATTCCCCATGACGACGGTACCAATACTCGTTTGTACCACGCTGACATGCCATGGGATTGATTAGATGAGATTCCAAAATATTGTCTTGCAGATTGACTTTCTCCATAAAGTCCCTCGCCGAAACATTTTGCAGATGTGCTCCACTTTTCAGTATATGGTTTACTGCATAAGAAAGCCCAGACAAGTCACTTCCATACAGTAGATGAAACAAATATGGGATGCATTGACGAAACCTTGGATCTTCAGCATATAATCTTAAAGTCCGGTATTCAGATGCTGGAATTTGAAGTGGTCGATCGTCATATCGTCCACCTCGACCTGTTGGAAATAGCTATGGAAAACAACGAGCTTCCAAACTTTCTTCCCATACACTAATGGGACTTCCTTTTGCTGCTTTCATTTGAAACAAGTCAATTGCATTCCCGATTACTTCTTTGGAATGCAAAGGATGAACAGTATAATGTTCATATATTTCTTCACTTCTAGACACAAACAATCACTGTCTTCTTCTGCAGCTATTTCCTCTACACCAACACATACATCTTTGTAGTACTCATTGTTTTTGACCAAATACAACGTTGCCTTTTTGACTTTCCTAACATCCACTAAATCTTGCCAGATTTTCTTACTCTTTGTCGGAACCCCATTAACTAGAATAACCAGAGGTTCCTCTTCCACTTTCTCTACACCAATTGTATCAATATTTTTCTTGAAATCTAGAGGCAAATAAACAACTCTTCCCTTTAATCATCTCTGTAAATCCGAAGGAGGCAATTTCCCTATCTTAGGCTCCATGCAAACAATAGCCTGAAAAGGATGGACACATTGAATCAAAATAGATTCATATGTATTTAAATCCATCAATTCAGGAGGAATGTCTACCAACTCAAGATTATTATGAACAGCTCTAGCAGGCATTCTGTTTTCATTTAATTTATTAAAACAATATTTACAAATACGCTGATCAGAACTCAAATCAAAAGAATCCTCCACCAACAAAAAAGTTGCAAAATTCTTCCATTCAGTATTATTTTCCATTTCACTTTCTGCATATAAATCAACTAACCTAGTCTGAATCTTATAATGAGTCCGTCGACAACACACACAAGTAAAATTAGGCCTTTCACTTGATTTCACCTTAAACTTGGTAATTTCCTGGTCAAACTTTTCTGTACTTGAAATCTGTACATTGTCTTCCACATTACCTTCTATTACTGTGTCAATTTCTACACTGTCCTCTTTTTCACAAAAATAACAAATCTCAATTTCTTCACAAATTTTCTTCACATCTAATTCAGTTCCATGCAAAAGAGCGCCGTTTAACTGTTTAAGCTTAAGTGCTGGACTTTTTGCATAATACAACATTCTGACTAATTTCCTCATTTTAGTATGATGCACTGCTAACATCCTAAAATGATGAAAAACACTCTGACATACTTTTCTAGAAAGACAAGCCAGTGAATGCTCATGCAAACCTGTGTTTTCTCTGACTCTGCAAGGATCTAAGTCTTGCAACATCTTCATTTTCTGTTTTAGACTTTTCTTACTATATGTCCGTAAGAAATTACGAAGCAAATCAATTGAATCCTGTCGCACACTACATATACTACTACACTTCCAAGTGTACACAGGACCCTTAGTACGTCTCGCTAAAACTTCATCAGCTAACACCTCCTCTGCATCTCTAGACACAAGTTTCTCTTTTTCAATCGGACAACCGTCTATCACCTCATATGCTCGACCACTGGTGTCAACTGCATGCACCAAATCATTCTCCTGGAAGTAACTCTCCTCATTAAAAAATAGCTCACAACTTGAACTATGCATCCATTCTCCAGAAAAAACTTTACAAAAATTAGTCCGATTAATTACACTTTTGCATCTACTGTTTGATTTGAAAACATCAATTGTCTTGTTAAGTGTCCTAATTCTATTGATTACTAAAATAAATGATTTTTTCTTAACTTCAAAAGTCTGATCAACAATTTTCTCTACGTTTTTTTTTCTTGTAAAAAGCAGCTCTCTGTTTACCTTTCTTAATATTTTTTAACAAATTTAAAACTACCCTATTGCGAAACATTCGTTTACGAATGTCCCTAAATTGGTTTTGCCTTCTATTCCTATACATATTATTCTCTCCTGCTGCAGTAGTAATATTTTTGGGGGGCCTCTCCTTCCTCTTCAAATTTGCTCTCTCCTTCTGTTTATTCACATTCTCATCAACATTTTTTTTGATCTACATATGCTCCGAAAGAAAGACTTAGTTGTCTTACCAGGAGCTTTTGTCCTGTCTTTTGAAGTATTTGTTGTAGAGGAGTGCTTTAATTCCGTTGCTGTTTTTGATTTTTTCCGCTTGGCATCTTTTCTTCTCCTCTACCTTGAGGGCATATTTCCTTACTATTCAAATCTTGATTTCAATCTGTGTTAAAGAAAAAAGATAACACATTTTAGACCACTATTACCAAACAACAAAGCAATGACAATAAGCAAACGATATAAACACTACTTTACAACATATCTAAGTTTATATCACAGCAACTATGTAACTAGGAGTAAGACAGAGAAAAAGAGCTAGAGAAACTAACACAAAAAGACAGAGAGAGTCAGACAAAGAAACAGGTAGAGGGAGTAAAACATAGAGAAGGAGTAAGACAGAAAGAGTGTATAATATGTTGTAAGACAGAAAAAGGATGTAATAAGGAGAGGGAGTAGTCAAAGAAAGGGACAAAGGGAATAAGTCAGAAAAAGGATATAACCGGGTGTAAGACAGAGAGAGGGTGTAAGAGGATGTAAGACAGAGAGAGGGTGTTAGAAGGGGAGAGGATGTAAAAGAGACTAAAACAGAGAGAGGCTGTAAAAGGTAGAGAGAGAGACTAAGTTTGAGAGCGGGTGTAAGAGGAACTAAATCAGAGAGAGGATGTAACAAGGAGTAATGAGAGAGAGGGAATAAATCAAGCACAGGGTGTTAGAGAAAATAAGTCAAAGAGAGAGTGTAAGAGAGTGTAACACAGAGTCAGGATGTAAAAAGGAATAAGTCAGAAAGAGGGTGTTAGAAGGGGACAGGTGGAAAAATACAGTAAGTCAGGAAGAGAATATAAGAGAGACTTATACATTCTTGATAATACTTAGTAAAGAAATGTTGGTGCATAAAGGAATTGTATTTTGTAAATGAGCGAGGTTTCAGTACTGTAATGAAATGCTTATACATATGACCTTTTCTCTGTTTTTTAAATGTTATTTAAAAAAAAGAATTCGGGCACATGAATTTGTTTTACATTATTGACAAGGATTAGATAGTCAATAAACAAAAAGTGGCCTGGTCAGAAAACTGTAAGTGTGCCGCAACTGGAACTAGTGCCCCAAAACCATTAGTAGCACTAGAAGTGATAACCCGGGTCTGTTAGGAAAAAATTCCCATCAGCCCACCCATGTGGTGGAATGTCGTCATGTGGGAGATGTCACCAATCCAAATCTCAAACAGTGCACCTAGTCATGGTGCAGAGATGGATTAACATGGTGTAAATACAGACCACTGGGCTTCACTGGTGATGCTAATGGGGTGCAGTGCAAAAAATTGAAGTGAAAAACGTGAAAGTAAAATTGATTCCAAGGACCAAAATTAATTTTAATCAGTATGGCACTCGGGTCAAGATAAAAATTTGCCAAAATAGTTTGAAATAATAACTATATGTGGGCAAAGTGAGTGGAGGTCGACATGTTTCAGCTCTATTGACTGTTGGTCTTAGCTTTCTTCAGAACTCCGTAGTGAGTTGTTCACCAAACCAATGGCAAGAAACTCACTCTTGTCATTTAACAGTCATCACCCACGCTCCCTGAGGGAAAACCTTCCGGTGGGCCAGTTCCTCCGGGTTAGGAGGAATTGTTCATCCAGCGAGCTTTTCAACAAACATGCAACCACACTAGCCACTCACCTAGAGGAACGCTATTACCCCAAGCATCTTGTGAACAAAGCATGGAAACGTGCCTCGAACAACAACCGCGAGGCACTGATTGAAAAACGCCCATCTAAACCACCAATGGAGCGCCTGACATTTGTTAGTACGTTCAGTACAATGTCTAACTCTGTCCAGAAAATGGTTCGCAAAAGCTGGACGATTTTGAACAGTACTGGGGCAAACCTTCCATTACCACTGTTTTCATTTAAAAGGGCACCTAGCCTTCGAGACACTCTTGTCCATACAAGACCTAGGACTACCAAGACTGACGGCTCAACAACCCTATGGAACCTTCCCCCAGTTTCTGGTCACTACCCCTGTGGGACATGTAGTGTCTGAGAGAACCACTATAGTCGACATAGGGACTGGGAGGACATGGTTGCTCAAGAAGCATACTAATTGTAACACCGACAACGCCATCTATATGATAACGTGTCCCTGTTCCCTTAGATATGTTGGCTATACCACCCGCAAGATTAAAATAAGAATAGGGGAGCACAAGAGCACCATTAGGTGTCGCAAACAGGCTACCAAACTAACAAACCACTTTCTGGAGCAAGGACACACTGCTGATGAAATGAAATGGGTCATTTTAGAACGGCCATTTATTCCGTCTCACATCAGTGATGTGGCCAAATTTTTGTTCAGGAAGGAGCAGAAATGGATTTTTCTTTTGAAAAGTCACATGCAAGGTCTGAATGATGACATACCGTGGACATCGCTGTAATCCAACTAGTCCTGAGTTTTTGTCATCTGTCTTCAACATTGACTCATCCTGTTATCATCTTTGAGGTCATTCAAGATACTACTTCTCAGACCAAATTGAGTCATTTTGCGCCTGATATACTATTCTACACTTGTAATTGCTTATTTTTAGCATACACAGTCTAATTGTCACTACCTGTAGTCATGAGAAGTATATGCACTGTTGCTTCTACTTTGGCTCAATCTACACATAAATACTTACTTTTTTTCATATTGGCAATAGGGATTATAAATGAGTACATATGATCCCCCAGATCTTTCAGCGCATGCACTCAGAATTAACTATCTTCTCGTGCCTCTGATACAGCTGTCTGTTTTTTTGACAACACTAACGCTCCGTTTACTTTGTGGTGGTACACACCGGTAATGGGATCGCGATTGGACGTGTTTCAATACCGGCGCTTGCGCAGTACACTCTGGCGCATGCGCGGACCGATACACATGGCTCAGAGCCCGCGCATGCGCATTGCGGCCGAAAAGCCGTGCGCATACGCGTTACAGTTCACTGCTCACGCGTCGTACTACTGGGATGCATAGCGCATGCGCACTATAGCGCGGGCATCCCTCTTACGAAGCAGACGCGATGGATAATAGAAACAGCTGCAGCCTGTTACCCAATCAACCAGGGTATAAATAGACATGCGCGCTGTGCGTCGGTACCTCCGTTCCTTCTCGGACGCCGGCATCGAGGTACCGACGGACAGGTAGGGCACCACACCATCATTTGCTATCCCTAACAGGGCGAGTCATCTTAGCACTAGCAAGAGTCCCTTAAGGAGTGGTTCTGCGTACCTTAAGTCTTCAGCCATTTTGCCCAAATATTTGGTTACTGATAGCGCCAGTGCCTCTTCTTAGTCATTTTATCGCTAGCAAGAGTCCTCCAAGGAGTGGCCCTGCCCTCCATTTTTGGTTAATTTATTCTGGCAGAGTCTTATAGTCATTTTCCTTATACTTGGTTGAGTCTTTTTTCTGTTTAAAGCTAGGTTCTGTTAAGAATAGTTTTGGAAATGGTAGCTAATATTGTTGTTAGTCCCTTTGCTATCTTTCAAAGGTACTTTCTTGTCCATTTCCCTCCTTAACTAGAGCGGGGCCTCCCTTTTTCCCGAGTGGGTTCCGGGTGAGGTGAGGCGTACTCCCACATAATGCTGGGTAAGTTACCACATTCATTACCATATATGTGATTTTATACACTGATTGAAACATAGCAGTATAATCAGCGGGGAGAGATTGTCTCCATCGCCCTGTTTGTGTGCTTAGCATCTTGTGCTTGTTTTCCTAAAATCTGTTGTGCACTACATGGTTTTTGATTCACGCTTATGCTTCTTCCTTAGGAGATACATAAAATTTTGGACTTCCTACGGTATTCATCTGGGCTCAGAGGAACTGGTAGGACTTATCCAATGTACATTAGCGTGCTTCACTAATTTTTTGATTTGCAGTCGCAGTTTCCTAAATGGTCCTGAAGAAAGCTAAGACCAACAGTCAATACAGCTGAAACATGTCGACCTCCACTCACTTTGCCCACATATAGTTATTATTTCAAACTATTTTGGCAAATTTTAATCTTGACCCGAGTGCCATACTGATTAAAATTAATTTTGGTCCTTGGAATCAATTTTACTTTCACGTTTTTCACTTCAATTTTTTGCACTGCACCCCATTAGCATCACCAGTGAAGCCCAGTGGTCTGTATTTACACCATGTTAATCCATCTCTGCACCATGACTAGGTGCACTGTTTGAGATTTGGATTGGTGACATCTCCCACATGACGACATTCCACCACATGGGTGGGCTGATGGGAATTTTTTCCTAACAGACCCGGGTTATCACTTCTAGTGCTACTAATGGTTTTGGGGCACTAGTTCCAGTTGCGGCACACTTACAGTTTTCTGACCAGGCCACTTTTTGTTTATTGACAGTCTCTCTTAGGGCATGAGTGGTTTTGGTCGTTAAATATAGCCCTATCTTGACCCTCCCTACGTTTATTCTAAGGATTAGATAGTATCTGCATGATTAAAAAAATATATTAGCACATTTCACAATTATGTCACCTGTGTTTCCTCAGATTAGTAAGCTGATTTTGCACATGAGGTGAGGCATGTCCAGGGTTGCAGAGGAGGTGAGGCCTGTGTCCAAGAGTGCAATGGACAGGACTCACCTCCTCTGACCCTTGGACAAGCCTCACCTCCTCCGTGCGCCCTGGACAGGCCTCAATGTATTGGATATAATTGATGGTAACAGGATGCACATAAGGTGAGGCCTAACCAGGAGTGCAGATGAGGTGAGGCTTTTCCAGGGGAGCACAGGAGGTGAGGCCTGTGTCCAAGAGTGCAGTGGACCGGACTTCATAAAGCCTCTCCCCCACTGCACTCTTACACACAGGCCTCATCTCCTCAGCAAATTTCACAATCATGAAAGCCATTTCGACTTTCCTCGCCTCCTCTGCACCTTTTGCAATCATGTCAGGTGTGTTTCCTCATATTAGGAATCACATTGTGTTTTTTTATTGTTGCTTTCTGTTATTTTTTTTCTTAATGCTTCGTTACAATTTTCTGCTGCATACAGGAATTGTATTTTGTAAAAAACTGAAGTTTCTGTAGTGAAATGGAATGCTTGTACATATAACCTGTACTCAGTTTTCTTAATGTTAATATAAAAACGATTAAAGGGCAAATGAATGGCTTTTACATTTTTTAGAAGGAATAAATAGTGTCTGCATGATTAAATAAATATTTTTGAACCTTTCACAATGATGTCACCTTTAGGCCTCTTTAAAAAACGATTTAGGGTTGCAGATGAGTTAAGGATTGTCCAGAGGTACAGAGGAGGTGACACCTGTGTTCAAGACTGTAGTGAGAGAGAGGCCTCTCCTGGGGAGCATAGGTGGTGAGGCCTGTGTCTAAGAGTGCACTGGACTAGACTTCATGAAGCCTATCCCCCACTGAACTCTTAGACACAACCCTCACCTCCTTTGCACCCCTGGACAGACCTCTCTTGCACTACACTCTTCAACACAGGCATCACCTCCTCTGCATCCCTGGACAATCCTCACCTCATCTGTAACCCTGAATAGACCTCAACTCATCTCCACCCCTAGACAGGCCTCAGCTCATCTACACCCCTGGACACGCCTCATCTCATCTGCACCCTGTTACCATCAATTATACCCAATATATTGAGGCCTGTCTAAGGGGCACAGATGAGGTAAGGCTTGTCCAAGGGTCAGAGGAGGTGAGTCCTCTCCACTGCACTCATGGACACAGGCCTCAAATCCTTTGCACCCCTGGACATGCCTCACCTTATCTGCACAATCTACTTCCTAATCTGAGGAAACACAGGTGACATAATTGTAAAAGGTTCAAATGTATTTATTTAATCTTGCAGACACTATTTATTCCTTCTAAAAAATATAGAAGCCATTCATTAGCTGCAAAATCATTTTTTAAATAACATTTACGAAACAGAGCGCAAGTCCTATGTACAAGCATTACATTTCACTACTGAAACCTCACTATTTTACAAAATACATTTCCTCTCTCTTGCAAACATTGCTACCAAGCATCATCGAAAACCGTGACACAATTCAACAAGAAAAATGCTCAATCTGCTTCCGAATTTGGGATAACAGAGGTGACATCATTGTGAAAGGTTCAAGTATATATCTTTAATCATGTAGACACTATTTATTCCTTTTCAAAAATGTAAAAACCATTGATTTGCCCCAAAATCGTTTTTTAAATAACATTTTAGAAACAGAGCGCAGGTCATATGTTCAAGCATTCAATTTCACTACTGAAACCTCACTATTTTACAAAATACAAATCCTCTATCTTGCAAATGATCTTACCAAGCATTCCAACACCAAAGAAGCTCAATGTGCTTCCTAATCTGAGGTAACACAGGTGACATCATTGTGAAAGATTCAAATATATTTATTTAATCATACAGACACTATTTATTCCTTCTCAAAAATGTAAAAGTCATTTATTTGCCCCAAAATCGTTTTTTAATTAACATTTTAGAAACAGAGCGCAGGTCCTATGTACAAGCATTCAATTTCACTACTGAAACCTCACTATTTCACAAAATACAAATCCTCTATCTTGCAAATGTTGTTACCAAGCATTATCAAAAAACATGACACAAACCAACAGCAAAGAAGCTCAATGTGCTTCCTAATCTGAGGTAACACAGGTGACATCATTGTGAAATGGTCAAATATATTTATTTAATCATGCAGAGACTATTTATTCCTTCTCAAAAATGTAAAAGCCATTCTTTTGCCCCAAAATCATTTTTTAAATAACATTTTAGAAACAAAGCGCAGGTCATTGTACAAGCATTCCAGGTCACTACTGAAACTTCACATTTTAACAAAATACAATTCCTCTTTCCAGCAACAACTTTTTATCAAGCATGTTCAAAAAACATGAAAAAAGCCACATTAAAAAACCACATTTTGCTTCCAAATCTTCTCCATAGAGTATATAAGTCTCTATCTATATTAAATGAATCATTACTCACCTTTACAAATGCTTTGGGAGATTGAGAACAGTGTCAGACACACACACCAATATTTCTTTAGCAGAGCAAAAGGTATGTACTCCAGGCACTGCAACCATGAATGGCACAGAAAATCTCTAATTCTACACACATATCCCTCATGTTAACCAATCAAAACTCTTCCCTCTCTATTTTCAAACCAACCCCCTTCCCCCCTCAGACCTTTCTACCTGTTACAATAGCAACTCCCTCCTCACTGACCTCTCAGGTTTAAAAGTTTATTCTACAATGTTGCAAATGATATCAGCAAGGATGTTTGACCTCTCAATACACCAGCTTATCCGGTGCATTGTTTCTTTAAATGACTTTTTCTTAACCATTCAAATTACTTCTTTCACAGAACAGAACCATGCACCCTAACTTTCAGTTTTCAACTATCTGAATCCACCAATCATTGCTTGGGATTCAAGAGCACTGAAACTCCACAGTTTTTTTTTTGCAAACTCCTACTGTTCCAACTGCCATTTCATTCCCACACTTCATCTGACTGCAACAGAACCTCCTCTCATCATGTATTCTGTCTGGATTATTAGACCTAGCTACATCCACTGGGCTCAAAGGTATGCAGCTATCAGAAATTTTCACAACCTTGATTTACCAAATGTAGACATCAAGTGGATTGGCCAAAGAGGATTGAGATGTCATCAATTGATGCCATTGGTGAAAACCTTTTACCATCTGCCACACCCTGACCTCATAATTTTGCACTGTGGTGGAAATGACCTAGGCACTTTGACTGGGGTAGGTCTGGAAATGGTTTTAAAGGACACCTTTGGGCAATTGATGACACTTTTTCCACAAACTGCCTTGGTATATTCCAATATATGCCAAAGACAGAAATGGAAGTGGTCCAACCAATTTTGTCCACAATTTGAGAAAGCACGGAAACATGTGAATAAATCTGTTTCTGCTTACATGAGAGACTATGGAATGGGTTCAATATACAACAATAACTTGCGTTACAACATGCAAGATATCTACAGAGGAGATGGTGTGCACTT
This sequence comes from Lissotriton helveticus, assembly GCF_964261635.1. NCBI lineage: Eukaryota > Metazoa > Chordata > Amphibia > Caudata > Salamandridae > Lissotriton > Lissotriton helveticus. The sequence continues at coordinate 375,030,467 of NC_136072.1, read as the reverse complement.
CTCAGATGAGGGGAATAGAATATTCCTCCTCAATTTAAGACTGTGCATTGGAACCTACTTGTAGGTATCTAAATCAGCCACAGAACCCAAAAGCTCTTTTCAGGGCTACCCTACCTCTCATCACTCAAAATGATTACTTTACTCTAACTTTTTTCACTGTTTTTCACCACCAAAGTACGCTCCCCGGTACGTTCCCCGGTACGTGTACCGGGCGCTCCCCCTGTGAAAAATTATTTTTTTCCCGCCTATATGGGCCTCCTAAGCCCCCCCTCAGAAAACCTAGGGGGGTCAAGGGGTGTCTACCGTGCCCCCTTTTACCCATTCCCAACGTTGTTTGTCCTCCATCTTGTGTCTCAAATCTACCGAAACACAAGATGGAGGACTCCCGTAGCGCTGCCGGTACGCGTACCGGGGCGCGCACCGGTAAGCGCTCCCAAAATTGTTTGAAAGTTAATTCACATAAAAACCACTGGAGAGACTTTCACCAAATATAGAATAGGCCCTACTACATACCAGTCCCTACCATTTTCCCAAATTTGGTGGAATTCCATTGAGCCATTTGGGCTGTAGCCCTGTCTAAATATCCTGAGGTAAATTACATGACAAAAACACATATGAAGTGTTAGAATTTACAACCAATTAAAATGTTACTTTCATTTTCTACTTTTATTTCCTGACATTTGATTGGTTATGTACATGAATATAAATGAAAAATGAGAGGGAAACACGGCCATTTTGACTACAACTACCTGAGGTACATCTTTAAAGAATTTTCTCATTTATCTTCATCACCTTTATATAAGGTAAGTTGTTATTTGTAAGGGACACTTTAAGTTAATTTGTAAAAATGTTTTCTGATAGTTATTTACTATCCCTCTGTTATAGTTATAGATTAAGATAGACTTCTCTGTTATACTTATAGATTGAGTTAGGCTTCTCTGGTATAATTATGAATTTACTTAGGCTTCCTCACATACACTTTTTTATATTTCTACTTCCTGCCTGATACCATACACTGCCCAAATATAACTTCACTGTTAAAAACTCAGAAGTACCTCTCTGAACTTAAACTCAACAGTGCCCTAACTCTACTGATATAGTTATTTTTTATGCAATTTACAGCAAGAAAATGGAAGGAGAACAAGAAATCATCAATATTTCTTTCGAAATTACCGATGAGGACATTGTTCAAGAAGATTTTGTTTACGAGGACTTTATGGATGAGTCTCTGGACCAACAATTTATTGACTGTTTACAAGATATTGAATCATGCAATTTTGAGGAGATTCCAGATCATCTGATGCTGGAAGTTTTATTAAACTATGAACATTCTAACCAATAAATTTTTATTTAATAATTAAAAATTGTTTGAGACATTATTCATTTTTATATGTAATTCATGAAGTAGTACCAAAATGATTATAATATAAAGTGAGATTTACAGTATACTGTGCAATTTTAAAAGATCATAAAGGAGTAGGGTAGACTACCCATGATCCCCTAGGCCTTCTCAGGGAGTCCTTAAAGGATCTGTTTCTGCTTTCCTGACAGACTATGGTATGGATTCCATATACCACAATAACTTCTGTAACAACATGCAAGATATCTACAGAAAAGAAGGTGTACATTGAATTTAAGACTCTGCATTGGTACCTACATGTTGGTACTTAAATCACCCACACAACACAACAACAACTCTATTCAGAGCTACCCTACCTCTAAGCACTTTAAATTATTATTTTACTGTTTCACTGGGTTTTCCCCATGGTACGCTCCCCGGTACGCTCCCCAGTGCGCGTACCGAGTGCTCCCCCCGCGAAAATAGATTTAAAAAAAAAATGTTTTTGCCCTGCGGGGCCCTTTTAAGGCCCCCACATCAAACCTAGGGTATCAGGGGGGTCTACCCTACCCCCTTTTAGTCATTTCCCCCTTTGTTTTTGCCACCTCTTGTGTCTCGATCCTACCGAAACACAAGATGGCGGCCGCTCCGGACTGTTTGGAATGTTTACAGACACCCGAGAGCCAATCAGCTCTCCGCTTGCGAACTCGCGTTACGCGCCGGGTGCGCTCCCCGGTGCGCGCTTATAGATATATATATATTTTTTTAACCTAAATTACTCAAAATCCACTGGAGCACATATCTTGAGACATAGCAAAGGCACATCGGGCTACCAGTCCCTACAATTTTGCCAAGTTTGGTGGAAATCCATTCAGCCGTTCGGGCTAAAAGTGAGTCCACCGCCCTATGGAAATTAACATGGGGAAAACACGTTTTGGGACCCCCCAAATATCTCGGCCCCCGCTTGACGAATCCCCCCCAAACTTTCAGGGAAGGAGTAGAGCAGAGCGGGCCATCTTCTTTGTGAAATTTGCGAAAATTCGTCTACCGGCGCCAAAGTTATTCCCAATAGAATGTTGCGGATTTCCTATGGAAAACAATCCTAACTATAACTACCTACTGGCGACCGCCAGTAGATTATATATATATATATATATATATATATATATATATATATATATATATATATATATATATATATATATATATATATATATATATATATATATATATATTACCTACTGGCGGTCGCCAGTAGGTATATATAGTTAGGATTTTTTCTCTATGGGATTTTTGAAAATTCTATGTCTAATAACTTTGGCGTTTGTGGACGGAATTGGCTGAAATTGTCAGGAAAATGGAACATTTTGTTTCTGAGCAGCCCCTGAAAATTTGGGGAGGGTTCGTCAAGGGGGGGCTGAGAAAAAAGGGGGGTCCCAAAACGCATTTTTCACATGTTAATTTCCATAGGGCGGTTGGCCTCACTTTTAGCCCGAACGGCTGAATGGATTTGCATGAAACTTGGCAAAATTGTAGGGACTGTTAGCCCGATGTGCATTTGCTAGGTCTCAATATATGTGCTCCAGTGGATTTTGATAAATTAACGTTCAAAAATATATATATATCTGTAACAGCGCTCCGGGTAGCGCTCCGGTTCGCGTACTTGACGCGTAACGGAACTTCGCGAAGCGAAGCTGATTGGCTCTCCGGTGTCTGTCAACATTCTAAACAGTCTGGAGCGGCCGCCATCTTGTCTCTCGGTAGGATCAGCGTGCATAAACACGAAAATGTTTTTATCTACCACGTACTTGACTTATCTCTAGCTTTATTAATACAATAATCAATAATGAAAAATCGACATCAATAGGGTTGTCCGTATTCCCAGTCAGTACCCTTCCCCGCCCGCCATGTGCACAAAGACCACATACATTCCCCATAACGTCAAGGCTAAGTAACTAGAACGTCATAAGGAGTTGCAAGTCGCTCCCATACTGGTGCCATTTTGGTCGAGGCCAGGCAGGTCCAGAGTATAGTTCAATGTCTCCAATAAGTATCGGCAGGAGCAGAATCCCTTTCGGCAGTTCTGGCTTCGTCATTACGAGCACTAGAAAACAAGACATTCTGGGCAATACCACCCTTGACGCACCCCTTTATTCTACAAGATGGTGTCTTTCAAAAGCCAGGGGTATAGGAGTATGTAACAAGCGAGCCATTTAATTGAAAAAACTAAACGTGACAAACGGTTGCAGGATCAGTGAAGGTTGATTTTATAATTGAAAGTATAACAGGATCAGTTACAATAAAATCGTTCATACGCACACCATGGGCGAGTATCATGGGTAACATTATTTCAAAGCTTTATTAATACAATAATCAATAATGAAAAATCGACATCAATAGGGTTGTCCGTATTCCTAGTCAGTACCCTTCCCCGCCCGCCATGTGCACAAAGACCGCATACATCCCCCATAACGTCAAGGCTAAGTAACTAGAACGTCATAAGGAGTTGCAAGTCGCTCCCATACTGGCGCCATTTTGGTCGAGGCCAGGCAGGTCCAGAGTATAGTTCAATGTCTCCAATAAGTAGCGGCAGGAGCAGAATCCCTTCGGCAGTTCTGGCTTCGTCATTACGAGCACTAGAAAACAAGACATTCTGGGCAATACCACCCTTGACGCAGCCCTTTATGCTACAAGATGGTGTCTTCCATTCAGAAAATATTGTTGGCAGCATTTTGAAAGGAAAGATAAACGGCCGTTCTCCTAGTGAGTCTCACATTGTTACATTTATGAAGAATGTTGAAGAGTAGTATGTTGAAAATCTGAAGCCATCGTTCTACAAACTCTCAATCAGCCTTGGATGGAAAAATCCTGAAGAATGTACAAACTGAAAACCAGTTTTTGTCTGCATAGCATCAGCAGCAACACTTGAGTCAGCTTTGTGTGAAGCCGCCATCTTGATCCAATCAATACCGTCCCCCTGCACACATTCAGGGACCAGGCCGCATTGCGAGGGCACCGCAAGACGTGTCTTCAGGTCAAACGGATTGTGGGACAAGGTCCAGAATGAAGAGTCACCAAAAGGCAAAAAGTTCCGCCGGACCCCGGGAGCCGGCCGCCTATGTCGGGGGCGATCTCAGGCCACACCAGGGCAACAAGACTTGGGGACCCAGTCCGCGCCACCACACCGCCCCTCGGGGGCCTCCGTCAAGCAGTTCAGGGAGGCACCGCAGGCAGCGGTTCTTCAGATCAGTGGCTATCACCGGCAAGGCTCCCCTCCGTCAGCAGCGATCGTTGGCGCTGTGGTTGCGGCCGGAGGCCCCACCTAGTCAACGCCCCGGCCTCTCCATGTCGTAGGCCGCAAGAGTGGGCGCAACTCAGCTGGATGGCGGGTGAGACGCTGTAGCCGCAAGAGTAGGCGAAACTCAACCGGCCGAGTTAAAATGTTTTTATCTACCACGTACTTGACTTATCTCTAGCTTTATTAATACAATAATCAATAATGAAAAATCGACATCAATAGGGTTGTCCGTATTCCCAGTCAGTACCCTTCCCCGCCCGCCATGTGCACAAAGACCGCATACATCCCCCATAACGTCAAGGCTAAGTAACTAGAACGTCATAAGGAGTTGCAAGTCGCTCCCATACTGGCGCCATTTTGGTCGAGGCCAGGCAGGTCCAGAGTATAGTTCAATGTCTCCAATAAGTAGCGGCAGGACCAGAATCCCTTTCGGCAGTTCTGGCTTCGTCATTACGAGCACTAGAAAACAAGACATTCTGGGCAATACCACCCTTGACGCAGCCCTTTATGCTACAAGATGGTGTCTTCCAATCAGAAAATATTGTTGGCAGCATTTTGAAAGGAAAGATAAACGGCCGTTCTCCTAGTGAGTCTCACATTGTTACATTTATGAAGAATGTTGAAGAGTAGTATGTTGAAAATCTGAAGCCATCGTTCTACAAACTCTCAATCAGCCTTGGATGGAAAAATCCTGAAGAATGTACAAACTGAAAACCAGTTTTTGTCTGCATAGCATCAGCAGCAACACTTGAGTCAGCTTTGTGTGAAGCCGCCATCTTGATCCAATCAATACCGTCCCCCTGCACACATTCAGGGACCAGGCCGCATTGCGAGGGCACCGCAAGACGTGTCTTCAGGTCAAACGGATTGTGGGACAAGGTCCAGAATGAAGAGTCACCAAAAGGCAAAAAGTTCCGCCGGACCCCGGGAGCCGGCCGCCTATGTCGGGGGCGATCTCAGGCCACACCAGGGCAACAAGACTTGGGGAGGGGGCAGGAGCCAAGCGCCCCCTCCCAGTCCGCGCCACCACACCGCCCCTCGGGGGCCTCCGTCAAGCGGTTCAGGGAGGCACCGCAGGCAGCGGTTCTTCAGATCAGTGGCTCTCACTGGCAAGGCTCCCCTCCGTCAGCAGCGATCGTTGGCGCTGTGGTTGCGGCCGGAGGCCCCGCCTAGTCAACGCCCCGGCCTCTCCATGTCGTAGGCCGCAAGAGTGGGCGCAACTCAGCTGGATGGCGGGTGAGACGCTGTAGCCGCAAGAGTAGGCGAAACTCAACCGGCCGAGTGAGGGACTGTACCGCAAGAGCGGGCGGAACTCAGCTGGCCGAGCGAGGCACTGTGCCGCAAGAGTGGGCGGAACTCAGCTGGCCGAGTGAGGCACTGTGCTGCAAGAGCGGGCGGAACTCAGCTGGCCGAGCGAGGCACTGTGCCGCAAGAGTGGGCGGAACTCAGCTGGCCGAGCGAGGCACTGTGCCGCAACAGTGGGCGCAACTCAGCTGGCCGAGCGAGGCACTGTGCCGCAAGAGTGGGCGTAACTCAGGTGGCCGAGCGAGGCACTGTAGGTCTTCCTCTCACAAAGATGAAAGTCAGAGTGAGGAAACAATGAGGGGTTTTCATCATTTGGGACAAAAAAATAGTTCTAAACCAATGAAAAGTGTCATTTTTAGGTCACATGACCTAGTCTTACATCATTAGGAAACCAAAAGTGAAATGAACCAATGAAAATTTTTATTAACAAATCACATGACCTGTTATGCTTACGTTACGCGCTCCGCGCCGCGCCCCGGATCGCTTCCGGGAAGCAGCGCTTCGCGCCTCACTTCGCGCATCGGGTGCGCTAACGCGGCGCGTCATATGACGCATTACGCGACAACGCGATACTACAGTGTTTCTGGATGTTTCAGACTGAAGCTGGCGTCAGCATGAGAGCACCCCGTGGCTACGTCGTGACCGTTCCGCGAGCAATCATGGCAGTCGCTCCCCACCGGAAGTCTGCGGGAGTCGGGGGCCCCGGTGACTCTTGTAGAATCTTCAAGGCTGAGGGGACGCTTTTGGGAATGGGGCCCATGCCCTAGCAGTCAAGCGTCCGAGTTCCAGGGTTGCCCAGAGCCATCCTTGCAGGCCAGGCCCAAGTCTGTGGAGCCGACCGCCATTTCGTGAGCTCCGTGGCAGCCGCCTGTCGCTGTACCGCAAGAGTGGGTGCAATTCAGCCGGATGGCGGATAAGACGCTGTAATAGCAAGAGCAGGCGCAACTCAGCTGGCCGAGAGAGGCACTGTGCCGCAAGAGTGGGCGTAACTCAGCTGCCGAGTGAAGCGCTGGGGTGCAGCTGAGAAACCTCCACCTGGGGAGGTGGGGGAGGCTCGTTCGCGCCGCCTCTCCCTTCCAGTGCACCCCACGCCGTCTCCTGGCGCAGGTATATGTGATGGTCGGACCAGGGCACCACAGGACGTGTCTTCAGGTCAAATGGATTGTGGGACAAGGTCCAGAATGGAAGAGTCACCAAAAGGCTAAAAGTTCCGCCGGACCCCGGGAGCCGGCCGCCTACGTCGAGTGAAACCTTGGGGTGCAGCTGTGAAACCTCCACCTGGGGAGGTGGGGGAGGCTCGTTCGCGCCGCCTCTCCCTTCCAGTGCACCCCACGCCGTCTCCTGGCGCAGGTATATGTGATGGTCGGACCAGGGCACCGCAGGACGTGTCTTCAGGTCAAACGGATTGTGGGGCAAGGTCCAGAATGGAAGAGTCACCAAAAGGCAAAAAGTTCCGCCGGACCCCGGGAGCCGGCCGCCTATGTCGGGGGCGATCTCAAGCCACACCAGGGCTACAAGACTTGGGGAGGGGGTAGGAGCCAAGCGCCCCCTCCGAGTCCGCGCCACCACACCGCCCCTCGGGGGCCTCCGTCAAGCGGCTCAGGGAGGCACCGCAGGCAGCGGTTCTTCAGATCAGTGGTCTCACCGGCAAGGCTCCCCTCCGTCAGCAGCGATCGTTGGCGCTGTGGTTGCGGCCGGAGGCCGCGCCTAGTCAACGCCCCGGCCTCTCCATCTCGTAGGCCGCAGAGTAGTCGGGGAGAAATCCCGGGAACGGCGGCATGTATTTGGATCGATGTTGCAGCAGGTTGCCATGTAAATAGTTATTTAATAAAACGTTTTACCCTGTTACTTTGCTGGTGTGTTGTATATATTTATAATATTTGCATAGGGTTTGTCGTTATTTTGGGCGGGGTGGGCGGCGGAGCCGAGCTGTCTTGCAGCCATCATGGCGTCGAGCTCGGTTCCTCTCACTAGTTTCATATTTCTCATGAGGGGTTGTTCCTAATGTTTCTATTTTAGCGAGGTCAAAAAGAGATCCCATTAGTGGCCTACTGATTTTGCTTGATTCCTTTTGTTTTTTCTAACGATTTTTCACTATCTGCAAAGACTAAACAGAGTATTGCGACTCTGTGCTTGTTTGTAAATAGAGAATGAACCAAAGAGAAGCAATTCCAAAACAGTAAATGCTTGGATAACAATCAATCAAATGGAGAGGGAAGCAGGCACGACGGATTACAACGGGGGCAAAGGCCTGCGTTACCTACCCTTCACTATCTGCAAAGAGAGAATACTCCTAAAAGAAAAGAGGGGGGGGGCAGCGTTCAAAGCACATCAGCGTGCATAAACACGAAAATGTTTTTACCTACCACATACTTGACATTTTAAAGCGTTTGATATTTACTAATAAAAAACCATTGAAATTCACTGAAAAAACCATAGGTTATAGACCATATATAGTTAGGAATTAGCATTTACAAAACCTTGAAAATTCACTGAAAAAACCATGGGTTATAGACCATATATAGTTAGGAATTAGCATTTACAAAACCTTATTTTACTCACACAAAACCATTGAAATTCCATATATAGTTAGTTGCACTAACTATATATCGCGCACCCGCAATCCACTGCTGATGATGTCACATATTACATCATTCATGACATGGTCAGTGACATCACTGATGACATCACTGATGACATCTCAAATGACATCACTGATGACATCACTGATGACATCTCAAATGACATCACTGATAACATCTCAAATGACATCACTGATGACATCACTGATGACATCTCAAATGACATCACTGATGACATCTCATTTGACATCAATGGTCACATCACTGATGATATCATTCATGTGACAATACAATGCATCTCCTCACACTTTAATATAACCTCTGTTACACCCAGTGTTAAATACAGAATATAATTTTTTAAACCATTGACACACCAATACTAGTTACTACATACGCACTCACTGATTCCTACGTCTACACACACATTCACTCATTCACCCATACAATCATTCATACATACAATCACTCATCTTTACAACACTATCATATGCACTCATACACCTATACAGACACTCACACTCTGCCACTCATCCATGGAGTTACTCACACACCTAGTCAGTCCTGTAAAGAATCAATCACACTTCCATTTTCTAATCTATACAGTTAAACATAGAGTACCTTACATTTTCAAACATATACTAACACATACTTACTCTCTTATACAATCATTGATACAAGAACACATTGATCTGCACAGAGTCACACATCTCCCAGCCAGCCACACACACACTCAGTCTCCCATACAAACACTTGGACAATCAATCAATAACCCATATAGTTACTCATATAGCTACTGATCAACACATGCAGCAGTTTACAGAACAACAGACATAATGATGCACAAATTAAGACAGTTTAGTCACTAACCCATGCATTCAGTGAGACACATTTAATCACTCACTCATACAGTCAGTCACGCACCTACTAAATCCTTCATCCAGGCACTTCTACATCTACTCATTCTTCAATATGTAAAACATATTTAAACTTTACAGAAACACACAGTCACTGGATGATGTCATCAGTGATGTCATTTGAGATGTCATCAGTGATGTCATCAGTGATGTCATTTGAGATGTCATCAGTGATGTCATCAGTGATGTCACTGACAATGTCATGAATGATGTAATATGTGACATCATCAGCAGTGGATTGCGGGTGCGCGATATATAGTTAGTGCAACTAACTATATATGGAATTTCAATGGTTTTGTGTGAGTAAAATAAGGTTTTGTAAATGCTAATTCCTAACTATATATGGTCTATAACCCATGGTTTTTTCAGTGAATATATATATATATATATGTATATATAGATATGTTTAGATATATATTTCAGCAACAGCGTGATAACACTATTACCTCAAGCCTTTGATGTGGCGGCTCATGGAACAGGCATGGATAGAGCCCGTAACTCTCATTAGGACACCAAGGGGCATATTTACAAGTGGATATTGCCACCAGAACGTTATTTTTGGTGACATACTGGTGGCGGTACCCCTTCTCCTAATTTAAAAAGCAGAGTTAAGCGGCCTTGTAAATAAGGCCCCTTTTCTCGCTTCACTTAGCGTGAAAGGGGCATGCAATGGTTGTTGCAGTGGGAGTTCCGCTGCAACACCCATTGAATTTTGACGCTGCCCCATATTTACAAGGCTGGGGCAGCGCCAAAAACTAAGGTCAGGTAATACTTGGTCTTAAGATGGCGATACGAGGAGAAATTATTTATTTCTTTTAGTTTTTTGCTCTTTACATATGTGATGCATTTTGCAGCACACATAGAAAGAGCAAATTGCCTTTCAAGATTTTTTATGTGCTGGAAGGTGTCCCTTCCTGCACATAATTAACCGCCTCTGCACCGTGGGCACTCTTGCAAAATGGCGTATGGGTGACTGAGCTGGCAGCTTTATTAGCGCTAGGGGAAACACAGGGTGCGCTGTATTTTTGTAAATAAGCACAACTTGCATTTTTAAATTGTCGGAGTGCGGCGTTACCAATTTTGGCATAACTTTGCACACTGGACATGAAGATTTTACAGCAGCAAAACCACTTAAAAAACAAGTGAAAGTGAAGAAAGGGCGTTATGTACATGGTGTAAAGACAGGGCTAACATGAGTGCCATTTTGAAGCGATTACTCATTTTATTACAATAAAGTAACAAATACATGTATTTCCATATTCAAATTAGGAAACTTAAAATTAATGAATACAATTAAATACATTTCAATGTTTAATTTGGATTATTGCAATAATAAAGTAAAATTCATATAAAATATACAATACCATATTCAGTCGCATGCATCTTCCCATGCTGTTAATGCTAAGGTAAGTATGGGCGAATTTTGCAGATTTGCGGTCCGCAAAATCGCGCAAAATTGCAAAAAAATCCACGTGTTTGAGAAAAAATTCACGGATTTGCAAAATAGTCCTGTTTCTACTTTCTACTGGCTAATCAGTAAGTGCTAGCTCGTTGGGTAAATGTATAGTGCTTTTCCTACACTGCAGCTGCGTAAAGGGACAGAAAATTTGCCTCCAGTGACTGTATGTACCTGTAGCTTTGCCACAGCGCCAAAAGGCGACGAGGTCCCTTGAGTGAGCTGGCCAGTATTGAGGCCCATGTATGTGAATATGCAAGGGATAATTTAGTATTTAGGAATCAAACGTGGGAGTACAGCTTCAAATACATTTTTGAATGGAAACGTCAAATCTAAGTGGACCTGAGTGCAGACCGACATCTTTATCTTCAATCTATTTTTTTAATTAGTATTATTATTATTTTTTTGCAGTTTTATATAACAGGAACTCGACCCAAAAGTATTGGGGCGCTTTAGATGGACACCAGTTACTTACACAAGGACACATTCATTTTTGGTAAGCACAGAGAGAGGAAGTGATTTGCCCAGAATTGCAGGATATTGAGCCAACGCCAAGACTCGAACGTGGTTCCCCAACTCCAAGGTCGGTAGGTCTGGCCATTACGCCACACCCTCCCCCTCCAACCTCCAAGAGTCTGTTCATAGAGTAGGCACAACTTCTTATGTAGGCAGCAAATACTAAGGTGTATGTAGTTTCCGAGACTTTCTCGAGGACCAGAGGGACACGGGGTGCTCCGCCGTCAGCCCTATCATTCTCTCGTCCTATGATTCACTCTACGACAGGTCCGCCAGTTTTCCATGCTCCTAACGTGTCAATGACTCTGCCCCAGCCCTGCATTCCTTCAGAGATCCCGACTTGTCAATGTATCTTGCAGACACCACAAGTTTCAGGGCCCCTGGCATGCCTCGGAGGACTTTCAGAAACGCCTGCTTTTCTCTGAAATAGCTGTTCATCCAGCGGCATATATGTCTGTCAATAGTGCAGCAGGTGCAGTAGTGCCAGGGCCCAGGGAAGTTAGGCACCCACTGCATCCCAATTATTGCTATTTTATTAGTCATCTGAGGACATTCCTTGTGTACATTATGGTGACCCGATAGCACCCTTGCTACACCCTAGCATCATCGCCTTCAGAGCACCACTGATGTCACAGTCTCTTCTTCCAAACTAGCTTCCTGACTCCAACCCAGCCCAGTTGATCTCTACACACCATCTAAAGGGGGAGCCAGGCCATCCGGCAGGTCTAGACTCCTCCAGTCCTGACCTCAAGGAAGCTTGGGGCAACCTGTGCCCTCCCACTCACCCCATGCTTTCCATCAGCAAGTCAGTGACAGCCCTCATCCCCGCTGTGTCTCGCTCCCTCGCACGCCTTCAACACATGCTGACCTCCTGACCTATACCCCTATCCCCACTCACTCTCCCCCAGCACTTCCACGCTCACCCCGCTTCCTCACTTACTCTCGACTTACGATGAGCCGTAGCGCCTCGATGTTGTCGTGGTAGGCGGCCCACAGGGTGGGTGTCATGCCATCCTTATCGGGGGAGTTGAGGTCTTTGCGTGTGGCCTCCTTGAGCAGGGCCAGGTACCTGTCCCGGGCCGCTCGGTGGTACTGGTCGCTCATGGTGAGGGGTGTGAGGAGCTGCCAGGCACATGGAGAGAGGGCAGTGCCCGTCAGAGGGGCACCCGGGGCCGGAGTGAGCTTGTCGGGGAGCAGAGCAGGGAAAGGGCGGGAAGACGGTTCATATCGCTAGTGTGTGGTGGGCAGGGACAAACGGGCGGGGCTTCTATGCGAGTTCACATGCCTCTTGTTTATAAAGGGTCAGAGACCAAGCAGAGCAGCTGATGAGGAGAAAGCCGCCTCCTGGTCACAGGAACTACAGGGGGATGGCGCTTGAGAAACTCATGGATGCAAAGACCTCCCTCAAGGATTAGAGCAAATTTTCGATGGCAGATATGGGGATAACGCACACTTGCCCATCCACGACTTTGCTTACTATTTATTTGGGCTGATTAAAACGCTACTGAATTTGAGCTTGAACTCGGGCATGTGAAAATCCGCCCGCGAGAGGATTTGCAGATTTTTCGGCAATTTCGCGAGATTTGCGGATCGCGAAATTACCGAAAATCCACAAATTCCGTGAGCGGAACGGATTTTTGGCTCATACTTAGTTTATGCATGCATAGGCATGGCATTGTTATTAAAGCATGTCAGGTTTGAGGTGCTGAAACCATTATATCATAACACAAATTGTATTTTGGCATGTTATTTCATTATTTCAGTATTTCTTATTCTGGAGTGTAAAACATTGTTGTGGGAGTACTCAATACTTGTTGCTCTGCGGTAATACAATGAGTAATCACTTCAAAATAGCGCTCGTGTTAGCCCTGTCGTTACCCCATGTACATAACGTCCTGTTTCACTTTCACTTGTTTTTTAAATTTTTAAAAGGATTCAGTGGTTTTGCTTCCTTAAAATGTTTGTGTCTCGTGAGGAAGAGAAAGTGTTACCTGAAATGCATTGGGCGTGCTGGCTGCAGTTTTTGAATAAATCACCTACATACCTTCACACAGACTCATGTGTCTTCGTATTCTTTACCGTTTGGAATACTTGTGGGCACATTAGGATGGCGGGCAGACTTTGTCAGCACCGCCCGTCACAATGCCAGGAAGGCATGCTGTGCACTTTAATGCACAACATGGCAGACACGGCGCAGTGCCTGCCATGTTGTGCATGGAACTGCTGGGGGGTACCATAGGTATCCCCCGTGTGCACCCCCACCCCCCAGAATCCCTGGGGGCTCGCTACGGGCCCCAATGTTGAAAACTGCCTGCCAACGACAACACGGAAAGCACATCCCTGCCCTCATAGTAATATGGATGGCGGTGTCTACCTGACACCGCCACCATATCAACTGCTTTTCCGCCCGGTAGGCAATCGGGTGGATAGCCTACCGGCGGAAACCCAGCGGGTGGTCTTCCCGTCCGTCGGGGTTCCCCCGCCATGGTAATGTGGCGGGGGGAAATTATATATCAACTATCAACTAAAAAAAATAAAGGCTACAGGGACGTTATAGTTAGGGTCAGATCTCACTCATACAAAACCAGTAATATTCAGCAATTATAGTTGCCCCCACAAGTCCGCCTTGGGCCGAAAATCGGTATCACCAGTTCGTGTTGATCCAGCGCTCTGTTTTAAAAACTGTCTCAAAAACGCTACCTATCACCTCAATACTCACCATAAATCATGAAACACATATAAAGGCCCATACTACCAATGAGACTATTTTTGAGCGACTGAATCAGGTGGTGTGATTAATCAAAATTACTCACATATTATTTACATTATTATATACAACTGCAGTTTACCTATCTTTACCATGGTTTTAACATTTATTATTTATTATTCAGACCACCAAGGTGATTGAATCAACTGATGGTAATTAGACCATGAATAAACAAGACCAGCTTGTCTTTTCAAACCTAATTTTATTAACTTTATTTTTCATAAAGAAAAAGCATTTACGTTTTAGAATCTTCAATTTAATTAAGAAAGCAGCTTTTAATAAGGAAATGAATTAATAAACTGACATTTTCAAAGCAAGCTCAGAAACACGAAATATTAGCAGAATAACACTTCCCATTCCCTAAATCTATTTCCCTGTCTATTTCTCACTTCACCTACAAAGGAAAAATCATTTAAAGTCTGCTGTCCTTACATGCGCCAAAGGTCCAACAGCATGTCACGTCAATCAGGAATCGGAAAGTAAGAGCCTTTTTTCCTGCTCATAGTGTCAGGTTTTATACCTTTCTTTCTAGCTAAACTTTTTACATTTTACATTCTTTTATACAAATCCAAGCTCTTCATTGGCTGTCCTGTGTCAGTCCATGATAAAATACATTAGGTCATCTCCGATTCTTGACCAGGTCCAGGCTTCACATAAGCCCTATTGTCTTTCATTTCCACATCTTTCAACTTCCTCAAGAAAGTAACTTTTCCTCGAGTTTCGAACATTTACTTCCTAGCCTTGGCAGACACTTTAAGTTTCTGTCCTTGAGCCTTTTCTCCATGAGCACGTTCAACTCAGCCAAAGAACTGCTTTTTCAATTAACGATGACAGTGCAGTAAAAATCTTCACAGCTACGCATGTGCAAAGACTTCACTCTGGACAAGCTTTTGCGTCTGCAGCTCTGTCAGCCATGTTTTCTGAACCACCTTTAGGCCTCACTTTGGAAACTATTATTAAACAAACATAAGACATCAATTAATTAAAGAATTGAGACCCATTCTGTTACCCACCTGTAGGAAGGTGGATACCTGACTATGGTTACCCCAGATTTTTTGCCTTGTGTTTAGCTGGTTTTCGACTTAGTTGGCCTGGGATCCTGCTAATCAGGGTCCCAGGCTATCTGGTCTCTCTTTAAATGGACTCCATGTACTATAGGTACATCACCAATTTGGTACTGGACACCTTGTCAGCCCCTGTACCATGCACTATAGGTGCCAAGGGCATAGGTGCATCCAAGGCCTACCAGGGGCTGCAGCATATCTTTTGCCACCCCTGGCTGGTACTTAAATCGACACAACTGGCTGCTCACACAGCTGGGGCAAGGTGGTGTAATTACCCCTTGCTTAGATATAGTATACCTTTGTCTAAACCTATATCTGGACACATATATACCTATAAGTCACTCCTATGGCAGGCCTTTACAATCCTGGAGGCAGAGTGCTTGGTTTTATGTGAGATGGTGCTCTAGCATGAGCTGAGCCTGTCTGCAGCTTTCGGAACCATTTCCTTATAGCTGTTCTAGTGATACTGCCATACCATATACTCTTAAGTGCATTATAATCCTCGCGGTTAATGCTAACTTTGGTTTGGCTTTATCAAAACATGTCGTGTTTGGTGTCATACATTTTGGAATACTACCCCCTCGCCAATTCTGGCGACGGGGGTAGCATTCCACCCTTCTAGAGGGAGAAGACATGTTACTTACTGCAAATGCGGTTAATCCTAACCAGAGCCCCAGCATCACAAAATGGATGCTGCTGCCACAGACACATGTCTGACCTCCTGCTGCTGACCGAAACTGGGCAGAGGACGCCTGGTCAAAGGGTTTCCTGTCACAGGGAGGTGTTACACCACCCCAGACAGGAGATAGTGGATTGTAGCAGGGAGGGTTGAAAGAAACTAGACACTGCCTGGGGCGCACAAGGTGTCCCTGGGCAGATTCCAGTCAAACCGGTTCTGGGGCACTCCAGCCCCAGTCCTGGTGGCAAACTGGACAAAGGAAAGGGGTGTAACCACCCCTTCCTGGGTCCCACCCATAGGAGGGACCTAGCAGGTAATCCAGCCCCCAGATTTGGAATATAGGTGGGAGCAGTGCCAATGCACATCAGATTATCCTGACTGAAACTTATGAAACGAAACTCTGGACCCTTCGACATCCCACTCGACGTGGAAGACTGAAGAATCTCCCTTGTGGTCAAGGAGTGACCACCCTGTGCAAACAGGCACCATCCAGCACCTCGACGTTTGCTTTGTTGCAATTCCTGCCGGAACTCGAGCGACAAAGACTGACAAGAGCCAGCTATCCTGCCTTCCAACAGCCCGATCCACAGTTCATGCAGAGCTGGGACCCGTGGAGGCGACCTGAAGCGTGGGAGCGGCCATCTTGAATAAACAACAAAGCGCTGACCGTGCAGCACCCGAGGCTCACTCGAAGCTGTGCATTGGAGTTTGAGAAGCTTTAGCCCCGAGCAGCTTTTGCTTCGAAGCTCACCCCTCCACACTTGACGAGTGCTGCGTGGGGCCCTTTTGCATTTTCCTGCCTGACGTGTTGGTTCGGTCGCTTGCCCGTTGGCTAGTGGCCCCAGAACCAACGAACCTTCAAACTTGAACAGCTGGTTTGGTTGCTCCAGACTGGCCCTCGCTCCCCTGAAAAGGAGCACCCGCTCAGACCTTGCTGGTCCGAGTATTAAGCCATCTTTGAATCCTGCGTGGGTTGCCTTTGCCAAGGCTTGTTGACTCCGATCGTGAAGCCGACACCGCCAACCGCGAGAGCCATTGTGGTACAGCTTGTGATTCACTCCAGGACATCCTCGGTGCCCCAGAGTCCACGTGGCAGCGGAGACAAGGCACCCAACATCGACCTGATTGCGCCCGACATTGCCTGTTTCCTTCCTGGTCACTGGCTAGTGACCCAGACTCTGTCCCCTCTGCTTTCAGGTACCCTTCAGCTTCGATCCACCCTTGGATCGCACCGGACACTTCTCTCCTGGACGCCTGCAGCATCTTCATCCTCAGGCACCATCGAACTGCGTGACGAAACCCGACACAGATTGGCACCTGTGCACCCGCTTCCTGTGGGTGAGGTAACTTACTAGCGCCGGTGTTCCCACACTGGTACACACCTCTAGTGCCTAAGTCCAAAGTTTGGTAGTCCTAATCCAGTCGGAAGACTCCTTTTGCAATAACTTTGTAACTTTTACGCACCATTGACTTTACATTGGTGCAAGCCGTGCTTCCCGCACTGCACCCGAATCCCGCGGGTTACTCCCGTCCTAACTGTGGTTAGTCCAGTGTAGTCCCAGTGATTCTAAAGGCCCTAGGCCTTACCCCCCATCGATTAGTGTTTGTTATACCACTTTTTTGATATATGGTTTGAGTGGCCACCGGCCTCACCCAAAAACGTGCAACTTGTCTATGTTATACTGTACTTTTATTTAAACGCTTGTGCTTCATTGCTCATAAAGAGTAGTGGGGATTATTCTAAGAATAATAACATATATTTTGATAATATATAACTTGTATGGTGTCCTTTCATTTGATATTACATGATTGTATATGGTAAAACAGCTGGCTTCACATGTCCTTTGGAGTTAAGCCTTTAAGGCTGCTTAGTCCATGCTACCCCTGGGATAGCTTGTCTATAAGGTTGACTTACAACCACCACCATAAGGGATTGTTTGGACTGATACAGGGTGCCCACAGAACTGTGGACATCATACACCATGCCAACTTCTCACATTGGTGAGCAGCGGTACGGATTTGAGCTTGCTGTTGTTTTACCTTTGCAATCTTTTTATCAAATTGAAAGATCACATTAAGTACCATAGGTACAAATAAATAAAAGCTTAGCATATTTGAGTTCTACTGAACTTAGTGGTTGTAGGTAGAAGGGCTTAGCACACCCTGACTGCAACTCACTAGTAAGGGACAGTAGGTAAACACTTAGTGTAGGTAGGTGCATCACTTACACCATACTAGAGTCATGTCTGGCACAGGTGAACCTACAGGTTCTCTACCTGTGAGGGTTGACCCTCCACAGGCAACCTCCAGCTATGACAAATTCAGCTACAAAGACTTGAGTGTCTTGTGCACTGCAAGGAAGCTTAGAAAGGGTCACAACCCTACCATTCCTATCATGATAGCCATCCTAGAAAAGGATGACCTTGAGAAAGCTAGAGTAGCTCCCTCAGGATCAGGAGATGGAGTGAACCCCCTAGATACTGAGAACCCCTCCCCAGAAGTAGAAAATGAGGAGGTAGACCCTGAATCAGAAGGTGAAGAGTCAGATCATGGTCAAGGGGATAACCAGGTACCAGTGGTAAGGCTTAGCCAAGCCAACTTGGACCTACATGGAAATAGAGAGGGCCAGCACCTCCCCAGAGTACATAACAGGATTCTCCCAGGCAATAGGAGAGAGAGAAGCCCTTCCAGGGATTCTCACCTTCCTAGTGCCTCAAGAGAATCACAGAGAGGAATGACTTCCCCTCAAAGAAGAGAGCATAAGGCCAGGATGAGAGCAGTGAATCTCCAAATAGAAAGAGAGGAATTAGCCCTGGCCCAAGCTAGACTAGCTTTTGCCTAGAGAGCAGAAGTTAAGTGGGGAGATCCCCACTGGTGGCAGCATTATCCCAAGAGATAAAGACAGGTCCTATGATACTAGAAACCTGAGTAAGATTGTGCCCCCTACAGAGATGGGGATGACATCCACAAATGGATAACTGCTCTGGAGAGGGCCTGCATGGTACAGCAGGTTCCTTCAGATCAGTGGGCAGCAATCTTGTGGCTCTCCTTTTCTGAGAAAGGGAGAGATAAGCTCCTCACTGTTAGAGCTGAGGATGCTACAAATTACACTGTCCTGAAGAGTGCTCTTATTGATGGGTTTGGATTAACCACTGAACAATACAGGTTGTTGTTCAGAGACACCCAAAAAGCTCAGACTCAGGACTGGACTGATTTTGTAGATTGTGCTACTAAGGCTCTGGAAGGTTGGCTACATGGCAGCAAAGTACATGACTATACAGGATTGTATAATTTGATTATGAGGGAGCAGATCCTAAGTAATTGTCAGAACCAGCTTTACACCAGCACCTGGTGGACTCAGATTTGACCTCTCCACAAGAATTGGGTAAGAGGGCAGACAAATGGGTCAAAACCAGGATTAGGCCTAAGAATCAGGGTAATGACTAAAAGAAGGATACTTCCAAGGCTCAAGAGTAGGGTGGGGATAAATCTAAGGACAAGTCCCCCACAGGGCCCCAAAACTCCAAGGGTGGGGGTGGGTCCCAAAACACTTCCTCTGACCAGAAGAAACCTTATTGCCATGTCTGTAAACAGCCTGGCCACTGGAAAACTGACAGCAGTTGTCCCAGGAATAACAATAGGAAAAATATACCTCCAAGTAAAGCTCCAACACCTCCTGTTACTGTCAGCAGTAATCCCCCAGGTGGTGGGAGCTCCCCCAAGAATTTGGGTGGGTTTACTTTTGGAGCTCAGGTGGATTCTGGCCTAACCAGGTCCCCTAGTCCAGATACTCTTGTCTATGAGGATGGCATGGGGTTTGCCAACTTCACTGATTGCCCAAACACTTTGAGCAAGTATAGACAGGAGCCCATCATCAATGGTCAAAAAGTTGAGGCCTACAGAGACACAGGGGCTAGTATCACCATGGTGACTAAGAATCTAGTCCCCTCAAGGCAACTTTTACCTGGTGCCACATATCAGGTGACAAACATTGATGGAGTTCAGAAAAATCATCCCATGGCAGTAGTAAATCTCAGCTGGGGAGGTGTCACTGGCCCAAAGAGAGTGGCAGTGTCATCAAACTTGCCTGTAGATTGTCTACTTGGGAATGATTTAGAAATCTCAGCCTGGGCTGAGGTGGAACAAGAAACCCATTCTAAAATGGTAAATCTCCATGGAAAGGTTAGTGGGGCTGTAATGGCTACAGCCCCAACCCAAGATGTCCTTCCTGAAAAGGTTGGTAGGGCTGTGCAAGACTCAGCCCCATCTTCAGCAGAATCCCTTCCTGAAAAGGTTAGCAAAGCTGTTATGATAACAGCCCATACCCAAACTGAGTCCCTTCCTGAAAAGGTTGGTGGGGCTGTGATGGCCACAGCCCAAACTCAAACTGATTCATGTGTTGTGAAGCCTGAAACTATGGATCACTCCACACAAACAGAGAGCATGGAGGAGGAGGAGAAATCTCCCTCCCACCAGACATTAGGTAAGGATCAGCCTCCTCAGGGAACTGATCTTACCCCTTCTGAAGGAACTGCTCCAGAGGTAGTCAGGCCTAGCCTGACAGAGCCCCTGATATCAGTGGACCCTTCCAAAGTGGGACCCAGTCTGGAGCAGGTAACCTGCCCCTCTCTACCCTGCCTGAGTCAGCCCAGGGCTACAGAGGTCAAGGAGGTCAGTGAGCCCCAAAGGGCCCCCTGTCAAATAAAACACCCCCATCAGCAGATTAGGGGCACCAAAGCTAGCAGCCCTAGCAAGGTGAAAAAGTTAAAAACTCCTGAGGGATCCCCCTTACCACTAGTTAGGGACCTCCCCCAGATGGAAACTGTTGGGCACAGCCAAACCTGGGACCTAAGGGCCCCAAACCTGACCTGTCCCTCCAGTAAGCCAACAGAAGGGACCCAGCCTCCAGCTGTAGGCAGCCAGAGGTTGACCCTGAGAGCACAGTGCAACTCAGTCAAGGAAAGAAAGGCACACATGGTGGAAAAGGATTGGAGGAAGCTGGGCTCTAATTTAGTGGAGCCTCACTTCAGTACTCCATCTCAACACCAGCCTTTTACTTTGCCAAAACACACCACAGGTAGTGATTCTCTATGGTGGAGACCCTCTGATACCCCTAGGGTGAGGGATTGCTTAGTGGACCATGAGACAGGGGGTAACCATGCTAGTGCAGGTACTTCCTTATATGGCCACTTAGGCAATATAGGCTTACCTGGTCAAGGATAGCCTTATCTCCTTTCGTTTGGGGGGGGGGGCTATGTAGGAAGGGGAATACCTGACTATGGTTACCCCAGATGTTTTGCCTTGTGTTTAGCTGGTTTTCGACTTAGTTGGCCTGGGATCCTGCTAATCAGGGTCCCAGGCTATCTGCTCTCTCTTTAAATGGACTCCATGTACTATAGGTACATCACCAATTTGGTACTGGACACCTTGTCAGCCCCTGTACCATGCACTATAGGTGCCAAGGGCATAGGTGCATCCAAGGCCTACCAGGGGCTGCAGCATATCTTTTGCCACCCCTGGCTGGTACTTAAATCGACACAACTGGCTGCTCACACAGCTGGGGCAAGGTGGTGTAATCACCCGTTGCTTAGATATAGTATACCTATGTCTAAACCTATATCTGGACACATATATACC
Organism: Lissotriton helveticus; assembly: GCF_964261635.1. NCBI lineage: Eukaryota > Metazoa > Chordata > Amphibia > Caudata > Salamandridae > Lissotriton > Lissotriton helveticus. The sequence goes on along the minus strand of NC_136072.1, from coordinate 375,008,910 downwards.
TATAAGTCACTCCTATGGCAGGCCTTTACAATCCTGGAGGCAGAGTGCTTGCTTTTATGTGAGATGGTGCTCTAGCATGAGCTGAGCCTGTCTGCAGCTTTCGGAATCATTTCCTTATAGCTGTTCTAGTGATACTGCCATACCATATACTCTTAAGTGCATTATAATCCTCGCGGTTAATGCTAACTTTGGTTTGGCTTTATCAAAACATGTCGTGTTTGGTGTCATACATTTTGGAATACTACCCCCTCGCCAATTCTGGCGACGGGGGTAGCATTCCACCCTTCTAGAGGGAGAAGACATGTTACTTACTGCAAATGCGGTTAATCCTAACCAGAGCCCCAGCATCACAAAATGGATACTGCTGCCACAGACACATGTCTGACCTCCTGCTGCTGACCGAAACTGGGCAGAGGATGCCTGGACAAAGGGTTTCCTGTAACAGGGAGGTGTTACACCACCCCAGACAGGAGATAGTGGATTGTAGCAGGGAGGGTTGAAAGAAACTAGACACTGCCTGGGGCGCACAAGGTGTCCCTGGGCAGATTCCAGTCAAACCGGTTATGGGGCACTCCAGCCCCAGTCCTGGCGGCAAACTGGACAAAGGAAAGGGGTGTAACCACCCCTTCCTGGGTCCCACCCATAGGAGGGACCTAGCAGGTAATCCAGCCCCCAGATTTGGAATATAGGTGGGAGCAGTGCCAATGCACATCAGATTATCCTGACTGAAACTTATGAAACAAAACTCTGGACCCTTTGACATCCCACTCGACGTGGAAGACTGAAGAATCTCCCTTGTGGTCAAGGAGTGACCACCCTGTGCAAACAGTCACCATCCAGCACCTCGATGTTTGCTTTGTTGCAGTTCCCGCCAGAACTTGAGCAACAGAGACTAACAAGAGCCAGCTATCCTGCCTTCCCACAGCTCGATCCACAGTCCATGCAGAGCTGGGACCCGTGGAGGCGACCTGAAGCGCGGGAGTGGCCATCTTGAATAAACCACGAAGCACTGACCATGCAGCACCCGAGGCTTCCTCGAAGCTGTGCATTGGAGTTTGAGAAGCTCCAGCCCTGAGCAGCTTTTGCTCCGAAGCTCACCCCTCCACACTTGACGAGTGCTCCGTGGGGCCCTTTTGCATTTTCCTGCTTGACGCATTGGTCCGGTCGCTTGCCCATTGGCTAGTGGCCCCAGAACCAACAAACCTTCAAACTTGAACAGCTGGTCTGGTTGCTCCAGACTGGCCCTCGCTCCCCTGAAAAGGAGCACCCGCTCAGACCTTGCTGGTCCGAGTATTAAGCCATCTTTGTATCCTGCGTGGGTTGCCTTTGCCAAGGCTTGTTGACTCTGATCGTGAAGCCGACACCGCCAACAGCGAGCGCCTTTGTGGGACAGCTCGTGATTCACTCCAGGACATCCTCGGTGCCCCAAAGTCCACGTGGCAGCGGAGACAAGGCACCCGAATCGACCTGATTGCTCCCGACATTGCCTGGTTCCTTCCTGGTTCCTTCCTGGTCACTGGCTAGTGACCCAGACTCTGTCCCCTCTGCTTTCAGGTACCCTTCAGCTTCGATCCACCCTTGGATCACACCGGACACTTCTCTCCTGGACGCCTGCAGCATCTTCATCCACAGGCACCATCGAGCTGCGTGACGAAACCCGACACAGATTGGCACCTGTGCACCCGCTTCCTGTGGGTGAGGTAACTTACTAGCGCCAGTGTTCCCACACTGGTACACACTTCTAGTGCCTAAGTCCAAAGTTTGGTAGTCCCAGTCCAGTCGGAAGACTCCTTTTGCAATAACTTTGTAACTTTTACGCACCATTTACTTTACATTGGTGCAAGCCGTGCTTCCCGCACTGCACCCGAATCCCGCGGGCTACTCCCGTCCTAACTGTGGTTAGTCCAGTGTAGTCCCAGCGATTCTCAAGGCCCTAGGCCTTACCCCCCATCGATTAGTGATTGTTATACCACTTTTTTGATATATGGTTTGAGTGGCCACCGGCCTCATCCAAAAACGTGCAACTTGTCTATGTTATACTGTACTTTTATTTAAACGCTTGTGCTTCATTGCTCATAAAGAGTAGTGGGGATTATTGTAAGAATAAATACATATATTTTGATAATATATAACTTGTGTGGTATCCTTTCATTTGATATTACAGGATTGTATATGGTAAAACAGCTGGCTTCACATGTCCTTTGGAGTTAAGCCTTTAAGGCTGCTTAGTCCATGCTACCCCTAGGATAGCTTGTCTATAAGGTTGACTTACAACCACCACCATAAGGGATTGTTTGGACTGATACAGGGTGCCCACAGAACTGTGGACATCATATACCAGGCCAACTTCTCACACCACCCCCTTTACTAATTACTCCTGTTAATTACGTTACCTAGCAAAAAGCACAATCAGGCAGCATTATAATTACTTTTTCCTTTAGGATCTGCACGAACTCCAGGAGCTTTTGTCACAGAAAGGACATAACATAAGCACACAAAATAAGCACATGCCACTAGTTAAACAGCCGCATTTAATACTGACAAAGACAATAGACAAGGCTAGTTTTTTATTTTTTATTTGCGTTTGCAACATAAAGCACATTAGTTTATCCCGCGTATATTGATGAATGTATTCTTAAACTAAGTTGATTAGTAATTTCACCACAAGCTTATTAATTTAGTTATGTTATGAGAAATTAACTTCACAAGTTTGAACAAAATCTTGTTCTTCACCTTGCTTCATCAGTGTCAAACTCAGACTACTTAATCAATGCTGAGAAATCTCTCCCTTAACTCAAATATATATGTTCTCTATCTCCTCCCCTTTCTTTTTGTTCCACCATTCGTGGTTTATATTTAGCTTGACATGCTACATACTCCTTATCAGATATACCCATTGGGTTAATGTCTTAATATGTGGCACTAGAGGACATATGTTGTTCATGTTATACTTACCTTAATATGTTGTGATATAGGATATCCATATTCCATGTTATCATAATAAGTGTATGATGTAATACATGGTACAATGTTATATCAAATTTCCTCTAATTGCTGCATTACTAAGTAGTATGTACACCAAATCACAATTGCCCTTCGCTTTACTTTATGTATCTCTCTATCATAACCATGTCTGATTATTAGAACCTTCTTTATTCCCTGGTAGATTTATATATAATATTTGTGCTTTTGGTCCAATTCTGAAAATTTCCATTAAAAATAACTTGAGAAAAAAAGCATTTACATCACTCATGACATGGTCAGTGACATCAGTGATGAAATCACTGAAGACATCCCAAATGACTTCACTGATGAAAGTATTTATTAAGTGTGAGTGTTTTCTAAATGCTTATGAGTATGAAATATATATATTAAGCTACTATATAACTTAAATGAGTATACTTTGTGTACTAGTAATGAGCTAACACATAATACGTGAGTGGCTGTATGACTGTGTGTATCCAAATCAAAGTGGGTGTCTGATTTGCTGTATTGATGTGTGAGTAGGTGTGTGAGTGGCTGTATCGGTGAGTAAGTGACGTCGTGAGCAGCTGTGTGGGTGAGTGAGTGTGTGTGTGTGTGTGGCTGTATGGGTGGGTGAGTGGGTGTGTGAGTGGCTGTACTGGTGTCTGAGTGGCTGGGTGAGTAGGTGTATGCAGGGTGACTGGGTGTGTCAGTGGTGTATGGGTGATTTAGTGGGTATTTGAGAGGCATGTAAAAGTGAGTGATGGGGTGTTTGAGTGGCTGCATGGGTGAGTGAGTGCATATGTGGTGTATGGGTGAGTGGGTGCACGAGTGTCTGACTGGGTTTGTGAGTGGGTATGTGAGTGGGTTTGTGAGTGTACAAGAGTGTATCTGAGTATATACAGGCCCCTGGAGAACACTGGGGGCACCAAAGGCAAGGAGCAGGCAGGCCAGCACAAGGGCCCTGGTAACAAAGTGGCAGCTCTTCTCTCAACCCAGCAGACAGCAGGTCAGCACCACAAAGCAATTAGGTCCAATGGTGGCTCCTCTGGCAAGGTGCAGCATGTAGAGCCTGTACCGTGGTTACAAGTCCCCCTAGGGCTAGATGGGGCCTACCTTAACGATAACATATATGTAGTGAAAGGGGTGTTCTATGCTTGGCAAATGCCTTCAAATGTTCATTCACTGAGGCAGTAAACTCTTGGGGCTCTCGGCAACTAAATCGTCTTTGTGGCCCTCAAAGACAATCCAGGAAGACCAAATGGTGTCTCCAGTCTACGAAGTTTTTCAATATTATGACTTCAACACAATAAAAAAGCTCAGGTTGATCACACTTTGATTTTATTTAAATTCAACACATGCAACCTGTGCACTTTGTAGCATCAAATTGAACTATGTCCTTAATGTTATAATTCACAAGCAGACAGAGTTCACAGGTTCAATTAAGAAGAGTTCTGGACCACCATCTTTCAAAAGGGAGCCAACACTCACATGCCATGACCATTGCCCCTCTGCTATTTGATAGAAATTGGAAAAGTAACTTCGTCCTAACTTTCCTTTGTTGGTGGAGAGACGATAATGAAGGTTTAGAAATGGAACGCCTGTTTGCTATTGCACATAGCACTTTCATCAAATGTAATTGCTCCTGGGACAATATGATTATTATTTGAATATGCAAAGAGATCTCTCTCTCCTTCATTCCTTATTTACGTTAATGAATTGGAATTGTGGACCGCTTATTTAACGCTGCTGAACGTTATGTTTTTTTATTATGTGTGATGCTCCCCGTTCCTGTATGTTGTTGCTTAAAAAATGAAAATAGAAAGGAAGATTTCTCTTAAGAAATGCTTGATGTTTATCAGTCAAATGATGCATTCCTTAAGCACCAGCACCTGGTGCCAAGAAGGATAGGACTGAAGGAAATCGCAATGCCGGGTCTGTGCACACGTTCTTAAGCACCAGATGACAAGCAGCACCTAAGGTTCCTGAAATGTTCGAGCAATACAGAGAACAGTGCACCTTGACGCCACACAATATGCCAAGCAGCATCCAGTTCAGATGCCAGCCTTAAGTCACAGCAGCCTACTGCATCCATGAAGTAAAATTGTATCTGGAACTCTTTTGGTCTCCCCTCTGCTCCTCTTTTCATCATTCACGCATACCAAGGAAATAATTTACTTAAAGATGGTTCTATGTATGGAATGGGGCAAGAACAACAGGATTAACTGCAATCACGAGACAAGCGTTTAAAACCTGAAGATGTACAAATTAAAACAAAAGCTGCTTCGATTTTAAAGTCCTCTGAGTTAAGGTTTTTGCTCATTTATACTTTGCCAATCTAGTACAATTCGTTCAAAGCCATTAGTGAACTTTGAAATAAGCACAGGTGCTTTGGTACATCCTGATTGATATCACCAACACAATTGATGCAGTTTACCAGGAGCGTCGCAAAGAAAGATCTTGAGGGACCTTGGGGGTCGGCTGGCTGTATTATGGATATCAGTGGCACTATTTCAACAGAATTGCCTTTAGTCACCTTTGAGGTTCCTCTCCTCACCTTTTCCCAGTACCACCCTGTCTCCTCTGCCACTGGATGAGCACAGGGCTAATCCCAGCCTAAGTGCAAAACACATGAATATGGTGCCACTCTACCCTTCTTTAATAACATTGCAGATTTTATCTCTACTAAAGATTTGAAAATGCCCATTATCCATTTGTCAGGTCTCGGGTATCCTCAGGCTTGTGCTGAAGCTCAATCGGGTCCACCTCTAGACTGCCCCAAGCCCGGAATATGTATACACATGGACTTGTGAGATAGTCAAGCGAGTGAAGGAAAGGGTCAGGACAGCTTGGAGGGAGATCTGAGGAAGACACAGTAAGAAAACTGTAAATACACTGTCCCCTATTACATGTAACAAAAGCAGTTGATACACCATAAACTGAAACAGTAGGACTGTCTATATAACAATACCTGTAAAGGGGTAGAGAGACAAAATATCGAAATTAAAATATCGACATACAATAATATCGATGTTTTAATTTCGATGGTATAGAATATCGATGTGCAAAATATCGATAGACAGAATATTGTTTTTAAGGTATGTATGTTACTAATATCAAAATTTTGTTTAGTGTTATGTATTTTATTATGTTGTTTATATGTTTGTTAAATATGTTTTTTAATGTATGTTTGGAAATTAGTAATTTTGTTTACATTTTGGGTTTTAGTATCAGAGCGGGTTGTGGGTTTATAGGGGAATAGGGTGGAAAGTAATTTAATAATATTTATTTTATTAATAATTTAATTTTGTTTTTAATTAATTGGTAATTAATTATTATTAATTAGTTAATTGAATTAATTAGAGTTAATGAAGTAGTATTTACTAATTTTTGTTATTGTTAATTAATAATTAATTGGTAATTAATTATTATTATTTAGTTAATTAATTAGAGTTAATGTGCTAATATATTTAATTGTTTGTTGTTAATTAATTGGTAAATAATTATTATTAATTAGTTAAATAATTAGAGTTAATGTGCTAGTATATTTAATTTGTTTTTTTGTTATTGTTAATTAATAATTCATTGGTAATTAATTATTATTAATTAGTTAATTAAATTAATTAGAGTTAATGTGCTAATATATTTAATTTTTAGTTATTGTGAATTAATAATTAATTGGTAATTAATTATTATTAAGTTATTAAATGATGTGATTTATTTATGTGTAGTGGGTTGTGTGTTTATAGGGGAATAGGGTGCGACATAATTAAATTTAATTAATTAAAGAGATAGTATTTATTTAGTGGTATTTATTGTTAATTAATTGGTAATTAATATGTGTTAATTACTTCATTTATAATTATATCAATTTAATAATATTAATTGTTATTAATTGATGAATTGATATTTATATTAATTGTGTTTTTTGGTATGTGTAGTGTGTTGTGTGTTAAAGGGGGAGTAGTGTGGGAAGTAATTCTTACCCCCATGCTATCCAACGCTTTCCCTACTGTTGCACCCTCTGGAGTGGGAATAGTAATTTTTACCCCTACGCTATCCAACGCTTTCCCTACTGTTGCAATATGTGGAGTAAGTATATATATTAATTTATATGTAGAGTTTTTAATTTATTTTAAATGCATATGTATTAGTTATTATTTTTAAATATGTTTTAATGTTTTTATTTAATATTTGTAAAATTATATGTATTTTTAAATTATTTTTACATTATTTTTAATACATTTAAAAAAAAGATCTTTTTTATTTCGATATTTTTGTACTACGATATTTTTTTTCTCGATATTTTTGTACTTACCTTTATGAAGATATAACTCCGATATTTTTGATGTCGATATTTTTGTGTCGATAATTTTGTATGTAGATATTCTGTCTGTCGATATTATGTCATACATTCCAGTAAAGGAAGGATAAGTAGTAGTACCAGGAGAGAGAAGAGGGCGTTTTGCAAACCTCCAGCATGAAAGCTATTAGGAGGAAACAATGAACAGTGAATTTTGTACATACAAATGAAACATACTTATAGAAGCAACGAATTTTGAGATAACCCCCACCTACCCGAATTAGGTATTGAATGGCCTGAATTGCAAAGGCTTTATCAACCTGGACACCCCCCTACTACTCTCTCGCTCCTACATGTAAACAAACAAAAATGCCATATAAGAAGAGCAGGCTAGTACATTCATGTTCATGTACTATAACCTAAATGAAGCGTCTTTGTAATGTTTAATTCTTCACAATACCAAAGCGAATTGTGGTTGTAGCAGATGGCGTGTACAAAAGAAAGCCAGTTTAGAGCTTAACGTTACAAGCTTTTGAGTAAAGGATGCTGTGCCCCGGCATGTGAGGCAAAACCGTTTTCAGGGATCAAATGTACAATATACAAGTGTCACAGCATGATATGCCGCATCCGAAAGACTCAATAGTGAACAACTAGTTAGTCAATGCGCTTCATGCTCTATTGGAAATGGAGAGCGCGTGCTATTGCAGGAGGAATGGGCACAAAGAGTGTTCTCCTCCATTGCAATATCCCCTGCATGAAACCGCGGGAAGACGCCGGTCTCGCCAACAGGGGATACTACCAACAAGGAATGCAACCCCGAAGCGGCTCTGAAATCACCTCCGCATGAGACCGTAAAACAATATTGCCAACGGAGGAGACGGGGGGCACCATGGGTCAATGGGCAATGGAATAACAGCTGAATGTACTTTTAGGAAAGCATACACTGGTGCTACAAGCACCCTTACCCCCTCTTAATCGTGAGAAACGCCTCCCCGATCGTAACGCAATTCTCCTAAATAATCGGCAGTGACCGGACTTCCTCAGCATATCCGGTTTCTGTCGTGGCATTCGGATCACGTGGAGCATGCCTCATGCGATGAATGCCGGGAATTGTAGTTTTTTCTCTGGTGTTTCCGATACTCGTCGGTCAGTGTGCACCAGGCACATGCGCCGTGACACCATTATCCACCACACACAGACCACACTGTCTGCATTATTTTCCTTCACATAGGGCCAGTAAGTTGCAATTGAGACCATACAAACATTCTATTCCTCCTCTGAAAATTCAACACATGAATCTTGCTTCTCAACACCACAGAGAGATAATACAACTTTAGCTTCCTTCTTTTTCCAAGCAAGCACTAGTGCCTTGACATTTAAGGCTACTATTAGAGGAAAAAAGAAGGGCAATTTATTGTTGCTTGAACATTAAATACTTTGAAAAAACAAGAGACAAGAGGCGTTTGGCAAAACAGGAACAGTTTGTTTAATTAAACAGTGTGGCAGGGAGATCAGGCATAGGTTTTGAGGACTGTCTGAATTTACAATCAGTCTAACATGCATTCTCGTACAGTTAATTGAATGCAATAAAACAGTTCTGGTGATCTTTTTTTGGTAAGGTATGTGAATCTCTACCTGTGGAGTCATACATTAAATAATGTATTGAATGAGGAATCCAGTTAGGCCTCGAACTTACATGGACACAATGCAGCCAGAGGGTAACATGTACAAATGTCTGGCTTGGGGAGCACGTGACCACTGTGTGTACTGTGTGTGCTGTGTCCTGATTGGCTATGTGTTCCTAACTTTCTGTGACATCTGACTCTAAGGTATTTTGGCAACGTGCGCACCCCTTTGGCCATGTGTGCTTGATTGGCTCCAATCTTCCTAGACCATTAATATGTCACTGCGCCTATCCGTGGGATTAATCTGGGATTTCCTGTTGGCGCTTTTGTCTGCTGGCTACTTACCACTCCACCTATGACCTGTTAATCGGTGACCTCGGGCCTGGGTATGAGAGCCAGTCTCACTACGTATTTCTGAGTAGGGGTTGACGTGTATTTTAGAAAGAGCAAATTTGTCACTAAAGATGCAATTTTGTTTTTATACACAAATGTATCGTTGTTCATTTTGACATCTACTTTTTCAATATTAACATTCCCCCCTAGTTAATTTCAGCTACACTATGTAACCATTCTTCGTGACAGTTACTTTATTGGGAGACTGTTGTTCTTCGGTTTCAACAATTACTATTTTCCTTGTTAATTGCATATTACCCAATTTGAGGCCTACGTTTTTACAGCAGGAAATCCCCAAATTGAACGTAACCACACACAACCAAGAACATGATGTCAACCAGCAACAATAGCGTGCACAATCTGGAATGCCACCGGGGGTGGCAGTAGAATCAATTTAAGAACCACTCCTGCTAAGGGGCATATCCCTCCTCATGCATGTCTGTTTGTAAACGGTGCAGTGCTTGGATGGCAAGAGTCAATGTACCATTATCCAGAAAGGCAGCCATCGAGGAATTCATTAACGCCAACGCACACAACAGCACACCGTATTCAAAGAATTTGCCAACCCAGCACACAGAAAGCAGACATCCCCTAGTCCCAAGACCTCTCACAACCTTGCCACCTTCTTCCATTGCAAGATCAAGGATATCTATGGCAGCTTCGCGACCCAAGAACCACCCACGCCACCCGTAACCACAGCACTCAATGGATCCAGTCCCCAGGTGGCCTGGATCAACTGGACTACCCCTACCTCTGACAACACCCTCGGGATCATGAAGAGCAGCCCCCTCAGATCCCTGCCCTCACCACATCTTCGAACACAAATAAAGATGTGCTGTTCCTGGTAGGGGAGAGAGAAGTGAGAGGGTAGTGGGTATACAGGTCCTTAACGTGGGGAGTGCTCCTACCACTTGGATGCTAATGACAAGGGTAACTCGTCATGAAGTGCCCATTCATTTCAATGGAAATTACATTAAATATCTGGAATTGCCTTAGCACTAAAGGGGTTAAGGAGCAAGGGCCCTTACACACCCCGTGGGATATCATGCTTCATCATAGGGCATCTCCTTATTGGGCCTGCGCTGTAATGCCCAAGAGTTCTTTTTAACTGCGATATTGGACAAAGATGAAGAGGGTGTGTGTGGTGTGAGGTGTATATATAATGGTGAGTAGAGTTTGGGAATACTGTGAATTAAAAATGACTATGGGAACCAGCTGAACCAACTTTAATTAGCAGGTTCCATGTCATGGATAAAAATTGTGCAAAACTTGCAAGAGCTGACTCTACTACTCTCATCAAGCTGTCAAGTAAGGATGTCGGTCAACATTTTTCATGCCCTCTAGTATCTCCAGGATCATGGCATTTCTTCAGGACCTAAGAACCACCTACTAGCTACTCACTGAGGAGCAGTACAAATAGGAATCTTAACATAGATAACCGTACCCTCATTTAATTACACCAACCGTGACTGGATGCCTCTGAGTTGGAACCAGCACTAGGTAATCCTCTGGGTAGAGACCAGTACCAGACAATGTCAGCGGAGTCAATAACTCACCACATCTTCAACAGAGCCGGCACCTCCATCGCTCTAAAACTCTGCTGCACTATCAATGCTTCATCGAGTCTGCAACTATCCGAGAAAGCCAGCAATGTCCAACTTTCCGAGTTCGCTGAAATAAACACCATCCTGGACCTCTCCCAATTGGGCTTCAGAAGCAACCATAGCACTGAGACCGCTCTCTTCGCCACTACAGATGACATTCGTGCCCTCTTTGACCGAGGCGAGACTTCAGCTCTCATCCTCCTGGACCTCTTGGCTGCTTTCGACACCATCTTCCACCACACCCTCTGTGCAAGACTCTGCAACAAAGCCTTCAAATGGTTCCGCTCCTTCCACATGGCTGAATGCAGAGAGTCAGCCTTCCATTGTTCATATCAGAACACATAGAGATCAACTGCGGATTGTCTCAGGGACCCTTCCTAAGCCCCACCCTCTTCAGCATCTGCATGGCCCCACTTGCAGCCCTTGTCAGAAGCCAGGGACTCAACATCATCTCCTACATTGATGACACCCAGCTGATTCTCCCCCTCCCAGACGAACCCACAGCCGCCAAGAGCAACTTCCATGACGGAATGAAAGCAGTTGCCACCTGGATGAAGCCTTAAGCTTAACTCAGATAAGACCGAAGTCCTCATTCTGGGCTCCCCCTTCTCCACCTGGCATTACTCTTGATGGCCTGCAGTGCTTGGAATCTCCTCTAGACCCACGGACCATGCACAAAACTGCACCATCATCCTGGACTCCTCGCTCTCAATGAACCACTAAATAAACGCCATCACATGCGTCTGCTTCCCAACGCTCATTCCTTCTTCATGAGATCTTCAAATGTATGTCCACTAAGTCTAAGAAAATGGTCAGCCATGCGTTCGTCAGCAGCAGATTCGACTAAGGCAACGTATTCTATCCCTGCACCACCCAGAAACTCCAAAAGAAACTGCAGACCATCCAGAATGCCTCTGCCAGACTCATCCTGAACATCCCATGCCGTAACCACATCACCTGAATGACCTTTGTTGGGTTGGATTTTGTCCCTGATTCTGCATAGGTTTAAGTAGAGAAGGCATTTTGCTTTTCCAGGGGCTACCTCTTGAGACAAGTAAAGTCGGTCTGTGCCTACAGCGTGTGGTATCAGTGAACAGAAGTAAAAGGATCTGGCTGATGTCTTGGAGGTCACGGCGGTCATGAGATGATACCACGTGTTGTGTAAAAGGGCGCTGTGTAGTGCATGTGGCTATTGTTTGGTTGGTGTAAATGTAAGTGACTTGGGAGAGATCCCTATGCAAGTTTTTGAGCAGATTCCATTTGGCCAGGTGGTTCTTTAGCAGTGAATAGATGTTGCAGCACCCAAACTAGACGGAGGGTACATAGAAGTGCAATAATATATAACTTGTTATTGAACACTGCAGGTCTTGGTATGGATCCAGGGGAGGTGTCTGTGGTCCTTCGGTGGCTGAGGTTTTTTGTTCAACAGTTCAATCGAAAAACGTTCACAGTGCAATTCATGGGAGGTTTGTAGTAGACGTTTTAAGCCATACATCAGAAAGATGGACCCACTCATTTTTCCTCTCCACCTTGAGGGCCTTTGGTGTTGTGAAAATCACCCTGTAGGGTCCCTTAAACTTGGCTTTTTCACTTTCTTATGAAATTATGAATGTAGACTTCTTGACAAGCCTGGCGTATTTGGTATGGTAGCTTGGGAGAGGTGTACTTGGTGTTCTCATGGTTGACTTGTTTGGGTAGGACCTTACCAGTTTTAGTTAGTTCTAATGGATGTATATGTAATTCGTCTCCCAGTGCTAGGGAGATAGCCTTAGTGCTTAATTAGGCCTAGGTTTTTGGGATGGGCTTCCACCAGTAGCAATCTGGTCTGGTGTGAGATGGTGATCACTGCTTGATGTGTTTCTCAGTGCAAATAATGTTTGTTGAGTCTTTCAAGGATGCAATTGCTTTAGGGGTGGTATGCTCAGGCTGATTTATGTGTTATCCCTAACAGGGTCTCCCATTGTCTGACTGGATAACGTCTGGTACCCCAGACCAGAAACAATGCTGCTGTCTCTGCATCACAGTGCATGCAAGGGCCAGCTTCATTCCACCTAGAATATAGGCAGACCACTACAATCAGGTATCGGTAGTTAGCACATAGATCAATCATGTCAATGAAATCGTCCGGAAAGCCCTAATCAGTTTTTGGATTGATGATGATGCAAACTTGAGTGTAGGTTTGGGTGAATATAACTGGCAAATGGTGTATTTGTTCAAATACATTGTCCCAGTTTCTGTAAAGTTGGGGATAAACCAGTCGTTCTGCTATCATATTGTCTTTTGCTGTGTGTGCTGGCAGGTGTAATTTGGACAATGCTATGTTGACTAGGCTTTGAGTCATAACTAGCTTTCCCGTCGATGTGTGTCCTGTGTGGTCTGTATGCAGCACCTGACTTCGTGTTGCTCTTTCTCGTCAGACAATGCCATTTACAGCACCTCCGTCAGATAAAGTCCTTCTGTTTCTGTGTAAGGCTTGTCCTGATTAGGTTTTTTCTCGGATGACTATTGTAAGGGAAGTATCTGTATTTCCCCAACCGTTCCATAAGCTACCCTCTTTTGAAACTGGTAAGTTAATTTAACCACTCGGGGATAAAAACTCCTTGCCCCGGGTGAGAGGTGCACTTCACAACAGCCACGCATTTAGGTAGGGTCAATGCGTCATTTAACACCTTCAGGAGGTTCCTGTGCATGCCAAGTGCATTCTAATTTCAGGACCTCTCTTCTTTTCCACCTTCCAATACTAGAATGCACTGTGATATTGACATAGGCTGAGTCTGAGTTAATTGTTACTGGTTTCCCTGTGTTTTAGGTGAGGGTTTTGAATAGCACCGTCAGCTCTGCCACCTGTGCTGAAAGGTGGGGAGGAGATTTAGCTGAGCAGTGATTTGCAGGGTTTCTGACGGCATGTGGTTACCAACACCCCGTGTGTCTTACCTCTGTTTCTTGATGTATCATGTCAATAACGAGTGCCTCACTATTTAGACTGGGTACTTTTCTGTTTGGCTGATCCCATCTGGGGTGTACAGAGCACAGTCATGGTCACCTTCAAACTCCTCACCCATGCCAACAAATCCCTCAACAACATCCGACCCAAATACCTCAACAAGAGAGTATCTTCCACGTACACAAGAGGAACCTCCACTCCGCCGACGTCGCCCTGGCTCAGGTCTCCTGCATTCGCAGAAACAGAACAGGTGGGAGAGCCTTCTCCTACATCGCAGCCAAGGCTTGGAACAAGCTGTCCATGAACCTCAGATGCTCCCCTGCCCTGCACATGTTCAGGAAGAACCTCAAGACCTGGCTCTTCGACTCACCCGGAGCTGCCCCCCCGTGCCTTGAGACACTCACGGGTGAGTAGCATGCTTTATAAGCCCCTGATTGATTGATTGATCTCCTACCCCTCTGGAACTTCGTGAGCTAGGAAGGGGACCAGGTTCACCAGATGACACTGTACTATTTTTAATGATGGTCTGGAGAACATCAGCTTGTAGCTAGAGACCAGTTAAGTAGTTAGCGTGCTCTTGTTTATATGTATGACTGCAAAAACTGTTTACCAATGCCTGTTCATATCGAAAGTGGCCCTGCATGACTGAGTCTAAGTGCCTGCTGTAGTACGCAAGGGGTTTGTGCCCCGAGGGATATTTCTACTTCAAGAAGGCTGACATGACTTGCCCATCGCTGTGTCTAAAAAAGAAGAATTCCTTCTTATAACTGGGTGTTCCTAACAATGGGGAGCACAATCTCTGTTTTGAGTTTACAGAAGTTATCTTTTAAAAAAAATAAAAAAAATGTTATTAATGCTTAGCAGAATATACAAATAATACAGAGAAAAAGCAAGTTGTGGCTCACATACTAAACTAAGACTACAATACCATACACAGAATTAAAGATAGAAAACACACATCAATAGATTCCAAATCATATACAGTGGAGAGAGCAAGACATAACAAAGCAAAAACAAAAAGCAAAAAAACGCAAAATAAAATGGGGCAGGGAATTCACAGAGTTAGTTACACAAGTCAGCTCAAGAAAAAAAAATGACAAATGAATTGAACTAACTCAGAGATGCAGCTTTTCTTTTCATTGCCTAAGCCACTCCTCCAATGGAGCTCAAATCTTATGGCCCAACTCACACCTCCTTCCACCCGGTCTCAAATAAACTGAAGACTCTCGATTAAAAAGAGCAAGTATCCTGTATATCTATTTAAAAAAGTGGGGGCTTTCGGACTAAGCCATTCTGACGTGATGCATAACCGAATTAGAGACATTGTTATAAACAAAAAAGCAGAGACATGCCTCATCCTTTTGAGCGAGGCAGTACCTTCGCACCCCATTATCACCATCTCTGGCAAAATATTCAGCGGGATATTAACCTTAGAATTCATAAAAAACTCGACATCAGACAAGAAAGCCCACAACTTTGGGCAAGAATAGAACATATATACATCGTAAGCGGCTAGAAGCCCACATCTAGCACAACAGTTACCCGTACAAGTTACAACCCCCCCATTTTGAATTTTTTGCGGGTGTGTAATATAAATAAAATAGTGCCATATAGTTTAGGTGCGTAGACTCCCAGACAATAAGGCGTAGCTTGCTAACTCGAATGCCGGGCATATATCCACACCAGTCTTGCCCAGCTTGACCTCCCATTTGGCATTCTGTAATGCCAGATCGTCAGGGAGATCAGATAGCAGATGTTGATACACTGTCCCGATTCTAGCCCTTCTTTGGATTAGTTCAAATAACATATTCTTATCAAAGAGGATAGGGGCTTGATGCTGCATTTTATCTAAAAAACTTCTGATCTGCAAATATTTTAAAAAGTCATGAGTATTAAGATGAAACTTAACCTTTAAGAAGGAGAAGGAGGCCATTTGTCCATCAGTGCTTAGTTCACCAATGGCTCCCAACCCCAATAACTGCCACCTGAAAGTGATTGGATCTTGAAAAATAGCAGACAAGAGTCGAGCTGCCGTAAAGGGGGTATAGAAATTAATTTTGGAGATTGACCGACGAATTTGCGACAAATCTTACGCCAGACAGAGCTCATAGCCCCGATAACCTTGAACTTCATCTTCTTAAAGTAACTCGGCTCCAAGATCTGCATCAGAACCCCCTTGGCAGCCTCCCCAAGCCCGAGTTCATACATAGTAGGTCTACTAGAAATCGGGACCTCAGCCCTGTCGCCCAACAATGGCAAGCCCAGATGTTGAAGCATTGCGGACCAGTAATATAGAAAGAGATTCAGGACTGACCAGCCGCCACGATCTCTGGAAAGACACTTCCATTTGGCTGCCCTGCGTGAGCGGCGGTATCCCCAAAAGAAATTTGTAACAGATCCTTTCAGCCCTAGCAAAACTTTGTAGTGAGAACTCCAGTGGGATGGCCCTAAATAGGTACAAAAACTTTGGGAGGACCAGCATTTTAAGGACCTTGCATCGGCCATATAGAGAGAGATGTAAATTGTCGAGTCTTCCCAACTTAGAATTTACTGATTCAATGACCGGAAGGATATTAAGATCTGGGATATTACCAACTAGAGCAGTGATTTTGACCCCTTGGTATGTTGCTTCTAGGACCACGGGAGCTTGAGATTCCTTAATTTTGCATAAGCATTTAAGGAATGGCAAATTGCGATTCCTTAAATGCTATGCAACAAGCATTCAATTTTAGAGATTTCTCCTTAAAGAAATCGCATATTACCACCAACTTCAAATTGGTGGTAATTTGCGATTTCTTTCACAAATGCACTTTTGGCATTTGTGAAGGTGCCATATGGCGCATATACATACCCTTAGGGCATGTATGTGCGCCATATGCGCCCACATGTTCATTTCAGGGGTGCATCAGGGTGTCCTTATGACACCCTTGCACCCTTGAAATTATTCTCAAATTGCGATTCTCAAATTGTCAATCGCAAATTGAGAATGACTTCACATTCATTCCTATGGGCCTCCTGGCCCATAGAAATGAATGGGAAAGCATTCCTTAATTGCGATTTTGCAATTTGCTAATCGCAATTAAGGAAAACTAAGAAATCGCTACAAAATTGCGATTTTTTACATACATCCTTTTTGCAATTCTCAAATAGCGATTCTCAAAAAATCGCTATTTGAGAATCGCAAACGGGGATTTTCATACATATGCCCCTTAGTCTCTTCCGAGTAGATTAGTCGGGGATGAAGGGTGATATAACAATTGTCTCTTTACGTGGCTGCTTCCCACGTCCATCTCCAAGGGTTTCATGAAAGGGATCCTTGTAACTGTACCCGAGACCCCTTGGGTAGCCATAAAGTTTTTGAATAGGAGAAAGATTCCTTCTTTTAGAAATGACTTGGTTGCCCCTAACTCAATCAGGAAGCTGTAAGGTGAGTTATTTACTAAAATTGTAACTGTGAGTTCCTCCTCAGTCTGACAAGTCACTGACAGCACGGGGCACATAAGGATGAGGGGTGCCATCCACTGGATGCAAGACCAACAATGGTTGACTCCATGACTTACTTATTCTGGGAGCGGTGGAGGGGTTATGACCCGGCCCGCCCATGGCAGTTCTACATACTACTTCCTTAGATCCTACTTCTACATGCTTTATCTCTTCTGAACCTCTGCAGTGGTACCCCCATCAGTACCACTACCTTCTGTGCCATTGCGGCTACAGATATTCAAACCAGGTTCGCTCACTCCCGGCTCAGGGATTTCGGCGCAATGTCCTGGTCCTGACCTAACTTCTCTCTGTACTCTCTCTCTTTTTTTGGCTTACATTTTCTCCCTCTTCGCGAGGCATTGCTGTATGTAGGGGAAGATCCAGTTAGGATTTCCCTTTCCATATTTGATGCAGTTCTCTGCTACAGCCATATCCTCTGGCTCAAAGGACCCTTCCCTAGGCCAGGACTGGTCTCAAATATACAAAAAGGGTCCCTGAAACAGTGATTCAAACATGGAGAAGAAACCAGGGAAAAATACGTATAACAAGAAGTCAACAAAATCTTCTCCAAAATATATATATAGGTAAACACTATGTTTATTATATAAATGTAGCATACATCAGACCAGTGTTATTAATAATTTATTGATTTTTTTAAATATAAACATTTTACTTTTTTGGAATTGTCATGTTTTTTTTTTTTAGAAAAAACATATATTGTAGTGATATTTAACAATGATACATACATATACAGTCTGTGACCTCCTCCCCTCACTCCAGTCTGCTAGCAAGTACATTTCCTTTTCCTCTCTTGCTATTATCTCCCCCAAGGTAAACCTATAACCGTCATGTGCTTGGGTGCAGCATTGACCACCTTAGTCTTAAATTCCCTGGGGATGGGGCCTCCCATCCTCGACCCCACTAGCTGTTTCACTGTCTAGAACCACCACAAATCTCCTTGTCTCTCATGTATGTTCGCCTAAATCATTGGGAGTGCATGTTCTCCATGCTGCTGGGGTTCTCTGTGTCGGATGCGTATGATGGGGGGTTAAAGTCCTGGAAGCCCTTGCACCGGACTGGGCTTGTACTGGGACTGCCTAGGACTGCTGGCTTGTTGGCCTCTCTTGCTTGGGCCTAACAATTTGTCATTCGGCGGGGGGGCACTGGTTTCTACTACTGGTGGATAGGGGTATCCATATGCGGGGAGAGCGGGCGCAAACACCTCCATACCTGCATATGGTGGGGGAGGCTGTGACACCTTGTTTACTATCTGTAGTGCTGAGCTGTTAATTTGAACAACCTAACAAAGAAATATGCCAATACTGATAGAATCATTTAGCACACCTAATGACATCGAAAGAAGAAAAGAAATTCGAAAATGGGAATTGCTATTTAATTGCTATTTCTTTTAATCAATTTTGAAAATTCCAAACATGATACTTAGTACATTATAAATTGAAGAGTTGCAAGCGCAAAGATGAAAAATAGGACACAGTGAGGTAAAATCACAATCACCACTTCAATAGTCACACATATCACAGTCATCCCACTCACATTCACATTCAAACATTCAAACAGAAAATACAAAGATACTTCCCACAATCTTGGTAGTGCAATATACCAATAGGGGAAGTAAAAGCAGTCTGCTCTAATTTCAACAGAAGTTACAAAAGTAATTTCGGTTGATAACCAACTAAAATGGTTTTGTCACAGTCAGTTCTATTCAAAACACAATTTTTGTGATAATAATGTACAAAAACTTCAAGTGCGAAGCAAGTTAGCACAAGAACAACAAAAGCAGACTGAAGAAGAAAGGCCTACGCGTTTCGAATCCCTATAAGTCAAAAGGGGGATTCTCCTCAGGGCCAGAGAGCATTCTGGAAAAAATAAAAAGAAACAAATCTAAGTGGAAGTTCTTTATCAAGAGTACAAGAGCACTAGCGAGCACTACTACACCACAACATCACATCGCTTACCCTCATTGATAGGTGCAAGGCTGAAGACTCCTGTAAGGGTAGGAGAGAAAAGAGACAGAAAAGACACATGCCTGGTGTCAATAGAGGGGGTAGTTTATAAAATGTAAAATAAACTGTCCAAAAGCGATCTATTCAAAGGACTAGTAAACGTTGTTTTACCTGAAAGCAAATGCAGTGTCAACAGCTGCTGGGAAGGTGAAGTCTGGTCGTGAATGCGAAATCTGGGGGCAAAAGAGAATTGGTTTGTATGACCAACTCCTGACACTGGTGGCAGAGCTGGGAAGGGGGCGCAGCATTTCAGATTAAAACACGCTCTTACCAGCTAATCCTGTAATGGGGGAATCGGCCGCAGACGAAGGCTGAAGGTACGCTATATCCGATTCAGGTGCACACAGCTCAAGCGTTGTCCTATGCCCACTCTGTAATTACAAGGGAGAGTGGTGTTAGCCCGCGGTAGTGCTTGTAAAAGGTCGAGCAGAGACCCCAAGTGGACAAAGATGACGGGGCTTACCGGGGCTGATCAAATCTTCCGATGAACAGGGGCGGCGTTCTGAAAGCACTACTTCCTGCCGCATGCGTAGTCGGTGTGAGTTTGTCATACGCGTGAGCTACTGCTTTTAACCCACAATACTGGGTCAAGGATCGCCCCGTGAGGGAGGTGCCAAACTATGTGCTGGTTCTTTCTGGCAGGCAACAGTGAGCAAACTAAGCTCAATACTTGCTGGGGCATGTAGTCGCTTATTAACTAAACAACAAGTAGAAGTAGCTCCAAGGGGCTATTGCGTCGATGGCTTGTCCGCAACACATTACCTATGGAGTAGTCTCTAGGTAGATGATTGTGCACACAAAGAGATGAAGAAAGGGGGTGGATAGTTCCGCGTGTAAAAAAAGGGGGTTTGGAAACAACAGAATGACTTATAAATTATAAATTTCAGACAGTTCATTGAGACCTGTTGTGGCCGTATCAAATTTGACAATGAGGAGTGCCTCCCTTTTAGATAGTTTGGAATCCCAATCCCCACCACGTTGGTCTTTTTCGACCTTGGAGATGATGGTCCATTTTAAATCACTGATTTGATGGTTCAGTCTATTCCAGTGATTGACCAATGGTTCAGTTTCCACTTTATTTTTGATCCTTGATTTATGTTGGGAAATTCTCTGGTGAGCCTCTTGATTAGTCTTCCCAATATATAGGAGTCCACAAGGGCATGCGATGCCATAAGCGACGAACTTAGACTTACAGTTGCTGAACGTTTCGTGTTTCCACGATATGCCATTGTGTTGGAATAGAGGCCCTTCTGTGGTGGTGTCGCAACATAGGCATGTGCCACATTTGTGGTGCCCTACGATAGGAGTTAAGCCCATCATTTGTCTTAACGAAGGTTGTTTTTCTTTCGTAGTTGCAGCTCTCACTACATAATTGGCGATGCTGTTTTCCTTTTTAAATGCAAAAAGGGGTGGCTGGTTTAGACTTTCATCCAATTTTTTTTATCAGGGGCCAGTTTTGTCCAATGATCTTTTTAAGTTTATTTGCATTTGGACAGTAAGTTGTTACACATACTTGGCGCTTTAACTGGGGTTTATTTCGTCGCTCAAGTAAGGTTTCTCTTGGGGTCCATCTCGCCCGTTTCATACACTTTCGCACCAATTTTCTTGGATATCCACGGTCACACAATTTGGACACCATTGGCATGGAACTTGTAGTCTTCATTAGATGTACAATTTCTACGTACACGCAAAAATTGGCCGTAAGGAAGATTTTCTTTTAGGCTTCTTGGATGATTGCTTTTGAACAGGAGGGCTTTATTGCGGTCCATTGGCTTGACAAACAATGATGTCACTAATTTGCCAGCAGATGAAAAGACTTCTACGTCCAAAAATTATATCTTGTTCTCCGAATGGGCTATGCTAAACTGTATGTCCGTTGTTCTCGCATTTAACCATGTGTGGAACAGTTTTAGATTGTCTTCTCCACCTGTCCACACCATGAAGACATCATCTATAAAACGTAGCCAAGTTCTGATGTGCTTTCCGAATGGGTTGTTATTGTGGACATACGTGTCTTCATACAAAGACATAAACAATACTGACAGTTCCGGGGCGAATGGGCACCCCATTGCTACTCCTTTCACTTGGAGGTAAAAGTCTTTCCCAAAACAAAAGTAGTTTTTCTTCAAAGCAAAAGATGCTAAATCAACCAAAAATTGGGTGGGCACTTGCACAGGTCTTGGTCGTAAATCGAGGAAATATGTAAGCACTGCCACTGCTTCATCCTGGGGTATTTGGGGAAAGAGGGATGTCACATCAAGTGTGACCAATATGTCTTTCCCTTGATCAAATTCAACCATGTCCATTTTATTGATGAAATCTGTCGTATCCTGTAAAAATGAAGATACTTTATCCATGAATTGTTTAAGGAAGCAATCCACGTATTTAGCAATCGGCTCAAGTAGGGAGTCACATCCTGCCACGATGGGTCTCCCTGGAGGCTTGGTCTGATCTTTATGGACCTTTGGTAAGATGTAAAACATTGGAACCTTAGGATATTTATTTTGTAAATACTCAAATTCCTTGGGTCCCAAGAAACCTTGCTCAAATCCTTCCTTTATTAAGGGGAATAGCTGGCTCTGTATTTCTATTGTTGGATCCTTTCCAATCTTACTGTAACAGACTGGATCATTAAGCTGTCGCATGACTTCGTTGGTATAGTCAGTGGTATCCCACACCACAATTGATCCGCCTTTATCAGCTTGTTTAATAGTTACTGTAGAGTCGTTTCGCAAAGTTGTCAAGGCATTAATCAATGTTAATTTGGGCTTCCTCAAAGATGGCCCATGGTTCTAATAATGCCTGTCTTCTCTCTTGCTTCTGACATGTGACCAGGGGAAGCTCTGTGTGGTACAGGAGACTAAGTGAGCCTGATAGTCTCTCAATACCAACTCTGGGACAAAGATAATAACAATAGTTCACAGAAAAAGGGAATAACACGAGAACCACAGGCCCCCACTTGGCCAAACAGAAATTACACCTAATCCCCCACGTCCAAATCTTTTTTCCTTAATGTCCGAATCACACCCTGTATCACACCCAGGGACCAAGCGTGCCATCTGTGTCACGCCCAGTGGTCCACGCATACCAGCTGTGTCAACCCCAGCAGAAAAGCATGCCATCTGCGTTACACCCAGCGGTCCAAGCGACCAACACCTCTCACTCCTTTCAGATAAAATGGTGCTGAGAAACCAGTGGCACTGAGAAAACCTTTTTAGATTAAAAAATGCGATTGAGGTGCCAACTCCACCCAATTAAGATAGCATCCTGGCAGCCATAAAAGGCTATATAAATAAATAAATACTCACCTTTCCTAGTGTGCTGACTATCGAACAAAACGAGTTCCGCAGGATTGCCTCCGAGGCCGACTTGAGACTACTCAGCTAGGACATACAAAATAGGTAATATGCCAGATTTCTGTCAGTGGCAGGGCCCTCTGGTTCTTTTTTTCACGCTTCTCCTTGGTTTGCCATATGCCACATGCTTTGCTAAGGTTCTGATGCAGTCTCTTACCCTCTGTGACGGTAGCTTCTGGTTGACCCTGCGGATTCATCAGAACTTCCAATCCATTACTCTGTCTGCTCACCTTCCTTGTTGTGCAAATGTGAATCCATCACTGGGGAGTCTCCTTCCTTTGGCTGCAGCCTGGAACGAGGTACCAATCAGTTCTGATGGTGGCTTGCCAAATGTTGCTTGAACATAAAATACTTTGAAAAAACAAGAGGCGTTTGGAAAACAGGAACTGTTTGTTTAATTAAACAATGCGGCCGGTAGATCAGCCGCATGCATAGGGTCTGATGACTGTCTCAATTTACAATCGGTCTAACATGTGTTCTCCTAAAGTTCATTGAATGCAATGAAATAGTCTTGGAGATCCTTTTTTGTAAGGAATGTGAACCTCTGTCTTTGGAGTCATAATGTATTGGATGAGGAATCCCGGTGGGCCTCTATCTTACGTGGACACAATGAGGCCAGTGGGTAATGTGTCTAGATGTCCTGCATGGGGAGCACATGATCACTGCATGTACTGTGTGTGCTGTGTCCTGATTGGCTATGTGTTTCTAACTTCATGTGGCATCTGACTATATGGAGTTTTGGGAACACGCGCACCACTCTGGCTATGTGTATTGGGACCATTGTGGTGTCACAGCGCCTACCTGTGGGATTGATCTGGGATTTCCTGTTTGCACGTTTGTTTGCTGGCTATGTGCCACTTCACCTGTGACTTGTCAATCAGTGGCCTTCAGACTGTTTTGAGTAAAATTTAAGGCGTTACCGAATAACAATAGACACCTTCCGATGTAGAAAGACAGCCAGTTATGAATATTTACTCACAGATATATAACTGTGATACAATCACGGATTTAAAAAAAGTTGTGTCTAAATGTGGTGATCCACAGGTTTCTAAACTTCCCATCCTACTATTCTAGGGTTACCTAGAATCTCTTTGTCCCATAGTGGGGCACGCCTGACTTGTTTTACTTCTGTGCTAGCTAAACGCAGTGTTTTATTACACCTTTTAGGAACAACTGAAGGCCAATTCTGTGCTTCAAACTAATTTCCCAAGTGATCATAGTTGGCTCTAAAGAAGCCACCAATAAGTTAAATAGAGATGGTAATACATACCTCTTCTAAACAGTCAAACATTTGTACAACCTGTTTAATGTGTTTCTGATTGTAGAATTGAATTAATCCGATAACAGGAAATGCCCCGTCTATATCTTGTTATTGGCTAAACTCTGCTAGATGGAAAGAAAGACTTCTGACAGGGAAAGGTATTAATGCTCTACCACTGACGGAGATGCATGCACAGAAGAAAACGTGGTCAAGGAAACACCCAACACAGGAACACTAAACACAACCCAGAGAGGGATGTGTGGAAAATGGCTAAAATCGGTATACATAAGCGGCGTTCATTGATGTTCACCATAGCCACTGTTGAGCGTAAAGTGAAAATCATGAAACATTGGCCACACCATCTTGTCCCTTTTTAGGCCCCTTCGTGCGCGTAAGTGGCAGCCATTTTGAAAACCATGGTCTCTCTGCCCACTGCCGATAGCCAGCGCGTCTCTCCCCCTCACTCCCCGGCCTCCCGAGCATCCCCCGCGCCCTGACAGCCCCGGACCTCGCCTCACATCAAAGGAGCGGGGATTAATCAATGCCTTCACACCCCTAGATCCGACCGATCGCCCGCATTTCTGTTCCCAGCGGAATGTCCAGCTGCGCGATAGCCATCATGCTGAGATTGGGGTGGGGACTCCTACTGTAGATATGTGTGGGAACGGGCCTGAACCGGGGATTCCAAAGATGCCTTTTCCGTACTTCAAAGCAATACCACGGATGTCACAAATGTAATAAAGCCATAAACCTGTGTATAAGAGGCCAGGCCTCAGAGATGCGGTTAGAGCACCTCGAGAAGATACCCTGTTGTCTGATTTGACGTGTTCTGCTCCGTCGGAATAAACTCCTGTTTCCTGCCTTCTGTCTCCAGCGCCTGCCTCTTTGTTTGGTAATCTCGAATGGTATGAAAGGCGGCTAACGACGGGCAAATACTGAAGGGTTCTTGGTCGAATTCGGCCCCTACCTTTTAACAATTGGCCACAGCAATTACAGAGAATAGAGGACGATCAGGCGCTGGAAGCGGAAGACGAGAAACTGTCCATGCGGTCCGGGTAAGGTCGTGTAACACGACGAATTGCGAATTGATTGTTTGATTGCCATTGGAAAATACTAGTATTACGCATTTGTTTGTTTGGTTCTGAGAGATTCTCTGTCTACAAACGGGGAAGGATAGGAGTATTCTCCCTTTGCAGATAGTGAAGGGTGGGTAGCGCAGGCTTTTGCCCCCGTTGTAACCCGTCGCGCCTACTTCCCTCTCCATTGATTGATTGTTTGTTCGAGCATTTACTGTTCGAAATTGGTTCTCTGAAAGGATCTTCTCTGCCTACAAACAGGGAGGAACAGGAATTTCCCTCTCTCTTTGCAGATAGTGAAGGGTAGGTAGCGCAGCCTTTTGCCCCCGTTGTAACCCGTCGCGCCTATTTTATTCCTCATTTGATTGATTGATTGTTTGTCCGAACATTGACTGTTTGGAATTGGTTCTCTCTTTGGGTATTCCCTATTTGCGAATACTGTAGAATAGAAATATTCTGTCTAGTCTTCGCAAAGCAGTGAAGGATAGGTAGTGCAGACTTTTGTCCCCATTGTAACCCGTCATGCCTATCTTCTCCCCATTGTTCAGTAGTTGGTCCAGCCCGGACCGTTTATTAGAGGTAGATCATCCGTCTCCACCGGAGGACACCCCTAATAAAAAGGACATATATATAAAAATACGGATTAGCCGTTGTATCATGCTAGCAAACTATAACATAAAAATCGTTAGGGAAAACAAAAGGAATCAAGCAAAATCAGTAGGCCACTGATGGGATCTTTTTGACCCCGCTAAAATAGAAACATTAGGAACAACCCCTCATGAGAAATATGAAACTAGTGAGAAGAACCGAGCTCGACGCCATGATGGCTGCAAGACAGCTCGGCTCCGTCGCCCACCCCGCCCAAATAACGACAAACCCTATACAATTATAAATATATACAACACTCCAGCAAAGTAACATGTTAAAACTTTTTATTGGACAACTATTTGGAACTTTTTGTTGAACAACCATTTAAAACTTTTTATTGAACAACTATTTACATGGCAGCCGGCTGCAACAACAAACCCAAATGCATTTGCCGTCTGCTTGACGCTGTTCCTGATTGGGCTACTTTGAGCTACTTTTTAGTAGGCTTTGGGCTATAAAAAAGTCTACAAAAGCCGTCAGCCGGCGAGGTAGCGTCGGTGGCAGCCCATTGTGCGAATAGGCCGGAGGCTACCCAACGCGCCAAGACCTGTCCCCGGACCATCCAGAGGTGATGTCCAGCAAGTTGTGTGCGGGGGATGCCTTGCTGATGGCTCCCCCCCCTTTTTGTTGCCTGGTCCAGCCATCCTATAATGCTGCGCCAAGAGATGGCGTGGGGTGCCCTGGGGGAGGCGACGCGAATGGGCCTCCCCCACCACCCCAGGAGGAGGTTCCTCAGCTGCAGCAGGGCGATCCTTAGCGTTTCACTCGCCGGTCAGCTGCAGCAGGGTGACCCTTAGCGTTTCACTCGCCGGTCAGCTGCAGCAGGACAACCATTAGCGTTTCACCTGCCGGACGGCTGCACCAGGACTGCCATTGGCGTTCCACTCGGTTGGATGGCCGGGGGACCCGCTCCGGTGGCCGGGGTGAAGAGCGGTTGCTGCTGCGGAACGCTCAAAATGGCGGCCGGCTCCCTGGATTTGGGCCTGGTCCACTAGAACGGCTCTGGACTACTCTGGAACTCGAATGCTTGCCTGTTCGGGCATGAGCCACACTCTTGAAGACATTGTCCAAGCTTTAAAGATTCTACGAGAGTCGTTGGCCCTCGACTCCCGCGGGCTTCCGGTGGGGGCAACCGCCACTGTTGCTCGACTATCCCCCATGGATATGCCACTGCCCCGGGTGACCACCGCCTTATCCCCATCTGGTGCCGTGAGAGAGGCTGATTCAGCACATCGGTGGAGGGATACGCCTGCTGTCCCGCTCCCCGGAGTGGCCGCGACGTTGCCGCGAGAGGATGGTGCTCTCATGATGACGCCAGCTTTTGTCTGAATTACCAAGAGACACTCGATCAGCTCCGGTGGGACCTCAGTGTGACCCGGTAGGGAAGATTTTGCCTTCCTCGCCTTTAAGTCGCGGTTTATACCGCCTGTCCTTTCTGCTGGCGTTTATGGAATTTTTTGAACTACCGAAAGGGATTCTGGTCCAGCCGCTAGTTATTGGAGGCATTTGAACTATACTCTGGACCCGTCTGGCCTCGACCGAAATGGCGCCAGTATAGGCGGGACTTGCAACTCCTTATGACGTTTTAGCTACGTAGCCTTGATGTTATGGGATATGTATGCGGTCCTTGAGCACGTGGCGGGCGGGGAAGGGTACTGCCTGGGCATGCGGACAACCCTACTGATATTGGTTTTTATTCACTATTGATTATTGTATTATTTAAGCTCCGAAGTAAATGTTACTCATGATACTCGCCCATGGTATGCGTATGAACGATTTTATTGTAACTAATCCTGTTTTACTTTCAATTATAAAATCAACCTTCACTGATCCTGCAACCGTTTGTCACGTTTAGTTTTTCCAATTAAATGGCTCGCTCGTTACTTACTCCTGTACTACAGTGTAATATATCCTTACCTCATGTGTTTCCAGTCTGCCCCGTGGCCGGCCTGTATGGTTGGGGGCCCGTATTTGAATACTGACATTTTTACAACCAAGGTTTTAAAAGAAAAATATATGGAGCTAGCATCGTAACAGTCATTTAGATTGATAGGGTTGTTTTTAAAATACCATGCTCTGCGAACAGGAACGACCCTATACCACCGTAAACCTTTTCTTTTCCTCAAACGAAAACGTGAATCTGTCACCCCCCCACCTTATACCGAATGCCCCTGGCTTTTGACCCCTCCCTACACGCGGTCTGTACTACCGCACTCGGGCGACCTATGTAATGAACAGCCTGTCATTGGTTATCTTTTCCGCACTACCGGTTCCTTTGGGCTTCAATGCCGAGATAAAAGGGACTGCATCCCACAGAGATAAGTCAGGTACGTGGTAGGTAAAAACATTTTTTATGTTTATGCGCGCTAATGTGCTTTGAACACTGCCTCTCCCCCTCTTTTCTTTTTCTGCAGGTTACATCGGAAATTCAGCTGAAGTATGGAGAGGACCTAAACCGCACCATGCTCCACGCGAGGAAAATAGGCCAACTCTGTGAGATGGTACATTATATGCAGGAGCTATCTCTGAGAGCATGAAAATTGTATGGTATGAATGTGCGCATGGGCCCTGATTTGTACGGTAATGAATGCGTATGTGTGGCGCACGTCTGGGTCGATAAAAGAATGCTTTTTGTATGACGGAGGTGTTGATCGAGCGGTTAATGGAATAAGAAAAATAAGCCCGAACATGGTACCTGCATGTGAAGGACGAAAAGGAATATAGCACATACCTTACCTAGGAATGACTCTCTCCCTCTCTGGAGCTAGTGAATGGGAGAGTGGCCTACACCAGAAACTTGAAGGGTTATTGTAGTACCTCGGACCCGAACCGATATCCCAAATGTACACCCAAAATAATGGGCACCAGTGAGTCGATTTACGTGCTGACTAAATAAGAGAAGTCAAGAGTACCCCGGGTTGGGGTTCATCCCAAATCCCCCTCAGCCCAGAAATTAGGGATATTGTTATGTTTTAGATTTACCCCTTCTTCTTCCATCCTCGTAGGAAAATCAGAATTGTACCATTACACGTCCGACTGACACCCCTCCTTTACCTCAGCTTGGATCATCATTTGCTAGATGTTGGAAGGCCCCACCGTGAGTATAAGCACGACTGGACTAGTGTCCGACCAACTAAGAGGGAGTAAGTATTTTCAAAAACGGGGTTACCAACAAAAAAATTGTCCACTATTAGGAAGGAAGGAGAATTAAGAGCTCGACCCCCAAATGAATTAAATGGAATACTGAGAATGCGCAACACGCAAGAAAAAGTCCTTTTGCCCAAAATAGCTCTGTGTTTTGTCTTAGGTTTTCGCACTTGATGTATGTACTGTCGCACCCTATCCGGTATTTGTGTGTACGTAAACTGTGAATTTATGTTTTCTCTCAGCTTGTGTTTTATACGGGAAACCAACCCGTATTGTTCTATATATGTGTGCACTGAATAACCTATTATCATACACGTTTTTCTCTCTCTCTCTCTCTTTATGCTGTACATGTACTAATAGCCTATTTGGTGCACACGACGCTCTCTCTCTCTGAGGGCTCCCTTGCTCCCTTTTGAATAAACGACGACACTGTGCCTCGCCGGCACAGGTATAATTGGCTTTAGACACGGCAGTGTTTGAACAAATTGACAGAAACAAAACGATCGTATTTTGCCATGTTACTACCTCTCTTTTCTGTAAAATTATGGAACTTAATTGGCTTAGAAAGAAAGGACAGGTAAGACGACTAATGTCCCCTAATCTGACCCTTAAAACGGAACTATATGTCAGTGGCTTTTGTTTTTAGTGCTCTAGTAACTCCACCCTCATTCATTCGGATTACCACCGCCCATTGCACTTAAGTAGAATGTCCAAAACGTCCCCGTTTTCCAGAATGGTCCCAGTTCTGTAACTAGCCGTCCCAGAAAATCTTAAAGACTGTAGCTGATGACCTTGTTTTTAAAGATAAATAGTCCAAAAACTGATAAAAGTTAGCCGTTGCTGAAAGAAAAAAATGCTTAACGTATGTCCTTCCCTGGAAAAGGTAGCTGTAAGCCCATGATAATAAGCACTTCACACTTTTTATGAACTAGCAGACCTTGAAGAAAGATATAGCTCAACAGGATTAGTTTTAGAAAAACACAAGTCTCTACTGGAGGAGCCGGTTTGAATCCGATGCGAATATGACAGGAATAGACACCAGACAGACATGATGTTTGAAAATAGAAAGATACTTGCAGACCTGCACCACAGCCACGATGCATGAGTTAACAGCATACACCGATGTAAGGGTTACTAAGCATTCACCCTACCGTGACCAATAAATGTTTCCCCGACTACTTGGGGTTGGGAGAGAAATTAAAGTGTGTAAACGTCTTCCCCTATCAGTTCTCTAAGACTTTTTTTTTTACTCATTTAAAGATAACGTGCAGTCATCGGAGGAGAGGGGCCGGACGTGATGCACAGCCTGGCTGCAGATCGGGGAATATCTATGACCTCGACCAAGGTGGAGCCACAGAGCAGAGTTGCGGGACGAGGCACCATTCTCAACGTGGAAAGTGAAGGAAAGAAGGGCTGTCCAGAAGCCCCTGCATGTTGATGAGCTCGTGCCGAAAGTCCCAGCCCATTGTGCCCGATTGGTGGGCCCACTTGCTTGAAATTTCTGCCCTCCTTGGTCCGTTTCAGATCTGATCCCACTCCACCCTCTCTTCCCTCGGCCTCCCAAAGCACGCCCCCATCGCCCCTTTTTTCCATACGGAGTCTTTCTTTGAACTTGACTTGAAGAAGAAGCACAGCACAAAGATAGAGTAGGGTTTGTCACGAAAGAAGAACGGAATGCGGGTACCCCGCCTAAGGTACCCATGATAGATTAGTTAGGGAACAGGACAACCAGGACTGTGGTCCGAGAGCAAAGAGTGGCCACACCCTGCAACGCGAAATCTGAATTAGAGCTGGACGCATAGCTCCACCGCCGGTGCTCAACAGTGCCAACGAAAGAAGAAGAACAATGAGAGCCTACCAGGGATGGCTCGCTGTAATAAGACACTGGAAAGACGAACCCTTTTTGAACATTGCCACCCCTTGACTGACACTTGTATTAATTTGAATTCCTCTCCCAACCACTTGTATTGATTATCACCCAATTGAGCTTTCGAAACCTTACATCGGTCACTTTCAACTGTACATGGATAACTAAGAAAGCGTTAACTCTGTATCATGATGATTGTAGAACACCAGTTATGCACATGAGCACACTGTCTAGTTTTGATCCCCATGGAGTCCAGACCTCAAGTGATAATAGCCCTTATTCTGCCAGAACATTTTTGTATGACATCATGTTTGTATTCGAACGAATTTCCTACATCGTCTAAATAATGTCCCCGTCTCCAAGGTCTAACGTATGACCCAGCTAATGTAATTTTGTATGCACTGCCTCCTCGCCTATCGCATTGACTACATGTGGTTATGTACGATTCTGTCAACATTGATAGCAGGATTATTTCCATCTGCCCGTAATGCATATGGGCTACCAAAGACCTCAATAGACAGCCCAGCCACATACTTCCCTTATTAGTATAACTAAATGTCAGCTTGTACGTCCTTACCTCAGACATGAACAGAAATGAACTAACTTATGATAAAAACTGGGGACTGTGGAAAATGACTAAAATCGGTATACATAAGCGGCGTTCATTTATGTTCACCATAGCCACTGTTGAGTGTAAAGTGAAAATCATGAAACATTGGCCACACCATCTTGTCCCTTTTTAGGCCCCTTCGTGCGCGTAAGTGGCAGCCATTTTGAAAACCATGGTCTCTCTGCCCACTGCCGATAGCCAGCGCGTCTCTCCCCCTCACTCCCCGGCCTCGCAAGCATCCCCCGCGCCCTGACAGCCCCCGGTCTCTCCTGCTTGGGCCATAAACGCACCTCCAGCGCGACCCTGCCTCCGAGCCACATCCTGTGCTGAACCCCCACACTCTTTCATCTCATTCATAAAACAGGCCCTTTGATAACATCTTCCTCCTTGCCCGATTGTCCGGCCTGATCCCAGGCCATCACCTAGCCCAACAGATGCAGTTTATTGCCCCCTACAGTAGGACCTCGCCTCACATCAAAGGAGCGGGGATTAATCAATGCCTTCACACCCCTAGATCCGACCGATCGCCCGCATTTCTGTTCCCAGCGGAATGTCCAGCTGCGCGATAGCCATCATGCTGAGATTGGGGTGGGGACTCCTACTGTAGATATGTGTGGGAACGGGCCTGAACCGGGGATTCCAAAGATGCCTTTTCCGTACTTCAAAGCAATACCACGGATGTCACAAATGTAACAAAGCCATAAACCTGTGTATAAGAGGCCAGGCCTCAGAGATGCGGTTAGAGCACCTCGAGAAGATACCCTGTTGTCTGATTTGACATGTTCTGCTCCGTCGGAATAAACTCCTGTTTCCTGCCTTCTGTCTCCAGCGCCTGCCTCTTTGTTGGTAATCTCGAATGGTATGAAAGGCGGCTAACGCCGGGCAAATACTGAAGGGTTCTTGGTCGAATTCGGCCCCTACCTTTTAACAGATGCTTATTCACTCACTCACATACCTACAATAAAATCACATCGCCTTAAACAAAATGTGCAACCAGGGCATGCATAAATATGTTGAAATTAGCGTTCTACCCACTTCTAAGTGCTTGCAGATGCATGCAATCATGAGCAAGTATGGAGCCACATACAAACTTAGAGAGAGAGAGATATGTGTATTTACACTCACTCTCAAAATGACCTCCTGCAGAGCTTTAAGTGGAATGAAAAAACTAGAGGGTCTCTCAAAGGGGCGTGGCCGATGTACTTAAGGGCATGGCTTAAAAACACCTAAGCTAGATTTCTGTGCATAGCACAGTGTTTTCCCGCTTGGCTGGTATTTTGCTGCTTCCATCATTGCATACAGATATATAATACAACAAGTAACATTACACCTACAACAAGTCAGAACTATTGGCCTTGTCAATAGTTGCTAGTTGCAAGAGATAAATAAGCAACATCTATGGCTTCATTGTATAGAACATTAAAAATGCTTCAGTTCTGAAATGATGAGACTGTGAAAGAACTATAACGAGTCTGTAGTAATTGAATCCAATACAAGAGGTGTAGTTTCAGTTGATTCATTAAGTCTTAGTTATAAGTTGCCTAAGATCATGTGAAACAGCCCACCAGGAGCAGCCTGCCTTCTGCTCAGCTCATACTCCAACTTTCACACCACACCACACAGGCACCCAAACATTCCATTCATCATCACCACATGAACATTCCAAGCAGCACACAGCACATTCACACTGGCTGAGAAGCTAGGGAGAAAGCGACAGGATAATTACATAATAAACAGGATACTACAGAGTCTCTTTAAAGTTTTAATAAAGGCAGTGAAGAGTGGTACTACCGCAGAGTTTTAAAAAAAATTCATCCTCAATGTGGGGGCAAAAATAGAGAGCCTGATAGCGACCCGCCTCAGCACCTGCTTTTTAGGTTTCGCCCTGGCGTTGCAACTGCGTAGCAGTTGCTCCGCCCAAGGGCGAAATCTAATGTTAGCTCTATAGTGGCGACTTGAAACCGCCCCTTCTTCCATTGGCTAGCTCCATAAATGGAGGCTAGCCATTGGGAGAGATTGGCCGTCAATCACGTTTTCCAGCTAAAACGCGATTTGGGGGCGTTTCTGGGTCTTTTTTTAAGCCCCGCCCCTTGTTGCCATGTGTCCCGGGCCGCGCTGTGATTGGCTGCAGGCCCGGGACACCCCAGTGACGTTATTTCCCGGGCCGCGCTGTGATTGGCTGCCGGCCCGGGACACCCCCGTGACGTCAGCCAATCACAGCACGGCCCGGGACCTGACTTGTTCTAAGTTCCTAAAGGTAAACAGCAGCTTGTCAACCAGGGGGTACAATATACGGACAGGGAGATGGATGGGTGTGTGTAGGTTGACCTACTTACAGGAAGAATTTTCTTTTCTTATTTAATTAGCATTGGAGTGATGACTGTTGAAAGAGGCAGAAAGGAAGGTAAAATAGAATTTCTGGCAGAAAAAACGCCAGTCTTGCTTTTCGACAGGTGTCAGGCACACTGCGGGGCGGAGGGAGGGTGCCTTGTAGAATTGTATGGTTGTTAACGTGTGTGCATTCTACATTCAGATGATTGTATATACTTTACGTCTATACCAGCGACACTTTACATTGAGCGTTTTTCTCGGCTTGTACTCTGTCTATTTGAAGCAGCTGAACATTTCGACGCACAAACCAGTGGCTTCAATACCCATAGTTGACATAAATGATTCTTACTCCAGAATTATTTTTAGTAATGTGTATAAATTACACCATTCTTGTGTTGGAGTAAAATGTAGCCCCCGCCAGTTTCTCTCAGGAGTTGTTGCATTCAAATGTTTATAACTGAGAGAGGGTGTTAAGGCGAGAGGGAATGCTGCTTACAGGTGTGTAAACAATGGTTATCGCGGGTTTCGTGAGATCATCCCTTCTATTTTTTTGCACCGTGCACCAGTTTCACTCCAAACGAACGAAAACAACCACGCGTTTTAATGTTTCGGGCCAGATCATAAACACCTATTTCTCCTTGGAAATAAATCTGATTTTGGAAGGTTCCGTGCTAGGGGCGCGCGCACGCCAAGGTTACGGTGGCCTTTTCCACCCTGCCAATCAAGTTGTTCGTGAATGATCCAGAGTGCACGCGCCGAGCCCACGCGAGGGATGCTGCCTCCGAGCACCGGGACTCGCCCGCCTCGCGCCACCGAAACTCCGCGCGCCGCCTCTGCCCAGTGCCGAGGCCACCGTGTCCCTCCCGCACGCACCGCACCTGGGAAGTCCTCACAAGACAGCGAGCTATTCTTTCCACTTGCTCACCAAGTCTCAGAAAGTATTTTGTTTTGGGAAATTCACGTTTATTTCGTCTTATTTGTACAGCGCCTCCTCCCCGCGCATCTGATTCGCGGCACGTAGGGCAGGTAGCCCAACACAATTAATATATACAGCGCATGGTGGCATGGAGTGTGATATTTCTTTCTGGCAGCAAATCCACATTTTGGGCACGGGATTCGAAGGCGTGCAGGAAATGGGAACCTAGAAGTGCAGGTACTCCTTATGCCAGAGCAGCACCTGTTTGCTAAGGAGCAGGGGGCGGTTCTCGCCCTTTAAAAGTATTGCGGCCCTGCTGAGCAGTGCAGGTCCTCCCCTGTTCAAATTAAACAATGGGACGGAATCGGTCCCTGCTCATTGAAAGCACTGCGAGAAGGCGAAAAAAGATGCACTAGCCATGCGAGTGTGCCCTTGGGCACTAGCCGGAGCAAGGAAAATGGGGTCTGATAGCTGATCATGCAGTAAAGTACATCAATAATCGAGGTGCACTAGGTCCCCTTAGACTTTTGCCCCTCCCAGTGCCACCGCGCCGTCAGCATCATTGATAGCGATTCTCCTCAAAAGAGTAAAAATCGGGGTTCACTGGGCCCCTTTAGACTTTTACCCCCCTCCCCGGTGCCGCTGCACCTGCACCTGCTGCACCATTGATAGCAAATCCCCTGAACAAAATGCAGGCTGTAAATGCGTATTAGAACGTGTGCACCTTTTGTTCAAATCAAATATAGCTTGACCTCGTCATGCTTTGCACGTGACAATGGGCATTTTAAACTGAGCTATGCTGACTCGCCTTTACCTTCGCCACTTGCGCACCCAAAGATCCCATTAAAGCCACACGTGGTTTCTCAGCCCTTACGCAAATACGTTCTTTAAGGAAAATGAGCTGTTAATTGGTCAGGTTTACTCTGTTGTGCTTTCTCAGAAGGTGGTCTGCCAGGAACGCATCAGCAGGGGTGCATTATGGGATGATTAGTAACCGGGTGAGATCAGGGGCAGTCCCTGGCACACGTTGACAACACAGCACTGCTGCCATGTTGTGTTGAACTCCATCCGGTGAGTAAGTCCTACCGTGGCAGCCACAATTGTTTGCTGCTTGGTTTACTCGGCGCCCTGTGCAGGCGGTGGTGGCGTTTGTCAGTCACCAGCCTGTAGTTTGCAGAAAGGTCTGTTGCCCTGTATCTGCCAGGCAGTGGTTTCCTACCTGATTAAGTTGAATTCTATTTAGCAAGGATTAAGAACCTGTTCTTTAAATAAAACCACAACCGCATGTATGCGGGTTGGAAAGGGGGAGGCTCCAAAAAAGACGGGAGCCAAACCTTTGCTGCTGGAACCCTAGAACCCTGCTTAGGTGCACGAGCAAGCACCAGCATCCGGGCACTGTGGGTGGCGCCTCAGTGTTGTAGTGATAAGTATTTACAATACGTGTTTGGTGAAGGTACGTGGACGTTTGGTTCAAGGCCTGCGAGGATGGCTGGCTGAGTTGAACGTTCTTTGCTGCAACTTAGTGATTGCTAGTCATGACCATTACCTTGGTAAATTGAGTGCCTTAAATTGGGCAAATGTAACGTTTGGAACCTTTAGTGCTTAATAAGCATTGGCAATGCCACTAGGTCTCGCTTTAAATAAATTATGTATGGTACTGTGAAGCATTACAAGTAAATAGCATGGGAATGGATATCTATTTATGTGGAAGCAAGGAACTGTAGAATGCTACTGGTGTAGGTTAAACGGTCAGGTGACAGTTGCACCGTCAATCAACAAGAAAGGGACTGTAGGGCTTTTTAGAGAGGTCCAGCATGCATGCCCTGTGTGTGTGGGTGGCTCTCTGTGTGCGTGCATGTGGGTGCAAATGCAATAGGTCTCACATTTGCGAGAGATTAAGCTATTGGCATTGTAAATGACAATGCCATTTATTTATCGGTTTTCAAAACAAACACATAAATAAAAAATTTGTCATTTACAATGCCAATACCTCTAACTTTTACAAAGGCGAAACCGTTGCATTGTAAATGCTTGTTAGGAACTGCCGGTGCTGAGCACCAGCAGAACCTGACCCACCTAAAACCCTGAACTCCTGCATGATCTATTTGCATACAAGCCACTGAAGCAGGCGCGCACACACCAGGCGTGTTGTATGCTTCAGCAAAAACAAACCGACATATACAACGACATACTTAAGCTGCCATCCAAGGGTGTAACTACCAATAGTGCATCAGGTGCAGTGGCACTGAGGCTCACTGAGGCCTGTTTGCTGTTGTATTTAGTAGCCTTTCAGCAGTAAAGGGGACAGATTGCCTTGCTTGCACCTGAGACTGTGGCAGCCATGCTATGCCACTGGTGCAATCATCTGGAATCTGACGTCTTACCAACCACTGGCTTGTGTACCTGTGTGTGGGTATTTCTACACAACACACGACACACCTAGGTATTGGCAGGGGAGCACTGTACTTTGCAGCAAGGGTGGCAGAAGAGATGGATGAGGGAAGGGGAGGGAACGATTTGAAATTGTGCACAATTACAGAAGAGGGATCAGAATGAAAAGTACAATTCGTGGTGCGAGAGGTTAGGAGGGTGATGGGGTTCATCTCAGTGTTTGATGAAAGTACCATAGAAGTCTCTGCAATCATGCAGCGTGATGGAATGTACCATTAATTTCGGTAAGGCCGAAATTTTAAGCCCTTTCCATTTCGGCCTTGCCTTCTGAATTAATGCGTAACTGTACAGCTCCCTGGGCTGTCTCCCTCTTCAGAGGAGGACTCAGCCTTGGCACTGCCTTTCTAGGCCAAACCGCGAATGAACAGGATTTAGCGGAACGTGTTATCAACAGCCTCGCGTGGAGCGCCTGTTTCATTCTCTGTGCATGTCTGTTGTTTGTTTTATTGTTCTTATTTAAATTCCTGAAGAAAGAGGAGTCGTGCTCTCTTCCAGACGACATGAGGAAGATAAAGCATCCCCTCGAGGCCACGGCGAGCAGCAGTAACGCCAAATCACGTAGCTGTTTGTTTCAACACCGCCGTCATCTTGTAAATTCAGAGGACTCACCCAGGGCTGGGGGAGGGGGGAGTGAACCGAGGGGAGAAAGCAGAGATTCGAAGCGTTCACGACCAGCCCCGTGCTCTACCACGACCTCCCTTGGCAAACATTTTCAAATCTACCTCACATTACACCTTGTGAGCGAGCGGAGCCAGTGTTTAATTTGTTAAGGAATAAGTAAGTGTTAGGACCAGAGCTGGAAAGTAGGGAGATCCCGCTGAATCGAGATCCCGCTGGATTCCGGTTTGGCAGCTGTTTCTGGGCTGGGATCATTCTGAGCCAGGGAAACATGCGGCTTTTGTACTGATGTGATTTTCCGACACCGGAGTATAATTCAGCTGCGGACACATACTGTCTGCATTCCCTTTAGAGCAGCAACGTGCAGGGTAGGGGACTTTCTTCGTATAATATCCTGCTCGGCCTAAAATAAAGGCTTGATTTAAAGGTCCGCCAGCCCTCCTTTTGTTGAAGTATCTTCCCGCCAGGGAGCTGTCTGGAGCATAGCACCTGGACTCCATGCAATGGAAAGAAACAAAGATGCACAGCCTGTGATTTCTTCCCAGAGAAATTATGATTTGGGCTGCAGTTTTTTTTTAAACTTTGTTCAACTCCTATGTAAGAGATGAGCTTGCACTTTTGGAATGCAAGATTTATCTATATGTATGAATAATTGCACAAATATTTAATTAGATGACACATATTTATTTATTTGTTTTATAGTGCTAATTACTCCAGTGTAGGGTGTCAGAGCGCTTTATATCACACACAGAGACTCAATAAATCATACAAGTGTGTAAATAAATGCACAGGAAATATTACATAAGAGAAAGAAGGTTATATGGTGTAGGAATCGCATATCAGCCATACTTATGGACATTATCTATCAAGGGTAAATCGTAGGGAGATACACAAAGTCAGGATATAAAATGTAACAGTGATTGTGGGTGTCTGTACTAACAAAATTATCTTAGCCTCAAAAGCAGTAAGTCATGTAACTCACCAAATCACATTATCAACCTGTGATCCAGTGGCGGCCGCCCGGTGTGGTATGGGGGTGGCGGGGTGGGGGGAGGAGGGTGGCAGAGAGTGGTGGGGTAAGTTGAAAAAAAAAGCACTTACCTTATCTCGCTACGTCTCTCTTCCTTCCTTCCAATGTTGTGACTCTTCCAGGAAGCACCCAGGCACGCCATAGCCAATCACGACACATCGTTGTTACTGGTAAGCACCCAAGCTTCCCTGAGCCAATACCAACTCTGCAATGCAGCGTTTGTGATTGGTCTGAGCGCCGTGGTTTGGAGCACAGGCAGGGGCTGGGAGCCTGGGTATGTTCTCCACCCAGGCTATAATGCAGCCTGGTTGGAGAACATGCAAAGAGCGCATGGCGCGTTGGCCAACCCGAGATGGCCAGCCAAAGCGCCGTGCACACTTTAGAGTGCAGCAACCCCTCCTCCTACCCAATGTCAATGGAACCAAGCCCTGTCTGCCTGTAATGATACTTAAAATTAAATGATAATAACTTCAGTTCTTATCATTCTCTTTTTTCTTTTACACTGCTCCGTGGGCAGGGGGGCCAATGCTCCTCTGCCTTAGCGGAGGAGCCTCCACTGCTGTGATCTGCTACTTCGATGTGCAGGCACACAAACCCTCTATATGTGGTACATTAACCCTCTATACTATTTTATAAGTCAAAATAGTAACTGGACAAAACACAGAACTCTCCCAGAAAAACCTTAACCACTAGAGTTATCTTACTGCTATTATAATCCCATCAAAATGGCTGGGCATACAATGATCTCTACAGCCAGTGTCTTAACCCAGTAAGATATTTTAAAATGCAGCATCTTTGAGACCAATTAAGTATTCTAGAACAGATTTACTGTCAGTGATGCCAATTTCTATACAGCAGATTTTTTTTTTAAATAAGTGTATGAGTCAACTGTCAGGCTCTACTTTTCAAGCTCCACCCCCCATGACTCCACTCCCTCTGCCACAATTTGACCCCCAATTTATGGATTCCCAGAGTAAATGTTTTCCACTTCTATTACTGGCCAGGGCCAAAGTTGTGTTCACAAGTCTGTGGCTGGTGCTGTCAAAAGTCAGGTTGCCGAATACCAAAGCTGTTTAGTCTTAGTTCCACCTCATACCTCTGTAAGATACTGCCTGCCTATTTACCTCACTCTTGCAAGCTCTTTTCATTACTGCTTTCTCCCTTTGTTACTGTTTTCCATCTCTCTCTTCCTCCTTTCTGTCTTTTTCTCGCACTTGCTCTGGATCAAAATTTGTTCAGGAAGAATAAGTGCTGGTGCACAAAATGAATGCTGGTGGATCCACCTCCAAAGACGAGCTCAAATGATACACTGTAGGGGCATATCAAGCAATCGCCAGTGGATTTGGAAGGGCAGACAGCCCCCCAAGAAGATGAAAAATGGCTCAAATTAGATCAAATTATTAGAGGCTGACAAGCCATTGAAAGCTTGAGCCAAGCTCGAGCCAGGGGCAGAGCTCTGTCTCAGATCGAGGTCCTCCTGGAAACTCGTGCCCAAAACGAGCCAAGCTTGCATGGGGTTTCTGCCTACCACGTGTGCTCTACCCTCACATCCAAAGAGTTAAAACAAAGGATTAACATTTGAGTCAAAAGGAGAGACAAATAGACACCCATTTAGTGGCTGATTTGTACAAAATTAAACTAGAAAACCTGGGATTAAACCTGGCTTCCCTGCTTGAAAAACGGTGTCATCTTAGGCAAATATTTTATTTTGGCAAACCTACTTTTTTTACTTATCACATATGAAAGTACCTTCAAATATGTTTTTCACACTTTGCGGTATTTTGATCTATCCTCTTTATGTGTGGTAATACGACCTGGGTAGCTCTTCATGTAATGGCCTCTACAAGACCAGTCAACACATGTTTCGTAGTTCGGGAGTAACCCATGACTTCATCAGGGCTGGAAAGACAGTTATGTGAGCACATCATAATATTTTCCACGGGAACATCTACAATTTACATAAGTGATTTGGTGGTACCCACACTTCAATTCATATCAATATACACCAATGAGATTGTTCTCTAATGTGCTACAGTATTCAAAAACATTTCTTATCGCTACATGTTTATGGCTCGAACATTTAAGACAATACAGCACATTTTAGGTATCGATTGAAGAGGTGCACCTATCAGCATCACTGCTGATGCAGAATTGTGGTTGTATCCAAACTACTAAATGCCATTGTTTGCGAGATTGAGTAGATTGAGTGAGTGTCGGGAGGTGAAAAAAGATAGAATATGTATTCTTTGAAATCTATTAGAGTGCAGTTTTATATGTTCAGAGAATATATGTCCATAAGTTGTTGATATCTATTAAGATCTGTTTTGTATTAAATATTGAAGATCCTTGAAACTTAATCAAGAATATGGTCCCCTATTATTGAAGATATGTTGTAAAACTAAGGCTCGATCCATATGCTGAGTTGTCCACTATCTATAGAGAGATATTCCTCCTATTCTGAACAGAGGGAGTTTTTTTTCTTTTTTGTTTCTTGTG
This sequence comes from Lissotriton helveticus, assembly GCF_964261635.1. Classification (NCBI taxonomy): domain Eukaryota; kingdom Metazoa; phylum Chordata; class Amphibia; order Caudata; family Salamandridae; genus Lissotriton; species Lissotriton helveticus. Next base: position 374,967,763 of record NC_136072.1, on the reverse strand, counting down.
GGCGACATGATATCCACCCTCAATAACATCCGCATCCGTGACTCCCTAGACAGGGCTGAAGGCTCAGATATCACAGCCTCGGTGAAGGCCCTCTTCCTACAGAGATTGGGCACACAAGATGAAACAGGGATGCAGTTAGACCGACCACATAGGGTGGCATCCAGAGGGCAACAAGGGCCCACCTGCTGGACATTCTTGCTTGTGTCCACGATTTCCAATTAAAGGAGTCCATAATACGCCATGCACAAGATGCACAACCTAATCAGTTCAGAGGCCCTTACCTAATGTTATATCAAGACCTGAACCAGCATTTAACCAGGTGCTCCTATGTTACTAGCCAGTTACCTCTGGCACATGGAGAAAATGTTTTGTCAATGTTTTGATTTCGTTGCCAGGTTGGTTATTATAGGGGTTTTGTGGAAGAGGTACTCATTCCCTTCTTGAGGCATGGATCTGAGACAGATGGCTCCTTACCACATTCTTATCTTACCTAGAACGCGCCAGGGTTGATATCTGCCTCCTGCAAGAGACAAACCTGCCAGCAGGAGACTGGCACATATTGAAGTCACACCACTGCTCATGACAATACTTCTCCTCTAATGCTGCCAAAACAGGTGAGGTCATCATCCTTTTAGTGCATCCTTCAAAGGCACAGTAGGATGCAAATTTACGTAATTCAGGGGGCGACTGTTAGCATACCAAGTCAACATAGGCAAATTGACTCTTACTCTGACCTCTATCTATGCGCCTAATGACAATCCAGAGCAGTTTCTAAAGAATGCCACATTGAAGGTGATGACATCCCGGACCAGATGGTATTAATAGAAAGAGATTTGAATCTGGTGATCAGGAATGACACCAATAGGTCAAGGTTGCTCTAAGGACAGACAGGGGCTCTTTCCCGAGACGGGATGAGTTGGCTACAAGAAATAGGCTTGAGTGATTTATTGTGATGCCTACACCCTCACACCAGAGACTACACCTTCTACTCACATGCACATAAGACCTATGTCCATCGTGACTAATTTCTAGGGCATACAGGAACAGGTTGCAGCAGTTGAGAGAGAACCTCAGAATTATCTGACCATGCCCCTGTAACCCTCACTTTAAGGGTGTTGCCACTAGGATGAACCTACTGCCCATGGCCACTGAGGAAAAATTTGCATTCTATGAATTGATGTGCCCCAGGAAACTCTGCATACTGCCCTTGACAGAGAATGATGACAAGACACAAAAAAGGAAAAAAGGGATGGTTCATCCCAGGACGAGCCATAGATGCACCATGCAGGATCTATATAGCTTAGCGGAGTGAGTACTAACAGGGGAAGGAGTGGGGCAATGTTTGTTTGTGTTGTATTTATTTCTATACATTTATTTTCTTTAAAGCAATAAAATAAATTTGAACCATAAAAGCTATCACTTTTAATAAGATACTCTCAGTTCAAAGATATAATGTGACTTCTTATTGCCAAAACTTCTGCTTCTTAACAAAAAATGCTTTTTTTAATTTTAAAGGGAATTCATCATATTTTGCTTGATGTTTGTTGCATGATGTGCATGGCAAACATTTCCAGGGCTCAGCTCTTGTTGCGACTCTCCTTGTTCATTTGTTGTCTCACTCACCTCTACAGCACACTTTTTCAGATATATGAGCTATGTTCTTTCAGGGGTGCATTATGGCAGGTAATCCAGCACGTAAATCATCCCAGTAGTGTTGTGAGTCCCCTATAGGCCTACTGTAGCCCAACTGCACACCCTGTACACTTTGTAGGTTGCATTTGCTTTGCACACGTTACAAAGTAACATGCTTGTTTTTGTGCGACAATATTATTTTAGAAATAGACTGCCCATGCTTTATTACTCTGCTTTTCTGCTGGGATTCGGCCTGAACATATTGTACAAGGTCAAACAACATTGTGCAGTGTTTTTCTCTGTAGTCAGACACTAACATTTAGACACAATAGAAGAGACCCAGCTGCTGTTTACGAGTAGGGCACTTCTTATCATACAAGCAGAGACTTGCAGTTTTGAAAATAGTGAGGAGGATTTCTAGCAGAAGAGAGGTCCAGGGATGAGAGAGCCTGCTTTGTGCAATCTGAAATGCAGACCAGCTTATAGCAAAGGCCTGGTATGGAGCCTGATACGATCCCAGAGATCTTTGCTATATTATTGTGAGGCTAGGCTTAGGCAGATACATCAATAACAAGCATTTGCAATGAAATAGGTCTTTCATTTATAAAGAGTTACAGCTATTGGTGTTGCAATGTGTTTTATCTATGTATTTTGGTTTGGAGTGTATTGGATGAATGTGGTGTGGAGTGGAATTATGTGGGTTGTATTGTAATTATTAGTTGTGGTATTATGTGTAAATGTGTTGTGTGTATTGGAGGTATCTGGTGTGTTATGGAATGTAGTTGTGTATTTGAAATATGTGGTTTGGTGTGGAATTATATGGTGTTTATTTTATTTATTTTCATTTTGAAGGTTTTGTATAGTGCAAACAAGACCCTTGTGAGTATCAGAGCGCTTTACAGGGCAAATATAGGTGACAGACATATACATAAAAATACTATAGATTATGTTAATTCAGAAGTGGTAACTATTACAGAGTAGCATATATACACACATATGTATAAATAGTTCAAGCTCCTGGTTGTTCTGCTACCACCCGATAGCACCAATTTCTCCGCTAGGTATCCCAGGTTTTGTGATGAAATGCCTTGTGTGTTATACAGGCGATTTTTAAATGGAGTCTGGCCTCAAAAGGTAGCCAGTTGAGGGCACGAAGATCAGGGGAGATGTTCTTTTTGAACCTGTGATGAGTTTAGCAGCTGCGTTGATCTTAGAGGGGCCGTTGTTGATCTGGGAAGGCCGCAGAGAGCGTCACTCCCATACTCCACTCTAGGGATTACTAGATCATGAACTGCCTGTTTGAAGTCATTTGTGGGTTTGAAGGGTTTCAGTCTTCTCAGGGTGTTTCCTCATATTTAGCTTGTTATCCAGAATTATTCCCAGTCGATAATGAGAGGTTGCGCGTCGAGTGCTGTTAGGTGCTACATCCACTCGCGGATGATGGTGGTTTGGCTAGGAGGAGTGATTAAGAAGAATTTGGTTTTGGGGGTGTTTAGTTTTAAGTATTTTTTGGCCAGCCAGGTCTGCGTTTTTTGGAGCATTGAATTGAGAGATTTGATGTCCTCAGGTGAGTGGATCTTAATGTAGAGTTGTGTGTCGTCTGCGTACATGTTATAGTGGACATTTGAGGAGTTGAGAAGCTTGGTGAGTGGTTCCATAAACAGATTTAAGAGTGTCGGGGAGAGGGATGATCCCTGTGGGACTCCTAAAGTGACTCGGGTGGGCTTGGATAAAGATTGATTGATCTTGAATCTTTGTGTTCTGTTTTGAATGAAGAAAGTGAACCCATTTAGAACCTGGTCCAGATATGTTTCAAGAGGTCTAATTAGTTGTCGTGTTTGACGGTGTCGAAGGATGAGGACAGGTCAAGCAGGATTAGTAAACAGGCTTTGTTTTGGTCCAGGATTTTTAATGGGTCATCTATTATGTGGGTCAAGGCTGATTCGGTACTGTGCCCTGCAAGGAAACCTGATGGGAATTGATCGAGCAGGTTGAAGTGATCTATGTGGTCACTAAGCTGCATATGAACACATTTTTCTAATAGTTTTGCCAGGGTTGGGATGTTGAATATTGGGCGATAGTTATTCAGGTCTGACGGGTCCGCCAATGGTTTCTTTAATATGTGGGATAACTGACCTGCTTTAAGGATGTCTAGGATGGTTCCTTGCAGAAGAGAGGTGTTTATAATCCTAGTCCTTAGAGGCACTAACATTGGAATGAAGTCTTTTAAATAGGATGCTGGGAGAGGGTCTGTAAAGTGATTGGAGGGATTCAGAGCTGTGAGCATTTTTAGAATAGTTTCTTCGCTGTAGAGGTTGAAGGAGGCCCAGGAAGCATTGTTTTTGAGGTCAAGCTTTGTGGATCAACTAAGCGGGGTCCAAAGCAGGGTCATTGAGGAGATCATGTGTGGGTCGGTTTGGGATAATAGATCGTTAAGCATGTCTGTCTTTATGTTTTCTGTCTTTGTTGTGAAAAAGGAAGCAAATTTCTCGCAATTGGGCAGTGTGTCTGGATTAGTTTGGGGAGTGTGGGAGACACCCTTAGATTCAGATTTGATTAGTTCGAATAGCATTTTGGGACAATTCATGACTTGGTCTAATTGTTTACTGAAGAAGTCAGCTTTTGATCATCTAATCTTTCTGTGATAGGAGTTTCTCATGCTTCTTAGTATTTGAGGTGGTCAGGAGATGGTGCCGATCTCCATTGTCTTTCAATTACTCTTAGTGATCTTTTGTCTTCATTTAGCCTACCAACATACCAGGGTTTTGAGTCTTTAGTTGCAACTTTTTTCAGTTGTAGGGGAGCTAGATTGTCTAATACCATGGTCATAGAGTGGAAGAAATGATTAGTCAGATCATGTACATCGTCTAACCCTTCCGGTGGACACATGAAGATAGGACTAGCGATTGTGTGTGAGACGGGACTGATGTTTTTTAGGTTCCTCTTCCAGATTTTTGTTCTCATGGGTTGGACAGAGAGTAGTTCAACTGCTTCATTGATATGGAAAGTGATGATGTGATGGTCAGACCAGTCACAGGGCAGGATTGATTCAAGCTGGGTGGAGTCCGTTTTGGAAATTACTAGATCGATGGTTGAGCCGTTTTCATGGGTGGGGCTATCACATATTTGGGACAAGTTAAGGTCAGATAGGAAAGCTTTGAGGCTATTGACTTCCGGGTCGTCAGGGTCATTCCTGTGGAGGTTAAAGTCCCCCAGGAATATCTGAATGTTCTGTTGTCTGACATTTGTGGCTAGGATACCCATTGAGTGTTAAATGAAGGTAAGGTTGTTTCCTGGTGGATAGTAAAATGAATGTAGTGAGCATATTGGCTTGTTATTATTAGTGATGTCTAAACATAGGTATTCACAGGAAGAGAGAACAGGAGAGTTGGAGTGGTTCACAGAGAGGTTGTTCCGATGTATGCAGGCAATACCACCACCTAGCCTATCAATTCTACTTAGTCTTGTGATGTGATAGTTTGGGGATACTAGTATGTCTAGGATGGGGGTGGGTAGATGATTCATTTAGCCATGTTCGGGTAAAATTAGAAGATCAGGTTCATTAGTTAGTATGAGGTCAACTATATCGGCGGAATGTCGTGCGGCCGACCTACAGTTCAGTAGAATACATTTTAGCCGGGCCTTGGTAGTAGTGGCCTTGATAGTAGTAGTGTTGGGATCGTATAGGATGGGTACTCACATAAGGTTGTTTCAACAATACCTCTGAAAATGTGTCTTGTAGCTCTGGAGGCATTGGAAGGGATGGATTGGATTAAACACAATTTCTGTGTGTTACTCGTGTGCACAAAATTAAGGGGAGGAGTCGGGAGCTCGTAAGAATGGAGTACGGAAGTTAGATCTTTCGATGATAGAGGGTTTCTCCTTCTGATTGGACGAGATGAGGCATTGGGGTAAGGTGCTGTTCTCCATCTAGGAAACATCTGTTTCGGGGAGCTAGCGTGTGGCTGATGAGTGGTTTCGCGTGTGGCTTGAATACTTGCAGGCTCAGGTCATGAAGAGTTTGGATGTCCTCTTTGACTTGTTGTAGAGATACTAATATCTCATCGAGTCTAGGGTCAAGTGTCGGAGTTATCATTTTCATAGACTGGGCTGTATCTAAGTGAGGAAAGGTAATGCTTTTTTAGGGTCATGAGGCAAAATGTGATCTAATTCAATGTTTGGCAGTTTTTCAGTGTGGTATTCTATAGAAAGGGGGAGTAGAGAAGGGACATGAGGGGGTATTGATGTGTGCTATAGGAGGGACGGTGGGATTCGTAGTGAGGGGAGAGGGAGAGGGTGGGAATGCAGGCTGAGCAGATGGAAGGGTGTATGGGAGATTGGAACAGAATTTGTAGTGGAGTTGCTGGAGGTGTAGTGGGAAGTGGGGAGGGGTGTGTTATGTAGAGGGTGAGAGGAGGTATTGATGTGGAGTCGGGGAGTTGTGATGGGGTGAGTGGGAAGGCTGGAGGTGAGGAGACACAAGTGTGTTGTGTGATAGGTATAGTAGAAATGATGGTAGTGCTGGGGAGGATCAAGACTTGGAGAGATGTGTGTCATTCACTGGGGTGTCGATTATGTCTGGGGTGGGTGTACATGCCCGATGGGATATCGAGGGAAAATGTCTTCATGGGGAGTCAGGTAGGGTGTCGGGCAGAGATGTGGGAGAGTGGTTGGCTGGGGGGGATGGGGTAGGGTCTTACAACCCTCTCTTTGATTAGAGGAAAGATGTTACCCAGTAGATTTAGGTTACGGTCTGATGCTTGCATGAGGATAATCCCATTATGATAAATGGTAATTGTGGCTGCCGCTTTGTAGAACGGGGAGGAAATGATGGGTAATGTATGACCATGTGCTGTTTTCCTGGTGGATGCATTCAAGAATAGTGCGAGAAAGGCTTTCCGCCATTGGGCTCTTCTTTTGGTATAGAAGATGATGTCATTAGTTATATGCCTCTTGTTGTTTGAGTAGTAAGGGTCAGAGATTGGAATTTCTGGATGAGATCTTAATAGATTATGTTTGAAGCCTTTGGAAGCTTTTTTTGTAAGGATGGGGGGTATTTAATGGAATAGGTGTGCAAGCCCGTGAGCTCCATATGGGAGGTGTAGCTTTTAAGAGAGGGGGTGAATGGATCAGAGAGTATGAGAGGTAGTATGCCTTGTGATGTTGAAGAAGAGCTAGGATAGAAGGGACTAGCTCTCACTTGTGAGTTTGTAGAAAAATGGAATCGCTGATATTTTTTGTGTAGTGTGGGCACTAGATCATATTGAGTGAGTCAGTCCTCGATGGCGCCCCGTTTGTTACAAATGACTGATCCCTGGATTAAGTCCTCTCACCACTTCCATTAGTGGGCCCTCTAGTAGTGTAGTCCTGTTTCCATTTCCTATGTGGTCGGTGGTCCTTTCTTTTTCTATTGGGTGATTTTAACCTGAAGGCCTATGTCTCTTTCTCGCTAAAGTCCTGGTTAATCCTTTAGTCTTAGATCATTATAGCTGCCATTTTGTGTAAAAATATCACCTGTGAGTTTGTGGTTTAGGGTGTCATAGGATGAAATCAGGGGAATGCTATGGTTTAATTAGCTGATATAGAAGCCATTCCAAGATGGCTGCTTGATTATCCGTTGATAGTTTAGATCAGGGGAGTAGTCCTATAACTCTTTCAATGTATCAAACCTCTCCGGGAATAGTCCTCGTCCCTTTCCATAGAGACAATGTGCAGTGATTGGTCATTTGGTTCTGTTTAGTAGTGTGTTGTGAATCGTAAGCCTAACCAGAATTGGTGTGAAGTAAGTTGTCCTTTCTCCATTTAAGTACTTATGCCTGCTGTGGTGGGCGAGGTCAGGGCCTCGCACGCAGCGCTGGTCAAATAATAAGACACACACACAGGGATAGTAGGGTATGCTGGAAAGACCCCGAGCGGTCTTCCGCGCTTTTTATATATACCTCGGGGCGTGCCCGTCCCGAGGGTGAAGGCGTGCGTGTGTGTGTGTGGTAACAATGTATGTGAGAGGCCGGGTGGCTCTCTACATCCCTCCTTCAATTTAGTTCACATATAACTATCCCCACGTAATGGCTAAGGGGAAGTGCATATAAAGTCTCGAAGTCTTTGGCTTGGCCCAGGATTGGGCCGCAGATGATATCTGTGGTTGGTCCGGGCAGGAGACTCAGCAGCCCCGGCCGGGGCTGTTGTTTCATCTCGGGAAGAAGAAGTGCCCCCAGTTGTTTCACTTCGGGGTACACCAAGGTGACGTCTGTCTTCTCCTGGCTGGTCGCAGCTCGAGAGGGGCACGGAGTTTTGGGCCCCTGGTCTTCCATCATCCGGACTATCTGCGCCGACATCGATGGTTTCATCGGCTTCCTGGGGAGTGCCATCCGGCACTCCTATTCGTTTGAAACAAGATACATTCCGTGTGACAGTCTGGTGGCCGAGGCGGGCCGTCACCATTGTTCCGTGAATCCTCTCCACGACCCATCTCTCTGGTTCGAACGGGGTCCTGAATTTCCACCCAGGGTGCCGATCTTGTACTACAACGACGTCTCCTTCTTGCAACCCTGGGTTTCTGGCATGTCTTTTTTCGCTTGCTTTCTGGTTCGTGATTGTTCTCCTTGCCTGGATGGCATCACCATCCCTCTCTTCCGGGGTCCATGTAGAGGACGCAGGGATGTTGCCTCTTGGTGCTCTTTTGAACAGGACATGCGCCGGTGCGCAGTGAGTTTGCTATGCGGGGTCTGTCGGTATGCACTCAGGAATTGATCTAACGCGGCTTCCGGATCTCTGCCATCGTTGACGGCGATGCGGAGCGCCCTGTTGAGAGTCCGCATGAGCCTCTCCACTTCGCCGTTTGCTTGCGGCCACAACGGAGTGATCTTGCGGTGTTTTATCCCCAGGCTCTCCAGGTATGTTTGGAACTCTCGCCCTTGAAAGGGTGGTCCGTTGTCCGACTTCACCTCCTCCGGAAGTCCCATAGTAGCAAAGACGTGGTCCAACGCTTTCTTGACCGGTCCAAATGCTGTGGAGGAGAGCAGCTCCACGACGGGGAATTTTGAAAAGGAATCCACGACGACCAGCGTGTGTCGGCCATCCGGGAAACTCCCAAAGTCTATGCTCAGTTGGGTCCAGGGCGCTGTCGCCGCTTCTTCTGTGATGACGGGGGCTGGGGCCGGATCTGACCCCGTGATGGTGCAGGCGTGGCACGAGCGCACCATCTCATCCACCATGCGGTCCATGGCCGGGAACCATACTTTGCTGCGTAGTCTGGCTTTTGTTTTGGCGGTTCCTTGGTGGCCCGTGTGAGCAATCACGAGGGTCTGTTGTTGGAGGCTCGCCGGTACCACAATTAGGTGCCCTCTCAGTATAACGCCTTCGTCACCGACGCTTAATTCATGGCGGATCTGCCACAGCTGTTGTCGGGCATGACTAATCTCCGGACGAAGTCCTTGAGCTCCTTCCAGAAACCTCGTCCAGCTTCCAGTGTCCAGGGCAGTCTTGACGCGTGTCAGCGTCTCATCTTCAGCGGTGGCTCTTCCCATCTCCTGCAGGGTGAGGGTCTCCGGGCAGGCAGCTACGGACACCATGTGGACGAATTCTTCCACCAACGGGCTATCCGCCAGTGGGATTGCTTTTCTGGTGACATCCGGATGCCTGGACAGATAGTCCGCTGGATTGTGGGCGCCGGGCCGGAAGACCAGGGTGAAATTATAGCCTTGTAGCTGTACAGCCCATCGTTCAATCCGCGGTGGGGCAAGCCTGGAGGACCCGGCGAACAGGGGCAGGAGTGGCTTGTGGTCGGTCACGATGGTGAAGGGTTGGCCACAGAGATACAAGTGGAAATGTTGGCAGGCCCACTTGATGGCTAGCGCCTCTCGCTCGATTTGAGCATATCGCGTTTCAGTGTCCGTGAGAGCCTTGCTCGCATAGGCGATAGGTTTCCAGTCGTTCTGGCCATATTCCTGCAGTAGAACGGCGCCGAGACCTACGGGGCTGGCGTCCACGACCAGTTCGGTCTTCCTGCGCGGCTGGAAGTAAGCCATCGTGGCCTTGTCCAGAAGGCTCGCCTTGATTTCCTGGAAAGCTTGGTTTGCCGCGCCAGTCCATTCCCATTCATGGTCCTGTCTAGTGAGTGCGCGGAGGGGCTCGGCCAAGTCGGCCAAGTTAGGTATAAATCGGCCACAGTACGTCGCCATCCCGAGGAAGCTTCTCACCTCGGTGGGGTTTCTGGGCGTGCTGGAATTCTGGATGGCTTCCGCCTTCTTTGGGTCAACTCGAAGTCCTTCGCGTGTGAATCGGTAACCAAAGAAGTCCACTGCTTCTTGGTAGAACGAACATTTTTCCCTGTGGAGGGTTAGTCCATGTTCCTGCAACCTCTGTAAGGTGGCCCTCAGATGTGCATGGTGTTCCTCCAGCGTGTTCGAGTAGATTAGAATGTCGTCGCTCAGGTTGATGACCCCACTCAGCCCGGACAGAACTTCCTTTATTGCATTCTGAAACACTTCAGCCGCCGATGACACTCCAAAACTTAACCTCTTGTATCTCCGGAGCCCGACATGTGTGGAAAAAGTCGTGATGTATCGGCTGTTCTGGTCAAGTTCCAACTGGTGGTAACCCGCGTTGAGATCAAGTTTAGAGAACCACTTCGCCCCGTTGAGGTCGGCGACGATGTCGTCCATGGTGGGCGTGATGTGGCGCTCCCTTTTCACGGCAGTGTTTGGCAGCCTCATGTCGACGCACAGCCTGATGGCACCCGGCTGCTTGGGCTTCGGGGCAGCCACCAGGGGAGACACCCACGGAGTCGGTCCCGACACCTTCTCGATGACATCGAGGTCTTCGAGCTTCTTCAGCTCCTCTTCGACCTGAGCGCGGAGGTTAAACGGCACTCTTCGGTGACGCAAAGCGACGGGACGGATGGTGGTGTCTATGTGTAGTTTGATTTTCTTATCTTTGAGCTTTCCGAGGCCGCTGAATAGCGCAGGGAAGTCTCCTAGTATGGAGTCAGCGTGTGATTGGTGTACTTGGTTGGCGAAAAAGACCAGCCCGAGGTCCTCCGCTGTGTTGCAGCTGAGTAGTGTCCCTTTCTTCCCTTCAGTTACATGGAACCGGGCCTCGGTTGTGTATTCCCCATTACAAATGGTGGTGCTGATGACGCCGCGTAGCGGCATGGGTTCGGTGCCTCCATATGTGTAGATCCGAGCGTTCGTCGGGGCTAGTGTGGGTTTTGGCGACATCTGTTCATACTGGTCAGAGTCCATGACATTCACGGAGGCTCCGGTGTCGATCAGCGCCCTGATCTCCGAGCCTTCCACAGAGATCGTGCACATGGGTGGTGGCCTCTTCCGGGTGGATATCCTGCTGACATAGGATACCACATATACCTCATCGTCTTCCTCGTCCTCATAGTACGGTTTCCGTTCTTGGGCCTTTGTGTCGGGCGGTGGGTGTTCTTGTTCCAGCGACAGCTGTCTCACCCTGGATGTCATCGACCGAGATCCATATCTGCCTCGCGCCCTTTGGGCGCTGGGCCTGTATCGTCCTCCTTGGCATACCGCAGCAAAATGGTTGAGTCTGCCGCACTTCGAGCATGTCTTTCCTTTCGCGTTGCACACGGCGGTCGCCGCATGGTCTCCCCCACAGTAGGCGCACTGAGCGTCCCGGGCCTGCCACTGTCGAGCTTTGCCGCCCACTGGTCTCCTCTGTATCGCGTCGACGGTTTCCTCCTTGATGGGCGCCATTTTGGGTGCGGTTTGCGGGGCTATGGGGGACCGAAGTGCCAGCTCCATTTCGTCCGCTCTGGAGTCCGACAGTTCATGGGAGCGGGCGAGGACGAGAATGGCATCCAACGTGATGCCCGGTTGTCTGAGGATGAGCTTCCGTAGAAGTTTTGATTTGCACCCTACGATGATCTGGTCCCTGATTTCCTCACGGGGGTCCGTGAACGGCCAGCTGCTGGCCAGCCGGCGCAGCCTCGCGTAATACATGTCCACAGATTCGGCCTCAGTCTGCCACGCCCGCTTAAACTTTAACTTCTCATAGTCTGTGTTGACCTGGGGGTCAAAGTGGGTATTCAGCGCGGCCACCGCCGCGTCATAGTCGTCGTCTTCGCCGGTGTTCGGGAGAGACTCGTAGAGGTCATAGATTTCTGGGCCTCCGTACAGGATCAGGAGTGATCTTTTCACTGTGCTGTCTGTCTCTCTGGTGCCTCGAAAGTAGAGGTTCAAACGCCCCAGCCACGCCTTCCATCTCGGCGCCGCAGTTGCTGTGTCCGCAGTCTCGCTAAATGGCGGAAGCGGGGCCACTCCAGTGTGGGCATGGCTGACTATGTGCGTGTTAGCTCCGCGCCGTGGAGGTGGGCGTGGCGTAGCGGTATGTGCGGCCGTCCACGTGGGCGCACCCCCTGTGGCGGCGTCGTTCATGATGGCGACCGTTCCCTTGGATCACACCCCACTTGCGCGGGCCGCGTGGCGTGGACTGGAGATAGAAAAGTTGAGTAAATGATCGAACAGTTGCACTCGCCAATGCTTGATGGCACTGTTGATCCCTGGCAGTTGCACTCGCCAATGCTTGATGGCACTGTTGATTCCTGTCAGTTGCACTCGCCAATGCTTGATGGCAATGGTGGCTCCAGTGAACTGAGTGTAAGGGCCCACCGTGAAGTTATTGTAGGTGCCCTTCGCCTTTTATTGTTATTTTCCTTCCTTCGCGCTGCAGCAGATGATCACATCCCCCACCTGCTCCCAGTGAGAACCCAGGCGCGCAGGACACGGCGGGATGCAGCTGGGCCAGACACGCGTTGGAGGCACCACGTGTTCCTGCCTCGGGGCTGACGTGCAGCGTCTCCCCTGTTCACCCCTCCCCCTCCGGGGCAGCACGCAATGGAAGCGCACTCGCGCTGGATGCAGAGCGGGAAAGGCCCGCAGATGGCAGCAGGAGCAGCGCGGGGGCCGGGCAAAGGCCGCGGGGCGAGGCACTCACCAGGCGGCTCCCGCCAGCTGAACGCGATCCCACCAGGGAGGCGCGTGGGCGGGAAGCCGACTTCGAGCAGGTACAGCAGGCCGGCGGATGAGCTCCGCGGCCTGGGAAAACAGCTGAGCAGGGGCGGCCGGCAGCAGAGAAAAGGTGAGGAGTGGACAGCTCCGGCGGGGCGGCCAGGCACACGTGGGAGTAGAACCGGCCTCATCGCCAGTGTGGTGGGCAAGGTCAGGGCCTCGCACGCAGCGCTGGTCAAATAATAAGACACACACACAGGGATAGTAGGGTATGCCGGAAAGACCCCGAGCGGTCTTCCGCGCTTTTTATATATACCTCGGGCGTGCTCGTCCCGAGGGTGAAGGCGTGCGTGTGTGTGTGTGGTAACAATGTATGTGAGAGGCCGGGTGGCTCTCTACACCTGCCATTTTGAAGGGGGGATCTGCTGGTGTTTTTAGCATAAGTCCAAAATGGGGGCATTGCACTGCCCACCGTGTCATCAAAGGTGTCAATTGAGCAAGTTCAAGCATGAGTAATAAATGACCAAAATATGAAGGGGCCGTCCAGATCACTATTGGCTTTAGTAAATCCGAAGGTCTGGCTCCCCAGACCACAATTCCGCGCTCTAGTGCTCAGCGGCGTGTGAGCTATGTGCAAAGCACGTTTGCTCTTAAATTAGTAATCGCTTTCATATGGGCTCCTTAGCGATCCGTCTCCAGTGCCAATCTTCCTGCAAATGTGGAAAACGAAGAAGAAATAACCTGGAAACCATTTGCAAATACTAAGCATGGAAACCCTTAGCATATAGGGAGCCAACGGCTGATCCCAACGACGGGAGCATCCAGTCGCGCACTTCATTTCCCGGGTGCTCGCGATTAGGAGAGGGTTAATACCTACAATGGCAAAGTCCCTGGTATGGGGGTCTCCTGGGGACCTGCGATCTGCGTCTGGCGATGTGGAAGATCCTGGCCAGAGGGCGGTTCGTCACGTTTAATGTTCCGGTCCCCGATGCGATGTACTTCAGCGATCCGCCTCCTGTAATGGTGCTCTCCCAGGGACCTTCGATCGGCCTCCGGTGATGTGCAAGAGCCTGAGCGGAAGGCGGGTCGTCACCACCCAAATCCCGGTTCCTGCAGCAATGCCTCTGGTGATGTGGAAGATCCTGGCCAGAGGGCAGGTCGTCACCTTTAATGTTCCAGTCCCTGATGAGCTGAACTCCCACGATCCGCCTCCAGTAACAGTGCTCTCCTGGGAACCTTCGATCTGCCTCCAGTGGTGTGGGAGAGACTGGGCACAGAGCGGGTCATCACCTCCAAAGTCCCAGTTCCTGCAGCAATGGACTCATGTGGTATGCCTCCGGTAAGTGTCCAATCAATGTTGTTGCCTCCACCGAAGAGATGGTTCTTTATTGAAGTTCACTGGGTTCCTTAGTTCCTTGGTTGCGGTGTGTTGAAGTGGTGGGGCTAGCACGGGCTAAAAGGGATATTTGAGCACATTTCGATCCCTGGCTGACGGAGCTCACTCCTTGAGCTCCTCACCAGCCGCCATCTTTCTTCCTTATGGTGTGTATTGGAAATGTGTTGAGTTGAATTGTGTAGCGTGGAACTGTGTGACATTGAGCGAAATTATGCTTATTGGAATTATATGTTATGGTGTGGAGTGCATTTATGTGGATTGCTGGTACGCATTATAGAGTGCATATATGTGTGGTGCATATATGTTGCACTGAGTAGAGTGTAATTGTGTGTAGTGTAGTTATGTGGCTTTGAGTGGTATTATGTAGAGTGTAAATATGTCCTGTGGTGCAGGGTTGTCAATATGTTACATCATTACTAAAGGCCTGACTGGCCCCAATAAAAAAGCAAATAAAGTCAACAAGTGAAAAGCCAAAAAATGAGAGTTACAAACCACAAAGCCAATGGTAAGCAATGGGCAGAATGCTTTTTGAATGTTCCCAGGATGTCTTTAGAAAACCAGACAGCTGGACTGTGTGGTAGTCTGCAACCTTAAAAAGGGATATGCCAAACAAATTGACACAAGAGAAACAAAAACTGGGAAAGACAATAGGTTTGGCTTTGACAAGCTAGTGCAAGTTTAACCTTTGTTGCAAGCATATGCTGTAAAAATAAAAAAAAGTTAATTATGCTAAAATAGAAAAAATAATAATGCTATCACGTATGCATGACTTGCTATATATTTGCAAAACAAAAATTACATTCTCCACTGCAGCTGTTTTACTAGTGATTTAAAAAAAAATAACAAGTCTTTCAGCTGTGCTATGCTTGTTTTAGTATTTGTGAAGGAGACATGAATAAATTCCCAACTAACTAACCTCTCACATTGCAGGCAGCTTCAAGGTCGCCCAAACACTTTAACATAAATGTTAAAAAGGAGTGCAGGAAAATAGATGGTATGTAAAGTTATTATAAAAAATACATTAAATAAAATAATGTACTTGAAGCAGCTTTACTACTGAAGAGAAAGGAACTCTTCCTAGGCCGATGTGAACAACCTATAGTCAGATATTTTCCCCATGCAAGAGTATATTATGTCTTTCTGTGAAACAAATTATTCATTATACATCCTTGAGCATGTTGCTACTCTGGGCTTTAAGTGGACCGGGTCTCACAGGTGCTGAGCACCAGCAGTTTTTTAAAGGGGACCTCAAAACAAATCGGGCTCTGTTTTGTGCCCTGGCACAGGCGGTCCGTGTTTTTTCTGGACTGCAGGGACAGCAGGCAAATCATGTGTGTGTGCTCACACTCCTCACTTCTCACTTTTGGAGAAGTTACGGCATGACGTCATGCTAGGTGTGCGTTGTAGGGGAAGGGAAATAATTTAAAAGAGAGTCAATTTCTCTCTGGATTTCCCTTCTTTTTTTGAAACTCAGGAGCAACAACATTGTCGTGTGTCACCAGGGCTTTAAGTGGAAGCTTTTTCAATATTATGTACAAGCCATAGTTGCTGCTTGTTTATCTTATCCCACTAACAACCATTGACAAAGCCAATGGTCCTGCCTTGTTGTAGGTATGATGTTACTTGTTGAATCATACGTCTAGCGATGCAATGACAGAAACAGCAAAATTCAAGTTGGGCGGCACACATTGCTGAGCTCAGATCTTTTGCTTATTTGTTTTTAGGCCACGCCCTTAAATACATTGACCACGCCCCTTTGAGATACCCCCAGTTTTTGTATCCCACTTAAACCCTGTTCCTACTGCTATGTGACTCATTTGTACATACAGCAGCGCCTGCCTGCAAACGTCATTTTCATTGTGTGTTTTTATGTTTCTCCATTCAGGGAGCAGACATGTTACTATTTTCTGCACAGCGCTCAGGCGTTCTTGAGGCCCGTTCGGCGCTATACAAAATCATATGATCATTTTAATATTGTCTGTGTCCATGTAGTACACCAGCATGAGGCATAGATGAACAGATTAGCGATGATAACCATACTACTTGAGGAGGAGGGAAATAGCAGGTATCCAAACCTCACTCACTCAGCATACAAGCGAGAGATCACTGAAACAGACCACAAATACAACACGTGCACCTGACTATAGCTACCTATATTTAAACCCAGGGTGAGGTTTAAAAAGTGAGGTAAATAAAAATCACACACAGAGGAAGAGATTCGTTTTACTGACCACGAATATCACCCATTAGAAGAGAAGCAACAAATTCACATTTCTGGGCCATAATGGGTTAGTTTTCCACCCTGCGCGTGTTCATCTGAGCCATTAAAGGACTGCAGGAATGAAAGTCGGTCCGTAAAAGAGAACAAAGAAGGAAAACGCAGAGTTGCTCTTAGGAAGGGGAGGGGAGAGCTAATACATGGTAAGAGAGCAAGATTTCAAAACGAGAGAAGGACAGCAGCACAGGGAGGGGATACGTTGCTCACAGCAAGAACCAGGAATCTTTTACTACTTGCTCAGGGTGGGTTATCAGGAATACATAGCAAATAACCTCTTATCTGGCCTATCTTATTTACAACTCGGAAGTTACTCTAATCAAATTATTTTCTCACAGCATTAGCACACAAACGACTTGTCTTTTTTATATTTGTTTATTTATCAAAAAGTTTTTGATATAGTTGTTTTTAATTTCAAACATATTGAACATCACAATCACTACATCAAGTGAAATCACTGTATTATTCAAACAAACACCTTTTGCAAATAAGAAGAAATATTTACAATGACCACCAAAATAAGCTCATCATACTTCCATTCACTCCTATCATTCTACTCATACATTCCAACTACCATACCACACAAATAAATACATAATAAAAAGAGATCTGAGAAGAAATCCTGCTAGTTGATTTAATATATATTGTAGTAATCAATTCCACAATTTGACCAAACAACATAAGAACACCAGTGTTGATTTTGATTATTTCTTCTTTTTTGGTTTGATCATGGGAAGGGGTCTAAAATGTTTGTCATGGCTTACGTACGTTTCGGTGAAACCAAAAAATCTTTCACCTTCACCAGGACCAAGAAAACATATTTTTCCTTCTATCAGAGAGGTCTGGGGGTCTATAGGGTGCTAGAGGTATATAAAATCCTCTGCAAAGCGAACTTTCTGAAGTGGTTGCGAAGAATGAGGAATGGATCCTTAATAGTATGTTCTTCTCACATTGATTAGAAAGCTATGGTGTCAGGATTTGAGAACTTCAATTAATGCTGGTTATCCATAGTGCGTTTTTTTTAAAAAGGTCTCTGTATGGAACCTGATGCCTTACTCGCGTGCTCATCTGTCTTTCCGAAAAGATTGTAGTTGCTATGTGTTGATTTATTCTCCCCTCCTCTTGGGCCTTAAAGCATTAGGGGGATACCTTTATGCCCTTTTGGGGTTAGTAGGAATAAACAGGAGCATATGACTCAAGCTGCAGACACCAGTCCAGTGGTGTCACGGCCAGAGCAGCTGACTTTGAAGCTGGGCAATCTGGTTTGAGTCTTGGCAGCAGCTCACCATACTGTGATTCTGAGTGAATCGCAATATTAATGCTTTAAGAAAGGCAATTACTGAATGTAATCATCCATCTGTACTTAAAATGCCTCATCTGCCAAAAGCAATATTACGAAGAACAGAACACTACATGGTGTAACAGCTAAAGGTGCCGGCTTCAGAGTAGAGGAGCAGGGTTCGAGTCTCCACGTCGACTCAAAATCCGGGCGAATGTTACATTTGCTTTGCCAATTGTAAATAAATAGTTTAAGCCGTGCCTGGCAACTGTAAATAAATACTTTAAGAAATGCCTGTCCAATAGTTTAAGTAGCACTCATGGAATACTCTCCAATAGTTATAAGCCACTTTAAACAAGCATTCGGCAATGCAAGAACATGCGCTACAGCAAATAGAACTGTAGGAAAAGTAAGTGGCCCGCACTGGAACCAATGAAAAGCCAGGAAAGTGAAGAGGCAGGATGTAACCCCTTTGCAGGCCATACCTTAAAAACAAGCTCAATCCCCCTTAAAAGAAATCTCAAACCAAGCAAATGTCCTTCTGGAAAAAGCCCAAATGACGGTGAAGATCGAAAAGTGCAAAAAGAAAGCCTAATAAAAAGAAAAACAAGCCACGGTGAGGAAGGCAGCAGTAGAAAAGGCATCAGTAACACAACTGTGGCATTAAGAGGAGGTGGGAGGAACAATGCTATGTTTGAATGAAAACAGCTAGGGTTCTGAAGCTGAACACAGACAAACAGTAACAGAGCAAGAAACCAAGAAAGAAATAGTCCCCCAGAGAACAGATAAAGAACCATAGTGGAATGAGACAGTACTAAGCCCCTGCTCTGTGGGAGGAACAGAAGAGAGAAAGGAGGGACAAAGAGGCAGGACTGACCACTAGCAAGCAGGGATTTTTTAAAGGACTCTGACATGGACAAATGAAAAGTAGTGTCAAGAAAGGGGATGGACTTGAAACACACACACTGATCCCAGCAGGTCTCGAAGAGACAGTGTATGCACTGTCTAGCTTGACCTAAAAATGATAGTGCTTTTCGTAGTGTACAGTTTATTTGTGATGATAATTACACTACACGTTTTGTATGTTTTCTAGTTGCAGCACAGTTGCTTCATAATAGAGCACAATAGTTTCAATACATATGGTAAACTGTTCCTGTGTCTCGTTTCTGTTTATTGTGGATATACATGAGTGAAAGAATGAAAGGTAATGATCTGTTATTGCTGTTCTCTGAGGGGACTAGAGTGTTATGTTTTGGGGTACCAAACTACATGTTACTCTGAGAAGGTTAGGAGGGCAGGTAAGACACTATATGCTAGTCTGGATTAGGGCTATAGGTACTGATGTGGTATGGTGACTCAGTCTCTACATGCTGAAGTTCTGCGATCCCAGGCATAGTTCTGTTCCCAAACAGAATCCCTGCAACATTAGGCTACAGTCAACTAGGAAATGCCAGAATTCCTGAATGGCCAGATAGGTCATGACCACAACACAATGATTAGACAGGGAAGGGTGCAGATCACAGCCACTCAGCTGACCAAGCATTTAGCCACAGAATGATGGCTTATCTCAAATAAGGGTAGCACATCTGTGTATCTATGAGGTGGCCTCATGATGGCACAATGTGGTAAATGCAACAAGATGATCTAAGACAATACATATTGGTAGAAACCTAGTTTGGCAATAAAGATTTTTATGATGTGAGGGCTATGACTTCTTTTTAGATGTGGGGGTTTCAACTGGGCCCTGTGATGTTTCCAATGTCAAGTAGCATGAAATAATTGGTACTTGAGACCCGCTGCAGCAAGGATCACCCACCTCAAGAATATTTAGAGAAACAAGGATTTTTGAAAGAGGTTATGTTCTGAAGAACATGTACTATGGGCATCACCAAATAGGGCTTGTTATGAGATGTTTAGGCAATTAAGGTGATGAATGTGTGGACTGGCAGCAAGTGGAATGGTCTTCTAATGAGGGCTTAACTCCTGGTGTGGGTGGAAGCCCTCTCTAGGTTATATGGAACTTGCTGCAGCCAGACCATCGGTTTTGAAAGATGATACCCGAGAAGCATGTTGCACTCTGTATTTCTTCAGCCAGAGATACTTTTCTGAAGCCTCAGGTCTGAATCTTCCCACATCTATGTTGCACTTCAGGTAGGGACTGCAGTAAAAAAGGATCCCATTACCACAGGAGACTAGAGACCATCTGTTCCAGACTCTTCCTTAGGAAACAGAGACATTAATGGAAAAGAAGCCACTGCCAAGTCATGGGGACTGCATCACTCTTGCCTCTTTCAGCCTGAAACTGAGCATTGAATTGTTTAGGAACAAGGGCTTAGTTTGGCTCAAAGTTCCTCTAACTAGTATGGGTGACAATTGAAAATGCTTGCAGATGAATGGTCAGCAGTGACACTTTCCTGGATACCTTTCACTTTTTAGGCACAGGATACTAAGAGGTGGACATAAAGCAGTCAACAGTTTCTGAAGTGTAATATATTATTTTTCACTCTAAGGAAGTAAGGCATTTTCCTTACCTAGAGTAGCCCAATGGAGAATGTTTGTGAGCCATTTGAATGCATTTAATGGAAAGTAGGCTCCAGGCTTGCCTTCTTGCTCTCTGAACTTTAAGACACGCCAACCTTCCTTCGACTGACCTTTGGGTCCTATGGCGGTATTGCTTCAGGCTGATCCTTGAACAACTGTTGCACTCAACTGCAAAGATTCTGCAAAGAGGATGAGCAAACGACTCAGTTGAAGATCTACAAAAGAAGCATAACACAAGCAGTTGCAGGTGCCAGTTGTGAATAAATCAAAAACACACGAGGGTCCCTGGATTCAGATATTAGGGGAGGAGGCAGGGAAGAAAACAGTAATCATAAACAGAGGAAACCCCCCCTACATCTAGATATATATTGGAGGCATAAGCTCTAATCTATAAAGAGTGTCACAGTCCCACACAGAGAGAAATTATTTGGAAAACATACCTATTTATTATAATTTTTTGAAATTTTCATTCATAGATTCAACAATCATGGTGGCATAAATGTATATACAAAATCTATTTACATATCAAGTTATATGCGACACAACCCTCTCATACCCTCAAAGCAACCACCAATCACACCCATCCAAACCATCATCAGTCATACCAATTCACAATATATACAGACAGTTAATAAAAAATATATATATACACCATGGAAAACAATTAACACAAATAAAGCAGGAAACAAAACAGAACAGAGCGCCGACGCGCGTTTCGGAACAGGACCGATATTCACCAATCCTTCGTCAGGGAGAAAATAATTATAAACAATCTCTTCTGTAACTAATCAGAACAAAATAATCAATACAATGAATGTAGACAGTTAGATTCAGGGCTGCCGCTTCAAATCGTAATGTTCAGTCTGAAGACAATATCCCTATCGACAGACACGGTAGAGCGTGGATGAAAAGGTTCAGGGGCAGGGAGTAGCCCCTACGACTTGGAGACACTCAAAATAAACGCGAAGGTGAATTTGGACGAGATGTAGGTCAGGAATAAAAATATCACCTAACAGAAATTTGTGACCACAAAAAGGCTCTTCCAGGCAGTCACGAATAGATACACCTCCCGATCGAGCCGGGTACAAGCCCCGGGCGGGCTTCTTAGCACCGTAGTACAGGTATTTAGATGAGAAGGTCGGGATTAATAAGCGTGGGTACATCAAATCGATGCCCGGCTAAAATTAGCGCGTCCCGCATACGTCAAGTCGTCAGTATCCAACTCACAGACCTTCTCATCTAAATACCTGTACTACGGTGCTAAGAAGCCTGCCCGGGGCTTGTACCCGGCTCGATCGGGAGGTGTATCTTTTCGTGACTGATGGAAGAGCCTTTTTGTGGACACAAATTTCTGTTAGGTGATATTTTTATTCCTGACCTACATCTCGTCCAAATTCACCTTCGCGTTTATTTTGAGTGCCTCCAAGTCGTAGGGGCTACTCCCTGCCCCTGAACCTTTTCATCCACGCTCTACCGTGTCTGTTGATAGGGATATTGTCTTCAGACTGAACATTACGATTTGAAGCGGCAGCCCTGAATCTAACTGTCTACATTCATTGTATTGATTATTTTGTTCTGATTAGTTACAGAAGAGATTGTTTATAATTATTTGCGCCCTGACGAATGATTGGTGAATATCGGTCCTGTTCCGAAACGCGCGTTGGCGCTCTGTTCTGTTTTGTATCCTGCTTTATTTGTGTTAATTGTTTTCCATGGTGTATATATATATTTTTTATTAACTGTCTGTATATATTGTGAATTGGTATGACTGATGATGGTTTGGATGGGTGTGATTGGTGGTTGCTATGAGGGTATGAGAGGGTTGTGTCGCATATAACTTGATATGTAAATAGATTTTGTATATACATTTATGCCACTATGATTGTTAAATCTATGAATGAAAATTTCAAAAAATAATAATAAATAGATATGTTTTACAAATAATTTCTCTCTGTGTGGGACTGTGACACTCTTTATAGATTAGAGCGTATGCCTCCAATATATGTCTAGATGTAGGATGCCAGTTGTGAATAGACAGATTGGTGTCATACCCGGGATTACTGCTATGCCTTAACCTATGAAGAACAAATGTCATCATGACATGGTATAGCCATTTCCCCTTTCGAGTATTCTTCAGTCTCTGTATTCCATTTTTTTCAGCAACGTAGAACCATAATATCCACCTACGTACATAGCTTCTGTGTCTATAGAACTATTTTTGCTGTGATATATGTGTGCCTGAAAAAGCACATCTAAAGTTTAGCCGTTTTATTTTTTATAGAGGTATGGTATAACATGTTTAAGACCCCATTATTGCCTTTCTGTCAAATAAATATTTTTACCTGGAGTTTCGGACACAAGAATTTTAAATGATCAATGTATGTCATACTCTCTCTATAGAATAAGTTAATATCTTCACAGTAATCTTTTCGTGTGTATCGTACAATTCATCAATAACAGTTACATCATTATTTAAAATAGGGTCTTGTCTAAAGCTGGTCCGTGCCCTGTGTGATCAATGAAACGCTAAACCAATTGTGTAGACAAAGATTACAAACTTAAAGAACTTATCTGGTGATTTATGTCTCAAAACCCAAGAAGACATAATCAAACAAAAGAAGATTCTGGAATGTCTGCTGTTGGTCATTGTTAGTGATGTAGGATTGGGTAGAGAAAACGCCTTTTCTCTACATTGGATGGCCTCTTTAAGGAGAATTTCATTTAACAGCTCCAACATTTGTAGACATTAAAATGCCTTTCGTCATCTATCTAGCACATTACCCATTCCTGGTGTACTCTGGGCCATATTAGCAAGGACTTGCGATATTTATCGCAAAGCGCATCTAGCGCTGTATTTTTTATCGCTGGATATCGCTGGTTTACATTGCGGAGATAACGCGTTATTATCAACGCTTATCTCCAAGGCGATAATAAACCAGCAATAGCGGCGATTCTTCAGCAATAACGCGGGAATTTCAGCGATGAATTCCCATCGCTAAGGAAAAGGTCGCCAATAGGCAGGTGAGGATTCAGCCGTGGAATCCACCTCGCATAGAAGAAAATGGCTGTCAGGATGTAGCAGGTGTTAAAATCCAGCGATAAACGCGGTTAGCGTGCGTTTTTTATCGCTTTGTGGGCCTTGGTAATAGGCGGAAGGTGTGTTTTCGACTGCTTTCAGTCACTTTCAATTTGGGAACGCCTCCTTTGCATGTCATTAGGGATAAATAACGCTGACATGCAAAGCGGCACCCAAAACGGTTGCTTTCGACAATATAGCGTCAAAAAGTGCAGCTAAAGCGGCGATACTGCCCTTGCTAATATGTCCCTCTGTTTTTTAACGTGATATCCTAAATGAGACTCTGCTACAGTGATGTAGCTTACTAGCACATTTGTATGGCGTAAAATGTTGGAAATTTAGTACTGGTACAAGTAATCTTTGTCCATAAAGTTTGCAACATCAGAATTAATATATCACATTATAACTCTAGTAGTAACTTTTGTAATGTTCAGTAGACAGGTAAATATACTCTCATGTATCATGTGGCACTAGGAAGTAAAGAATTCAAAGGCTCCAGGCAGGAAAGAGAATCAATGGCGCATTAACTTCAATGGCCCCAAGTAGTAATGAACATCAAAAGCCCCAAGCAGTAATGAGGTCAATCAAATCTGTTCTGTTTCTTCTGGCTAAACTTGACGAACCAAACTCTGCACCACAACTAGACAGCACACCACATCCTCCAGAGCAAACAAAAGATCAACGTGTGTGCCCAGGGTGCTCTAACCCATCACCAGCTCTTGACTACATCTCCCTGAAGTTCTCAGACAAAAAGATCAGATAACAACAGATGGCCCTGAAAGAGCACATACACTGAAGATAGATCAGTTTTGACAATCTCCAGAAAGAAACCTTGAGGAAGCATTTTAGCAAATACTAAAACCACAACCAGAACATCAAGATGTCAGTCTCTCTCTGCTCACTCAAGTCACAGCCAAATTGACAAGGCCCCATTGCCAGCATGGTCCACTCATCCCCGCAAACCATACTCCCCACATTATTGGATGAAGCAACCAAGCTTTCTGCCTTGCGTCCCTACACTTAGAGAAAGAATCAGTGCATCCAAGTTGAGCAAAACTTCAGTATATTCCGGTCATCCCACAAGAATTAATCAAGCAGCCTGACCAGCTCTAAATCTGTAAGAAGGAATGGCACAAATATCTGTGACCTTTTAGTGATTCTAACCCAGCGATGCTCTTTAACACATAAACCTGGATAGGAAATAGTGCTCAGCTATTATGCATGAAGCCATACCTAATAAATACAAAACACTCTAAAGCAAACAGGTGTGGTAGAGGAAATAGTCTACAAAATGTCTATAGCAACTACCTCAGTCTTCCTAATCTACCAGCAGCCACCTCATAACTCAGTATGTGTGTCACGAACTCATTGCCAAAAGTGTTAAAATAAGTATTAAAAATCCATCTCATCAGCATGTTTGTAGCAATAATGTTCCAATGCTTAAACAACAAGATATGTTGTACTACAATGATGTCTTTATTGTTATTGTTTTGGGTGCTTTAACATTGATGCCAGTAAGGGGATTCACTATGTGACTCATTTGTTTGTGCTGACTCTGATGTCTCATTCGTTGTTTCCCTTTGGCAGCCGTTGTCAGTTCTGGAACATGCTCAATTGACCTGCTGACCCTAATGACTAATTTCTTTGTGCTGACTCTGGTGACTTCAGTGTTGTTTCCCTTTGGTAGCAGGTGTAAGTTCTGGAACATGTTTGAGGGCAATGCCTTCTGAGAAGGCACCTCTATTTAAAGAGGTTGTGTCCTTCTTTCAGCTGCACTTGCTATTTATGCTTGGTTTTGAAAGGAGCTGCCACATCAAGGAGCCAAACACCCATGAGCTTTCTTCGATTTCAGAGAGCTATTCTGGTCTTCCTACAGATCAAGACTGCACATGTTTCCTGACACCGCACTCTCTAACTGCATGCTTTCAGTCCCCGCTGATCTTCTTCTAACGTTTAGATGAAGTACCACCTTCTGGCACTTGAGCAGAAATTCTTCTGCCGAATTGGGAAAAACTGCACTACTGTAAGGTGGCAAGTTGGTGGGCACGTTTAGGTCTGCACTAGTAGTTGGTCAAGTGAGATCAATTAACCATAGCACAAGAGACACATTGGGAACAAACTTCTAGTTCCCCATCCGTAGACATTTGTCTTTGGATATATAGGCTTCTTTTGGGAATTCACAATGAATCTTGAAAATAACTGTTACAGCGTTTGATTCAGGAATATCAAGAACATTGTGTTATTTAACATAAGGAATTGTAATTCGGGGCTTTGCTCTCTTAGTGGAAACAACCAGCGTTCTTTTGTGTGAAATGTAAGAACATGTCCTGAAAGTAGAACTAGGAATTGTTGACTACACTTTTTCCTTCCAGGTCTCCTTGCCTGCAGTACCCATACTAACTTCCATTCCCCCACATCGATACCCTGGTGAAATATAAAACTCAGAGTTTGTGCTGCCAGAAGAAGGGCATCTTTAGAGCATTGCTTCAGAAGAACCGGGCCTGACAATGTGTTCTACTTGACTCTGTGACAGATATCACATAGGAAACACAAGGAGATCATAGACGGAGCGCTGAAACTTTTTAGACACTCAGCCCCAGTCACAAATCCAGTTTGAATCTATCATCATTCTTAAGCGCACTTCGCCACCTCAGTTCAGAGCCAGCTATATGCAATTCAGTCTTGACTCTGTTCCTCATGGGAACAGTCCAGGCTGAACTGCCAAGCAGGTCTTCCCTGAACCGGAAAAAAGCATTCTGGGATCAGTTTCTGTGTACCACCCTTCATCAGCCAGGCGCAAATGACCACTCTAATCTATGTACTTTAGCAGACCTCTGCCCAAAGGAGATGGTTATTAAATGCATAGCCTGCTTAATAACCATGAAACACTCAATTACAGTCAGCTCATTTTAGAGATAACACATGATACAAAGACAATACAAGGATATAATAAATAAGAAATTCCATTACATTCAACGTATTTCAGATGCCACTAATTTGATTAAAGAACTATTCAAATTTGTATGAAAATTCAGGGAGCCAAATTTCACCCTAGGTCATATGACTCACTCCGAAGAACTCTGCAGTTCTCTAGCAGAACAGCTGACTAAAAAGCCAAGGATTTTAAAATGCTATTGCTAACCATGACAGCGAACAACCATTTCGCTCTGTCAACTATGATGCACAGTTTTAAAGATAGAGTAACATTATAGTCCATGAAATTAAGACATTGGGCCTCATCACGGGTTTCACTTTCGACCGCCACATTATGATGCAGGCGTACAAAACTGAAAACGAACTCTTTTTCTGAATGGATTTCGACGGTCTCAAGGAGCCCGTCGGCCAGTTGGAGACCGGCACGTAATCCCAGTGGACAGCGTTTCCGCAGTTGGTATTACAATGCTCGGTTTCCGACTGACTTTCCATGTTGGGCTTTCCACCATGGAAAGCCTATCAGAAAGTGAGTTTGGGGTCCCTAGCAGGTCCCCTGCTCCCTGTGCCCTCCAGTTGGAGGCCGAGGGGGCACTTATGGTGCCCCCTGTTAGTCCCTGCACCATGTGGCAGGCACCTTGAGGTGCAGGCCATGTGGTGCAGGAATTAACAGAATCTCCTATTTCTCTGTGGGAGCTGGTGCACAGGCTCCCATAGAGAAATGGGAGTATGCGACCGCACATGTGCGGTCACATTATGACTGCAGTGTCAGGACTGCTGACCAGAGGTTGGCCGGTCCCAAGACCGTGACAGTGTCAGTCAAAGGCAACTCCGACCGACATCACAAATGAGCCTATGTTTATACAGCTTGTATTATGAATTCAGGTATTTGAAGGTACTTTCAAATGCGATAATGAAGAAAGGGGGATTGGTGAAATAAAATATTTCCCTAAGTTGATACACTTTGTTTAACCAGCGAATAAAGGTTTAACCCCAGGTTTTCTGGTTTCTCTCTGTACAAATCAGCCACTATATGAGTGTCTATTTGTCTCTCGTTTTTACCTCAAATGTTAATCCTTTTTTTAAAACCTTTTGTGCTGGAGGGTAGAGCTAGGGTGGCCACATTAACAAACGTCTAAAACTATGCTAATTCAAACGTCTATCAATAAAAGAAGCAATTGAAATAATTATGGTTCGCAATATTGCTGGTTCACCTGCTGCTCCTTGCTACCTACACCGATTCAAAGACATTTTAAAAAATATCTCTAAGGCCATGCTGGCTAGTCCAATTACCTACAAATCACTATCATCTAGAGAATTATCTAAGGAATTAAAAATATTTTTCATCAAACAGGTCCTGTAGAAGAACGCCAAAGACCCAAAAATGTATAGACTTACATCAAATGGGCTATTTCTGGTTAAACTGCAAGTTTAAGCAGCATTTGTTCAGCCATCCGATATCCCAAAGAAAAACCAACCTCCGCATTGACCAACAAATATGTTCCTGACCTGGTGGAGGTACGGAATCAGCATTAACTGCAATCTGGGGTTAATAGAAGAATACAGTAGAATCCAATGGAGTGACCAAATTCTACTTGCTGGGACTTTCAACATTTTTTGATACTGTGGACCACCAACTCCTACTTAAAAAAACGAAAAATGATGGAATACAGAATACTGCCCTAAAATTGATTTAGTCCTAATCCATAGGAAGAATAGATATTGTGTTCATACTCCCATATCTCCAGCACCATTCCATCAAAAGCTGGGATTCCCGAAGGAACAGCAATTGGACCAACCTCTCCTATTCAGCATTTACCCGGCACCACTCCCGGAGCTTATTAAGTCTTTTAAACCCCCAGTTGCAACTGTGCTTATGACACTGAGTTTATTCATACATTGGAACGAAAATCATACCTAGAAACATCAGGACTTACCAAATGTCTGTAAGCAGTTAACAAATAGATCCAACACAACTATCTGAAACCAAATCGCTTCAAAACTGAAATCTTCACTTGTGGAAAATGGAAAGCACATGATTAACATAACATAACATAACATAACATACCGTACCATAATATGTGTATTTGTAAAGTACACATTCACCCAGAAGGGTATCTTGGCACTGAATAACAGATGCATATTGTTACCCAACTCAATAGTACTCATTTTACAAGCTTGAATGATAATTTGTACTAAGGCACTTAACTTAATAATCCTACAGTGCAGTAAAATGCAGTAGGAAGCTATGAGAAAGCTCCTGATTTCTTTCCCACAAAGGTTCTCAGTGAAATAGGGTTTCTAACAGTGAATTATATGGGCACCATCAACAATGCAACCTCTCTATATAACAACCCCAACATACAGATGATACGCATCTACATGTTTGCCTGCACCTTTTTCCTATACTCTCTGTAATTCACATGCCTTTGTGCTACATGAAGCTCTACATAGCAACTCTTCCCTCCACTCCTCACTTATTGCACACAATTATTTCCCCACATAAGCCAATCTACGACCAACACGTTCTCAATGTTGCACCTGAGGAGCGCCCAGCAAGCTGCTGAAAAGTAAAGTGCTTTGTATTCTCCTCAGAAATAGTCCATTTGGAGTAACTATTTACTCATTAACCAACCAGGTGCTTTAGGCCCTATGAGGGGCTTAGAAATAGTTATTTAATGCCAGTGCCAAGCACACCACAATACGATGACCCACTAACCTTAATGGCCATAGGCAGTAATGAACAAAAAATGCCTCAAGCAGTAAAGAACATCAGTACCCTGGCAGTAATGACAGAACTCAGTAACAAGTGAAAAGCAACTACCAAACAACTTCAATGGATAAAACACAGTGTGCAGGTGCTCACATCAAACAATGCATTCCAACTATAGAATCCCAAGTATGTGATGCCTGTACAGTGATCCACAGCAGGGGCAAGATGTCCCCTCATATTCAAGCTTCACCATCCCAGTCATGTCATGGAAAATGTGCTTGTATGAAAGCCAATCATTGAAACCAAAAAGGATAGCAGTTACATGGGGTAGTAGTGAAGTCTGAGATCACGTTAACCGAACAACACAAAGATTTGCCCCCGGACACAAATTATTGGAAAGCACATGGTGCAATAATTCCTGTACCCATGCTACATTTTCAGCAGTACCAATACCACCCATCCTATGGGATCACTACACAACATATGTAAGTCATAACCTTCATATGCCTAGTGATCATCATAGCATCGAGGCAACAAGAAATGGTTTATGAACCTCAATTATACTTCACCAGAGGAATAGATGACGGTATTCGCAATAGGCAGGTGGAATAAGCACGCCAATAGAACACATAAAATTCCACAATTACCAACAAAACTATTGGTCACCCCAAAATTGAGGGCAATATTGTGTTCTGAGCATGAGATGCCTGCCACTGACATGCAGTCTTTCATCCTCATGACAATGCCGTCCAACAATCAATTTAACAATAAACTAGCAGAACAAGAGCTGGTGAAGCCAAACATTTACTAGGCTTTTGCCACAAAATCCATGATAAGAACAAGAAGTGGATTCAGTCGATGCTGGGTGACACTGACCCATAAGGAACCCCAAGAAGACACTGGATGCAGCATCCACTGAATCCAAATGCCCATGCCAGCTCTACTGAAGAAGTTGCCAAAGCTCCCCAATAAGACTAAAGAAGACGCCAGAGCGCAGGAATTTAGAATCCAACGTGTTGGAAGGGGACCCTGATATGCAACAATGATGAGTTGCTCTCCATGCTGGATCTACATAATAAGGACATCGCCTGCCTGAAAGAGAAAGTGTCTAGAAAACATGTCACCAATAAGAGGAAACAATGTGTCCAAAAAGTTATCTTCACTGAGGTATCAACTACTACATTCTGAATAGCAGTGGATTACTGTGGTTTCAAACTCGGGTGAAATAACTCTACCAACCATAAATAATCCAATAATAAACAACTGATGAAATAGTAAACAAATAAAATTAAAATACAAACTGACAAGAGGTTTGGTACCTAGACCTTTTCTTGTCACCACACAACAGTTTCAAAACTGGGACCGGATTTGGGACAGATTGTCAGAATCCTGTGTTTCTCATGAGGTGTACTATCAGGGAATACTGCCTCTATTTGAGTAATTTTTTGAGCTAACCAAAACGGAATTTGTTCCCATTTTGCAGGCAGTTTACCAATGACTGACTGTATAGTCTGTGGTGTAATTTTTTTTGTGTTCCCTTGATGAGGGATGTGCTGTGGAATTCTTACAGCTGGTTGGACTGTTAAAGTCCGCATGACATATTAAACCAGCTGCCTGTGTATTTTGATCAGCTGTTTTAGCTGAGCTAACAATTCAGGAGCTGTCATTCTTTCAATGGCAGGATGTGGTGTATAGCTGGCTAGTACCGGCCATGTGGCTCCTGGTCTACCTAGTAGACCGAGCCTGGTAATGTGATTTTGATGTTGTAGGGCGCCATTAAACCAGAGCTGATGCTCTTGGTAAGTTAGTAGAATTTAAACGTCCTCGAAAGGAACGTATTCTGCTGGTGGTTCCTCTAATTTATAGAAGTGGAACTTGTGTGTTGTTGCATTTGCTGCAGGAAACAGAATCCATGAATAGAATACCTCTGTCTGCTGATATTCATGTGTCTCTATTACAAATATTACTTTACCACCTCTTGGTGATAACACATTTTCTATAAGTTTTATAGTAATGGTTTTCCTTATATTTGCCGGAATCTTTGTTGCATCCCGGTCATTTTGTTGGCGATTTGTGTCATCCAAAACTACTTGAGCTGCTGCTGCAGCTCTTTCTAACTCTTCTTCACTATCCGTCATTTTTGTTGACTGGAAGTGTTGCAGAACAAGTTTCAACGAAAGAAAGATTAGGTGCACAATATTTTGGAACACTGTATCCTTCAACGTTGAACAAACTAAAAACTAATATATAGGATTATTTCATCCTACTCAGTTTGAAGTGGATATTTTATCCTTTAACCCACTCCAGACGTCCATTTGAGTATTTTACGGGAAAAAGGAGTCCGTGTGAAAAGCACGACTGAGTTACTCTAATATCTAGCGTTAAATTATCACCTTACCAAACGTTGGGAACCATGTAGTGTAGTTCCTATATTCCCAATAGGCTCTGCCCATTGGAATAGTGTATCCTGTAGTTTAGACATAGGACTGAAGTCAACTAGGTCTGTAACGAATATACTAGACTTAATTGTGTGTGCCAGCTAGCTCAGAGGTCACTAGAAACTTTCTCGAATGAACAAGAAGGGATTCGTTTCTGACAACCACTTAAAACATGACAACCTTGTTTCCCAAGAATAAGAAATATATCTCTAGAGTCGCGGAAACAATAGATAGTTATTTCACTCAGTCAATCGTGCATGCTTCGTTTCACCAGAGGTGCAGAGAAATAGAGAGACGGGCGTTTTCAATAAAAAGATACTTATTGAACAGTCTTCTTTCTCAAGCATAGGAAATGAACTGCTGCAATCGTAATACTTGCTGTAAAGTACAAAGTGTACAATACAAAGAGTATTATAAAATAATACTGTAAAAGCATGATATGGTTTCTAAGCCATATAGTACATAAAATAGATACATTGATAAATAATGACTAAAAGTACTCAACTTGTGCTTTTAAAATAAGCCTACCCCGGTGTTTTAACCTAGGTCTAGTACAAGGGAAGAAGTAAGTAAGTTGTAGCCTAGTTTTAGTATTATTTGCCAAGAATCTAATCCAAGAATTCTCTTAGGGTCTAATCAGCTCCGTACCTTGGTTTTAGAATGTAGGAGGTCTGGTATCTCTCTCTCAGGACTCGATTTCCCAGCAACCCGCAAGGGTAGTCTGGAAACACTGGAGCTGGATTTCTCGGCTGGAGAAAGTACAGCGTCTCTCAGTGCGTCAGCTAGAGGGTCGGCTTCTTTTGGCATTTGCTGCAGCAGGGCGTGTCGAGCAAGTAGAGAGTCGAACTGCTCCAAACCACCGTGTGTTTGTTTGGACAAGTGTGGGTATATTTATACCTTGAAGGTGCCGAGTTTGACGTAAGATTGGACATAATAACGTCATTAGAGACTTAATTCTCTGAAAACTCCATTAGTTCTTAGATAAATTAATATTCAATCAGGGGGAAGTCCCTGACTGCTGAAGGCGGGGTTTTACAAGAAATCGTTGTAGATTTTCGGAACTAGTGGAAGTAGCCAAGCCGTATTAGGACTACTTGAGCTATGTCTTAATATGGTTATGATTTCTATGCCTATATAAGGATACGGTATTTTATACCTATATAAGGGCATGAATCGGGAAAATTACACTAGGGTCCTAAAACGCTATTCAACAGGCCCAAGCAGTTTTCTCTATGAATATTGAGAATTGGAGTATCAGGAATACCAAGTACTTTCGGAAGAAATTACTTGAAAAACAAAATGGGATCCAAACCTTCCAGACCCTCCGCCAAACCAAATATGCACAAGTTATTACGTCTGTTACAATATTCAAGGTTTTCAATTTGTTTTTTTAAGAAATTTAATTTCTGATTGCTTAGAGGATGACCTGGTACACCACAGCTTGTAAAAAGTCGACACTATGTTCTACATGCACAACTTTATTTTCCATGCATGACTATTTATCATCTAAGGTTTAAAGGCGTTTATTATTTTCCTCCAGGTAGGGTCAAAAAGCTCAAATCTCCTCAAGAAGTAAGTCCAAAGAAGCAGGTGGAGGAGAGGTAACAGGTGATGGTGGATCCTTTTTAATATGTTTACCAGATTATAGTGTAGAGGAGACCACTAACTTGGAAACATGCTTGGTAGCTGGAAGTGGAATATTAAACGATAATACTGTTGTCCCCACTGAAGGGGGTAAGGTATTGCAGTCCAAATCCTCCATTTCTGTGTGAAGGATATTAAATGTATTATAATCCTCCAGATGAGATAATTCCAAAAGGTCCTAAGGAGAGGGTCCCAATTATAGCACACCAACACCAGCACTGACAAATGCAAGTATTGAATGATCCAACAATCACATTATTTTATCAAAATTATTTTTCATTTTTATTTTCATATAATCAGAACCAATTTATTAAGCGTTTGCAAGATAAATAGATAAGAAATATGATACTAGACAATAAATCTACATATATATAAAATGTCCCACACACCTCAATCAAAATAAACAGTCATACTGGCATGCTTTCAAATTAGCACATACATTCATACTACACAACAGACAATAGCATAACATCACAGGTAGATCAAGATAGTGAAACTGCCAAATGATGATCAGATGACAAGTTCTCGTATATCATCCTGGTGGTAAGGGTAGTTACAGTCCAACTACATGAAATAGGTTAAACGCCAAAGTGCGTTTTGGTGTCTAGCCCCAGCCGGGGCAACACCTTCATCAGGGCGAAGATGGACAAGTGGTGTGGGGCAAACAAACACACCTAAAATCACGGAGAAATACATCATCAATATACATTGTGATAAACTGTTGGAGCATCAATAATATTTGTGACAAGAATGATTTTGTGGCAAGATTCAGCCCCGGTGTGACAACAATTATCCATGTTTTTAAATAATTTAAATTCACAGGGCCAAACAGTCAGATACATGGAATAGAGTGCACCAAGAGATTTCAAAAGGACAATCAGAGAGAAAGACATATCAGTATTTGTTTTAGGCAATGACTGATTCACATGCAGACTGATTGTGAACAACAAAGGAACCCGTGGGAAAAGTCAGAAAAGTGCGAGTCAAGATCCCAAACAAGCAAAAAGATTTAAGGAAAAGAGCTCTCTCGCGAGCTAAGAAAAACTCACTACCAGTGGAGAATAGCAATAACAATTCCCACTAGCACAGTCAGGAGAAGCGATGAAAAAATCCACTCAGGTTTCATCTGTGGTGGAAATCGGGGAACGACATTTTAATAGGGGTGGAAGAGAGCGGCCACCCTATTGCGTGTTGACAACAACGCAACCTTTTCTTTTTTGTTCGATATAGAAATGCCCAAGCCTTTTTGAGATATTTGCCGATCCTAAGTCTTCGGTAATTCTGCTGTAGAACCTCGGTAGAAATCAACGGGTGGTTCTCTTGGCAGCTGTCTATCGGTTTCCGATGGACTGGAAGCCTGATTCTGGACACTCTGGACGATTCTCGGTGGGAATGTTTGTGCACCTCCACCATGTTGGTTCACCCTGTATTTTCTGAGGGTGGCCGCTCTCTTCCACCCCTATTAAAATTTCGTTCCCCGATTTCCACCACAGATGAAACCTGAATGGATTTGTTAATCGCTTCTCCTGACTGTGCTCGTGGGAATTGTTATCGCTATTCCCCACAGGAAGTGAGTTTGTCTTAGCTCGCGAGAGAGCTCTTTTCCTTAAATATTTTTGCTTTTTTGGGATCTTGACTCGCACTTTTCTGACTTTTCTCACGGGTTCCTTTGTAATTCTCAATCAGTCACATGTGAATCAGTCATTGCCTAAAACAAATACTGATATGTCTTTCTCTCTGATTGTCCTTTTGAAATCTCTTGGTGCACTCTATTCCGTTTATCTGACTGTTTGGCCCTGTTAATTTAAATTATTTAAAAACATGGATAATTGTTGTCACACCGGGGCTGACTCTTGCTAGAAAATAATTCTTGTCACAACTATTATTGATTCTTCAACAGTTTGTCACAATATATATTGATGATGTATTTCTCCGTGATTTTAGGTGTGTTTGTTTGTCCCACACCACTTGTCCATCTTCGCCCTGATGAAGGTGTTTCCCCAGCCGGGGCTAGACACCGAAACGCACATTGGCTTTTAACCTATTTCGTGTAGTTGGACTGTAACTACCCTTACCACCAGGATGATATATGAGAACTTATCATCTGATCATC
The DNA here is from genome assembly GCF_964261635.1 of Lissotriton helveticus. Classification (NCBI taxonomy): domain Eukaryota; kingdom Metazoa; phylum Chordata; class Amphibia; order Caudata; family Salamandridae; genus Lissotriton; species Lissotriton helveticus. The sequence continues at coordinate 374,932,749 of NC_136072.1, read as the reverse complement.
ATGTGGCAGTTTCACTATCTTGATGTACCTGTGATGTTATGATATTGTCTATCGTGTAGTATGAATGTATGTGCTAATTTGAATGTATGCCAGTATGACTCTTTATTTTGATTGAGGTGTGTGGGACATTATATATATATATATTCACTGAAAAAACCATAGGTTATAGATCATATATAGTTAGGAATTAGCATTTACAAAACCTTGAAAATTCACTGAAAAAACCATAGGTTATAGACCATATATAGTTAGGAATTAGCATTTAAAAAACCTTATTTTACTCACACAAAACCATTGAAATTCCATATATAGTTAGTTGCACTAACTATATATCGCGCACCCGCAATCCACTGCTGATGATGTCACATATTACATCATTCATGACATGGTCAGTGACATCACTGATGACATCACTGATGACATCTCAAATGACATCACTGTTCAGTCGTTACTTGCGATTTGTTGACCCTCAGCATTGGCAATTGTTTTTGTTCTTCATAAATATCCGGATCTTGGCATCTCAGCGCCTTGTGGTGTCAGTCAGAAAATATTGTTGCGCTGCCTTTGGCCCCATTCGCACATCAGTCCGCTACTGACACCATCTCACAGGCCAATAGGGCGCCCCACGCCGACTTTTACCATTGTAGGATGGCCACACCAGTGCCACAACTTGCTAGACACCACCTCGGTGCCATCCGGATCTTGGCATCTCAGCGCCTTGTGGTGTCTTCTATTCCGAAAATATTGTTGCGCTGCCTTTGGCCCCATTCGCACATCGGTCCGCTACTGCCGCCATCTCACAGGCCAACGGGGCGCCCCACGCCGACTTTCAACATTGTAGGATGGCCACACCAGTGCGGCAACTTACTAGACACCACCTCGGTGACATCCGGATCTTGGCGCGTTGTGCTGCCTTCGGCCTATTCGCACATCGGTCCGCTACTGATGCAAACTCACAGGCCAACGGGGCGCCCCACGCCGACTTTCAGCATTGTAGGATGGCCACACCAGTGCTGCAACTTGCTGGACACCACCTCGGTGCCATCCGGATCTTGGCGCGTTGTATTGCCTTCGGCCTATTCGCACATCGGTCCGCTACTGAAGCCGCCTCACGTGCCAACGTATTTTCTCCGCATTTTATACCCTATGCCGCATAACAGGTCATGTGACTTGTTTATAAAACTTTTCATTGGTTCATTTTACTTTTGGTTTCCTAATGATGGAAGGCTTGATCATATGACCTAAAAACAACACTTTTCATTGGATGAAAACTTTTTTTTTTTCCCAAACGATGAAAGCCCCACCTTGTTTCTGGATGTTTCAGACTGAAGCTGGCGTCAGCATGAGAGCACCACCATCTCGTAGCTCCGTCGTGGTCATTCCGCGAGCAATCATGGCAACCGCTCCCCACCAGAAGCCTACAGGAGTCGGGGGCCCCCAAAACTTTTGATGAATCCTCAAGGCGGAGGGGACGCTTTCGAGAATGGGGTCCAAGACCTAGCAGACAAGCGTCCGATTTCCAAGGTGTCCCAGGGCCATTTCAGTGGACCAGGCCCAAAAAGGAAACAGCCTGCCGCCATTTTGAGAGTCCTGTGACAGCCGCCTATCGCTGCACCGCAAGAGTGGGCGCAACTCAGCTGAATTGCGGCTTTTGACACAGTGGACCAAAAACGGACGGAATGGCAACTGAAACGGTAAAGGGGCGCCCCACTACAACAGATGAGACTCCACCTGGAGAGGCCCGTTCACGCCGCCTCCCCCGGGGCGCCCCACGCCGTTATTCGGAGCAGCATTGTAGGATACCAAAACCAGTGCAGCAACTTACTGGACATCACCTTGGTGCCATCGTTCTGCTGCCTTGGAACTATTCGCACAACAGTTTGCTACTGATGACCCACCCCCCGCGACGCCCCACGCCGGAAATCTGGACGTTGTGCTGCGTTGGGACTATTCGCACAGCCGACCGCTACTTCGTTGTTTTTCCCTAAAAATGTTTATATGTTATTACTATTTTTGTTTTCTTGTATATATTTATAAGTTATTAAAGTTTTATAATCTGACTACTTTGTCGGAGTGCTATATATTTTTAACGTGACACATAATTGTAAAAACTTTGATGTACAAAGAGTCATCCCTGGAATCTTCTGCTTCAGGCTCGGTCCCCTCCCCAATCACAATACAGGATGGTTTTCAGATAATAGGAACGCGTCTGCTGTGACGGATCTCATCGAGTGTGGGCCTTGATCTACTATAACTCCTTTGAAGAGGGGTGATTCTTTACAGCTGGGGCCATAAACTACATCTGCAGGGCTAGCTGATACCCTAGGACCGGCCTGGACAATCGGACACAGAGGAAAAGGAGTGTCAGAGGGTGCGGTAGTGAATAGGGCGAAAGGGAGGTGTCGGGCGGGCACAGGGTGTGATTCTCAGGGAAGAGCAGCGCAGATGGGGGGAGGTTTATTACCCATGCATAAGACAGAGAGCGGGGGTGACCACTGCCTGGGGGAGATGCTTGCGAGGGTGGGGAGCCATGCTAAGGATCGACAGCGTGCACAGAGTGGGTCTGGTCAAGGCATCTAAAATGGCTGCCGTGCACGACAAAAGTGTGGCATTTGAAAAAAGACAAGATGGCGCAGACAATGTTTTTCAACACTTCCTGATTTCCTTCGAATCGAACGTTAACAGACGTTGGGGCATATTACCAAAGTTAAACGATATTTATCCCTAACGATGCTTAGCAACGATTTTTTTACCGCTAAGCATCGTCAGAAATTATCGCAGATAAACCTTGCTATTATCAAGGTTTATCGCAAATACGATAAAAAACGACCGCAATGCATTAATATCGCTGAAAACTCAGCGATATTCATGCATTACCGAGCTAATGCTCTTAGCCATGTTATCCACCTCCCATTGGATAACATGGCTAAGAACTGCTCAGGGCAGGTGCTAGCTTTTGGAGATATTCGCGCTTATCTCGAATATTTCCAAAAGTTGATAATAGGAGATAGCGATGTTAGCGACTGTTTCCAGTCGCTAACATCTTGGCATGCCCACTTTGCATGTCATTAGTGATAAATATCACTCACATGCAAAGTGGGGCCCAAGATGGTCGCTATCTCCTACTAGCCGTCGCTAACTGGTGTTAGCAACAGCTAGGTAATACAGATATAATTTTATCTCCGCGAAGCGGAGCGCTGTTACAGATATATATCTTTTTTTGAACGTTAATTTCTCAAAATCCACTGAAGCACATATATTGAGACCTAGCAAAGGCACATCGAGCTACCAGTCCCTACAATTTTGCCAAGTTTCGTGCAAATCCATTCAGCCGTTCGATTATTATTATTATTTTTTTTTTGCCCCGCGGGGCCCTTTTAAAACCTCCACATCAAACCTAAGAGGTCAAGGAGGATCTACTATGCCCCCTTATGGTCATTTGCCCCTTCGCTTTGGCCTCCTCTTGTCTCTCGATCCTACCGAGAGACAAGATGGCGGCCGCTACGGACTGTTTGCAATGTTTACAGACGCCGGAGAACCAATCAGCTTCGCAAACCTCCGTTACGCGAAGCGGAGCGCTGTTACAGATATATATCTTTTTTTGAACGTTAATTTCTCAAAATCCACTGGAGCACATATATTGAGACCTAGCAAAGGCACATCGGGCTACCAGTCCCTAATATTTTACCAAGTTTCGTGCAAATCCATTCAGCCGTTCGATTATTATTATTATTATTTTTTTTTGCCCCGCGGGACCCTTTTAAAACCTCCACATCAAACCTAGGGGGTCAGCGAGGATCTACTATGCCCCCTTATGGTCATTTGCCCCTTCGCTTTGGCCTCCTCTTGTCTCTCGATCCTACCGAGAGACAAGATGGCGGCCGCTACGGACTGTTTGGAATGTTCACAGACGCCGGAGAACCAATCAGCTTCGCTTCACAAAGCTCCGTACCGCGAAAAGTCCGCGAACCGGAGCGCTGCCCGGTCCGCTGTTACAGATATATATCTTTTTTTGAACGTTAATTTCTCAAAATCCACTGGAGCACATATATTGAGACCTAGCAAAGGCACATCGGGCTACCAGTCCCTACAATTTTGCCAAGTTTCGTGCAAATCCATTCAGCCGTTCGGGCTAAAAGTGAGGCCAACCGCCCTATGGAAAACTCAATGTTAAAAACACGTTTTGGGACCCCCCTTTTTTCTCGGCCCCCCCTTGACGAACCCCCCCCAAATTTTCAAGGGCTGCTCAGAAACAAAATGTGCCATTTTCCTGAAAATTTCAGCCAATTCCGTCCACAAACGCCAAAGTTATTAGACATAGAATTTTCAAAAATCCCATAGAGAAAAAATCCTAACTATATATACCTACTGGCGACCGCCAGTAGGTAATATATATGTAGATTTATTGTCTAGTATCATATTTCTTATGTATTTATCTTGCAAACGTTTGATAAATTGGTTCTGATAATATGAAAATAAAAATGAAAAAATAATTTTGATAAAATAATTTTATTGTTGGATTATTGAATACTTGCAATTGTCAGTGCTGGTGTTGGTGTGCTATAATTGGGACCCCTCCTTAGGGCCCTTTGGAATTATCTTATATAGGCAGGTAACCTTTTTATGTTGGTTCTCCTTATTTCCCCTGCGTTACCTGCCTATCATCAGTTGTCAGGAGTCCCCGTTGTAGTGGTTAATGGTAATGAAGTAAACAGCAATGAGGAGAGTTGACTGGACCATATATGCCAGAGAAATCCTGTCAAAAATAACAACGCAGGAAAGAAATTATGACAAAACCTCTTCTCTTCCACATTTCTTCAGCAGGCAGTGCACATGGGAGGTAAGATACTTATAAAAACGCTGTGCCTCATCAAACAGTCAAGTGAAGGTAATAATACACACCACAAAACACACAATATACACATAGATATACATATAGATACAAAAAGGTTTTTTTGGACACCCCCTTTCAGCCATTGACTACTGTGGTTCCGGTGGCTTTTGGAACTGGTTTTAGTTGTGTATTAATGCTGGTATCAGCCTACATCTTTCACTGATGTGAACTACTTAAAGTATTTCATTCACACAATAAAGGAAATACCTTTTTAATGTGTGTGTTTTTTTAAAATCATACAACAAGTCTCCAACAATCTGGTCTCTTCATTACCCCCGATACTCATCTGTTGTTCCCGGGTGCCTAAACGTCATCATTTGCCTATTAAAGCGACCTATTGACTTTGCTAATGCTTGTTCTTATTTCTGATTTGTAACACAAATACCAGTATTTCAATTTTTTCCTGGTACGATGTGACCTAAACAATGTTCCTTCTTTTGAAATAAGAATATAGCAGGAAAACCTAGTTATTGCAACTATTTTTCTGTTTAAAGAAACAACATAGTGAAAATAAAGTGCATGACTACTTACATTAAGATTCATTGGATTATTTTAAATGGGCCACAAGACTTCAAGAACCACTTGAAAACCAAAATGTGAAATGTTCATCTGAAATCATTGTTTACCCATCTACCTAAAAGAACTTGGAGGGTTTCTGGGGAGTGTTTAATACTACCTTCTCCTCCTATTTATAGGGTCGGACTGGGACAGAAAATGGGTCCAGGGATGAAAATAAAAGTGGGCTCCGTTAGCAAATCAGATATGTAAAAAAGGAGACCAAATTTGCAAATTCAGTTCAGTTTTTAACTTGTAAAGACTCATTGTATAAGTGTTTTGAAATGTAAGGGAGACTCCTTTCATTTGTGGTTGCTGCTAGCAATGTTTGTGTTAATATGAGGGAAATCCACAGTAAAATTTGCCAAACAGAATATAAATTAGGCCCATAGACAACTAAAGATAGGGCCCACACACAGACATGTCAGTCTAGCACTTGGTGTATTGCTGATACAATACAGCAAGTCCGATTCTGCATACCTATGCCTAAAAATTCATGAGTCCCATAATGTCATGGATGTGTTCCATAACTTTTCAGAGGTTATATGATCTTCGCCCAAAAGGAGGGGCAAAGGGTCGCCCCCTCTCACCCATTGGTGGTTGTGCCATTCACTTAATGATCACATAAGTCTTGTATGCTTAAAGTGGTCACCCAGTGAATGAAGTCACAGCCCATCCACAACCCCCAGCAGACATTGTCAAGAAAATCAACTTTCTAAAATGCTTAATGGTGGTGACTGCTAAAAATGCAAAACTTGGGAAAGATAACTTTTGAATCTCTCTGTGGGATGTTTTTTTTAATAATCAGTCCACAGTCATCAACCCCTCAGCCTTTGGTTCATTGTAATTGTCATTAATAGCTTGTGGAGTTTTTGCCATTTCGCGGGGAACTCACTACATTACAGTAGTTGCATGAGTCCACACAGAGGCAGTGTCTTTTGTTTATTTTCACTATACCAGTGATAAGTCTTTGTAGCTGAAGCCTGCCCAGCCCTGCCATTACTGGTGTGTCATAAATATTCACGCTCCAGTAACACGTACATGATGTGTTAATATGTGTTGCTATCTGCCCTCAACATGGGTGTGGAATCGGATCATAGGCATAGCTACCATTGGTGCAGTAGGTGCACTGACACCAGGGCCCTGAGGGGGCCATTGAACCTTGACAATTGCTGTATTTCACTACCCCAATAGCAGCCAAAGGGGGCACTTTCTTGCTTGCACCAGGGCCCATAGCATCCTTGCTACGCTACTGGAGAGGATGAAGTTGGAGTGGTCTGGGGTACTCAGACAATATTTGTGTTTGAAGATGGAGCCAAGGGAAACTCAGCCATTTCGTCGTTTCTGAGGGATGGTTTATGTAAAAATTGTTATTTAACTTTCATTTAACAAGCTAAGTGAGCAGTAGTTAAAATGCAGCTTATCTTGTCACTGGATCATTTTTAAATGGACCACAAGACTTCAAGAAAAACCTAAAAGGAAAAGTTTGAAATGTTCCCCTGAAATCACTGTCTACCTATCTTCCTGAAAGAACTGGGAGCATTTTTTGGGAGGGTTTAAAAATACCTTCTCTTCCTATGCTTCCTACGATCGTCCCGCTAGGACTGTCGGATTTTTCAGAACCGCCTGGGAGGGAAAAGAGGCCTTGTGAGCCCTTTTCTCGTTCTAGAAAGGAAGGCCTCTGGGACTGGGGCGCGAGCTCAATCCCCCGATAAACAAATGTAGGGTTGCGAATAGCATGGTGAACTAAAGGGAGAAACGTAAGAAAATGATTGATAGAGCCATTAATGGAACAGACGTCCTAGGGCATGCAGATGCAGAATTACAAATTTATGATGCACAAGGATGCTGACTGGAACACATTTTAAAAGCATGACGCCAACCCCGCCGATTGATTTATTTATTCAGTGTTAATGTTTTATGATGGTTTTATCAATTTATTGCAATGTGACCAACACATTATAATCAGAGCCAAGGTACAAATCGTCTGGAAGTTAAGAAATGCACATGTACAAATTATTAATGCAGGGGAAAAGCTGCTGCTCACCTTTTTTTTAAGTTTATTGCATCACAAATCTTTAAAATGGTGTCTATTGTGCTGATCCTAAGCAGTTAAATCGTGTGCGTCAGACCAGTCAATTTCAATTTCAATCACTAACAAAAGTCATTGATCTTTTCTTAGTCTTGAAAAACATCTGTATTAAAAAATAACTAGGGGCATATTACCAAGATTAAGCGATAATTATCGCTAAGCTTGGTTAGAGGCAATAATTTTATCGCCGTGCTTCGCCTATTTTTATCGCTTAGAAACCTTGCAATTATCCAGGTTTATCTCCTAAGCGATAAAAATCGGCCGAAATGCATGAATTTCGCTGTAAAGTCAGCGATATTCATGCATTACCGAGCAAATGCTCTTAGCCATGTTATCCACCTACCATTGGATAACATGGCTAAGAACTGCTCTGGGCAGGCGTTAGCTTTTGGAGATAATCGCGGTTTGCGCGATAATTTTCAAAAGTAGGTAATAGGAGATAGCGATGTTAGCGACTGTTTCCAGTCGCTATCATCTTGGCACGCCCACTTTGCATGTCATTAGCGATAAATATCGCTGACATGCAAAGTGGGCCCCAAGATGATTGCTATCTCCTACTAGCTGTCACTAACTGGTGTTAGCGACAGCTAGGTAATAGGGCGATAAAATTATCGCCGCTTTAGCGGGAAAAATTTCCGCTACAGCGGCGATAAGGCCCTTGGTAATATGCCCCCTAGAGACCTATAAGGTCGTTTGGAATTAAACAATAGTAATATGCAAGAATTTAGATATTATTTTTTATCATCAGGGTAGGACTGGTTCATAAGGCAATCAAGCAGTGCCCGAAGTGCTACTCTAACATCAGATTATGGGCTGTGTTTTTTGGGCTGTTTTGGGGCCGGGTTTATAGTCTAGTGGGCAGTGTTTACGGTTGGATTCCATGATATTACCACAAACATTGCCTGCAACAAGCGCAAATGCATGCAGTCTCTCAAATGCTGTAGTCGTTCATAACACATATACAGCTTGTTTAAAACTGCCCTAATTTGCAAGTGTGGCAACTTATATAGCCACCTGATTCGCAAATGGGGACCACTTTTTTATTCGGTGCCGGGACCATTTTTTGTCCCAGTTTAACTCTACTGTTCACCATCATATTTGTTAGGGAAGTACAATTATGTATTCCAGGTCATACATTGTGATGAGATATTTGACTTAGAAATAATCTCAACTTCACCATCATTGCTAAATTAATAAAAGTAAAACATTTTTTTTAAGTATCCTGAAGAACAACCGATCTTCACAAAGTTGAGGAACATCAGGAATATTATGATATAATGTCTCTTTGTGAGGAAAGCTCTTCCCCACTTCCCACTGTTTCTGTCCAATACAGAGTAAAATAGACCTTTGCCTATGAATACAAAAACATGTCATTTAAAGTTTAGGATTTTGTTAATCCCATTATCTTATTGGGTCAACTGGTAGCAATGTCCACAAGGTACAAGCATGTTCCAAGAGTATATGAAAAGAGTGGCGTACAATAAAGTGAAAATGAAAACTAGGAATCGTCATGTATATTAACATATTGCTCTTTGTTCAGGCATTTGACACTTAATATAGAAAGTAGAGGAAAGGTGTAGGCCCTCAAACAGGCCTACAATCTCTGTTTCAGATGTCCCAAACTACACCCTGTTAAGTGCAGTCTTCGCCCTGGCTTCAGGTGTAAATAGTCTCTCTTTGCTGCCAAAAGGGCTCTGAACACGCATCAAGGTAACACAGCCCTACTCTAGGAATATGGTACAAGAAAAAGCCAGTGTGTCTATAAAGTGGTGAGATAGGTCTCTTGGTCATTTAGTTGCATTTTTTTTAAATAACTTATTCTCCAATTTTCTTCCTAATAGATCCACACGGTTGTTGCTTGACCATTCTACCCCTGCACATTTCTTTCCCTCTATTTTGTATCTCGATCACTGTGTCACAATTTGCCTATTAACGGTGGGGCTAGGGGTGCCACTCTTGTCCCCCCTCTCTCCTGCTTGCACTACTCTCCTCCATGACCCACTCTCCTGTGCATGCATCTGTTTACTTTGACTGCTTTTCTCAGTCCTTTTTTAAGATATGTACTTAGAACATGCGCAGCTCACATCAATGACGTAGCTCTTCTCTTCCTCAGCTCCCTTTCATATGGACATGGCTAATATCCAACAACGCTTTTATTCCGGTTTCAACATTTGAACCATGCAAACCTCTTACACAGGATGCATGCAGGTCTATACCTAACTTAACTGCCAATGACCTCTCCTCTGAAGCGTTGAACAGCTTGTAGATTTATTTAATCAATTGCAAATTCCAAAGGTTCTCAAATAAGCTGAGGCCAGATGTTCTCAGTGAGGGTAAGTCCCAACCAACGAATTATACCTTCGCCATGTGGGCATTCCCTGGCAAATTCAGGTGGCCAGTCTTGTTCAATTAGAAGGATGTCATAACCCTTAGAGAGCTTCTCCCAAAAGAGTGCTCTAATTTTTCTTGGTTTGTCTCCCTCCATCCGGAGTGTTATTTCATATAACTTATGTGGTACACTAACCCTGGTATCTGCAGTTTCAACTTGGATGCTTTCATTCAAGTCCATTGTCTTCAGATGATCCTTCAGGATCTTGCGAGCTATGGTTACCTCTGCTGCGCTGTCTAGCATTGTTTGGGCCCACTCCCCGTTCTTGAGTTGTGTCCTCAAGATCCTCTGCATGTCTGATCTTTAGACTTGCTACCTTCTTTTTTGGTGAATTGAGTTTTCTTATTTTTTGGAACGTGTTGTTCGTCTTTAGACTTTACTCGTTCTTCTTTTTGTTCTGAACGTCCTCTTCTTTCGGATTTCTGCGAGAAAGTCTGAAAGGTACGAGAGGAACGTATATCATTATCTTGATATCTATCAGGTTTTCTCAAATTATCCCTATTTCTAAGGTTGTATCTTTTTTCAGAGGGTTCCTGTTTAGGAGACCTTCCTCTGGACTGTGAACGCTTCTCCCTAGGAAGTGTCTGTTTGTTGTTTTCCCACTTCTTCTTAGGAGTAGTGAGATTATTTTTAATGAAAGCTTTTTCAGGATTTTCAGTTAGTTGGGGTTTAACTGGTTTCCCACCCAAACTATCTCTACCTAGTTCTTCATATGATTTTTCAATAATTCTGGCAAGTTCAAAAGGTTGTTCTGTTATATCTGTTTCTTTTAGTTTTTGGCGGATCGCCACTGATGCTGCTTCACCTTTTATGTTGGCTAATAGTATAGCTGAAACCTGTTTGAAATCATTTAGTAATTTCATACCCAGATTTAAGGCCGGTTCTGGACCGTATTTCTTTTGAATTTGTCTTAGAACATTTGGTATTACCGCCATAGACGGGACACCATGTGTTTTTGTGTAGATTGAAGCAAAAACTGTACCCCAAATGTCAGTCTTCTACGTGTGGTGCAAACCTAATTGGTAGCCAGCCTTCTCAAATCACATTCCAATTCATAAAAAATACATATATGCTAGGAAATGGGCTGTGGCCCAGGCCCCAGCATTATACAAAAATCATGTAGGATATGATGAGGATTACCCTCATCATAAAATCCAGTTGAAAACGCAACCTACAATGCAAAGACAATATCCTGTAAAACAGGAAGCTAAAAAAACATGTCAGGGAGATTTTAAATCAACTTGAATACCAAGGGGTGATTGAAACATGCACCTCATCAATGAACAATCCTTTGTTTCCTGTCTCCAAACCGGCCAATTCATATCGTTTAGTTCTGGATTACAGACATCTAAACTCTTGTTGCAAAACTTTTGCAGTACAAAACGCACATAGTACAGCACTGATGAATAACATTGTGCCCAAAAAATATAAAACTACATTAGATATCTCAAATGGTTTCTTTTGTCAAAACATTGCACCAGAAAGCAGGTATTTGACCGCTTTCTCCATAATGGGGGCACAGCGGCAATTTTGCCGTCTCTCCCAGGGATTCAAGAATAGTCCAGGGTTATTTCAGCAGGGGTAACAGAGTTACTACAAATGTACGATGATGAGGCATTATCCTATGTCGATGACATCTATCTTACAGATGATGATTTGGACGTGCACTTGAAAAGAGTGAACACCATCATACTGGGGTTCGCTTTTGAAGGGTATAAATTCAATTTAAAAAAATCACGAATTGCCCACCTCAACGTCCTATTCTTAGGCTACGAGTTATCAAGTGAAGGCAAAAGCCTGGCAGCTAACTTTCTAGAGAAATGTGCGCTGCTCCAACCTCCAAAAACGCTGAAAAAACTTACAGTCAATTCTAGGTTTCCTAAATTTTGAAAGAAATGATGTTCTAAATTACGCAGCTCTCTAAGAACTAATCAAACCTGATTTCAAACCTACTAATTGGAAACAAAAACACAGAAATTTTGCGTTCAGTGCAAACGGATCTGTTAGCAAAAACACAGTTACAAACACGCGACAACGTGCACAACCTAGTGATCTGAATCATCCCAGGGAGATGCAGATTCACATACCTAACCTTTAACGAAGGTGAGACGGTACAAATAGCATACAAGTCACACATGTACACACAAGCTGAAATGAAATTCACTTTAACAGAAAAGATACTGACAGCGGTTCAGACTGCTGTAGCAAAAGAAAGATCCCTCGCACAGGGTAAACGCATTAAAATCGTTACACCTGTACCTGCCTTAGAGGCAGTGACAAAAGCAAGCATTCCAAATGCAAAAGCTCTACATCCGAGATGGATACAATGGGTTAATTCTCTTGCTGCTACAGATGTTGAGTAAGTTTTTGACCTGTATCTAAAAACACAAGAATACGAATTAGAATGTCCTCTGCCGACTGAAATTCTGCCAATTGAACATTACGGCTGTATAATATATACAGACGGATCAGCACAACCCGCAATTGGGGGTAAACAAGCTTACAGAGCTGCGTGCGCGATTGTTAAAGGTCGCTGGCGTGAAGGTAAATTCAGACCTATGGTCACTAAAACTCAATCTCTCGGAGACTGTACAGCTCAGCGAGCTGAACTACAGGCTTTCAAGATGGCGCTTGAAAATACCGATCGCAAATTCCCCACACTCATAGTGTGCGATTCGTATTACTGCGTCCAATCTTACAATGAATACTTGCAGAACTGGGTTTAGAACTGCTTCAAAGACGCTAAAGGTGGCACAATTAAGCATAAACTACTATGGGGACAAGTAGTTCTTTTGCAAAAAGAACTACAAAAGACTAACGTGATTCATACACTGAGTCAACAGCGTGATGGCGTTCACGTCGAAGGGAATTCATTGGCTGATGAGGCCATGAAGGCAGCTGTGCAAACGGCTTCCGTAGCTGCAATCACTCGTTCAAAAACAGAAATAGACGGCGAAACAATGCTAGCAGTGAATGCCTCAATGAAAGGCAACTATGCAGCATTACCACTAAACTATCCACTCGCTAATACATACATAATTGATGCAAACTCTGTTCCTTTTGCTTGAATCCCTGGAGTGGGGGATAGAGTAATTCCAAACAGGAACAAGAGAGGTGCTTTGGTTCACGAAGCACATATGGGAGATGGTCTGACACATCAAGGGCTCTTGCAATCCCTAATAGAATTAGAAGAGATGTAGTGGTGGCCGGGAATGAGCATCAACGTTTACAAATTCGGAATTGACTGTGACACCTGTTACAGAGAGCATAGCTTCGAAGACCACCAGGTACCTAACTACAGTGTAACAATCCCAGTTCAGATACCGTTGTTAGACAGCATTAGACTATCTACATTGCAGACGTCGCCATAGACATACGCGGTCCCACAAATATTAAGACAAGATTCATTTGGATGTGGCCCCAGCGCTCGGCTGACGCCAGAACTGTTATAAAAGATTTGCGAGTCTTTATAGGCACATACGCAATCGGCACGCTACATTCTGACCAGGGTCCTGCGTTTAGCTCCAAAGCTTACAAGGAGGCCATGGCCAGCTTGGGCGTTGCATTGCGGTTTTCGAGTCCCTTCCATCCTGAGGGAAATGCGGTAGTGGAAAGAAAAAAATCGTGACATAAAGCAATCTATAACAGCTAGGGTATTAGGTTTGTGAGACCGGTGGGTCAGACATCTAAATAGTGTCCAACGAAGTCTAAACAATCTGCCAAGAAATTCTCTGGGGGGAATCACTCCATATGAATTATTATTTGGTACTAGAATGCTTATCCAGGACCTTGATTGTCAAACTTCAGTGGTGGAACAAAAAACCTTTGATATTAAAGACCGTTTGACTGTTTTACAGGAGTTAAATGAAACAAGAAGAAGTCTGAGTAACACAACAAAAAGCCTAATGAGGTTCTGAAAATCTGGATTCGTATAATAGTTCTGGACTCGAGAAATAAAACTTCGTCGAAATATGACGAATTTGGTATCAAAAGACCGAGAATGACGAGTACATCATGTACATGAATTTTCGGTGTGTTCGAGTGACGATTTCACCTCGAAATCGTCATTTACATTCTGAACCCTTGGCTCCCATTTATATGTTGCCCTTTACATAGGCCTTAATCCAGTTGAATTTGATTCCACAAGGACACATACTCTTTAATCGACTTCTCCCTGACCTCAGTACAAGTTAGAACCATTGCCCCAGGCCGAACTCGTTAGGTCAGTTCCCTCCCAGTGGCCGAGCAAGATAGCATCTAGGCTCAACCAGCCATAAAACCATTTCAGCGCGCACACCTGCCATATCTCGCTCACATCTTTCTCCACTCCTTTGCTTCACTTACTTTATGATGGGGAGGTGACCGTTTTTATTGGGGGTCCAGCGATATCTGATGAAATGTTGGGCCTTGCCGGATGATTTGTTATGGGCAGCACGACGTGAAATATGTACATGTCATAATGACTCTGCTTTTCTTTTGCAACCAGTAAATATAAATTACATACCACGAATTTGAAGAATGTTTGCCCAAGGCCGAATATTATGTATAAAGAGAGAAGCCTGACTTCGTGAAAGTGTGCAGTCTCCTGAGAACATACCCGTATTGTACTTCTAGGACACCTGTTACCTTGGTTGCAGCCAATAAACTAATCTTTGACTTCACCTAGAAGACTCCGAGTTTCTGTAGGTCTGAATCAGGAAGAACCAGAGGTCTCTGGGTGTTGATTCCCTGGCACCGCTGGGTTACCGGTTCTGTGCCGGTTCTTAAAAACCCAGTACCTCAGTTGGCGCCCAACGTCGGGCGATTCCAGTGGTACCAGTCAGCCTGAAGATCGTGAGGAGCTTCGTGTGGAAATTCCGGAGGACGGCCAACCACCTCATCGACCCCTGCATGTCGACGTGGTCCGAAGGTCTTTGCTGCGAGGTTCCCCGCTTCCCGACGGCTACAAGGACTGCTGCCCTGTCTGTCGCCCTGATTTTGGACCCTTGAAGATTTTGGTAGAGCGAAACACTGAGACGAGTCTTCTGGTGACGTCATTGATATTTCGATATTTCAGTTAAGTATAAGTGGAGCGTCTCCCAGTCCTTAGTTGGACTTATTTTGTGGTATCTTTGGGATACAAAAGGTTTTGTATTGGTACTTGCAAGCACCATAACCGAAGGACTCGTGTATTCACGAGAAATATCCTAATCGATAATCCTTTGAAGTTTTGGAACTAGACTAGAGAGCGAGGATGCCTAGTCTTAGACTTGGGAATTTATTTTGTCTTGGTGGTAATAATAGGGACTCCTGATTGGAGGACTCATGTCCGGTTCCTCCAGTTGGAACTCCGACTTACGAGCTATACGTAAAACATGGGGTAGGCCCCATCACTTACAACGAAGTATGGATTAAATACACTAGGAAAGATGGTGTTTTAAAATGGCCCCAATATGGTAGTTTTGATTCTGAAATCTTAGACAACCTTGAAGTTAAACTCTTCAAAAAGAAAGCCTGGCCGGCAATGTTTGACTCCTTCCGCTTATGGCGTAAAGAAGCCAAACAAAAAGAAATTAAATTAGCTAAGAAAAATAAGAGAGAAGGGGGACTTTCAGTAATGCAAGCTGCTGTGCAGTTTAAAGATAATGAGGAAGAGCAGATGAATGAGCAGTTGCACAGGCAACGTAAAATGGCAATAGATAAGTGTTATCCAGTTTTGCCGTCTCTTCAGCAAGAGGCAGCAAAAGAGCGTGAAAAAGACCCATTAATGTCCCAATTATTAAGTTCGCCACCCCCCTATGCGCAGAATGCCACAGCACCCCCGCAACCTTTAGTTGCACAAGCTGCGCCTCCTGCTCCTCAACAGCACTCACCAGCTGTTCTTCAGCTGGCTCCTACTTCTTCGGTGCAGCCTCCTCCAGGCCCACCGACCACTTCTGTTTCACCTGTGTTTTCTACGATTTTGCCTACTGTACTTTTTACGTCTCCTAATGCTCCCTCTACAATTTTGCCTAGTGCCCCCTCTATTCCCTTTGATACCTCTTCTGCTATCTCTACCGCCGCCTTATCTCACCCCGTTTTTCCATCTGTTTGTCCTTCAGTTTCACCTTCCATTCGGCAGAAAATGGCCAGCACTGTTACTAACTTTCTTTTACCGCTTTTCGGGTCGCCTGCTACGACCCCTAACATAGGAAGAAGACAGTTGCGAAGTCAACTGCCTGATTATCAAGAGAGAGATTCACTGAATAGTTTAGCTCGGAAATGGGTCATGGACACTGCAAGATATGATGTACAGTCTGTTATAGAAGTCTTCCATCAATGGGAAGCAGCGACCCAGAGATACGTTTTCGAACTGATGTGTGTTTTCCTTTGCGAGGATTTAGAAGACAATGATCAGGAATGCATCCCACAAGGGATGTGTCGTGTACGGTTTAAGTTTGGAGAGGGTATGATTGTAGGTCTCGATGTGGACAAAGCAGTTGAAATGTTGTTATCATATCGAAGTAAGGGAAACAGTTCTGGTTCACCATCGGAATCTAGTGCATCTAGTAGGAAAAAGGCACGCCAATACCCTATGAGAGAAGTTCCCCCACAATGGAGAGAGGGTGACACAACTGCTAACCCACCTATTCTGCCACATTTCCAACGTGTATGGGTACATGTCCCATGGAAGCGAGCTGAAGTTTTAGCACTCAAACAAACATTACCAGATCCACGTAAAAATCCTGCAGGGTACTATAAAGAATTGTCACAAACTGCTGGGTCATGTATAATGAATTTAGCCGATATCGATATGCTATTTGGGAATGTTGTTCCACAGCCTTTATGGGGTAAAATTCGTCATGTAGATCATGACCAGGAATTAGGTGACACGTGGGCTAATATTACTGCTGCAGATGCCCGCCAAGTTGGTGGTGCCAAGCCTGAGCCTTTGATAGCAGAACTACCTGGTAGAATAGTAGATTACATGAAAACGATAATGCCTGCAATACGCGTAAATTGGGATAAGTTGTCTGCATGCAAGCAAAAGAAAGAAGAAACTGTTTCAGATTTCTTCACCAGATTTGAAGAAACATTCATTGACCACAGCGGTCAAGATATGACCACAGAAGGTGGTCAGAGATTGTTTGTCGATAAATTCGTGCACAATCTGCTTCCAGAATTGTGTAGAAAATTAAAAGATTCAGAAAGTTCTTGGGCAGTCTCATCTTCAGCCCAGATATTAGCTACTGCACAATACTACAAGAATAGAGACAAAGATGAGAAAGATAAAGTAGAAAAGAAAACTAGAGAACTCAAAACGAAGGTTTTACTACAGCAAGCCTATCCGGCACGTGGTGGTGGTAATCAACATAATAATGGCCAGAATCACTACCAGAAAACTTTTCAGCAGCCTCAACAGTATCAGAGAAACTTGCAAAGATTCGATTACACTCAACCCCGTGTAGGTCCCAACCAGTGTTTATATTGCAAACAAGAGGGTCATTACAAGTATAATTCTCCTGCCCTATCACAACGTGCAAATGGAGTTTCTGGTGTAAGAGGTCGTGGCAGTCAGCAAGCGCCGAGAGGTAGAGGGCGTGGAAACGCCACACAGGACACACGTCCCCTTCCACCACAAAACTCTATGAACAGGTTTGATCAGCAAAATAACGTATCTGACAGGACAACTCAATACTACGTTGATGAGTATTACACAGAAAACGAGCATAGGGAGAATGATGATTACTAGGACAGCCATAGACAAAGAGAGGGAGTTGTTTCAGTTCCAGTAGATCAGAGTGGACCTTACGTTGAGGTGATTACATCAGGTGTGTCAGAACCTTTTCTGTTGGATACTGGTGCTACAAAGAGTTCTATTATGCACTCCAAACTCCCTGGCGCACCTTTGTCTGGCGAAATGAACGTTTCTGTAGGTTTTTCTGGCGCCCCAGTTAGAAATCCGATTTCTGACCCTTTATCTCTTTCTGTTGGTCCTTGTGAATTCGAAGCACCCCTTATTCTGACAACAGGTTGTGGTGAAAATTTGCTAGGATTAGATTTGCTAAAAATATTATATGCGACTTTGTACTGTTCTCCTTCAGGAGTACAACTTACTTTAGGTAAGAAAGTGGTTTCTCCCATTTATTTGTCGAGAGATGCACTTCCAGCAGAATTGTCAATTCTCCCAGATATTCTTTGGGCTACTGGTCCTAATGATGTAGGTCTTTTAGAAATTCCACCATATGTTGTAACATTGAAGTCGAATGTCAAAATGCCACGAATTCCCCAATACAGAATATCTAATGAGGGTGAAAAAGCTTTGCTAACAATTGTTTACGAATTGATTGAAAAGGATGTGATTGAAGAAACACGAGGCAATGTTTGCAATAGTCCTGTTCTGCCTGTTTTAAAACGAACCGACCCTTCTCAGCCACCTGTGTACAGATTCGTGATTGATCTTCGAGAAATAAATAAGATAGTTGTGCCACAATTTCCAGTTGTGCCCGACATTACCACATTATTGACTATGATTCCAGCTTCTGCTTCGTGGTTTTCGGTGATCGACCTAAAGAATGCTTTCTTCAGCATTCCAATTGCTGAGGAGAGCAGGGATATTTTTTCCTTCAGTTTAGGAGGTCGAAGCTTCCGCTTTAAACGCGCTCCTCAAGGCTACTGTGAAAGCCCCTCAATATACAGTCAAGCTCTGAAAGCCCAGCTTGACACAATTGTTTTGCCTAAAGGTGCCACTCTTGTACAGTATGTGGACGATTTGCTCATTGCTGCGGATACTGAGAAAATTTGTAAAAAGGCCACGTTGTCATTATTGCGTCATCTATGTGATCTGCATCACAAGGTGTCACTTTCCAAGCTTCAATATTGCCGACAAGAAGTGACCTACTTAGGTCATCTCTTATCGAAGGAGGGAAGGAAACTGACCCCAGAAAGAATTCAGGCAATAGCGAAATTGAGTGTGCCAAGAACACAGAGAGAAGTACGTGCTATCTTGGGCATTACATCGTACTGTAGACAGTGGATTCCAAATTTTTCGTTATTGGCCAAAACCTTGGTGGCACTAATGTGTAAAAATACACCCAATCCCATTCCTTGGTCTGAAGAGTGTCAGAAAAGTTTTCTCGAATTACGCACAGCATTATGTTCGGCCCCTGTGTTAGGTACCCCCAACTACAGTAAGCCTTTCACATTGTATGTCCACGAGAAGGAGGGCTGTGCATTGTCTGTGCTGACTCAGTTATTCGGAGATAGACAGCGGCCATGCGCCTATTTTTCATCAACTTTGGATCCGGTAGCACGAGCATTGCCAAGTTGTTTAAGGGCCACAGCAGCAGCAGCTGTTTCTATTCAACAGTCTGCTGGTCTAGTAATGAATAAATACAGAAACAATAGAGAGAGCAAGGATTGTGTTCACCAGAGTGAACGGGGAGTACTCCTGTACCCCTGGATACAATAGTAGAATAAACAACACAGAGGAGTACCACCAATGAGAATTCACCAGTTGCTGTAGGGGTGAATGGTTTTCGTAAGGTGGAGAAAAACTCTTTTTATTAGAAACCCCTCACTCATCACCTAGTGATGACATGCTTCATCATCGGGGTCCACCCTAATGACCTAGCGCCATCAGGGTGTGCTTCGACACCTGATTACAGTGGAGCAGGTTTTTGAGTGGTGGTGCGTGAAAAAATGAAAGGTAAGTGTGTTAAAAATTGTCCTGGTTTGAACTTAAAAAATAAAGATTTTTTATTGGTAAGCAACTGGACAATGTTAAAATCGTGGCGAGATAAAATAAGGGCAGTGATGAGCCCGTGTATCTCTAGGGTTTATGTGTTGGGTCTACATGTTTCAACCTTAGCGGTTATGGTCAACCAGGTTTTCGTCAGGACCTCAAAACCAAGTTGGTGGATGGTCTGCGTCCCCTAAAAGACGCACCCAATCCTACCACATGGGACCACTGGATGGCAAAAATGTGCCCGTGGTTTAAGCTCGCTCCACACTGGGTGAGCTGTAGAAAAATTGTTTAAAACACTCTCAGTGGAGTGTTCAAGGACTTCATGGGGCAGGGGAGGTTACCCTCGAAAATAAACGTATTAGTTTGATGCCGAGGGACTCAGCTTGTAACCTACTGCCTGCACCGCCCCGTCAGCTTGTAACCTACTGCCTGCACCGCCCCGTTAGTGACTAACGGGGCGGTGCAGGCAGTAGGTTACAAGCTGAGTCCCTCGGCATCAAACTAATACGTTTATTTTCGAGGGTAACCTCCCCTGCCCCATGAAGTCCTTGAACACTCCACTGAGAGTGTTTTAAACAATTTTTCTACAGCTCACCCAGTGTGGAGCGAGCTTAAACCACGGGCACATTTTTGCCATCCAGTGGTCCCATGTGGTAGGATTGGGTGCGTCTTTTAGGGGACGCAGACCATCCACCAACTTGGTTTTGAGGTCCTGACGAAAACCTGGTTGACCATAACCGCTAAGGTTGAAACATGTAGACCCAACACATAAACCCTAGAGATACACGGGCTCATCACTGCCCTTATTTTATCTCGCCACGATTTTAACATTGTCCAGTTGCTTACCAATAAAAAATCTTTATTTTTTAAGTTCAAACCAGGACAATTTTTAACACACTTACCTTTCATTTTTTCACGCACCACCACTCAAAAACCTGCTCCACTGTAATCAGGTGTCGAAGCACACCCTGATGGCGCTAGGTCATTAGGGTGGACCCCGATGATGAAGCATGTCATCACTAGGTGATGAGTGAGGGGTTTCTAATAAAAAGAGTTTTTCTCCACCTTACGAAAACCATTCACCCCTACAGCAACTGGTGAATTCTCATTGGTGGTACTCCTCTGTGTTGTTTATTCTACTAGTAATGAATAATACACTAATCGTGATGGTCCCGCATGCAGTAGACACATTGTTAAATAGGACCAAGACACAGCACTTAACTAGTGCTCGACTGTCCAGCTATGAATTGACGCTGCTAGCGAGCCATGTGCATATGAAAAGGTGTAGTACCTTGAATCTAGCCACGTTGTTACCAATTGCAGAAGAATCAGATGCTTCAGAACAGCACGATTGTTTTCTTAGAACAGAGGAAGAGACGAAAGGGAGAGTTGATTTATTTGACACTCCTCTTGCTGAATGTGAGGGCACATTATGGGTAGATGGTTCATGCTTTAAGCTCCCAAATGGGAACGTGACTACAGCATATGCTGTCACAACTTTGCACACAGTCGTTGAAACTGCGCGATACCACATGGTTCAGCTCAAGCCGCAAAACTCGTCGCACTTACGAGAGCATGTGTATTGTCTAGAGGAATGAGAGTGACTGTCTACACTGATAGTCAGTATGCGTTTGGAGTGGCTCACAGTTTTGGACGATTGTGGAGAGAACGTGGGTTCCTGACTTCGCATGGAACTAAGATTCAGCATGGTCAGTTGGTGAATGAGCTTTTTGAATCACTGACCTTGCCCCTGCAAATAGCGATCGTGAAATGTAGTGCTCACAAGAAGGTGACTGATGATGTTGGTCGTGGAAATGCATTTGCTGATGAGACCGCTAAGGAAACTGCAAAGAATGTGATGAGCCGAATGTATGTTGCAAGCCCTGGAAAATGGACTGGTGAGGTTGGAATATGTGAGGACACGATAGAAAGTGTGAAGTCCATCCAAGCCGAGGCCACAGAGAAAGAGTTAAGCATGTGGAGAGAAAGTACAGGGAGAATGGATGCAAATGGTTGTTGGATTGAATTGACAGAGCATCAGAGATGGTTGTTCCCCGATGCATATGTGCCTGCAGTGGTTACAATGGCTCATGGAATGGCTCATATCAGCGTGAAAGGGATTTGCGAGTTGTTGGCCCCAGTGTGGAAGAATTCAGGGATTCCCAAGTGTGCAGAGAACGTTGTCAAGAATTGCATGGTATGTCTGAAACACAATCCTGGTAGGGGAACCCCAACTCCAGCTGGTCATTTTGCACCTCCTACATATCCGTTCGAGGTTTTGCAGCTAGATTTCATACATATGGAGAGGTGCAAAAACTTAAAATACGTGCTCGTTGTTGTTTGTGCCTTCTCAAGATGGGTAGAAGCCTATCCCCTAAAAGACAACACTGCCTTGTCCACAGCGAAAGCCCTTGTAAAAGAGTACTTCCCCAGGTTCGAAATGCCGAGAATGGTCTGGTCTGACAACGGAAGTGAATTTGTGGGTCGTGTGATGAAAAGAGTGTGTGAAGGGCTAGGCATTAGACAGAAGTTCCACGCTGCAAATCACCCCCAATCAGCTGGATTAGTGGAATGTTACAATGGCACGCTTAAACTTAAATTGGCCAAAATCCAAGCGAGCACAGGTCTTAAATGGCCTGACGCTCTACCCTTAGCACTCCTATCCACCAGAATGACTGTGCATTCGCGAGTGAAACTCAGCCCCTAAGAAATCATCTTTGGCCGGCCAGCCAACATATGGGGAGTGCCCAGGCCCACGAAGTTCAGCGAGCTGCAACACCCTATTTTGCTTGATTACTTGTATGAATTGACAGCTAAATTGCGTGTTTTACATCAACAGGTCCACAACACCTTGCCTCCGGTCTCTGAGACTCCGGGTCACTCCATTGACCCCGGTTCCTGGGTTCTCGTCCGCAACTTTCAAAGAACAAGAAACGACCAGCCCAGATGGACCGGGCCTCACCTCGTCCTTCTGTCTACAAGGTCAGCTGTTAGGGTGGAGGGGAAGGCCAATTGGGTCCACGGGATCCATTGTAAAAAATACCCTTCCCTCTGCCACATGACCAATGGGTCCAGAAAGGTGGCACTGACTCAGAGCGCACAACTGATGACCGTGTAAAAGAAACTAACCCTGATTGTGAAAGCGAGAACATTTTTCAAGAAACTGTGCCACCACCAGAACAATTGAACTCTGTGGAGCCTGAACTGCTGTTTCAGGACCAGACAGTACCAGGAAAAAGACGCTACAATTTGCGACCGAGAAAAACAGACTAATTAAAAGTGATTCCTTTTTATGATCTGAGAGAAAAAACCTATGGAATAATAAATGTGTCTTTTTCCCCAAATCCTATTTTTGAAAGTGCAGATCTCCCATCTAGGTAACTTGCTTATTTTTGTTTTTCGAACCGCCATCCGGGTTCCGCTGCTAGGGCCGCGATTGGTTAAAGCCTTCGGAAGTGCAGCCAACGACGTTAGGTCGGTGGTTCTGGTCGGTCCAAGGGAGTTGCCCTAGACTGACAGAAGCACTCCTTAGCAGAATCAACCTCCTCGTCGCGGGCAGCACCTTAGAGAGGATGGAGTTTCCTGATGTGGAGAGGCCTGCCAAACAAATGAACTTTAAGCAGAGACTTTTTAACACGATGACGAAGAAAAGTTTTATAATATTGTGTATTTTTATGCTATCCAGCGTAATGGTCTTTTTGATAAGTTATGTTTTATTCTCTTTTCATGTGACATTTGCGCCCACTACATCACCCATACCTCCTCCTACTGTTTCCTCTCATTCTTTCCACCCTCTGCCTGACCACGAATCAAATAGGAGATTAGAGTTCATTAATAACTCCTTCGTTCAGTTATTACACCAACACCAACTTGTAATGAACACAACTAACTGTTGGGTGTGTGGTCTCATGCCTCACACCACGGATAAAGGTATCCCCTATTTGGTCCTGCCATTTAGTCACAATGGTTCAGTATGGGCATATAGGACAATGTTCATATATGCACGAGAAATCCAACCCCTACGTTCTGTAAAAGACAACCTCAAGACTAGCGCCCTAGTCAAAGGTATAGTTGACATGATCAAGGAAGTAACTTCTTATGAAGATACCCCGGATGATGAGATACTTGCATATGTAGGTTGGAACGTGACCGGATATGGCACTACATTAAGTGAGAAACAGCAAGCAAAAAAATCGTCCCCTATCTGGATCGTACCCCATCAAGGTCACCTGTGTCTGCAAGGTATTGGCAAGAATCCCAGAGCTCAGCTAGGGAAGAGTATCTGTACAGAAACGTATGTTTTTGGATCTCAGACTTCCCCTGCGTTCTTAGCCGCTAAGGGTACTTATTTCATCTGCCATGATAGAGCCTATACATGGTTGCCCCCTGACTTCTCGGGCTCATGTTTTGTTTCATTCCTGTTACCTCCCACCTACACAGCAGCGGGGGATTACCATCGGACAAGGGTAGTTAGAGGTGTTTTGAGTAAAGAAGACACTGCAGGTCAAGAATTTGGGGACTTTGCAAAGGGTTTTCTGCCGTTCTGGGGATCCATGGCTAACAGTAGAAACATAAGGCAATTAACAAGGGTAGTTGAATCCACCGTGATTGAAACTGCTGGTGCCCTTAGTAACCTGACTGCTGAGCTCCAGTCGGATCGACTTATGACCCTTCAGAACCGGGTCGCTTTGGATGTAATACTTGCGGACCGAGGTGGAGTATGCAAATTGATCCAGTCTAGTTGTTGAATTTTCATCCCAGATAATGCTCCAACCGTGTACAGGGCCATCTCCAAATTACATAAGATTTCTGAATCTATCCATGTGGATAAAGGAGATTGGTCGTTAATGGGATGGTTCTGGGAACTGATATCTGCCTGGGGATGGAAAATTCTGATGGTCATTGGGATGGTCTTAGCCATTCTTTTCCTGTTCTGTCTATGCATACAGTGTGCTCCTGCAATATGTGGCCTCTGTGTTACATCATGTGTAAGGAAGCCTGTGTCAAGAGATGAACTAAGTACTAGAATGATGTTACAGCAACATCTCAATGACTTTAGGAATATAGATCTGGACTCAGACTAACATGAGGATAGATTAATTGCCTATGTAAGGGCAAAAGGAGGGTTTGAGGTTCTGAAAATCTGGATTCGTATAATAGTTCTGGACTCGAGAAATAAAACTTCGTCGAAATATGACGAATTTGGTATCAAAAGACCGAGAATGACGAGTACATCATGTACATGAATTTTCGGTGTGTTCGAGTGACGATTTCACCTCGAAATCGTCATTTACATTCTGAACCCTTGGCTCCCATTTATATGTTGCCCTTTACATAGGCCTTAATCCAGTTGAATTTGATTCCACAAGGACACATACTCTTTAATCGACTTCTCCCTGACCTCAGTACAAGTTAGAACCATTGCCCCAGGCCGAACTCGTTAGGTCAGTTCCCTCCCAGTGGCCGAGCAAGATAGCATCTAGGCTCAACCAGCCATAAAACCATTTCAGCGCGCACACCTGCCATATCTCGCTCACATCTTTCTCCACTCCTTTGCTTTACTTACTTTATGATGGGGAGGTGACCGTTTTTATTGGGGGTCCAGCGATATCTGATGAAATGTTGGGCCTTGCCGGATGATTTGTTATGGGCAGCACGACGTGAAATATGTACATGTCATCATGACTCTGCTTTTCTTTTGTAACCAGTAAATATAAATGACATACCACGAATTCGAAGAATGTTTGCCCAAGGCCGAATATTATGTATAAAGAGAGAAGCCTGACTTCGTGAAAGTGTGCAGTCTCCTGAGAACATACCCGTATTGTACTTCTAGGACACCTGTTACCTTGGTTGCAGCCAATAAACTAATCTTTGACTTCACCTAGAAGACTCCGAGTTTCTGTAGGTCTGAATCAGGAAGAACCCGAGGTCTCTGGGTGTTGATTCCCTGGCACCGCTGGGTTACCGGTTCTGTGCCGGTTCTTAAAAACCCAGTACCTCACTAACGACCACTGAAGAAAAACCACCTGTCCCAGCAAGACCTGTCTGGATTCCAAAGATTGGGGATCTAGTCAGGGAAAAGATTGCGGTGAAGAACGAATTTGGGCCTTCTTATAGAAAACCAGTACCAGTACCTATCTTAGCAATCCTTGGAACAAGATCAGTGTTACCGCCGCTTGCTGGTAAGAACAGAACAGTATCAATTGACCTGGTAAAAATCACATCATGTGGCCGATAATAAGTAGTAGGCCCAGTGGACTCCCAAGATGTAGCAGATGACCAAATCTGGCTACTATTCAAGAGGTTCAAACTGAAAGACTTATCACCTTTGATAAACCTGCAGTAAGAAAAGAAGGACTAAGCAACAAAGCCATGGAACTCGTCCCTCTTGATACCCAAATATCAGTTCATCAAGAAACTCCTGTCTACAATGATGTAGCATCTGACTATACAAACATGTCAAAGGAAGAAGCAACTCCAGTGATTTAAAAGAATCCGGATGCGATACCAACTATTGACAGAACTGCCTCTTGCTATTTTATCAACTTCGATAATTTTTCTGAGGATCCAAGTGAACCCGAAACAACGCCAGTTAATAAAACTTTCAAAGAAAAAATAACAGAACTCTTTCATCAACTTGAAAAAACATATCTGGTTTCACCATGGGTTGAATTTTGGATTGTGTTAGGTGTACTTTTTCTCCTGCTCTGGCTCATTCTTGTTTTAAGTTTGGGACAAATGATAGATGGAAAATCCAGTACAATGGACACAGCAAGTAAGAACATCAACTTGCTCCTGCAACCTTACACGTCATCTCATTGTGAGCGAAGAGACCTGTCATCAGTGAACATCACAGCCGTTCCTATACCTGGTGGTATAGCATGGGACTCAACTGATTATGACATTTTGGGCCCGGTGGAACTGTTGAAAATTCTACACCAGTTTAAGGTTTCTTTAAGTGATTTTGTTTCATCCAGCACTTTTTCTGATGATTGGGACTTTGAAACTGTTAATAATATGATGTCAGACTTATAAATGTCAGCAAAATTTCAAAAACATGAACACCTAGAAGGTTCAACCAGTTATGAAGAACTGTATTGTTATAATCATTTTGGTCATCATTATTTGCACAAAACTGTAAATCCTAGAAATGGTTTTACTTACAATCAATGGGAACATTGTCCAACGCCACCAAAAGGCAGCTCAAAAACATTTTATGAGAAATTTCCATACTTAACAGGTTTTAATGTCACAAATCCAGAAAGTTTTATTTTAAAAATATAAATAAGACAGGAATGAAAACCTTGTTGCCCAATACTAAACAAATTTATTCTGCAAACTTCTACGCTCAGATGTCTACATTAGGTTTTAACTTTTGGAAATACAACATTGAGACAAAAACTGTCTGGGACACAAAGGAATGACAGGTGCGGGGTAGAGAAGCCTTGTTCAGAGCCTGCATTATACCATAATAAATAATGTTTTTAAATGACACGGTTCAACAAACATCATGTTTTGGCTTAGCTAAGATAAAAGATTTAAACAAACCGCCCATACCTAAAGCCATACCTGACAGTAAAAGCACTGCAGATGAGGAGGTAGACGTAAAACAGATTTTACAACAGAACAGAACCAATCCTGATTGGAAACAATGGTTTATCTGGCCCGTAGACATGAATAACTGTCAAGATAGATTCATGAAAAAAAAGAAGGGTTCAAAATGAATAGGCCAGATCCAGGAAACTCCCAGAGACAACATCCAGGGATACTCACCACATACAGTGTAGGAAAACTATGCCTTTACTGGCTACAGAAATCCACACTTCCAGAAATTAAACAACACTTGACTTTACTTAAAGAAGATGTTCACTTACGAGACTTCTAACTTGGGCCTCGTAAACAACGACAAAAATGTTTCATATCCGCCGGTATATATTCTGCTTACAATGAAGCTTGGAAAATAACGCAAATGGAAACTGCAGAAAAGATACGAGAAATTGATCGTATTAATTTAGAGAAAGCACTCTTTGTAGTGGACAATGGGTTAACGACTCTGTCCTCCAGAATTTATTCTTTGGACAGCATTGTATCATCTGCCATTGGCATAATAGAACAGGATTTGCTAATGTTACAACATGACCAGTCTCAATTGCGTTCTATAATGCTACTAGGCTGGACGTTGCAAAATCTCCGTTCAGGCTATGTGCCATGGCGTCTAATCAATACCATGTCATTGTTTACTGTCTTTTAACCTTACAGATAAACAAATCTCTCTGGCACAAAGGGGAGCAGACTATACGGTGCTGAGTATTGAAAAACTGGAAAGATAACCACTAACAGTTTCTGAGAAACCTGTCGTTGAATGGATAGTACATGGCACCATCACAATACCAGTGACGATTTTCCAATTCCAGTATTGTCTACCGCATATACCAGCAGGCCTGTATGAAAGGTTGGGTAAAGGATACATTAAGTCAACCTGGAATTTACCATACACACACAAATGTTGGAGTGGGGGAAAGGAGGTATTAGTACAAAAAATTGTAAAAATTCACTAAGCAGTACACTTTTATGTGAAGGTATTAATTTACATGGAGCCTGCGAAGGTTCTTTAAATAACCTGTCTTGCCACATGCACGGTACTCCAGCGGCCGTGATAGACCCGATTTTCAGGCAGCTTTCCAATGGGAGCTACGTTATGCTCAATGATCACAGCTGTTGTGGCATGCTGCCAGGAAAAGCCTATCTGGTTAGTGTGTCGGCCAGAGTCACTTGTTGTATGCAAGTATTGCATCCAAAAAGTAATACAGACAGGGAGACAGCGTTATGCCCTTCACTGAATATCTCTTCTATACAAATTGATACTTTAAGCAGAATTAAAGCCATTCTTTTACAAAAAACGGTGCCACTGACCTCGTCTAGAGAAACATATGATCCGCAAGTTGCAAGGACTTCTGCAGAGATACATGCCTTATTATCAACAAACTGCCCAGTACATTTCGCAGAAATGTTAGGTCAAATCTTAAACATGTCTGATACCAGTGGCATCGCACATGTATTTAAGACAATCTTTTCGGGACTGTTAGCACCATTCAAAGCAGTCCTCGGCATTTTTCCAAATTTCGTGCACTCTGTTTTCGGTGTTCTGCCTCTCATTTTGGAACTCGTAGCAGGAATTCTATTTTTATTTCTCCTGCTCCGATATGGCAAGTCCAGTCACTGACGATAGCCAGATTTCAATGGAACGGGCTCTCCTGGCCATGCGGTATCGTGACAGAATTACACAGATTCTCGGCTTAGCTCGTTTAAGAGATCTGAATACCGCTTGGTTCCTTTCATTCAGACCAACCTGGCAAGATTGCATCTTACCTGTTCTAAGATGCCTGCTTTGCAGAGAAGAATGCGTGTTAGACATCTGTCTTACACTTCCATCAGCACTGCCATCGGACGTTGACACTTTTCTGGGTCCTGTAACAACTCATACATCGTTTTGCCCCCAACGGCTGCCAATCCTGATGACGGCATTCATTGAGATCTCACTAGCGATTCCAGCTATTGGTGAGGTACGTGGAACAACAGGCACGCAGGTACCATCTACATCGAACATTGCTAATGCGAATGACGCTGACTGCGATGCTTCACATCTATGCACATTTGATCTACTTGATGAAGTAGTTCCACTTTCACCAACTGTGGTAGACGGCTTCTTTGTCAGCTTAGATGATTTGATGTTTTCTCCCGACACAGAGAATAACTTTTGAAAGTGCACACAGCGTTCCATGAACTCTGAAATTCGGCCTTCGGTTTATTTAAACAAACCCTCTAACTTGGGAACTGTAAGTTTCTACAATCTACATTTGAAAATCTTTTCTCTTCACCCCAGAATAGACCGATTTTTCACTTGGCAAAAAGTAATCTGCTTAAAGTAGAACTATTCTTAGAGAACAAGAAATTTGTTTGATATTTCCTATAGACAAATATTTGGCATTATCTCATGAAAACGATATCAGTTTATATATTATGCTATAAAATGGTCTCAAGCCTTTTTTTTTCTTCTGTAAATTTAGAGCCAATTCATAACTGTCATTTCATGTTTCATTTAGATAGCATTTTCTAATGACAGCTATTGCTTGTAAAATGCGTGCAAGACAAATACTCATGTATGTGTATAAACCATATTTAATGCATTTCATGTATTTTGGGTGGGATTATGAACACATGCTTTAATAATGTTTTTTATGCTTATAGATTTAGTCATATTAGACATAATACGTGGAGTGGGTGTTGTATAGCATTTTAGGACCCTAGTGTAATTTTCCCGATTCATGCCCTTATATAGGTATAAAATACCATATCCTTATATAGGCATAGAAATCATAACCATATTAAGTCACAGCTCAAGTAGTCCTAATACGGCTTGGCTACTTCCACTAGTTCCGGAAATCTACAACGATTTCTTGGAAAAACCCGCCTTCAGCAGTCAGGGACTTCCCCCTGCATGAATATTAATTTATCCAAGAACTCATGGAGTTTTCAGAGAATTAAGTCTCTAATGATGTTATTATGTCCAATCTTACGTCAAACTCGGCACCTTCAAAGTATAAATATTCCCACACTTGTCCAAACAAACACACTGTGGTTTGGAGCAGTTCGACTATCTACTTGCTCGACGCGCCCTGCTGCAGCAAGTGCCGAAGGAAGCCGACCCTCCAGCTGACACACTGAGAGACGCTGTACTTTCTCCAACCGAGAAATCCAGCTCCAGTGTTTCCAGGCTACCCTTGCGGGTTGCTGGGAAATCGAGTGCTGAGAGAGAGATACCAGACCTCCTACATTCTCAAACCAAGGTACGGAGCTGATTAGACCTTAAGAGAATTCTTGGATTAGATTCTTGGCAAATAATACTAAAACTAGGCTACAACTTACTTAATTCTTTCCTTGTACTAGACCTAGGTTAGGTACACCGGGGTAGGCGTATTTTAGAAGCACCAGTTGAGTACTTTTAGTCATTATTTATCAATGTATGTATTTTATTAGGTCGAGCGACCTATCTCAATGCGCATGTGCGCATTGAGAGCGGGAGCTCGATCTATTGCGGCTTAAACAGAGCTTACCGAGATCAGGCGATTCCCAGGCGATTTCTTCCAGTGCACGTGAAAGCGCGTGCACAATGCCACCAGCCGCTTGCCTGGCATTACCACATCAAAGGCAAGGCGTCCTCGTCTCAGGCCCCTGCTGCTTCACACCCTCATGCCGCTCTCCCCGCTCCGCCCCCTCCCCTGCCCGCCGTGTCCACTTCACTTTGACGGCCGCAGGCCGTCTCTCGTGTTTCTCGTTGTCTTTAATTGGTCATCTATTGTAAAGCAGACCCTCTTTCCAATAGCATTGGTCCTTTGTAATGCATGCGTTTTCGTGTTAGACTTTGCTTTTATTTTCGTTGGCAGGGCATTTCTCGGACTTTGGCATATCTCAGACTTTGTAATTTTTAATGCCCTTTGTAATGCGTGCATTTTCGTGTTACACTTTGCTTTTATTTTCCATAGCAGGGCATTTGTCGGACTTTGTAATTTTTTATGCGCTTTTGAATGCGGGCATTTTCGTGTTAGACTTTGCTTTTATTTTTGATAGCAGGGCATTTCTCGGACTTTGTAATTTTTAATGCGCATTGCAATGCGTGCATTTTAGGGTTAGACTTTGCTTTTATTTTCCATAGCAGGGCATTTCTCAGACTTTATAATATTTTATGCGCTTTCGAATGCAGGCGTTTTCGTGTTAGACTTTGCTTTTATTTTCGATAGCAGAACGGCATTTCTTGCACTTTGTAATTTTTAACGCGCTTTGTAATGCGTGCGTTTTCGTGTTAGACTTTGGTTTTGTTTTCGAAAGCAGGGCATTTCTCGGACTTTATACTTTTTAATGCGCTTTCTAATGCGTGCGTTTTTGGTGTCAGCACTAGGGCAGGGTGAAAGTTCGAAGTGAGGATACAGAGGAGTACCGTTGAACTTGAAAGGCCAGCACTGTACTTTTATAATAATAGTTAGCATCTGCGGCCAGGACTGCTCCGTGTAATCATCCTTCACGAGTCAGTGAGTAATGTGCTTTGAATACGACGGCAGCGCTATCTTTTAGTTAAAAATATACATTGCGATTGTATTTACCAGACAGGCTCTCGCTGCTACTCATTGCGCAATATAGTATTCACTACTAAATTTTATATCACACACGAGCCAGCGCATTACATTTTTACTAGGGACGGCGCAGCTCTCTCTCTGTTCTCGGCACTAGGGTCCGGTGCGAGGAGGAAATGGAAAAACAGGAAAACATAGGAGTACCGTCATTCTTGAAAGGCCAGCACTGTACTTTTATAACAATAGTTAGCATCTGCGGGCAGGACTGCTACGTGTAATCATCCTTCATGAGTCAGTGACTAATGTGCTTCGAATACGACGGCAGCGCTATCTTTTAGAGTTACATACAGCCTGTGCCAATAGCATGCTTTACAGGTAAAAATATACATTGCGATTGTAGCAACTAGTAATATTTATCGTCAAACACAAGTCAGTATGTTACGGTTTTACTGAGGGCGCACATTTACTTTGCTCTTAGCACTGGTGCCCTACTGCCAACTGCAACTTATTTACAGGCCTCTCATTTCCCTATTTGTATTACTGCACACAATATACCTCAAGTATTGTGCAAACGTTAATAAAGCAGCCTAATCCCTTAACAAACAGCAATTATTCGCACACGTATAGTGATGTTAGCGTTATTAATGTGTTATATTGCTTTTCAGTCAAATGTTTCATGTTTAGAAAGTACCACGTGAAAACTATACTTCTTATCGTATGCTTCCTACGCACACTAAAACAACTTTTTTGTTGTACTTCCTATCGTGTGCTTCCTATGCACACTAAAACAACTTTTTGGTTGTAGTGTTGCCTGTTAGTGGAAGTCTACTCTGTCTCAGTGTTATGTTAGGGCATCACTATGGTTTCACGTTTGCTTATTAATAGCCGCAGACAACGAGTTTGGTGGTCTCCTTTTAAGTGTATGCTTTTATCCTGCAAACGCAGATGTTATCTAAAGTTGCGTCTTAGCTTGGTGTTAAAGCCGCACCCCCGTCATTCACAGTTCTTCCTCACATCGCAGCGTTGACTGGGGCAGAGTCAGATCTTGGCAGACACATACCCCTCGTACAATCCATAATGTGCCCTTAAAAACACAGCCAGCGTTGACCGGGGCAGACTGACAATTAAACAAATCAAAAGCTTTTTCGGCATCTGAGATACAAATGTGAGCTGGAATATGTTTGGTGTTAAGAAAATCTAGAGCTTCAACTAAATGTGTGTTAGTAGACAACCATATTCCTGCTATAAAACCGTTTTGGTCCTGATTTATCAACAAACCCACTACCTGGCTCAATGTATTTGCCAACATTGTTACTATTTTATAATCAGAAATTAGCAAACTGATTGGTCTGTAAGGGTTTACATTTTCCTAGTGTTTGTTCTTTTGGAGGAAGCTTACAAAAATCACAGTATTAACAAGCATTGGCATAGCAGATAGGTCTCGCGTTTGGGACATTATAAGTCTTTAGCCATGCAACAGTTGATGCTGTTGCAGAAAGGATACTGTGGTGCATAACTGAATACTTATAAGGCCCCAAAGGCGAGACCTATTGGCTATGCCAATGCTTGTGTATTTTATGTACTATTTGTCTTAGAAACCATATCATGCTTTTACAGTATTATTTTATAATACTCTTCGTATTGTACGCTTTGTACTTTACAGCAAGTATTACGATTGCAGCAGTTCATTTCTTATGCTTGAGAAAGAAGACTGTTCAATAAATACCTTTTTATTGAAAACGCCCGTCTCTCTATTTCTCTGCAGCTCTGGTGAAACGAAGCATGCACGATTGACTGAGTGAAATAACTATCTATTGTTTCTGCAACTCTAGAGTTATATTTCTTATTCTTGGGAAACAAAGTTGTCATGTTTTAAGTGGTTGTCAGAAACGAATCCCTTCTTGTTCATTCGAGAAAGTTACTAGTGACCTCTGAGCTAGCTGGCACACACACAATTAAGTCTAGTATATTTGGTAGAGACCTAGTCGACTTCAATCCTACGTCTAAACTATAGGATACACTATTCCAATGCGCAGAGCCTATTGGGAATATAGGAACTACACTAGAGGCCATGGTCCATGCTCTACAGCCTCATCTACTAAACCAAGAGATGTTATCATTTATATCTTGGAATATACTGATTTATTGAGATTTCTACAAACAACTAGGCTTAAGCTAGGCTTAAGGTTCTAACCTTTTCTTTCAACAGGACTATGCTAAGGAAACAGCAGAAAGGAGAAAAAAATGTTTGGATATGAGGCCAGCACTTTGTAATCTCAATGCTAGATTTGGTCTCTTTCATCCATGTCTATTTAAATTCACAGATAAAAACAAGACTACGAATTATGAGGATCCTGTTTCATTACAGTGTTTTTTGGACAACTGTAGATAAGAAGATATGGATGTTACCAGGCTTTCAAATATTTGAAATTTTGTGATGTGTTTTAATTGTTTCTTCTCCTAGATGTATATTATAAGTACGCCCCCTGGCTGGTGATAAATTTGGATCATTTACTTTTCATGTTTCTTCTTATGTTTGGTGCGGTTTTCGTTTTTGATCCTTGTGATTCCTGGTCCATTTAGATGGAGTGTCCTTCGCTCCTGATCCACCCTGAGTTGTCTGGTCAGTTGTGTCATCTTCCTTATGTGGCTTCACCACCCTAATTTTTGCTATGTATTTTTTGACATGTTAGTTTGTCTTTTATGTTTATGGTTTTTATTTCTCTTCTTTTTTCCTCCTTTTCTTTTTTCATCTTCTCTTTTCAATCGTTTTGCTGACAATCTTATTTCTTTACTATATTGTTGTCTTTACTTAATTATTTCCTATTCAGCTTCATATTGGCTCTATACTTTTTCTTCTTTCATGATCACATATTTCTTTCTGTATGCTAGTCAATTTTTGCTAGTATATTTACACTTGTTTTTTTAAATTGTTATTATTTATATGATCTTGCTATACTTAATTACTATTAATATTTATATTGACTTTGTACTATGTGTAATCCAACATAGATGGCTTTAAGAATTATTTCCTGGAACTTTAAAGGTTTAGGTTATTCTATAAAATGTCAGAAAGTACTAACTCATATTTCTAATTCAAAATGTGACATTGCTTTATTGCAGGAAATTCATATTTTGGATAAAGAAATATCTAAGCTTAAACAACAATGGATTGACCATGTTTTTGCTTCCCCAGGTACTGGGAAACATAATGGAGTTGCTATTTTATGTCATAAACGTTTAGATGTACAGTCACTGTTACAGGATAAAGATGAGATAGGTAGATGGGTCTCTGTTTCTTTACTAGTCAATAAAATCCCTATGACTCTTTTTATTATTTATGCACCTACCTCTCCTGACAGTTCCTTTTGTCACAAAATACTGTCTATATTGATGACTTATAAAGATGATTATCTATTGGTAGGTGATGATTGTAACATGGTTTTTGACCCTACTATTGACCTTAACTCTAAATATAAATGTATTCCCTCTCCCATGCACTCTCAATTTTCATCTGCTATTCAGCAACGGTCTTTAGTGGATGCTTGTAGGCTTTGTAACCCTAAGCTTTTAGAGTATACCCTTTTCTGCCCTGTACATTTTTCTCAATCCCAATGAGATTATCTGTTTCTCTCTAAACCCCTTGCCAAACATAATATTCACTCAGATATTGGCTCCATATTAATCTCGGATCATGCCCGGTTACTATAGATTTAGACCTCCTTCCTCCTACTCAAGGTACAAGAAGGTAGAGATTTACTAATTCTCTTCTTTAGATCTCAATTTTACTAAAAGTTTTGAATCCATGCTAATACCTTTGTTCTTGGAAATGAACAACCACACATCTCGCTACAAATTTTATGGGATTCCTTTAAAGCTGCTTCTAGAGATTTCATTATTTCCTTTGTACCTCGCAAAAATAAAACCTCTTTAAATACTTTGAAGTCCCTTACAGCACGTATTGAACAATTAGAACATTCTTATTATCATACACATTCTAAAAAACTGCCTAGAAGAACTTATTAAATCCAAACTTACATTTAATAAATTGACCACAAACAATGCCAATTTCTTTTTACATAAAGCATCGGCTAAATATTATAGAGGTCAAAATAAATCTGGGAAACTTTTAGCTAACTATCTTAATATAAAAAAGGAAAGTACCAAAATTGATTCAATCCTTACTTCTTCTAATAATATGGTTTATAAAAATGAAGACATAATATCAGGATTTACCCATTTCTTCCAGAAGCTTTATACACCTGAATCTTCTACACTTCATGACTATATTCTGCAATATGTATCCTCAATGAACCATCCCTCTCACCTTAATTTAGATTTCTCAATACTAGATAATAAGATTCAATTTCAGGATATTCTTACTGCAATACATACTAATAAATGTAGTAAAGCACCAGGCCCTGATGGCTATACTATTGAGTTGTACTCTAATTTTCTCACTTTCTTCTTCCTAAGTTACACCAATTATTTCTCTTTTTCATATCTTCTCAGTCATATAGTAGTTCTTTTCAAGATGCCTTAATCTGTCTGCTTCCCAAAAGAATACAAATCCCACACTGTGAATAAATTAAAGACCCATTTTTAAATTAATTTAGATGATAACATTTTTGCAAAAATAGTAGCTCTTTGTTTAGAATCTTTATTGACTCAGCTAATTGGGCAGGAGC
This sequence comes from Lissotriton helveticus, assembly GCF_964261635.1. Lineage (NCBI taxonomy): Eukaryota > Metazoa > Chordata > Amphibia > Caudata > Salamandridae > Lissotriton > Lissotriton helveticus. The sequence goes on along the minus strand of NC_136072.1, from coordinate 374,896,294 downwards.
AATGCAGTTTTATGAAGGGCTGACATATTTCAGACAACATTAGATAATTTGTTAATGTCCTTAGCAAGTCCAAATCTTACAAACCTTCTTTGGCAGCTATTTCTTTAGATGCTAAAAAGGCATCTGACCCTGTAAGTTGGCCTTTTATCTTTTCTACTCTCTCTTGGTTTGGCTTTGGTACTACTTTTACTATTTATCTCTGTTTGTTATATTCCTCTCCCACATCCTCTATTTTAGCTAATGGCCTTCTTTCTTCCTCGTTTCCTCTATATTCAGGTGTTAAGCAAGGTTGCCCTCTTTCTCCTCTCCTCTTCATTCTTGCTCTTGAACCCTTTTATTATAAAGATTCGTACAAATCCTCTGAGTACTGGCTTTCATTATGGTGATAATCAATTAAATGTTACAGCTTTGTTGACAACATCTTGCTTTTTCTTTCACATTCACAGACTTCATTATCAGCTTTCTTGTCAGATGTACATCTTTTTGCTTCGGTGTCAGAATATAAATTAAATACTGACAAGTGTGAAATTCTTCCTTTAAATAAATTATGCTTTCATGCAGATTATTTTACTTCTGATTTTTGTTGGAAACCAGATAAAATAATTAAATATCTTGGTATATGGTTTAAATCTATTCTGAAACTGTGTTGCTTAATCTGAAAGAGCTGCAAACAACATTGAAAATCCTTACTTCCAGATGGAATCCCTTGTTTTTATCTTGGTGGGACCGCCTGGACATAGTAAAAATTATGCTGGTTCCCTATAATACTTTTTTATATTTCCAATATCCTTATAAATATACCTCATTCTCAATACTAGATAATCTGCTTGATTTGATCTAAATTCTTATAGAATAATAAAAAATCCGTTATGTCTCTTCGTAAACTCAAATGACCCAAACATTTGGGGGCAGTTAATTTTCCAGACTTTCATTCCTATCATACCACATTTTCCCTCAAACAATCTTCTTTCATATCACAAGAAGATGTTTTAAACTTTCCTTTCTGAAATAATATTGAAAAGCCTTTTTTTAATCCTTTTTCTTTCAAAGAATTCCTATTTCTCTCACATAGACATTTGTCACTATCCCTTCCTATTTTTAATAATATCTTCAAACTTTTCCAGCCTATTTTCTTTTCTTATCAAAATGCTAAGAATCTATTTTTGCAACCCTCCATTTGGTACAATAAACACTTTTGAATTAATAATAAAACCATTTTTTAGAAGGAATGGCACATTAAAGGGCTTTGTTGGATTTATCAACTTTTTCACTGAGTTATTTGTGTTCCAATTATTAACTGCTCAAGCCCGTTTTTCCCTACCTTCTACTTATGAATCTAAATATTCATTTTAATTTTGGTGATTCAATCCACTTATAATTAATTTTCATCTGACCCTATCTCTACTTCTTCACCTCTCAACATTCTTTCGGTCTTGGACACTGCTCCCTCTGCCTCTTAATTTTATAAAACTGTACTTTCTTATCCAGTTAATGGAGATAAAACAGAGTTGGAACTATCTTGGGAATCTGATCTCCAGGTTTCCTTTCCCATTTCCATTTGGAATAAGATTTGGATAAAAATAAGGAGGTCTTCTAGTGCAGCTAACACTAGTCAAACCTTATTTTTTATTTACAATAAGCTTATATTTACTCCTGTCTCATTACACAACATAAATTCAACTCTTTCATCTTCCTGTTGGTCCTAAGCGACACATGTTATTAAAAAACATGTTATTTGAATGCCAGCATATTCATAATTTCTGGGCTCAAGTCTGGCAACAAATAAATGATATTTTTTGTACACAAATCCCTTTTACTTTTGTTAATATTTTCCCAATAAGTGTTTCTGAGGATCGGGGCTCTCGATCTAGAAAGTTTTACATAATAGATTTTCTCCTTGCTGTTGCTTTCCAACCGATCACCTGGGAATGGAAGAACCCTACTAACGTATTTTATCAGGCTTGGTGGTACGCAGTTTGTTATTATCACAGATTAGATAGGGCATATGTTTCCCCAACTTCTCTTGCTATTAAAGGAGACATTATTTGGCTACCCATAACTAATTGTTTAGTTGTATGTGCTAATAATACATGTTTCCATAACCCCTGAGTTGAATGAGTACTCTTTCATAATGCATTTATAGTGGTTGTTAATTAGTTCTGTTTCTTCTTGCTCTCTGCTTCTATAATAATGATTGTATTGTGGTTATACTTAATCTTAACATTGGTGATTGTCGTTTTTCTTTCTCTTTTTCCCTTTATCTTACATATTTACTGAATGACAATGACAATTTTGTATACATTGATTTTATCTTGTGATTATTATATTGTATTTCTCTGTTTATAAATAAAATCTTTCCTTAAACTGGAAAAGTAAAGCAGACACCATTACTAAATTAACTTTACATTTCAAAACAATCCAAGCGTCATCTAGCTCCTTGCTGGGACACTGACACACATGCCTGTGCCCCAAGCAAAAGACAGACACTATTTGGATGTTGTCTAGGCTAAGAAATAAATCCACACAACATCTGGTAATTCTGTTGTGGTACAAAACGATTGTTTGTGCCCAAGCAAGAAGCCAGAGAGTGTTTTATATTTTTAGCCTAAAGATAAACTAAATAAACTGTACCTGGCACTTTGATAGGACACAGTACTTGGTTTGTATCCCAGCAAGGAGCCAGACGTACTTTAGAATTTTAGGCTAAGAAAATATCCAAGCTGCACCTGGCTCCTTGGAGAGGCACACAACTGTGCAACAAGTACACAGACACTGCTTGCATTTTTTTGTAAGCTAAGCAAAAATCACAGGTTTGGATCCTTGATTAGACAAGGACTTGTGGGGAAAAAGAGCAATGGGTACATTGTGGTTTCCTGCATTTTTGGCATAAAAGGCAGAGCCTCAGAAATAGTATACCATTTCTTCCAAGAGACTCTTCCTGTAAGAGACATGCATAGGGTTTGTAGTTCGTTATCCAGAGTCAGCAATTGAACAGTGGCTATAATGGTTTGTCGCTGTGTACCATACATACATAAATCAATAACAGAACATCTTAGGAATATAACTTTGAGGTTAATTGAAGCTATATATTTTTTAAATATGGACAAGAATCTGAGTTTGTGATTAGAAAATATTTGTACCTCGCTGAATTTTGGACTACCCACAAGGACAGGTAATTCTGAGGATGTTTTTGCATAAAAGTGTTTTTGTGGACACCGATTTACAAGATGAAGCCAAAAATAAAGAGAAATTAAATAGATAATAGGAAACATCCTACCATTCTACATTCCCTTCCCCCCAGCTGAACCTACATATGACAAGCATATTGCAGGACAGGAAAGGCCCGAGAACGCAACCAGGAAAAGAGCAAGAAAAAAGGTTAGAATTAGGTTGATTTATGGGATGTAAGTTGATTTGGAATTTTGCCTGTGGTCGTCTAGCACATGGGAAAGCCGACCAACCCAAGTAAATTTAGGAAGCTAGCCCCCAGGAGTCCTGGATTGGGTGGCTTGCATAGACACCGCCACTTATTATTATCCAGAATGTCTTGCCCAGGTCAAACATTGGTCCCCAAAAATATTTTGGCCTATTCCTTTCACCTAGGCCCATCCATCCAAGTAGGTGACTTGTTTTTATAAGAACAAACTTGGGCATAGTGGATGGTAGGATTTTTACAATTTGCCTGAAGTTCTAGAGTTTTCTGTCGCATAACTGTGAAGAAATTGTGAATTTTCTTTACCCATACTTTCACATTTGCAGTGTATTCTTTGTAATTAAGGCTTTTCTGTTATTACTGGTTTTTACAGAAAAACTTAGACAGAAAACAATGTGTTTCATGACTATATTTATTTTTAAAAGCAGAAAAATGCAGACAGTTGTGCTTCTTTGCTTGACTCTCTATACTGTTCTTCATTAATTCCAAACTAATAGCTAAGCAGATAGACCGCATGAGAAGTTTAAAAATTAGATGAGATTTTTTTAAATACAGGCATTTGTTAACATATATTTTTATATACTGCTAATGTAAAGTGTTTTGTTATATTTAGCTATTTAATTTGCTAAAACACGACAGGCATTGAAGTATGAGTGCATGTTTATCAGTTAGAAAATAAATGCAGAATAATACCATATTACGACTCTGTTTCTTTTCTAAATAGAAAATAAATATGGATAATTACCAATAAGATGGCCAAAACTAAAAATAGATAAATACAGACTGAAATGTTGAAAAAACATAAATACCATAAAACCGGAATCCTTATCTGTAATAAAACATATTTGGATTCATACTAGCCACAACACTATGGAGTTCCCGTGCATTACTAGTTTTAGGAAATGTCTGGAGTTGGTAGGGTTCCCCTTGGGACAAGTCGATCTAGGGCCCAAATACAGCAGACATTTCCATGGAATCTTCCCTCACGAAAAGCATTGCCTGGTGTCTCAAGTGTAACTCCCTGCTCACCTCATGATAAACCCCCACGTATGGGATAACCTCACAATCAGAGGACCCACTCAAAGGAACAAGGCAGAAGATTAATACTGGGCTGGGATATGTTTCTGTGTGAGAAAGACTGAAGGGAACTAACTCATTTTAGGGGGAAATGCTGAAATTCTAACAAATGTCTTATTCAGAGCTTTGCACTGGCCAGCCAATCGAGGCAAGGGCAGTCTGGTACCCAGCAATATGAACCTGATGATGTTTACTTGTTTCGTATATATGACTGTAGTGTTTCCTTACAGCCATAGGTGATACCTGCAACAAAAAGACAAGTAGCCTAAATTGTTGCTCTGCACTCAGCTTATAGACTGTAGGTACCGTGAATCCATAGAAAACAAATTCATGTCTGGTACTCCCACGCTCAAGACACCCAGCCAAACAAAGATATGTTCATGCACGAGGAAGAGTGGCGAGCATTACCAGGTTGTAGGGAAAAATTAGAAAATCTGATGAACATCATTTTCAGCATATTAGGCATGTGAGTCGGGAAAATGGGAAGTCTCACTTGCACCAACAGATTCTATAGGTCAAACAGAATTCAAAAATGTTTTTATTCTTACTATATAGTCTTGAGGTTGATATCTATCATCAACTGAACACTGTACCATATACACAGAGATTCTCCCAAAATGTTGTAATCAGTGCTAATATTGCATAATTGATTGTGCAAACTAAGAACCAGATGTAGGTAGCCAAATACCGGTCGGTAACGGCTGAAAATACCGAATTTCGGCCGCTACCGACCAGTATTTGGCTTTTGAGATGTAGGAGCCCAAAAAAGGCTAATTCGGTAAATACAAGTCGGTAATTTACCAATTCGGAATTTACTGATTCGGTATTTACCGAATCAAAATATACCGATTCGGAAATTACCAAATTCCTATTTACCAAATCAGTAAATAAGAAATAGTAAAAAATTATTTTTGAGATGTAGGAAACTTCTAAAATACCGAATTTCATGAAATTCGGTATTTAAGAGTTGGTAATTAATATGGATTGAAAGCAGGTGGTAACCAGGTGCAGGCTATAAAAAAGCCCCCAAAATGCAACAGTGTGACCAGAATGGTAGCATTCTACATGATAGCAAGGCGGCTATGGCTACAGGCAGCAGGAGAGAGGGTCTGGAGAAGGGAGAAGCAAGTCTACAGACAGAGGATAACGCTCTTTCAACTCACAGAGGCAGAGATATTGCAAAGGTACAGGCTATACCCCCAAACCATCTTGGACTTGATCAGGGACCTGCACCCACTCCTGGGGCACCCAACACCAAGGGCGCATGCCATCCCACCCCAAGTGCAGGTGCTCTGTAGCCTACACCTGCTTGCATCTGGGAGTTACCAGGGGGTGATTGCTGTGGTAGGTGGGGTGTCCCAGAGCTGCTTGTCCCGTTTCTTCTGGAAGTTCCTAGAGGCCATGATGCAGAGAATGCATGATTACATCAGCTTCCCTGACACACATGCAGATCTGATAAAGACCAAGACTGACTTCTATCAACTGGCAAATTTTCCACACGTCATTGGCTGCATTGATGGCCTCCACATCGCAATATGCCCCCTGCTGCCACAGAGTACATTTACAGAAACAGGAAGTCAACCCACTCTATCAATGTGCAGGTAATCTGTGATGCCAACAACATCATCACAAACATTGTGGCCAAATTTCCGTGAAGCACCCACGACTCCTACATCTTTCAGAACAGTGGGATCTACAAACGCCTGACAGTGGGGGAATTTGGAGAAGGATACCTGCTAGGTAAAACACTGTGACACACCCTGATAGATATTGCAGATGTATGTGTTGTTGCGCATTTGAATAATGGCTGTATCATTTTCAAACAGGTGACAGTGCATATGCCGTCCACTCATTCATCCTGACACCCTACCTGAACCCATCTATGCCAAGCCAGAGACGATACAACCTGGCACACAAATCCACTAGAAACGTTGTGGAGCGCACCTTCGGGCTGTTAAAAACCAGGCTCCGCTGCCTCAACAAAATCAGAGGCGCACGGCAGTACTCACCACTCATCTGCTGTAAGATTATTGCAACATCCGCAATGTTGCACAACCTTGCTACAAAGAAGGGCACAGAGGTGGAATTGTGCGATTTTCAGGACCATGATAATGAACATGCACTGCCTGACCCCAACACAGCAGAAGTTGCGCCAGCAACAGATAGCAGACAGAGACGAGCAGAGATCACACGCAACTACTTTTGAGTAAGTAAAGAGGCACAGCCAGGTGGAGTATGAACCCAACGTAGTTTAATATTTGGCACTACGCAGGTTCTCAAAGCACAAATGTGCAAAACAAATGGTATCCATTAGTAATGTGAGTCCTGGCTCACTTCCCCATTAAAGGTCATGGAGTGTGGGCAACATAAGTTCAGTTCAGTTCATTATCTTTTATTCGGTTACCACTTATTTGCAACCATAAAAAGTACAGATAAAAACAGTAAAAAAAGTATTTGTTTACATACTTGTGTGTAAAAATAAAAAATATAAAAGAAAAAAAAATAATTAAAAAGGAAAGATACAGGAAAACTCATAGTCTCAATTCAAGAGATTCTCGCAATTTGATGGTAGCTTTTAAGAAAATAGCTATACATTTAGCGGAGTGAGGTGAGTCCAATGATTGTAGGGACAAATAGGCTAGATAATAAGACCTGTGGCCAATCAATCGAAGAAGTGGAAGGATCCAAGTTTTTCGTGGTATTTTATAATATGAGCAGAAAAACATAATATGTAGTGTGGATTGGGTCGTTACTCCGTCGCACGGACAGTTCATAATGTCTCTCGACCAGTTCTGTATCCGAGGAAAGGTAACTAGCCGGAAAAAGGTATTGAAACGAAATCTTGTCAAAAGGTATTTTTCGTAGTTAGTTAAGTAATACGATAAGTAGGGTTGAATACCTTTGACAAGTTGAATAGCTTGTATTTGAGAATTAAGTGGTTTTACAATCTCAGTTGAGCTGCGTAGTTCTCTCAAGTGGTCCAAGCTTATTTTCTTTAGTTCCTTTCTCGATATATCCTCCACACTCGGTGGGTCGTCAAAGTATGAGCCACGGCCTAGGTCCTTAAAAAAGTTCTCCACATATGCCAGCCAGGGAATCCTACGCCAATTTGTTAGGGCCATACAATCGTTTATCAACGAGCGTGTTAGGTGGCATTCTGGTTTTGATCATATTCGTTGCCATAAGAGAATTGGTTGGAAACGTATGTAGTCTGTAATGTAATCCATACCAAGCTCATTATGGGAAGCGCAGCTCGGAGCGCTTTGTGGGAGGGCCAGCAGGTATTTAACAAACCCATTCTCCACTGTTTGGATAGGATCTATTGGGCCATAGCCCCAAACTCATGCGCCATAGGCAGCCACACTATGGCATTTTGCGTAGTAAATTTTTAGGAGTTCAGGGGGAGCAGGTTTACCAAGTTTCCTGGAGAAAGAGACCAGGGCCGTTGTTGCTCGCTGAAAAAGGAGTTTTCTGCTGGCCGTGGCCTGCCGCCAGCTTAGGGAGTCATCCACCAATATCCCTAAATATGGGTAGGCAGAGGTTTTTTCTAATTTTGACTTTTCGACAAAGATTGGTCTAGGTTTCTTGATCTTAGGGCCGATATGCATAGTGAATGTCTTTTTTATATTAATTTTGAGACCCAAAGAGCCCATGAAAGAGCAGTACTTATCAAGCTGCTTTTGTAGTTGGTTGAGTGTTCTAGCGATGATTACAGAGTCATCTGCATAAAGCAGCGTCGGTATGGGGCGATGATTGATCTGGGGTAAGTCCTGGCTCCCTTCTAGCATTGCCAGCTCAAGTCCGTTGGTGTACAGGTTGAACAGGAAGGGAGCCAGTACACATCCCTGTCTTACCCCTTTTTGGATAGAAAAAGACGGGGACAGCTCGCCATTGACTCCAAATCTAACAGACGCCGTTGCGTCCGTGTAAAGTTCTCGAAGAAACACTATAAGAGCTGGATCCACTTTAAGATCACTAAGTATAGCCCAGAGTTTAGAGTGCTGGACGCAGTCGAAGGCTGCACTTAAGTCAACGTATACTAGAAAGATGTTTCCTCCTTTGGCTGCAGCATACTTCCCAATCAAAAGGGCCAGATTCAGTGCCTGCTCCACGGTTCCAAGACCCTTCTGGAAACCATATTGCAGGTCGGTCATGATGTTATTTGTCTGGGCCCAAGATTGTAAACGGTCCAGTACCACCCGGCCTGTGCAAGCATGGCCTACACCTACCTGTGTGCAAGAAGTCCAGAGCTTTTTGGGGTTCGCAAACTACTATCGGAGATTCATTCATCAGTTCTCCCAGGTAGCTGTGCCATTGTCAAAACTGCTTAGGAAGGGAGTAACCTTTCATTGGACTAGTGAGGCCGCTGAGACTTTTGATAATCTGAAAAAAGCTTTACCACAGCTCCAACACTTGCTCATCCACAACCCAAATTCCCTTACGAAGTAGAAGCTGATGCTTCTGATGAAGTGATAGGGGCTATCCTGTCTCAGAGAAACCAGAATACAGGTCAACAGCATCCGGTAGCGTACTTATCCAAGAAACTGAGCATGTCAGAAAAGAACTACACGGTTGCGGAAAAAGAGTTGTTAGCTATAAAAAGGGCTTTTTAGGAGTGGCGACATTATCTGTGGGGGGCTGCCGTCCCGGTCACAGTGTATTCTGATCATAGAAATCTCCAATTTATGAAGACGGCCCGACATCTCACTCAGAGGCAAATGAGGTGGATGCTTTTTTTTTCGGAGTATGATTTTTTTTTCACTTTTAGACCTGGGGGGGACAATCGGAAAGCCGACTCGCTATCTAGACAGGATCACAGAGACAAAGCAAGTAGCGAGTACGCTTTGGAGGTGATTGTGGATCCTGTAAAGGTGGTTTGTGTGATTCAGGCAGACAGCTTTCTGGGTACAATCCGCCGATCAAAGAATCAGGATGCATGGGTGACTTGGGCAACAAAGGGTAATGGTCGCACATTAAAACAAGGGCTGCCTTTCCAAGATAACAAACTAACCTACCCACTTCAGCATTCCGGAAGAGGGCTTTTGTGTGGTGCCATGATTCCCCTTTGGCAAGTCATCAAGGTGTAAGCAAAACCTTTCAGCTGTTGCAGCGTCACTTTTGGTGGGAAACTGACAAAAACGATGTATCCAAAGGGGTAGGGCATTGTGAAGCCTGTGCACGAGCAAAAAACGAGACAGGAAGGAAAAAAGGCATGTTGATGCCTTTGCCCACTCCAAAAAGACCGTGGCAGAATATCAGTTTAGATTTCATTACGAGACTACCACCTGATCAGGGCAAGACGGCCATATTGGTGGCTATTGATAGTCTCACGAAATTGGGGCATTTCATTCCATGTGTGAACCTTCCCACTGCTGGACAAACAGCGCAGCTTCTGTTGAGGAACGTTATACGTTTACATGGAGTGCCAGAAGTCATTGTGTCTGACAGGGGCCCACAATTCATTGCCAGGTTCTGGAGACTATGGTGTCAGGCATTGCATATCCAATCCTCGCTCTCCACGAGTTTCCACCCACAGACGGATTGGCAAACGGAGAGACTGAATCAAACCTTGAAAAAGTATCTTCGGTGTTACGCTACGAATGCCCAGGACTCATGGGTCTCTATGCTATGGATGGCTGAGATGGCATATAACAATGCTTGGCATAGTTCTGTGGGTGTTTCTCCTTTCTGTGCTACCTATGGCCCTGATGCCTGTATACTTCCTGTTAGCAACCTGGAAGAGGTGGCTAATCAACCTACGGTAATGGGACAAATGCAGAAATTACATGCTATACACAGGAAGGTCAGAATACATCTAAAAAAGGCGAAACTGGAGTACAAGAAATGGGAGGATAGGCATCGGAAAGAAGGCCCAGGGTATCGGGTGGGCAACAAGGTGTGGCTCTCCACCCGGAACATCAGATTCAAGTTGCGTAGTATCTTTCATCCTCGATATATCGGACCTTATGTCATTCTGAGGAAAATCAATCCAGTGGCGTACAAATTGAAATTGCCTGGTACTCTCCGAATACATCCTGTATTCCATTGTGGCTTACTGAAACCTGCTTTCTCTGCCAGACGACGTGCGCCTCCACCTGTGTTCTGTGATGGGGGTTTTGAGTATGTGGTGCGGAGCATAAAAGACTCAAAATTGAGGAGGGGTGTTCTGTGGTATCTGGTATCCTGGAAAGGGTACTCGGTGGAGGACGACTCCTGGGAATCGGTGCACAACATCCAAGCCCCTGAGGCGATTCGCTCCTTTCACCGTAGATTCCCTAAGCGGCCTCGTGCTAGGAGGCGCTGAGTGGGAGGACATACTGTTAGGATCACATGTTGTTGTGCCTACATTGCTGTAATATGCTCATCTTGTACGTCCTTGCGCTGACTTAACTGCGAGAATGCAAGTATTGCCCAAATAAACGACACCTCCCATGATCCTCGGAGGAAGGGGGGGTATTTCAGCATGGTAGACACGCTTCCTGTTGCGTGTAATTCCTTGTGTTTCCGGAGTCTCTGGCGTGAGGATGTTCCCTGCACGTCTCCTTAGAGTCTGGCTTCGGTAAAGTGATGCTGTCGTCAGAATACCCCGACTCGAGGTAGGCTCGGGGTTCTCCATTGTAACTCTTGTTGGGAGCGCGCTGCCTTCCGCCGCGCTGCCTCTTTGGAATTATCTGGCTATACTGCATTTGGTTTTAGGCGGAGCGCAGTAGTATCCGCTACACGTTGCCGTACTGCACCTGGGAAGTGATTGTTTAACTTCTTGGAGTTCCTTATTTGTTTCCGGGCATGCTCTTCTACGTATTCAGCGGAGCGCTGTAGTGGTCGCAACTACGCGCTACAGTGTAGGCTCATTTCTTTATGATTCTTTGACTAAAAGGAAGCGGAGCGCCTTGGTGTTGTATTCTACTCGTTTCCGTGTTCCATCACGCATTTGACATTTCATTTTGCACTAGGAAAGTGCCTCAAATACAAGTGCGGTGGTTCTTCATATATTTTGACCTTTGCATAACAGAGCGTAGTGTTGTGGTTTTTGCTTCCTACACACTACCGTGTCTGAGAAGCATAGAGGCTACATTTTAGTGTTTCTTTTTCTCCTCGGAAAGGGTTTGTTTTCTTTTCCTAACATGTGGAGCAAATACACGAATCCTACTGATAACGCTATCCTCTGGGTTCCTCATGGTATGCCTGAGGGATTATCTCTACAATACATATGTTTATCTACTAAGAGAATATGAATGTTTTCTGAGTATTGTTTATGTTTCATTAGGCAAAACAAAGTCGTGATCAGAGGAGTTTCAGGAGCCCTTTATCAGAGGTTGTGTTTTCCTTATTTTGCAGGTATATAGATATTCAAGTGAGACCATATGAGAGTAGCCTATTTCATGTGCTTTGTTTCTAAGTGTTTCTTTTTTCGTTTCAGATTTCCCCTTCCCTTCCTTTTTTTCCCTCGCCTAATGGCTCAAATACTCTGTGTATTACAACTAGAGTGTTTGTGACGTTTGGAGGTGGACCATTATATACTACAACCGGATCCTGTGGAGCCAATCCTGACAAACTAGGTCCCGTGGAGTCATTCCTACAGCATTCACCTTGGACTGTATTTCCAGCCAAATCTTTCTTTTGGCTGATTCAGCCACAGTCAGGGACTGCTTTCCAAACAATTTATGGTGTTCTTTCAACACCTCCTCCACGAGGACCTGCAGCTCCATGGTGCTGAATTTAAATTTTTCTCTTCCTCTCTGGGAGTTCCTTTTCACTGGTGTTTGCCATTTTTCAATTTCAAAAGCACAAAAGTTTTCCTGTGGCTCAGGGACTCAGCTCTGCTCTCCCTGTCTCTCCAGAAACTTCTAATTGTTTCCAGCTGCCTGGGTGTAGCCACTTCCTGGTAGGGAGGGGGGTGGTTGCACCTGATTGGCTGACTCCTGAGTTGTACTTTTTTTTCCTAGCCGATTCGGTATTTACCGAATTGGTAATTCCCATTCATTCCTATGGGCCAAAAGGCCCATAGGATTGAATGGGAAATACCGATTCGGTATATACCGATTTGGTAAATACCGAATGGCTGATACCGAATTTTACTGATTCGGTAAAAATTACCGATTTTTTACCTACATCCCATTTACCGCTTCTAAAATACCGAATCGGTAAAATTCGGTATTTTAGAATCTGTAAAATAGGATTACCTACATCTGGCCCCAAGTTCTTTGGGAAACTCCACACATATGTGGTATTGCTGGATGCCAGACATTCAGGGCAATATTTTGTTGCTGAACGTTCTAGGATATGTATGTCCATTTGAAAAATTCAAAAAATACTGAGCAAGTTAGTTAAAAACTAATTAAGCTATGTCCAAATTTTTTATTGTATGTTCAGGCTTCAATAATATATTGACGTGGAGTCTGCACCAAAACATAGCCCTAAATGTGCTGGAAAAAAACATAGTTTGTATGCGTGCACCTAGAGATCAAATGGGTACATGTGTTCGAAAAACCTAACACCAATTTCTTTTAAAAGCTCTGGCTCCGAGTAGCACTTACCCCGTTCCCCTGAGTGCTCATCATGGCCCTCCATATCATCCTCCACTTTTGCATGGATTTATGGACTTCTGCCCAGGCCCTCATTGCCTTTTAGAAGCCCAGCTTTCTGGTGTTACTCTTGGCTTGAAGTCCCATCTCCTTGCAGAACTCCTTGAGCTCAGCCAAAGTGTAGACATCCATGTTGGCAAGCTCAAACTTCATCCTTGCAAGTGTGGCCACAGACAGAGACAGTCAGGTAAAATGAGGGTAAATTGTAGAGGTGGGCGAAAGTTGCAGAGTTTTACTCCATGGAATTCTATGGAGTTACCTAAAATCTCTCAGAGATTCCATGGAGTTCTGCAAGCAATGGTTTTCCGGTCTGTTGTGCTGCTCACGCTGATCTTTAGCGCCGGGAGCTTGTCCCATGCTGTGAAATCTGTGCAAACGACACAATGTGGCGTGCTAGAGGGCGCTGCTTCTTTCTTCTGCTTGAGTAGATTTTCTACTCAAGCAGCAGCATTAGCAATGCGAGCAGTAACTTTCTCAATGCGAGCAATAGCGACCTGCTATGACTGCTTACATTGAGAAATCTTGCTGGGATGTGGTTTAGCGCTTCTTTTTTCTCACTTGCCAACTTTACGTTGGTGAGCCGTGTGTCAAAAAACTCTGCCATGCAGTGGTTGGTGGAGTTTTTGCTAAACTCCACTGGCCAAAACTCTGTGAACTCCAGCGGCGGAGCAGAGTTTACCTCTCACAACTCGTAAATTAGCAAAAAGAGCCAATCAAGGAGAATGGAAATCACCTCAAAATGGTATCAAATTATTTAAATTGTTTTTAATGTTACACAAAATCACTGTCTGGCATTGTAGACACAAAAGTCCTAATCTCACCACTGAACATTGCCATGTTGACTGAAGTCAGTCCCTCTGCAGCAATCGAAGGAGGCTGGTCAGACCGGACTCCACTCGAGTGTACTTTCAATAAATGTCTTTGGTGTGTATTCTCTTCTGTCTTACCGACTCTTCATTTGCATGGAAGGCAGAGAGGTGGTCGCCAGTGACCCGGGTGACCCTAGTGGACCACTTCCTTCAGTTGGTGCCCGAACAGGGTCTCTATCAGGTGACCCCATCCTTGCCTGTGGAGGTGTTAGATCCGCAGGAACTCCTCGGAATCTGGGCGATGCTCAAAGGGATCCACCTCTTGACATCCCCAACTCTGACACACAACACACAGAGTATTGAGACAATCAAGTGAGGAAAAAGAATTAGGGTGGGAACATTGGGGAATGGAATACCTGCAAACCGAAAAACATATATATTAATACAGGTCTACATGTCTGACTACTCTCATAGGATCTCACTAATGTGCCCAGTACCTGCAAACCAAGTTCTGCCAGCCGCGGTGGTCCTCTATTAAAACACTCTACCCAGTAGTGATACTGCTCGCAACTGGAGGAGGATTTGCCTATAATAAAAAGCACACAAGTTAACACCGCCTTCAGCCCCCCTTTACCTCTAGTACACACCTCCCGTACGCATACATACCCTAGCTGTCACATTCTCAGCAAAAATTAAAGCATGAGTAAGGAAAAAAGGGGAGTGTCACAACACTAGTAGAAAGTTATGAGGAGTCAAAAAGCAATGTCCAGAATCCTTGCTACCAAGAGTTCAGTAAGGATCAAGCGCCAGGAAACCTTAGGCATAGGGCAAAAGAAGTACAGCCTTTCCAGAGTTCCTGAAAACATCCAGACTCATAACTAATATAGGTAGAAAAACTAATAGGCTCCTTGATAGAATGGAAAACAAAACAAATCAAACAGGAGTCTTAAATATCAAACCTGTGTGCAGAGACACAACTATAAGGGCTTTCAAAGCACCCTCCAACAGTCCCTTCCCGGGCTGCTTCTCGCTGTGGGTCTTTCCTTGCCCAGCGACGTTCCCTTTAGACCAGAGGCCACTCGAGCCCGAGCAGCATTCAGACACCAACAGCCATTGGATCCACTTCCTGGCCGTATACGATACAGCTCCAGAACTCTGATGCGCCTCTCCCAGCAAGAGCGCTTCCCTCAGTGCCAGCTGCCGTGAACCTGCAGACTCCGATTTGGATTCCAACCGTGAGTCGGCAAGTATCAAAACAGCGTCTCTCCCTGCGAAACCAGCAGGCGGTGGTGATTTGATTTCATCCGTTGCAGCTATCCTCACTCCAGAACGGAAATGTCCAAACCATGCAGCAGCAAGGAATGCAGTCCTTCACGTTCAGAATTACGCACGCTGTCTGACGTGCGAATTCACCTAATGTACCAGGAGGCCCCTCCCTCTAAAAGGCTTCTGGGATTTGTAGTCCAGTGGGTATTTCTCATCGTAACGGAACGCATTGCAGGCGCAAGCAGTCAGACCCTGACAGTACACCCTCCTCCCATGCGCCTCCTAGGATCAGGCTTGCCAGGGTAGCAGGAGTGAAAAAAGCGAACAGCACAAGGAGCATGGACGTTACTGCTTAGTTCCCAAGAATCATCTTCCGAGGGGTACCCCTCCCAAAAAATGAGGTACCACAGCCACCTTTGACGGAACCGGGAATCCAATACCCGCCGCACCTCACATTCCAATTGACCGTCCTGGAGCACTGGCGGACCACTCTACGTTGGGCCCCCACTACTGGCTGCAGTAAGCTAACGTGGAACACGGAACGGATCCTTAACGAAGCAGGTAGTTTGAGCTTATAGGTGATGGGGTTGATCCTGCGCAGCACAGTATACAGGCCGATGAATTTAGGATGAAACATACAGCGAACCCTGAAACGGATGTTCTTTGTGGACAACCATACACGATTACCCGGCTGACAACTTGGTCCCTCTAGCCTGTGTCTGTCCTTCCATTTCTTATAAGACTGTTTGGCCATTTTCAAATCGGCCTGGACCTTCTTATGCGTAGTTTGTAGCTTTTTGATATGTAGATTCACCGTAGGCTTAGCAACCACATCACTAAGGATTGTCAATGGTAACACTTTAGCATGGAATCCGTGATTGGCTCTAAAGGGCATTTCTTTGATAGAACAGTGCAACGTATTGTTGAATGACAATTTGGCCAACCACAGTAATGATACCCATGTGTTGGTTGCTTCCCTGGAATAGCAACGGAGGTATTTCTTGAGTGTCTGGTTTAACCTCTACTTTTGCCTATTAGTTTGTGGGTGGAAGCTGGTAGATAGGGCTACTTCTACTTGTAGAGCCTTGCACCACTTATGCCAAAACCTTGCTATGAATTAAGAATCTCTGTCGGATACTATAACCCTTGGGAGCCCATGTAACCGAACCACATGGGACAGCAAAAGCTGAGCGGTTTGTCCTGCTGTAGGAAAGTTTTTGCAAGGAATGAAATTACCAATCTTAGTCAGACTGTCTACCACGACCAGTATGGCATTGTACACCAAATCCCTAGGTAGGCCAAGAACGAAATCCATGCTGATGGTTTGCCAGGGCTGTTAATGTGTGGGCATAGGCATCAATTTTCCTTTGTTCTTGACCAGCTCACTTTTATTACGAGCACATGTCTCACACTGAGCCACCCATTGGGTTACATCCTGAGCCATTCCTTCCCACAAGAATTGTCGTTTTACCAGGTGTAATGTTTTGGTGCATCCTGGATGGCCTGCTAGAACGGAGTTGTGACACCAATTGAAAGCTTTTAGCCTAAGTTCTTGTGTTGGCAAATGCAGTTTATTCTTATACAATAGCAAACCATGTTTGAGAGTACGGTGAACATCCTGATCAGCCCATCTTTGCCACTATGCCAGGGATCGATGTTTAGCAAGTTTGTCCAGAAAATGGTCTAACGTTACAGTACATAGCACCTTACTGGGACTTCCAATTGAGTCTTTGATGCCCTTCCGAGGTCCGGCAACCTCATCCTGACGTGACAATGCGTCCGCCTTTTCTTTTTCTGACCCAGGACGGAAGGTGACGACAAAGTCGTTTTCTGCTCAGAATAACATTCAACACATTTGTCTTTGGATGAGTTGCCTGGCCGTTTTCATGTATTGTAGATTTCGGTGGTCTGTGTATACAGTGACTGGATATTGAGCCCCCAACAAAGTCTCTATTCCTGGAAGGCCTTCTTGATGGCCAACCATTTCTTTTCTGCGACAGTATAGTTGAGCTCAGCCGCGTTCAACTTCCTGGACAAAAAGGCAACCGGATGCAACTGTCCTGTATGTCTATCACGTTTGGGACAACACTGCCTCTATTGCCACTTCGGAGGCATCAGCCTCCATGATAAACGGGGCCTCTGTTTGTTGATGTCTCAGTATAGGGGCCGTAGTGAAAGCCTTTTTCAAAAACGTGAATGCTTCCGTGGCTTGGCGCTCCATAGGAATGGCATTCCTTTTCTTAGAAAGCGTGTAATTGGAGAGACCAGATGGGAGAAAAGAGAGATAAACCTATGGTAGTAGTTGGCAAACCTTAAGAAGCATTGCACCCCTCTCACATTCTTCAGAACAGGCCACTCCTGTACTGCTTCCACCTTCCACTCAGCCATGCTCAATCCAGAAGGGTTCAACATAACCCCCAAAAATTCCACCTCTGCCACATGAAACACACATTGCTCAGCTTACAGAACAAGCTATGTACCTGGAGTCTCTGAAGTACTTGAGTAACATGTTTCAGATGTATATCCTGATTGATGGAATAAATCAGGATGTCATCTGTATAAACAACCACAAATCTGTCTACAAAGTCCTTGAGCACATTGTTTAAAAAGAACTAAAAGGCTGCAGGGGCATTGAAAAGCCCATAGGGCATGACTAAGCACTCAAACAACCCATAATGTGTCTTAAAAGCAGTCTTCCACTCATCTCCCTCACGGATTCGAACCAGATGATAAGCCCCTCTGAGATCGAGTCTGGTGTAGACAGTTGATTCTCTCACCTGATCCATTAACACGGAGATGAGTGGAAGAGGGTATTGATTCCTTACCGTGTTCTTATTGAGCTTGCGGTAATAGATACACATCCTCAGATCTCCATTAGCTTTAGAAATGAAGAAAAGAGGCAAAGTCGCTGGTGAATGGGAAGGCGTTATGAAGCCGATGTCTACCTAATGGTCTAAGTACTCTCTTAGATGTTTTGTTTCTGGCTCCGACAAGGCATAGACACGACAAGAAGGAATGGTAGCTCCAGCAATTAAATCTATCTGACAGTCATAGGTATGATGTGGGGGGAGTTTTTCTGCCTTTTCTTCGCTAAAAACCTTTCTGTAGGCTGCATACACTGAGGGAAGCTCCGTCTCCTGTTCCACAGCGGTAGCTATATGGAACATCTGTGTAAGAGCCAGAAGATGAGAACCAGGAGTATGCAAATAATTCAGCCTACACTCCTCTGACTGAGAAGCCACTGTCTTCTTTTTCCAATCAATCCGGGGGTTGTGTCGCCATAACCACGGCATTCCCAGTATTACCTCATACTGTGGTGCTTCGATAATGTTCAATGTTATGTCTTCTACATGATCTCGTTGTTCCCCTTTCAGAATCAGCCCTACTCTCTCCGTCTGTTTGGTGATGGGACCTGACTTAATTGGTTATCCATCCACGGCCAACACCTTTTCAGGGGTCTCTCGAGGAATGCACCGTAGTTCTAAATGTTGTACTAACCCACAATCAATAAAGTTCCCTGTGGCTCCTGAATCGATCATCACCCACACTTGGTGTGCCTGGTGACCTTCTGTAAGTGTCATGGAAAGCACCATGTGTGATTCAGTGTCTTTTGCTTCTATGACCGTCAAAGAGGGTAGCTTCTGATGAGCATCTACCTCTACCCCCACCTCGGTTGTGGCCTCAGTAACCCTAGCCTGGACCGCAATGATCGCCACCTTTTTGATAGAACAGAAAGGTCCCTGCCCCTTGGGCTTATGAGGGCATTCTCTTATGAAATGGCCCTTTTTCCCAGAGTACATGCATAGGCCCTGAACTCTACAGCTCTCTCTCTCTGCTCTAGACAAAGGTGCTCTAATGGGTCCCACATACATAGGTTCTGGTCCTGGTTCACTTGAAGCGTTTGGCAGTATGTTCCCTCTCTCCGCACAAGCTTAAGACCTGTCTCCTCTCCTGCACTCCCTTCTCCTTTCTGCCAGCCGGTGATCCAGATGTAAAGTAAGATTCATTAAGTCTGTACAATTAGTGGGTTGGGGGTCGATCTGGGCTAACAAATCCTTAATTTCCTCCCGCAATCCCTGATAGTAGAGCGACACACGCTGCACCTCAGGCCATGCGGTTTTCGCTACCAACCAATTTAAGGATGTTAAATATGTAATCAAATCCTGTTTCCCCTGCTTTAACTCCAACAGCTCCCTATCATGTCTGAATGTGGTAGCCCGTTGGTCAACCACCCCTTCGAATTTGCTTCAAAAAGCAGTCCAATCTGATAGTAGTGGATCGTCGTACTTTACCAGTGGTACTGCCCAATTGGCAGCGTCCCCAGTCATATATGATATGGCAAACAACACCATTGAGTGATTATTAGGGAAGGAAGCTGGCTTGCACGAAAAGTGCAACATGTTCTGCATTACAAAGGTCTGAATCTTCAGGGGATGCCCCGAATATCTTTCTGGATTAGCCAAAGTTATGGGCAGAGGGACATGTACCTGGATCTGGGATGGGGAAGCCTCAAATGCTTTCCTAGATTGTCTATCAACTCTTACTCTAAGGGCAGCTGTTTCAGCTCTAGACGCTGCTAATTCCTGCTGAACTGTAACCAATGCCTGCAGTACTTCTTCAAATGATGCCATCTTTGTGACTTGTCTGAAACGGGAGGAGGGAATATATCATGGGTGCGTAATTCTGTTAGGTCCACAGGAACTCCTTGGAATCCGGGTGATGCTCAAAGGGATCCACCTCTTGACATCCCCAACTTTGACACACAATGCACAGAGTATTGAAGCGATCAAGTGAGGGAAAGGAATTAGGGTAGGAACAGCGGGGAATTGGATACCTGCAAACGGAAAAACACATAGATTAATACAGGTCTACATATCTGACTACTCTCATAGGATCTCACTAATGGGCCTAGTACCTGCAAACCAAATTCCGCCAGCCGTGGTGTTCCCCTATCAAAACTCTCTACCCAGTAGTGATACTGCTCCCAACTGGAAGAGGGTTTGCCTATAATAAAAAGCAGACAAGTTAACACTGCATTCAGACCCCGCTTCACCTCTAGTTAAAAACTTCCCTTGCACATACATACCCTAGCTGTCGCATTCACAGCAAAAAATAAAACATGAGTAAGGAAAAAATAAGGGAAGTGTCACAACACTTGTCAAAGGTTATGAGGAGTCAAAAAACAATGTCCAGAATCCTTGCTACCAAGAGTTCAGTAAAGATCAAGCGCCAGGAAACATTAGGCGTAGGGCAAAAGAAGTACAGCCATTCAAGTGTTCCTGGAAATGTCCAGACTCATAACTAATATAGGTAGAAAAACTAATAGGCTCCTTGGTAGAAGGGAAAATGAAACAAATCACACAGGAGTCTTAAATGCCAAACCCCATGTGCAGAGACACAATGATAAGGGCGTTCAAAGCACCCGCCAACAGTACCTTCCCGGGCTGCTTTTCGCTTGGGTCTTTCCTTGCCCAGTAACGTTCCCTTTAGATCAGAGGCCACTTGAGCCCTAGCAGCATTCGGACACCAACATCCGTTGGATCCACTTTCTGGCCGTTTACGATACGGCTCCAGACCTCTGAAGTGCCTCTCCCAGCGAGAGTGCTTCCTTCGGTGCCAGCTGCCGAGAACCTGCAGACTCCGGTTCGGATTCCAACCGCGAGTCGGCAGGTATTAAAACAACGGCTCTTCCTATGAAACCAGCAGGCAGCCATGATTCTATTTCATCCGCTGCAACTATCCTCGTTCAAGAACAGAAAAGTCCAAACCATGCAGCAGCAAGGAACGCAGTCCTTCAGGTGCAGAATTACGCACGCTGTCTGACGTGCGAGTTTGCCTAATGTACCAGGAGGCCCCTCTCTCTAAAAGGCCTTCTGGGATTTGTAGTCCTGATGGTATTTCTCATCATAACGGAACGCATAGCAGGCGCAAGGAGTCAGACCATGACATGGGGAGGTCAGAGCCATGTTGGGTCGGACGGGTAGACCGGGGATCCCTGCACAAGAGAGTTTTGTACTCGCAGCTGCCCCATCTGTCTGACCGGATGGTGCCTCGTCCAGTGATCATCCCGACTGGGGTCCTGAAAGGCGGAACACTTGGATCTGACCGTTTGGTCTGAAGAGTCGACAATGGCGAATAACTTTGTTTGACCTGTCTGCACCAGGTGAGTTTGCTTTGGTTATTTGTGGATATTGTTAGCAGATTCCAGCCAGTTTTCCACGGGAACGAAGAGGAATCCCAAACACCTCCAGGACACAGAAACAAGAATGTGATATGGAACACACTCCTGCCAACTGTCCCCTAAAAGTATGAGGGAAAAAACCCAAGGAGTGTCCACCACTCTCCTCATACGTTGGGTCAGCACACAGGAAGGCGCACTTCAGGTGGTGGTCTAGGCTAGGGGAAAAAAACAGTAAGTACTCTACTATACCACACACTAAAGATAAAGGTAAGCACTCAAAACATTGACATGCGTTGTATGTCACAAAGAAATCTTACCCGAAGGAAGTCGGTGCTGGCTTTGAAGTTGAGTTCTTTGTAGATAATATAAGACCTGTGGACCAGGATATCAGGCCAGGAAGGGCAGAACTCAAATAAGATGATTCACACACCTCATGCACACATAAATGAAAAGGACAAAAAAGGGGGAAGAAATGAGGTGCACTGGCCGGCTCTCCAGGGGGCAAAGAGATCGGAGCAGTCACACTCTCAGGAGGAGAGACACCCGGCCGGGAGGGCTATACAGGGCGGAGCGCTCACTCTCAATAGGAACAAAGCAAGAGAAAATAAGAGGGAGATAAATACCACTCAAAAGCCCAGGGATTTCAGTAAGAACCTCGGGCTGAGCAGAACGCCCGCGAAATGCGTGAGGGATGGTAGGGGAGGCGCAAAAGCCCGACCGGTACAGCGAAGGATTTACCGGTACAGCGGGTTCTGCACGTAGGAAGGCCAGGGTAGATGACAGGGCCAAGAGTAGAGCTCCCACAGCAGGAGAGCAGGAACAGAAAAGGCCAAGAGACGCCAAAAGGATCAGCGCAAGCTGAGACAACACGCGTCTCGGAATCAGGAAACAGGAAGGGGGCGTGGTACCGGAACAGTAAGCCAAGCAACGGCTACGTTCCAGCGCGTCCCTTTACGTGCGCTAGGGAAGGTCTGCAAAGTACACTATATTGAACTGAAGCAGGTAGGGATCGTGTGTGTAAGGAAGGGATTTCAGGACAACACGCATGTCAAGGCTTTCGAGGCAGCCCAAGCCTCTGCTTCCTAACAGTACCCCTCCCCCAAAGGCCTATTTCCGGGACCAGGCTTAGAGGGATGCAATCTATGGAATTGTCTGATTAACCTAGCTGCATGGATGTTAACAGCAGGCTCCCAGGACCTGTCCTCAGGGGGGTATCCTACCCAGTCTATGAGATATTGGAGGGTGCCTCTATGTCTTCGGGAATCTAATATTTTGCGTACTTCATATTCTTCTTCTCCATTGATTTGTATGGGTGGTGGTGGCACATCAGGTACGACAGGGGGTATGTATTTTTTAACCAAGGAACAATGGAATACTGGATGAATTTTCATATGAAGGGGTAACTGTAGTTTCAAAGTGACAGGAGTGATAATTTTTTCAATCAAAAAGGGTCCTATGAATTTAGGTAGGAATTTTCTGGACCCTTCCTATCTAAGGTGTCTGGTGGATAACCATACTTTCTCTCCTATGGTGTACATGGGTTCTGTTTTCTATGTTTATCTGCCTGTGTGTTCATGGCTATCTTGGCCTTGCCTAGTTCTTCCTTGGCTGCTTTCCATACCTCTTGAATTTGCGCATGATGTTCTTCGAGCGCAGGCACGACTGTATCTTTCTGCTCTAGTACAATAGGTATCATTCTGGGGTGTTGAGCGTACAGGAAAAAGAAAGGGGAAATGCCTGTAGCTGAGTGACAGGAATTGTTGTAAGCAAATTCAGCTAAGGGAAGAGCTTGAACCCTTGTAGAGGAGAGGGTAGTCAATAAACAACGAAGGAATTGTTCTAGAGTCTGATTGGTTCTTTCAGTTTGTCCTTCAGTTTGGGGATGGTAAGAGGTTGAAAGCCGGTGATCAATACTCAAGATGGAACACAACCCTTGCCAAAATTTAGAAATAAATTGGGGATCTCTATCTGAGATTATGACTGATGGTAACCCATGTAGTTTTACTATGTGGTCCAGAAAGATATAAGCTAGATCTTTAGAGGAGGGTAGTCTTTTTAAGGGAATGAAATGGGCCATCTTGGACAGGAGATTCACTACAACATAAATAGTGTTAAACCCTTGGCAGGAGGGAAGATCATTAATGAAATCCATGCTTATGATATGCCATGGTGATGGCGGAATAGCTAGAGTTCTCAATAGCCCCGTAGGGGCACAATGTGAAGCCTTTTGTCGTGCACAAGTAGAGCAGGATTTAACAAATGAGAGAATATCTTTGGACATAGAGTCCCACCAAAACCACCTGTGGCAGAGATCATTCGTTTTATGGCTGCCACCATCAGAGAAGGGTTATACTACCATGATAATAAACTGTACTTACCTACTCCAGCTCTCCAGCAAAAGATCATGGAATGGTGTCATAGCAGCACCTTAGCCGGTGTTAAATCCTGCTCTACTTGTGCACGACAAAAGGCTTCACATTGTGCCCCTATGGGGCTATTGAGAACTCTAGCTATTCCGCCATCACCATGGCATATCATAAGCATGGATTTCATTACTGATCTTTCCTCCTGCCAAGGAGGGCTAAGGTGCTGCTATGACACCATTCCATGATCTTTTGCTGGAGAGCTGGAGTAGGTAAGTACAGTTTATTATCATGGTAGTATAACCCTTCTCTGATGGTGTTTAAGGGGTTCTTTACCCATTCTTCCGATGACAAGGAGAGGAGGTGATCTTTTAGGTCCTCAAGGAGCGTGGTATCCTTATCACCCACTCCAAGAATTTTGTTCTCTGGAATGATAGGGAGGGGTTGTTCTTTATCTGCATCTACCACATGTCCTAACCGAGATAAGGCATCAGCCTTCCCCTGTTGAGGCCCTGGTCGATAGGTGATGATGAAATCATATTCACTAAAGAAGGCTAACCATCTCATTTGTCTCGGTGTGAGTGCTCTGGCTGACTTGAAGAACTGGAGATTTTTGTGATCTGAATAAATGGTGACAACATGTGGGGACCCTAGTAAATGATGTCTCCACTCCTGAAATGTGAATTTGATTGCTAGCAGTTCTCTCTCTCCTATAGTGTAGTTCTTTTCAGCTGAGAGCAAGGTTTTCGAAAAATACGCTATAGGATGCATGTGACTGGTTTCTTTGTCTCTCTGAGAAAGAACTCCTCCTACCGCATACTGGGAAGCGTCTGCTTCCACAAAGAACGGTTGAGTGTTATCAGCATGGTGGAGGATGGGAGCAGCGGTGAACTTGTCTTTAAGTGCGCAGAAGGCCTGTTCCGCTTCTTCAGACCATGTAAAAGACACCCCTTTCTTCAACAACCTCGTGATCGGGGAGACAGACTCAGAAAAATGATCGATAAACCGCCGATAAAAATTGGCGAAGCCCAAAAACAACTGGATTTCTTTGATGGACGTAGGACTAGACCACTGAACCAATGCTTTCACTTTCTGTGGATTCATTTGAATACCATCCGGCTTGATGACAAATCCTAAGAAATCAACTTCTGAAGTGTGGAAGGTACTTTTATCCAACTTTGCAAACAAGTGGCTTTCCTGTAGTTTGCTCAGGATTTTTCTGACGTGCTCAACATGGTCTTCTTCATTCTGGGAAAATATGAGGATATCATCGATGTACACTATTACGAATATGTCAATATATTCCCTTAAGATATCGTTGATAAAATATTGAAATGCAGCAGGTGCATTACACAATCCAAATGGCATCACGCAATATTCGTAGAGACCAAACTTAGTTCTAAATGCAGTCTTCCATTCGTCCCCCTGTTTAATGCGTATAAGATGGTATGCACCCCTTAGATCGATTTTCGTGAAGATTTTTGCTCCTTTGATTTGGTCAAGAAGGACAGGAATGAGAGGAAGCGGGTATTTGTTCTTAATGGTGATCTTATTTAAAGCCCTATAATCCAGGCATGCTCGGAGCCCACCTTCTTTCTTATCGATAAAAAATAAAGGGGAGGACACAGGAGAGGTAGAGGGTCGAATAAAGCCTTTTTGAAGCATGTCATCCACATAATTCTTTAGATAGTCAGTCTCTGAAGGTGTCAGGGCGTAAATACGACTGCAAGGCAGTTCCGCACCAGGTATTAAATCGATGCGACAGTCATAGCTCCTGTGAGGAGGTAACTTAGTAGCTTCTTTTTCACTGAATACTCCCTGAAACTCGGCATACATCTCAGGGACACCCCCTTCAGTACCAGTTTGAATAGCACAACATAAAGGGTGTTCTTGTTCTCTGGCATCCTGATAACAGTGAAACAGACAATACGAAGACTTCAAGGTGACCGTTCTCTTGGTCCAATGTATCTGCGTGTTGTGTACCTGTAACCACGGGACTCCCAGAATGGCGCGAAAATTTGGGGCATCTATTAAATCAAAAGAAATAGTCTCAGAGTGCCCATTGCTGAATACAATAACGATAGGGGGAGTTTGATAGATTATCAAACCAGAGGATAATTCGGAACCGTCCACTGCTCGAATAGGTTCCGGTTGTTCCTTAGGGACAAAGGAGATACCAAGTTTCTTAGCGAGCTGCAGGTCAAAGAAATTTCCCGTAGCCCCGGAATCTAATAATATGGACATCTTATACTGTCTTTGAGCTGAGTATATTAGTGCAATGGGTAGGGTGAAGTGTTTTACCGGGATTTGTGCAACACGTTTGTTTACTGAGATCTGTTGGGTGTTTCTGCTTGAAGAGTTGATCTCCAAGCTTTCTAGTTTTCCGAGCTGAAAAAGCCGCTAGCTGCTGCTTTCGGATTTTTGTGTCTAACCGGACATTCCTTAGCGTAATGTCCCCCTTTTCCGCAATACAAGCATACGTTGTTTTTTCTTCTTTTGTCCTTTTCTTCAGCTGACAAAGGCCCTCTTAATCCCCCTATTTGCATAGGCTCTGAGGTGTCTTTTATGATGGTTTTCTCAGGACGTGCCATGACGTATCTGGGGACGCAGGCTCTGCTCTTTTCCCCTTTTCTCTCATGCAGTCGATGGTCCAATTTCACAGTTAAATCAATAAAAGAGGAACAGTCTTCGGGAGGATTAACAATCTGGGAGAGCAAGTCTTTTAATTCATCGCACAACCCTCGGTAAAACAAAGAGGTTCTTTTGTCTTCTGGCCAATGCGTTTCTGAAACCAAACGATTAAAAGTAGTTATATACGAAAGGAGGTCTTTGGATCCTTGTTTGAGGTTCAGTAATGCATTATCGCTGGCTTGCATGTATGTGTGTTTGGCGAATAAACTTCTCATTTTGTCTTGGAACATGGCGAAGTCATACAACAAAGGGTCATTGTTTTGCACCAGGGGTACAGCCCATTCAGCGGCGTTCCCTGCGAGGTACGAAATTACAAAGGCCACCTTTGCTGAATCATCGGGAAACGCTGCGGCTTTACATAAGAACTGCAGCTGGCATTGATTCATGAATATATTGTATTTGGCGCTATCGCCTGAAAACCTTTCAGGCATTGCCAGGGGAACCGGACTAGGAGTATGTACTGTGACTTGTACTGGAGGTAGATTAGTCTCTGCGCTAGCCCCTGGTTCAGTAACTGAAGATGCCATAGTAAATCTTGCAGGTTGTATGGAATTTTTGCGTGTCTTGGGGATAGTCCCTGTTTCTCTATGTGCCAGGGACTCAGCTGACCTTAACTGAAGTATTTTGGTGTGCAGCCTCTGATTCTCAACGCTTAGTCTCCCTACCTCTGATTGCAGATTTAATAAGGCTGCTGCCAATTCCTCAACTGTAGGGACATGGGGGCTAAGATCAGGAGAACCATGTGCCTGGTCGGAATTCATCTTCGCTCAGGGGAAATGAGTATTCGTGGGCTTAGCTTTCTGTTAGCAGATTCCAGCCAGTTTTCCACGGGAACGAAGAGGAATCCCAAACACCTCCAGGACACAGAAACAAGAATGTGATATGGAACACACTCCTGCCAACTATCCCCTAAAAGTATGAGGGAAAAAACCCAAGGAGTGTCCACCACTCTCCTCATACGTTGGGTCAGCACACAGGAAGGCGCACTTCAGGTGGTGGTCCAGGCTAGGGGAAAAAACAGGAAGTACTCTACTATACCACACACTAAAGATAAAGGTAAGCACTCAAAACATTGACATGCGTTGTATGTCACAAAGAAATCTTACCCCAAGGAAGTCAGTGCTGGCTTTGAAGTTGAGTTCTTGGTAGATAATATATGACCTGTGGACCAGGATATCAGGCCTGGAAGGGCAGAACTCAAATAAGGGCTCACACACCTCATGCACACATAAATGAAAAGGACAAAAAAGGGGGAAGGAATGAGGTGCACTGGCCGGCTCTCCAGGGGGCAAAGAGAGCGGAGCAGTCACACACTCAGGAGGAGAGACACCCGGCCGGGAGGGCTATACAGGGCGAGCGCTCACTCTCAATAGGAACAAGCAAGAGAAAATAAGAGGGAGATAAATACCACTCAAAAGCCCAGGGATTTCAGTAACAACCTCGGGCTGAGCAGAACGCCCGCGAAATGCGTGAGGGATGGTAGGGGAGGCGCAAAAGCCCGACCGGTACAGCGAAGGATTTACCGGTACAGCGGGTTCTGCACGTAGTAAGGCCAGGGTAGATGACAGGGCCAAGAGTAGAGCTCCCACAGCAGGGTATCAGGAACAGAAAAGGCAGAGAGACGCCAAAAGGATCAGCGCAAGCTGAGACAACACGCGTCTCGGAATCAGGAAACAGGAAGGGGGCGTGGTACCGGAACAGTAAGCCAAGCAACGGCTACGTTCCAGCGCGTCCCTTTACGTGCGCTAGGGAAGGTCTGCAAAGTACACTATATCGAACTGAAGCAGGTAGGGATCGTGTGTGTAAGGAAGGGATTTCAGGACAACACGCATGTCAAGGCTTTCGAGGCAGCCCAAGCCTCTGCTTCCTAACAGATATGGTACCATTTTGATTTGTATTTGGCAAGGTCTGAGGACCGTCTTTGGACAAGAACTTGAATTTATTTGAGTTCTTTATGAACATGGTACCACTATGACTTGTGTTTGATGAAGTCTGAGGACACACTTTGGCTAAATATATTTGCAACTATCTGCTAGGCATAAATAGTGAACTTTCTTTTGAGAAGATGCCGTGCCTTAGAAATATGTTTTGTTTGGGCTGTCGTCGATTTTCTGCTGATGCTCGATTGGAAGAAAGTCAGTCAGCGCCTCCGGAAGGCACCCCAAATTTCAACATGCATGTAACACATGGCCTTGGCTCTATTATGTTTAGTACATTATGGCACAAATATATGAGGGACTATGCCGAGTTTCAATGGCCTTTGACGGGCACTTTTAATGAACAGAAAATTAATTTTCTACAGGATAAATTGTTTGTGAAAAGGAGTAGGCAGTCAATGTTTGATTCCCTCAGAATGTGGCAAAAGGAAGCTAAACAGAGGTGAAAGAAACCAGACAAAGAGGCCTGGAAGGGGAGAATGCAGCTATTGACTCAGAAAGCCATAGCGCATGATAGAGAGAAAATAAAAAATGGACTAGGGTGGGCCGATAGGAAGTTTAGATTGCAATGTTAAAAGTCTTAAGTTGCCCGAGAGGAGAATTACACTTTTGTGGAGGAATTGCTGGATGTTCGACACCCGCCTCTGTATGCCCCGCAGTGGGTATATCCCGTACTTCCCCCACAGCCCCAGCTACCCGGTTCTTCTGTGTCTGTTGTCTCTGTCTCTGCTTTTGTTGTTTGGCTGCCTTGGCCACTGCACCTTCTGTCCATTCTTTGTCATTGCAGTCTGTGGTAACTACAACTGTTAACACTTTGGCAACGCCTGCTGCTTTGGTATCCCTTACACTAGCTCTTGTGCCCACGACCCAGCCAGCAGCGACGGTATTGCCGGGTACCTCTGTTATCACTCTCACTGTCTTCCCCTCTCCCCCAATGTTACATAATCTTGAGACACCCGTATGTGGCCCTGAGGAAAGGGACTGGACAAAATTCAAGGACAGGTTAGGATAGACATTAATACGATTTGATGTGGGGGAAGCTGAAAAAAAGGTGGTGGTTAATCAAGCAGCTCGGCAGGCTCGTAACCCCATTTACAGTTTGGAGGATGTGTGGAGTGTGATGAAAGATTATGAGCTATTTGTGCAGCAGCATGTCCTTAAGCACATGTCAGCTACTTTGATTGGACTGTGGGAACATTGTGTTAATAATTTAGCACCCCAAATTATCTACGATATTAGGGATCATGTATATGCTTCTGGTATGGCACCTGGTGTGGTTTTTAGTAATGTCACAACACTGGTCGAGTATCAAAATAGTCTGCTTGAAAGGAGCCCGAAGACAGGATCCCAGTTTCCAATGAGGGAAGTGCATCCCATAGATCACCCTGAAATACCTGAGCTGCGGGATCAACATGATAATAATGTCACTAGACCACGGGTGGAGGGCCGGTTGCAAGAGCAATGGGTTTATACTCCTTGGAATAGGAGTGAGGTTTTGTCCCTTAAGACTCAGCTACCCGACCCTAGAAAAAATCCCACTGAATATTATAAAGAATTGACTGAGGCTGCTTCATCAACAGTGATAACTCTTGCGGATATTGAAATGTTGTTTCAATACCAACCACAGCACCGAAATCGCCCTCATCGCCGCCACCAACGACATCAGGACAATGCTGGTCAACGGCGAAACCGCGGCCTCATTCTCCTGGACCTCTTGGCCGCTTTTGACACCGTCTGCCACCACACCCTACGCACACACCTCCATAACACAGGAATCCGTGACAAAGCACTATACTGGATCACCTCCTTTCTCACCGGCAGAACCCGCAGAGTCTGCCTCCCTCCATTCCGATCCGAAGCCACCAAGATCACCTGCAGCGTACCCCAAGGATCATCCCTCAGCCCGAACCTTTTCAACGTCTACATGGCACCACTTGCCAACATCGTCCGATCGCACGACTTCAACATCATCTCATACGTCGATGGCACCCAGCTGATCCTCTCCCTCAGCAAGGACCCCACCACACCAAAACCAACCTCCACAAAGGAATGAAGGCCGTCGCCGAATGGATGAAGAACAGCCGCCTGAAACTGAACTCGGACAAGACAGAGGTCCTCATCCTCGGCTCCAACCCCTTCGGCTAGGATGACTCTTGGTGGCCGGCCACGCTGGGAGCTGCACCGACACCCACCGGCCACGCACGCAACCTGGGGTCTATCCTGGACTCATCACTATCAATGAACCAGCAAGTCAATGCCGTTTCCTTCTCCTGCTTCAACAGCCTCTGATGCTTCGCAAGATCTACAAATTGATCCCCACCGGAACGAGAAGAACGGTCACCCAGGCCCTCATCAGCAGCAGGCTGGACTACGGCAACGCCCTATATGCTGGAACCACAGCCAAACTCCAGGAAAGACTTTAACGCATACAAAACGCCTCCACACGCCTCATCCTCGACATCCCCCGCCACAGCCACATCACAGCCCACCTGAGAGACCTGCACTGGCTCCCCGTCAACAAAAGGATTACCTTCAAGCTCCTCACCCATGCTCACAAAGCACTCCACAACACCGGACCAACATACCTCAACGAACGACTCACCTTCTACACTCTGAACCGGGAAACAACCATTACAACGCAACTTTTACAACGCACTACCATTACAACAAAATTTTTACAACACAAAAAACATTACAACGCATGTATTTACAACGCATGTTTTTACAATGCAGGTACCTTTACAACGCATACCATTACAACGTAAGTATTGGTAAGTATATAATTATATTTTAAATTTTATATGTTTGTGTTTTTTTAGGGGTATTTTTAGGGTTAAGGGTCAGTTTTCAGTTTTTGGGTAAAAGGGTATTTTTAGGGTTCAGGGTCAGTTTTCAGTTTTTGGGTAAAAGGGTATTTTTAGGGTTCATGGTCAGTTTTCAGTTTTTGGGTAAAAGGGTATTTTTAGGGTTCAGGGTCAGTTTTCAGTTTTTGGGTAAAAAAGTATTTTTAGTGTTCAGGGTCAGTTTTCAGTTTTTGGGTAAAGGGGTATTTTTAGGGTTCAAGGTCAGTTTTCAGTTTTTGGGTAAAAGGGTATTTTTAGGGTTCAGGGTCAGTTTTCAGTTTTTGGGTAAAGGGGAATTTTTAGGGTTCAGGGTCAGTTTTCAGTTTTTGGGTAAAAGGGTATTTTTAGGGTTCAGGGTCAGTTTTCAGTTTTTGGGTAAAGGGGTATTTTTAGGGTTCAGGGTCAGTTTTCAGTTTTTGGGTAAAATGGTATTTTTAGGGTTCAGGGTCAGTTTTCAGTTTTTGGGTAAAGGGGTATTTTTAGGGTTCAGGGTCAGTTTTCAGTTTTTGGGTAAAGGGGTGTTTTTAGGGTTCAGGGTCAGTTTTCAGTTTTTGGGTAAAGGGGTATTTTTAGGGTTCAGGGTCAGTTTTGGGTTTTTGGGGTACAGGGGTATTTTTAGGGTTCTGGGTCAGTTTTGGGTTTTTGGTGAAAAGGGTATTTTTGGGGTTCAGGGTCAGTTTTGCGTTTTTGGGTAAAGGGGTATTTTTAGGGTTCAGGGTCAGTTTTGGATTTTTGGGGTACAGGGGTATTTTTAGGGTTCAGGGTCAGTTTTGGGTTTTTGGGGTACAGGGGTATTTTTAGGGTTCAGGGTCAGTTTTGGGTTTTTGGGGTACAGGGGTACAGGGTAAAAATAAAATTAAATTAAATTTAAATTAAATCAATTAAATGAAATTAAATTAAATTAAATTATATTATTTTCAATTATTTTAAATTAAAAAAATTAATATATACTTACCAATACTTACGTTGTAATGGTATGCGTTGTAAAGGTACCTGCGTTGTAAAAACATGCGTTGTAAATACATGCGTTGTAAAAGTTTTTGCGGTGTAAAAATGTCGTTGTAATGGTATGCGTTGTAAAAGTATGAGTTGTAACGTCATACATCCCTCTGAACCGCCAGCTTTGCTCCGCTCACCTAGCCCTTGCCTCTGTTCCACGCATCCACCGAACGACCACTGGTGGCAGATCATTCTCCCACCTTGCCGCCAAGACATGGAACACCCTCCCCATCCACCTGTGACAGACCCAAGACCTGCTGACCTTCAGAAAAAGAATAAGGAATTGAAGACAAAGGTGTTGTTGCAGCAGGCTTCCAGGGGGAATGGTAGAGAACGAGGTTTTTTGGAACTGCAGCTTCCACGAACTAGCCAGAATGCTACACCTGTAGGGCCAAACCAGTGGGCATATTGTAAGGAGGAGGGACACTGGCATAGCGAGTGTCCAGTGTTGTTGCAGAAAGTCACGGCCCCTAGAGGATGAGGCTCTCATGGACAGGGACGTGGAGCTAGGGGACAGGAAAGAGACCAAAATGGTGCAGCCTCACAGGATCGTCCGAACAGTAACTACTTTGATGACAGCAGGGGCGGTCAGTACTATCATGACAACTATGACATGGAAGAGGTGACAGGGATGTCCCACCCCTAGGACAGCCAGGGAAGGAGTGAGGGACCAGTTATGATACCTGTAGATCAGCACAGTCCTTATGTTACAGCAGATTTGCATGGTTTGGCTAAGGGATTCTTGGGGGACACAGGTGCAATGAATAGCTCTATTTCCCGCTCACTGGTCCCCGGGGCAGCTCTGTCTGGCCGTAATAATGTTTTGGTAGCCATTTCTGGTGTTCCCGTTATGAGTACCATCTCCATGCCTCTTACGCTGACTATAGGTCCTTTCACTGTGGATTCACCATTTTTGTTGATAACTAATTGCGGAGAACATTTTTGGGGCTTCGCTTTATCAACAAAGTTGCATGCTACCATTTATTGTTCCCCAGAAGGTGTTTATATGACAATGGGACCACATGTAACAAGCACTAAACAGTGACTGTCCAAAGATGCGCCCCTTCCCATTGAATTTAAGGATGTGTTGCACACATTGTGGGCAACAGGTGACACGAACGTAGGACTATTGCAGATACCCCCTGTCTTGATCAAAGTTAAAGAATGCTATTTTGCCTTGTATTCCCCAGTATAAAATACCGCAAGCAGGGGAGCAAGCCTAGTTGAAATAATGCAGGATTTGATTAAGTCGGGAGTGGTTGAAGAGACAACAGCTAATGAGTGTGATAGTCCTATTGTTAAGAGGGCACTTTCGGTTTTCTCTGATCATAATGTCAATGTTTATCGCTTTGCGATTGACTTGCGCGAGGTTAACAAGATATTAGTTCCCCAGTTTCTGGTAGTTCCTGACATTAGTGCTCTCTTGACAATGATTCCTTTTACTGCCCAATTCTTTTCTGTCATTGACCTCAAAAAAGCATTCTTAGGCATTCCAATAGACCCAGACAGCAGGTACTTGTTCGGTTTTACACCAGCTGGTAGGAGCTTTAGATTCTGGCGAGCTCCTCAGGGCTATACTGAGAGCCCTAGTATATTTAGTCAGGTTTTAAAACCCCAATTCAACTCCCTTACAATGCCCTCAGGTAATGTATTACTCCAATATGTAGATGACCTTCTCATTACTTCCAACCCTGAAAAGGGTTGCAACGACAGTAATGTTAAATTATTGCTATATTTGGCTCGGTACGGACATAAAGTATCCCTTTCCAAATTTCTATATTGTCGACAGGAGGTCAATTACTGCCGAAGGGGGGTAGCCGATTGGCCCCTCAAACACATCAGTATCATTGTTAAAATAAACTAAGACGCAGCACCTCACCAGTGCGTGTCTGACCAGTTATGAGCTAACTCTTTTTGCACCACATGTTACAATCAAAAGATGTGCCACTCTGAACCCAGCCATGTTACTACACCTCACTTCTTAGAGTGAGGAAATTAACATACATGATTGTATCCTCCGGATAGAGGAAGAGACAAAAGGATGGGGAGACCTGACAGATGTTCCTTTATCTGACCCCCAAGGGGAACTATATGTCAATGGCTCTTGTTTTAAGTTACCAGATGGCACTAAAACTGCTGCATATACGATCACAACACTGCACACAGTAGTTGAGACGTCACAAGCTCCCAATCAGTCGGCCCAAGCAGCAGAACTCATTGCCCTTATACGAGCCTGTGAGTTGAGTGAGGGACTCGCTATCAATAATTATACTGACAGTCATTACGCATTTGGAGTCACCCATAATTTTGGACGGCTCTGGGCAGAGAGGGGATTTCTCACTTCCCATGGGGTGAAGATACAACATGACCCCCTTATACATAGGCTTTTGTCTGCTTTGATCCTCCCCAGGAAATTAGCTATAGTGAAATACAGAGTCCACAAGGCAATTACTGACAATGTGGGTAAAGGGAATCCATCCATGGATCAGACAGCTAAGGAGACAGCCCGAACAAAGATGAAGAAGATGTTTGTAGCAGGTCCTGCTAGGTGGGTGCCTGAGGTTACCATGTTTGAGGATACACTGGAAAGTGTCAAGGAGATACAGAGTGAGGCAACTATTGAGGAGTTAGCAATATGGCAGGAAAGCACAGCACGTTTGGATGAAGATGGGTGTTGGACTGATAAGTCAGGAAAACAGAGATGGATGTTACCAGATGCATATGTTCTTTCCCTTGTTACCATGGCGCACAGTGCTAAAGGTATTTGTAAGCTGTTAGACCCTGTATGGCAGAATGACAACATCCCAAAGATGATGTACAATCCTGGAAAAGGTACCCCTACACCACCTGGTAATTTTGCACCTCCCACTTTCCCTTCTGATGTTATCCAGATAGATTATATTGAAATGGACAGAGTCAACACTTTGAAATATGTGTTAGTGGTTGTTTGCACATTCAGTAAATGGGTTGAGGCTTACCCCACTAAAGAAAATACAGCCATAGCGACTGCAAAGGTACTCATGAAGGAGTTCTTTCTTCGCTTTGGCTAACCCAATTTGATTTGGAATGATAACGGAAGCCACTTTAACGGATCCAAAACTGAAATCATGCTTCTCGAACAAAAAGGGCCCACCCTCCCCCCCAACCTTTGGCCCTCCTGCCTGGGAGACCCCCCCCCCGCCCCCAAAGAGGAGATGAAAAGCCTAGGGATCTGGATAGAGAAGGACTTGTCCTTCAAAACCCAAGCAAAAAAAACTGCTGGGACCTGCTTCGGTCTCCTCAGATCAGTCAGGAAAATTCTGCCCCTGCTCCCACAAACCTCCCATAAACTGCTCATCCAAGGTCTGATTCTTTCCAGGTTAGATTATGGCAACGCCATCTACCTGGGAGCACCCGAAGCCATCTTCAATAAGCTACAGCGTATCCAGAACGCCGCTGCCCGGCTTCTGACAAACACCCCGGCCAGATCTTCGGCCAAGCCAGCGCTGAAACTCCTGCACTGGCTCCCCATAAGAGAAAGAGTCAAATTCAAGGCCCTCTGTCTGGCACATAAACTTCTTCAGGATAAGGGCCCCCCATCCTCAGTAACCTTATCACGCCCTACAAAGCCACTAGATCCCTCCACTCAGACCACGAACATCTCATCACGGTTCACAGAGTAAAAAAGACACGCACAGGAGTCCGGCGATTCTCTGTGAACACGGCTAAACTTTGGAACGCCTTACCTCTCAAACTTAGGAATGAACCTAATCACCTCCGCTTCAGGAAACTACTGAAAACCCACCTCTTCCCCTGAACCTCCCGTTTCTCTTCCCCTCCTTGGTCCCCCCACCTCATCTGCTGCCTTGGCTTTTTTCCAGCGCTGGGATGCTCCCGGGTGACTACGCGCTCTACAAAACCCACTTAATAATAACGCGAGAGTCATACAGTTGGTTTGCGACGGACTCCACATCAATCAAAAGTTTCATGCTGTGAATCACCCTCAGTCAGCGGGTCTGGTTGAGAAGTACAATGGAACTCTCAAACTGAAATTGGCAAAGATTCAGGAGAGCACAGGGTTGCAGTGGCCAGATGCTTTACCATTAGGCCTCTTGTCTACAACAACGACAGCTCACTCTAGAACAGGATTGTCACCTTACGAGGTCGTGTATGGGCGTCTGGCAAATGTCTGGAGCGTCCCGCATCCTCAGAAATTTTCCGAGATTGAATATCCTCTG
This sequence comes from Lissotriton helveticus, assembly GCF_964261635.1. Classification (NCBI taxonomy): domain Eukaryota; kingdom Metazoa; phylum Chordata; class Amphibia; order Caudata; family Salamandridae; genus Lissotriton; species Lissotriton helveticus. Next base: position 374,859,893 of record NC_136072.1, on the reverse strand, counting down.
TTAGTGGATTATCTGTATGAGTTAACTAATAGTCTGCATTCTATTCACCACCAGATCCAGAACACACTTCAGCCAGCACCAGAGGGGAGCGGGCATGACATTCGGCCCAGACACTACATCCTGATGCGCAACTTCCAGAGGAGGAAGGCCTTGAACATGAGGTGGAAGGGGCCAGGCCAGGTGCTCCTCGCTACCCGCACAGCAGTCTTTTGACCTTGGTTTTTTGCATTATTTCCCCCTTGGTTCCATAATGTATCCATTTGGCCAACCCATTGCTCAGGAGGAACAGCCATTTGCAGCACCGCATTTAGAGCGGGATGAGTCTAGTCGATCTGATTGGTCCATGAAGAGTAAAATAGTTTTTGTAGTGATTGCTGTGATTTTAACTGTAATAACAGTAATTGGAGTAGCATGGTTCCTGGAAGAGGTTGGTTCAACATCTGTTCCCCCCGAACACATGTTTGTTACTTTGGCCCCTCACAAAAGGGAACATCGCAAAACATATGTAGATAATGTATTTTTGTAAATGTTGCATCAGGCCCATGATACGTCTAATGCTACTAATTGCTGGATCTGTGGTTTACTCCCCTCAGTTACACATTAGAGTGATATCCTGTTATCAATGTCAGTATCCTATCTGGGAAGTTGTGAGGGGTGGTTTGAACTGTTTACTATGGTGCATTATCACTTTCATGCTTTTGCTATGAATATGGCTAGAGTAAAAGGAGTTAGGTCCTGGGTCATGTGAGGGGCTGGACCATATATATCAACATGAACATACAAATTGACCCCCACACCTTTAGTTTCAACTTATTATTAGAACAACAATAATCAGGACTGTTTCTGATTATGTGGGCTTAATTAATTTGGCCCTTTACTTTATTATTCATTCAAGTCAAAAGGTTGTTATGTATGAGAAACACACGAAATATATGATAATCAATCAAAATGTAAAAATTCACAAATAACAACACATTATTTTCAAGCACATAGAGTCATACAAAACAAACATGAAGAAAACATTAAAGAAAAAACTTTGCACATTATTTACAGTGATAGCATGTATCAAATAGTGAAAAAGATGATGATTCTTGTGAAAGAATCTACAAGAAGGCTAATGGATACAAATCAATAAATGTTATATCACAATAATTTCTATGTGTTTTGTAGCCTTCTTGTTGCCGACGCGTTTCGACCCGTTAAATCAATAAACGAGGTCTCATCAGGGCCTTTGCCATCCAGAATCTGCATAGGCATGCATCCGACATCCACCAAGAGAATGGTTCTTGGACTCTCTCGGGATGGTTCTGGGGCCTGTTCGTGTCCTGGGGTTGGAAGATTCTCATTTTCCTAGCTGTAGTTTCTGTTATAATTTTCACCTTTTGCCTGTGCATACATTGTCTCCCTGCTCGCTTTGCTCATTGTGTAAAGGCTTTAACGACCAAACCGAAGGTTCCAGTGCCTGACATTAAGACAACAGCCATGATGATGCAGGATATACAAGATCTCATGTAAATAGATGAATATTGATAATGCATGTATTGGCTTGTAATTAGTAGTGCTTTCGTCATATAGGGAGTTATTTGCTTTTAGATAGTAGCAAACTGTGTTAGCGAATGCTAAAAGGAGGGTCTGTTGGACTGAAAAAAAAAACTTTTGCCAAATTCTCTATGCACTGTATGATTTAAGTTAACATTCACTGCCCCATTTTGTATTTAGCCAGCATTTTGATAAAAAACTAACGTCTGTATCATTTTGTGTCTGGCATACTGAAAAAGCAGATGACAATGTATTCTCTGTATGTATTTTTCTCCAAGGTTGAGTTTTGCTGGGCTAATGAATAGACTGTTCTTATTATCACATACCTTTCCGACTAGATAGGTCTGCTCCCACGGCTGAGAGCGGCGAGAATAGGCAGAGTAACCTTGACTGCAAGATAATGTTTGCCCGGTCCCAGGATTGCAACCCATCCTTCTGTATCTCCTTTGTCCACCATCTACTAATGGGAAAATGTCAGTCTCGGCGTGTCTTTGGTGGTGTTGGAAATGTACTTTATGCATTACAATGTTGACTGAAGTCAGTCCCTCTGCAGCAATCTAAGGAGGCTGGTCAGACCAGACTCCACTCAAGTGTTCTTTCAATAAATGTCTTTGGCTGACAAACACCCCGGCCAGATCTTCGGCCAAGCCAGCGCTGAAACTCCTGCACTGGCTCCCCATAAGAGAAAGAGTCAAATTCAAGGCCCTCTGTCTGGCACATAAACTTCTTCAGGATAAGGCCCCCCCCATCCTCAGGAACCTTATCACACCCTACAAAGCCACTAGATCCCTCCGCTCAGATCACGAACATCTCATCACGGTTCACAGAGTAAAAAAGACACGCACAGGAGTCCGGCGATTCTCGGTGAACACGGCTAAACTTTGGAACGCCTTACCTCTCAAACTTAGGAATGAACCTAATCACCTCCGCTTCAGGAAACTACTGAAAACCCACCTCTTCCCCTGAACCTCCCGTTTCTCTTCCCCTCCTTGGTCCCCCCACCTCATCTGCTGCCTTGGCTTTTTTCCAGCGCTGGGATGCTCCCGGGTGACTACACGCTCTACAAAACCCACTTAATAATAACGCCAGAGTCATACAGTTGGTTTGCGACGGACTCCACATCAATCAAAAGTTTCATGCTGTGAATCACCCTCAGTCAGCGGGTCTGGTTGAGAAGTACAATGGAACTCTCAAACTGAAATTGGCAAAGATTCAGGAGAGCACAGGGTTGCAGTGGCCAGATGCTTTACCATTAGGCCTCTTGTCTACAACAACGACAGCTCACTCTAGAACAGGATTGTCACCTTACGAGGTCGTGTTTGGGCGTCTGGCAAATGTCTGGAGCGTCCCGCATCCTCAGAAATTTTCCGAGATTGAATATACTCTGTTAGTGGATTATCTGTATGAGTTAACTAATAGTCTGCATTCTATTCACCACCAGATCCAGAACACACTTCAGCCAGCACCAGAGGGGAGCGGGCATGACATTCGGCCCAGACACTACATCCTGATGTGCAACTTCCAGAGGAGGAAGGCCTTGAACATGAGGTGGAAGGGGCCAGGCCAGGTGCTCCTCGCTACCCGCACAGCAGTCTTTTGACCTTGGTTTTTTGCATTATTTCCCCCTTGGTTCCATAATGTATCCATTTGGCCAACCCATTGCTCAGGAGGAACAGCCATTTGCAGCACCGCATTTAGAGCGGGATGAGTCTAGTCGGTCTGGTTGGTCCATGAAGAGTAAAATAGTTTTTGTAGTGATTGCTGTGATTTTAACTGTAATAACAGTAATTGGAGTAGCATGGTTCCTGGAAGAGGTTGGTTCAACATCTGTTCCCCCCGAACACATGTTTGTTACTTTGGCCCCTCACAAAAGGGAACATCGCAAAACATATGTAGATAATGTATTTTTGTAAATGTTGCATCAGGCCCATGATACGTCTAATGCTACTAATTGCTGGATCTGTGGTTTACTCCCCTCAGTTACACATTAGAGTGATATCCTGTTATCAATGTCATTATCCTATCTGGGAAGTTGTGAGGGGTGGTTTGAACTGTTTACTATGGTGCATTATCACTTTCATGCTTTTGCTATGAATATGACATCTGCTGACTCACGCACAGTTGTAGAATATATACTCTTCCACCAAGGGTTTGTTTCCACAGGGTCCGGTGGACAAGGGACTCCAGGTACATTGTCCCCATAAGCTTGTATGAATATATATGAGAAGGTAAAGAACGAAACATGGCTTCGAAATGATATGTTGGATTTTCAAGGCTTCAATGCCATTGAATATTTCGGATCATTCCAAATACGAAATATTACTAAGGAAGAGGTGATGCCGATGTCAGTAGTCAAAACAACAGCTGGTTTCTGTATCCAGGGAATAGGGAAGGTAAAAGTAGGAGAGGGCAATTGCAATTACACCTATATGTTGAGTACGACTAGTAGGACGCCTTTGCTCCCACCACATATTGTTTATTTTGTTTGTGGCCCTCAAGCTTATGTTTGGCTTCCTAGGGCGTGGTCAGGTACATGTTACCTCTCTTTGCTTCTTCCATAAGTGTATATAGGACTGTCCAATTACCATAAGGAACATCTATTGCAGCATAGGAGTACATACCTGTTCCGAATAAGAAGGGTTATTAACACAGAAGATATAGATCAGATAGACAACACTTTACAGCAGTTTACAGATGCCATTAAGGGTATTATATCCTTTTGGGGCTTTATGTCCAATAGCCTTAACATTTGTTGGCTCACAAGAGTTGTAGGAGGGGTCATTAATACAACAGCTGGAATTTTGACAAACATTACGGCTGAGCTCCAAGCTACGTGGCTTATTGCTTTACAAAACAGGATGGTGATAGACGTCATCCTTGCTGATCAGGGAGAGGCCTGCGTGTCATTGGCAGTAGCTGTTGTGTATACATCCCTGACCCTAATGTACACTCTGCCATCCAGAATCTGCATAGGCTTGCATCCGACATCCACCAAGAGAATGGTACTTGGACTCTCTCGGGATGGTTCTGGGGCCTGTTCGTGTCCTGGGGTTGGAAGATTCTCATTTTCCTAGCTGTAGTTTCTGTTATAATTTTCACCTTTTGCCTGTGCATACATTGTCTCCCTGCTCGCTTTGCTCATTGTGTAAAGGCTTTAACGACCAAACCGAAGGTTCCAGTGCCTGACATTAAGACAACAGCCATGATGATGCAGGATATACAAGATCTCATGTAAATAGATGAATATTGATAATGCATGTATTGGCTTGTAATTAGTAGTGCTTTCGTCATATAGGGAGTTATTTGCTTTTAGATAGTAGCAAACTGTGTTAGCGAATGCTAAAAGGAGGGTCTGTTGGACTGAAAAAAAAACTTTTGCCAAATTCTCTATGCACTGTATGATTTAAGTTAACATTCGCTGCCCCATTTTGTATTTAGCCACCATTTTGATAAAAAACTAACGTCTGTATCATTTTGTGTCTGGCATACTGAAAAAGCAGATGACAATGTATTCTCTGTATGTATTTTTCTCCAAGGTTGAGTTTTGCTGGGCTAATGAATAGACTGTTCTTATTATCACATACCTTTCCGACTAGATAGGTCTGCTCCCACGGCTGAGAGCGGCGAGAACAGGCAGAGTAACCTTGACTGCAAGATATTGTTTGCCCGGTCCCAGGATTGCAACCCATCCTTCTGTATCTCCTTTGTCCACCATCTACTAATGGGAAAATGTCAGTCTTGGCGTGTCTTTGGTGGTGTTGGAAATGTATTTTATGCATTACAATGTTGACTGAAGTCAGTCCCTCTGCAGCAATCTAAGGAGGCTGGTCAGACCAGACTCCACTCAAGTGTTCTTTCAATAAATATCTTTGGCTGACAAACACCCCGGCCAGATCTTCGGCCAAGCCAGCGCTGAAACTCCTGCACTGGCTCCCCATAAGAGAAAGAGTCAAATTCAAGGCCCTCTGTCTGGCACATAAACTTCTTCAGGATAAGGCCCCCCCATCCTTAGGAACCTTATCACGCCCTAAAAAGCCACTAGATCCCTCTGCTCAGATCACGAACATCTCATCACGGTTCACAGAGTAAAAAAGACACGCACAGGAGTCCGGCGATTCTCGGTGAACACGGCTAAACTTTGGAACGCCTTACCTCTCAAACTTAGGAATGAACCTAATCACCTCCGCTTCAGGAAACTACTGAAAACCCACCTCTTCCCCTGAACCTCCCGTTTCTCTTCCCCTCCTTGGTCCCCCCACCTCATCTGCTGCCTTGGCTTTTTTCCAGCGCTGGGATGCTCCCGGGTGACTACACGCTCTACAAAACCCACTTAATAATAACGCCAGAGTCATACAGTTGGTTTGCGACGGACTCCACATCAATCAAAAGTTTCATGCTGTGAATCACCCTCAGTCAGCGGGTCTGGTTGAGAAGTACAATGGAGCTCTCAAACTGAAATTGGCAAAGATTCAGGAGAGCACAGGGTTGCAGTGGCCAGATGCTTTACCATTAGGCCTCTTGTCTACAACAACGACAGCTCACTCTAGAACAGGATTGTCACCTTATGAGGTCGTGTTTGGGCGTCTGGCAAATGTCTGGAGCGTCCCGCATCCTCAGAAATTTTCCGAGATTGAATATCCTCTGTTAGTGGATTATCTGTATGAGTTAACTAATAGTCTGCATTCTATTCACCACCAGATCCAGAACACACTTCAGCCAGCACCAGAGGGGAGCGGGCATGACATTCGGCCCAGACACTACATCCTGATGCGCAACTTCCAGAGGAGGAAGGCCTTGAACATGAGGTGGAAGGGGCCAGTCCAGGTGCTCCTCGCTACCCGCACAGCAGTCTTTTGACCTTGGTTTTTTGCATTATTTCCCCCTTGGTTCCATAATGTATCCATTTGGCCAACCCATTGCTCAGGAGGAACAGCCATTTGCAGCACCGCATTTAGAGCGGGATGAGTCTAGTCGGTCTGGTTGGTCCATGAAGAGTAAAATAGTTTTTGTAGTGATTGCTGTGATTTTAACTGTAATAACAGTAATTGGAGTAGCATGGTTCCTGGAAGAGGTTGGTTCAACATCTGTTCCCCCCGAGCACATGTTTGTTACTTTGGCCCCTCACAAAAGGGAACATCGCAAAACATATGTAGATAATGTATTTTTGTAAATGTTGCATCAGGCCCATGATACGTCTAATGCTACTAATTGCTGGATCTGTGGTTTACTCCCCTCAGTTACACATTAGAGTGATATCCTGTTATCAATGTCATTATCCTATCTGGGAAGTTGTGAGGGGTGGTTTGAACTGTTTACTATGGTGCATTATCACTTTCATGCTTTTGCTATGAATATGACATCTGCTGACTCACGCACAGTTGTAGAATATATACTCTTCCACCAAGGGTTTGTTTCCACAGGGTCCGGTGGACAAGGGACTCCAGGTACATTGTCCCCATAAGCTTGTATGAATATATATGAGAAGGTAAAGAACGAAACATGGCTTCGAAATGATATGTTGGATTTTCAAGGGTTCAATGCCATTGAATATTTCGGATCATTCCAAATACGAAATATTACTAAGGAAGAGGTGATGCCGATGTCAGTAGTCAAAACAACAGCTGGTTTCTGTATCCAGGGAATAGGGAAGGTAAAAGTAGGAGAGGGCAATTGCAATTACACCTATATGTTGAGTACGACTAGTAGGACGCCTTTGCTCCCACCACATATTGTTTATTTTGTTTGTGGCCCTCAAGCTTATGTTTGGCTTCCTAGGGCGTGGTCAGGTACATGTTACCTCTCTTTCCTTCTTCCACAAGTGTATATAGGACTGTCCAATTACCATAAGGAACATCTATTGCAGCATAGGAGTACATACTTGTTCCGAATAAGAAGCGTTATTAACACAGAAGATATAGATCAGATAGACAATACTTTACAGCAGTTTACAGATGCCATTAAGGGTATTATATCCTTTTGGGGCTTTATGTCCAATAGCCTTAACATTTGTTGGCTCACAAGAGTTGTAGGAGGGGTCATTAATACAACAGCTGGAATTTTGACAAACATTACGGCTGAGCTCCAAGCTACGTGGCTTATTGCTTTACAAAACAGGATGGTGATAGACGTCATCCTTGCTGATCAGGGAGAGGCCTGCGTGTCATTGGCAGTAGCTGTTGTGTATACATCCCTGACCCTAATGTACACTCTGCCATCCAGAATCTGCATAGGCTTGCATCCGACATCCACCAAGAGAATGGTACTTGGACTCTCTCGGGATGGTTCTGGGGCCTGTTCGTGTCCTGGGGTTGGAAGATTCTCATTTTCCTAGCTGTAGTTTCTGTTATAATTTTCACCTTTTGCCTGTGCATACATTGTCTCCCTGCTCGCTTTGCTCATTGTGTAAAGGCTTTAACGACCAAACCGAAGGTTCCAGTGCCTGACATTAAGACAACAGCCATGATGATGCAGGATATACAAGATCTCATGTAAATAGATGAATATTGATAATGCATGTATTGGCTTGTAATTAGTAGTGCTTTCGTCATATAGGGAGTTATTTGCTTTTAGATAGTAGCAAACTGTGTTAGCGAATGCTAAAAGGAGGGTCTGTTGGACTGAAAAAAAAAACTTTTGCCAAATTCTCTATGCACTGTATGATTTAAGTTAACATTCGCTGCCCCATTTTGTATTTAGCCACCATCTTGATAAAAAACTAACGTCTGTATCATTTTGTGTCTGGCATAATGAAAAAGCAGATGACAATGTATTCTCTGTATGTATTTTTCTCCAAGGTTGAGTTTTGCTTGGCTAATGAATAGACTGTTCTTATTATCACATACCTTTCCGACTAGATAGGTCTGCTCCCACGGCTGAGAGCGGCGAGAACAGGCAGAGTAACCTTGACTGCAAGATAATGTTTGCCCGGTCCCAGGATTGCAACCCATCCTTCTGTATCTCCTTTGTCCACCATCTACTAATGGGAAAATGTCAGTCTCGGCGTGTCTTTGATGGTGTTGGAAATGTACTTTATGCATTACAATGTTGACTGAAGTCAGTCCCTCTGCAGCAATCTAAGGAGGCTGGTCAGACCAGACTCCACTCAAGTGTTCTTTCAATAAATGTCTTTGGCTGACAAACACCCCGGCCAGATCTTCGGCCAAGCCAGCGCTGAAACTCCTGCACTGGCTCCCCATAAGAGAAAGAGTCAAATTCAAGGCCCTCTGTCTGGCACATAAACTTCTTCAGGATAAGGCCCCCCCAATCCTCAGGAACCTTATCACGCCCTACAAAGCCACTAGATCCCTTCGCTCAGATCACGAACATCTCATCACGGTTCACAGAGTAAAAAAGACACGCACAGGAGTCCGGCGATTCTCGGTGAACACGGCTAAACTTTGGAACGCCTTACCTCTCAAACTTAGGAATGAACCTAATCACCTCCGCTTCAGGAAACTACTGAAAACCCACCTCTTCCCCTGAACCTCCCGTTTCTCTTCCCCTCCTTGGTCCCCCCACCTCATCTGCTGCCTTGGCTTTTTTCCAGCGCTGGGATGCTCCCGGGTGACTACACGCTCTACAAAACCCACTTAATAATAACGCCAGAGTCATACAGTTGGTTTGCGACGGACTCCACATCAATCAAAAGTTTCATGCTGTGAATCACCCTCAGTCAGCGGGTCTGGTTGAGAAGTACAATGGAGCTCTCAAACTGAAATTGGCAAAGATTCAGGAGAGCACAGGGTTGCAGTGGCCAGATGCTTTACCATTAGGCCTCTTGTCTACAACAACGACAGCTCACTCTAGAACAGGATTGTCACCTTATGAGGTCGTGTTTGGGCGTCTGGCAAATGTCTGGAGCGTCCCGCATCCTCAGAAATTTTCCGAGATTGAATATCCTCTGTTAGTGGATTATCTGTATGAGTTAACTAATAGTCTGCATTCTATTCACCACCAGATCCAGAACACACTTCAGCCAGCACCAGAGGGGAGCGGGCATGACATTCGGCCCAGACACTACATCCTGATGCGCAACTTCCAGAGGAGGAAGGCCTTGAACATGAGGTGGAAGGGGCCAGTCCAGGTGCTCCTCGCTACCCGCACAGCAGTCTTTTGACCTTGGTTTTTTGCATTATTTCCCCCTTGGTTCCATAATGTATCCATTTGGCCAACCCATTGCTCAGGAGGAACAGCCATTTGCAGCACCGCATTTAGAGCGGGATGAGTCTAGTCGGTCTGGTTGGTCCATGAAGAGTAAAATAGTTTTTGTAGTGATTGCTGTGATTTTAACTGTAATAACAGTAATTGGAGTAGCATGGTTCCTGGAAGAGGTTGGTTCAACATCTGTTCCCCCCGAGCACATGTTTGTTACTTTGGCCCCTCACAAAAGGGAACATCGCAAAACATATGTAGATAATGTATTTTTGTAAATGTTGCATCAGGCCCATGATACGTCTAATGCTACTAATTGCTGGATCTGTGGTTTACTCCCCTCAGTTACACATTAGAGTGATATCCTGTTATCAATGTCATTATCCTATCTGGGAAGTTGTGAGGGGTGGTTTGAACTGTTTACTATGGTGCATTATCACTTTCATGCTTTTGCTATGAATATGACATCTGCTGACTCACGCACAGTTGTAGAATATATACTCTTCCACCAAGGGTTTGTTTCCACAGGGTCCGGTGGACAAGGGACTCCAGGTACATTGTCCCCATAAGCTTGTATGAATATATATGAGAAGGTAAAGAACGAAACATGGCTTCGAAATGATATGTTGGATTTTCAAGGGTTCAATGCCATTGAATATTTCGGATCATTCCAAATACGAAATATTACTAAGGAAGAGGTGATGCCGATGTCAGTAGTCAAAACAACAGCTGGTTTCTGTATCCAGGGAATAGGGAAGGTAAAAGTAGGAGAGGGCAATTGCAATCACACCTATATGTTGAGTACGACTAGTAGGACGCCTTTGCTCCCACCACATATTGTTTATTTTGTTTGTGGCCCTCAAGCTTATGTTTGGCTTCCTAGGGCGTGGTCAGGTACATGTTACCTCTCTTTCCTTCTTCCACAAGTGTATATAGGACTGTCCAATTACCATAAGGAACATCTATTGCAGCATAGGAGTACATACTTGTTCCGAATAAGAAGCGTTATTAACACAGAAGATATAGATCAGATAGACAATACTTTACAGCAGTTTACAGATGCCATTAAGGGTATTATATCCTTTTGGGGCTTTATGTCCAATAGCCTTAACATTTGTTGGCTCACAAGAGTTGTAGGAGGGGTCATTAATACAACAGCTGGAATTTTGACAAACATTACGGCTGAGCTCCAAGCTACGTGGCTTATTGCTTTACAAAACAGGATGGTGATAGACGTCATCCTTGCTGATCAGGGAGAGGCCTGCGTGTCATTGGCAGTAGCTGTTGTGTATACATCCCTGACCCTAATGTACACTCTGCCATCCAGAATCTGCATAGGCTTGCATCCGACATCCACCAAGAGAATGGTACTTGGACTCTCTCGGGATGGTTCTGGGGCCTGTTCGTGTCCTGGGGTTGGAAGATTCTCATTTTCCTAGCTGTAGTTTCTGTTATAATTTTCACCTTTTGCCTGTGCATACATTGTCTCCCTGCTCGCTTTGCTCATTGTGTAAAGGCTTTAACGACCAAACCGAAGGTTCCAGTGCCTGACATTAAGACAACAGCCATGATGATGCAGGATATACAAGATCTCATGTAAATAGATGAATATTGATAATGCATGTATTGGCTTGTAATTAGTAGTGCTTTCGTCATATAGGGAGTTATTTGCTTTTAGATAGTAGCAAACTGTGTTAGCGAATGCTAAAAGGAGGGTCTGTTGGACTGAAAAAAAAAACTTTTGCCAAATTCTCTATGCACTGTATGATTTAAGTTAACATTCGCTGCCCCATTTTGTATTTAGCCACCATCTTGATAAAAAACTAACGTCTGTATCATTTTGTGTCTGGCATAATGAAAAAGCAGATGACAATGTATTCTCTGTATGTATTTTTCTCCAAGGTTGAGTTTTGCTTGGCTAATGAATAGACTGTTCTTATTATCACATACCTTTCCGACTAGATAGGTCTGCTCCCACGGCTGAGAGCGGCGAGAACAGGCAGAGTAACCTTGACTGCAAGATAATGTTTGCCCGGTCCCAGGATTGCAACCCATCCTTCTGTATCTCCTTTGTCCACCATCTACTAATGGGAAAATGTCAGTCTCGGCGTGTCTTTGATGGTGTTGGAAATGTACTTTATGCATTACAATGTTGACTGAAGTCAGTCCCTCTGCAGCAATCTAAGGAGGCTGGTCAGACCAGACTCCACTCAAGTGTTCTTTCAATAAATGTCTTTGGCTGACAAACACCCCGGCCAGATCTTCGGCCAAGCCAGCGCTGAAACTCCTGCACTGGCTCCCCATAAGAGAAAGAGTCAAATTCAAGGCCCTCTGTCTGGCACATAAACTTCTTCAGGATAAGGCCCCCCCAATCCTCAGGAACCTTATCACGCCCTACAAAGCCACTAGATCCCTTCGCTCAGATCACGAACATCTCATCACGGTTCACAGAGTAAAAAAGACACGCACAGGAGTCCGGCGATTCTCGGTGAACACGGCTAAACTTTGGAACGCCTTACCTCTCAAACTTAGGAATGAACCTAATCACCTCCGCTTCAGGAAACTACTGAAAACCCACCTCTTCCCCTGAACCTTCCATTTCTCTTCCCCTCCTTGGTCCCCCCACCTCATCTGCTGCCTTGGCTTTTTTCCAGCGCTGGGATGCTCCCGGGTGACTACACGCTCTACAAAACCCACTTAATAATAACGCCAGAGTCATACAGTTGGTTTGCGACGGACTCCACATCAATCAAAAGTTTCATGCTGTGAATCACCCTCAGTCAGCGGGTCTGGTTGAGAAGTACAATGGAACTCTCAAACTGAAATTGGCAAAGATTTAGGAGAGCACAGGGTTGCAGTGGCCAGATGCTTTACCATTAGGCCTCTTGTCTACAACAACGACAGCTCACTCTAGAACAGGATTGTCACCTTACAAGGTCGTGTTTGGGCGTCTGGCAAATGTCTGGAGCGTCCCGCATCCTCAGAAATTTTCCGAGATTGAATATCCTCTGCTAGTGGATTATCTGTATGAGTTAACTAATAGTCTGCATTCTATTCACCACCAGATCCAGAACACACTTCAGCCAGCACCAGAGGGGAGCGGGCATGACATTCGGCCCAGACACTACATCCTGATGCGCAACTTCCAGAGGAGGAAGGCCTTGAACATGAGGTGGAAGGGGCCAGTCCAGGTGCTCCTCGCTACCCGCACAGCAGTCTTTTGACCTTGGTTTTTTGCATTATTTCCCCCTTGGTTCCATAATGTATCCATTTGGCCAACCCATTGCTCAGGAGGAACAGCCATTTGCAGCACTGCATTTAGAGCGGGATGAGTCTAGTCGGTCTGGTTGGTCCATGAAGAGTAAAATAGTTTTTGTAGTGATTGCTGTGATTTTAACTGTAATAACAGTAATTGGAGTAGCATGGTTCCTGGAAAAGGTTGGTTCAACATCTGTTCCCCCCGAACACATGTTTGTTACTTTGGCCCCTCACAAAAGGGAACATCGCAAAACATATGTAGATAATGTATTTTTGTAAATGTTGCATCAGGCCCATGATACGTCTAATGCTACTAATTGCTGGATCTGTGGTTTACTCCCCTCAGTTACACATTAGAGTGATATCCTGTTATCAATGTCATTATCCTATCTGGGAAGTTGTGAGGGGTGGTTTGAACTGTTTACTATGGTGCATTATCACTTTCATGCTTTTGCTATGAATATGACATCTGCTGACTCACGCACAGTTGTAGAATATATACTCTTCCACCAAGGGTTTGTTTCCACAGGGTCCGGTGGACAAGGGACTCCAGGTACATTGTCCCCATAAGCTTGTATGAATATATATGAGAAGGTAAAGAACGAAACATGGCTTCGAAATGATATGTTGGATTTTCAAGGGTTCAATGCCATTGAATATTTCGGATCATTCCAAATACGAAATATTACTAAGGAAGAGGTGATGCCGATGTCAGTAGTCAAAACAACAGCTGGTTTCTGTATCCAGGGAATAGGGAAGGTAAAAGTAGGAGAGGGCAATTGCAATTACACCTATATGTTGAGTACGACTAGTAGGACGCCTTTGCTCCCACCACATATTGTTTATTTTGTTTGTGGCCCTCAAGCTTATGTTTGGCTTCCTAGGGCGTGGTCAGGTACATGTTACCTCTCTTTCCTTCTTCCACAAGTGTATATAGGACTGTCCAATTACCATAAGGAACATCTATTGCAGCATAGGAGTACATACCTGTTCCGAATAAGAAGCGTTATTAACACAGAAGATATAGATCAGATAGACAACACTTTACAGCAGTTTACAGATGCCATTAAGGGTATTATATCCTTTTGGTGCTTTATGTCCAATAGCCTTAACATTTGTTGGCTCACAAGAGTTGTAGGAGGGGTCATTAATACAACAGCTGGAATTTTGACAAACATTACGGCTGAGCTCCAAGCTACGTGGCTTATTGCTTTACAAAACAGGATGGTGATAGACGTCATCCTTGCTGATCAGGGAGAGGCCTGCGTGTCATTGGCAGTAGCTGTTGTGTATACATCCCTGACCCTAATGTACACTTTGCCATCCAGAATCTGCATAGGCTTGCATCCGACATCCACCAAGAGAATGGTACTTGGACTCTCTCGGGATGGTTCTGGGGCCTGTTCGTGTCCTGGGGTTGGAAGATTCTCATTTTCCTAGCTGTAGTTTCTGTTATAATTTTCACCTTTTGCCTGTGCATACATTGTCTCCTTGCTCGCTTTGCTCATTGTGTAAAGGCTTTAACGACCAAACCGAAGGTTCCAGTGCCTGACGTTAAGACAACAGCCATGATGATGCAGGATATACAAGATCTCATGTAAATAGATGAATATTGATAATGCATGTATTGGCTTGTAATTAGTAGTGCTTTCGTCATATAGGGAGTTATTTGCTTTTAGATAGTAGCAAACTGTGTTAGCGAATGCTAAAAGGAGGGTCTGTTGGACTGAAAAAAAAAACGTTTGCCAAATTCTCTATGCACTGTATGATTTAAGTTAACATTCGCTGCCCCATTTTGTATTTAGCCACCATTTTGATAAAAAACTAACGTCTGTATCATTTTGTGTCTGGCATACTGAAAAAGCAGATGACAATGTATTCTCTGTATGTATTTTTCTCCAAGGTTGAGTTTTGCTGGGCTAGTGAATAGACTGTTCCTATTATCACATATCTTTCCGACTAGATAGGTCTGCTCCCACGGCTGAGAGCGGGGAGAACAGGCAGAGTAACCTTGACTGCAAGATAATGTTTGCCCGGTCCCAGGATTGCAACCCATCCTTCTGTATCTCCTTTGTCCACCATCTACTAATGGGAAAATGTCAGTCTCGGCATGTCTTTGGTGGTGTTGGAAATGTACTTTATGCATTACAATGTTGACTGAAGTCAGTCCCTCTGCAGCAATCTAAGGAGGCTGGTCAGACCAGACTCCACTCAAGTGTTCTTTAAATAAATGTCTTTGGCTGACAAACACCCCGGCCAGATCTTCGGCCAAGCCAGCGCTGAAACTCCTGCACTGGCTCCCCATAAGAGAAAGAGTCAAATTCAAGGCCCTCTGTCTGGCACATAAACTTCTTCAGGATAAGGCCCCCCCCATCCTCAGGAACCTTATCACGCCCTACAAAGCCACTAGATCCCTCCGCTCAGATCACGAACATCTCATCACGGTTCACAGAGTAAAAAAGACACGCACAGGAGTCCGGCGATTCTCGGTGAACACGGCTAAACTTTGGAAAGCCTTACCTCTCAAACTTAGGAATGAACCTAATCACCTCCGCTTCAGGAAACTACTGAAAACCCACCTCTTCCCCTGAACCTCCCGTTTCTCTTCCCCTCCTTGGTCCCCCCACCTCATCTGCTGCCTTGGCTTTTTTCCAGCGCTGGGATGCTCCCGGGTGACTACACGCTCTACAAAACCCACTTAATAATAACGCCAGAGTCATACAGTTGGTTTGCGACGGACTCCACATCAATCAAAAGTTTCATGCTGTGAATCACCCTCAGTCAGCGGGTCTGGTTGAGAAGTACAATGGAACTCTCAAACTGAAATTGTCAAAGATTCAGTAGAGTACAGGGTTGCAGTGGCCAGATGCTTTACCATTAGGCCTCTTGTCTACAACAACGACAGCTCACTCTAGAACAGGATTGTCACCTCATGAGGTCGTGTTTGGGCGTCTGGCAAATGTCTGGAGCGTCCCGCATCCTCAGAAATTTTCCGAGATTGAATATCCTCGGTTAGTGGATTATCTGTATGAGTTAACTAAAAGTCTACATTCTATTCACCACCAGATCCAGAACACACTTCAGCCAGCACCAGAGGGGAGCGGGCATGACATTCGGCCCAGACACTACATCCTGATGCGCAACTTCCAGAGGAGGAAGGCCTGGAACATGAGGTGGAAGGGGCCAGTCCAGGTGCTCCTCGCTACCCGCACAGCAGTCTTTTGACCTTGGTTTTTTGCATTATTTCCCCCTTGGTTCCATAATGTATCCATTTGGCCAACCCATTGCTCAGGAGGAACAGCCATTTGCAGCACCGCATTTAGAGCGGGATGAGTCTAGTCGGTCTGGTTGGTCCATGAAGAGTAAAATAGTTTTTGTAGTGATTGCTGTGATTTTAACTGTAATAACAGTAATTGGAGTAGCATGGTTCCTGGAAGAGGTTGGTTCAACATCTGTTCCCCCCGAACACATGTTTGTTACTTTGGCCCCTCACAAAAGGGAACATCGCAAAACATATGTAGATAATGTATTTTTGTAAATGTTGCATCAGGCCCATGATACGTCTAATGCTACTAATTGCTGGATCTGTGGTTTACTCCCCTCAGTTACACATTAGAGTGATATCCTGTTATCAATGTCATTATCCTATCTGGGAAGTTGTGAGCGGTGGTTTGAACTGTTTACTATGGTGCATTATCACTTTCATGCTTTTGCTATGAATATGACATCTGCTGACTCACGCACAGTTGTAGAATATATACTCTTCCACCAAGGGTTTGTTTCCACAGGGTACGGTGGACAAGGGACCCCAGGTACATTGTCCCCATAAGCTTGTATGAATATATATGAGAAGGTAAAGAACGAAACATGGCTTCGAAATGATATGTTGGATTTTCAAGGGTTCAATGCCATTGAATATTTCGGATCATTCCAAATACGAAATATTACTAAGGAAGAGGTGATGCCGATGTCAGTAGTCAAAACAACAGCTGGTTTCTGTATCCAGGGAATAGGGAAGGTAAAAGTAGGAGAGAGCAATTGCAATTACACCTATATGTTGAGTACGACTAGTAGGACGCCTTTGCTCCCACCACATATTGTTTATTTTGTTTGTGGCCCTCAAGCTTATGTTTGGCTTCCTAGGGCGTGGTCAGGTACATGTTACCTCTGTTTCCTTCTTCCACAAGTGTATATAGGACTGTCCAATTACCATAAGGAACATCTATTGCAGCATAGGAGTACATACCTGTTCCGAATAAGAAGGGTTATTAACACAGAATATATAGATCAGATAGACAACACTTTACAGCAGTTTACAGATGCCATTAAGGGTATTATATCCTTTTGGGGCTTTATGTCCAATAGCCTTAACATTTGTTGGCTCACAAGAGTTGTAGGAGGGGTCATTAATACAACAGCTGGAATTTTGACAAACATTACGGCTGAGCTCCAAGCTACGTGGCTTATTGCTTTACAAAACAGGATGGTGATAGACGTCATCCTTGCTGATCAGGGAGAGGCCTGCGTGTCATTGGCAGTAGCTGTTGTGTATACATCCCTGACCCTAATGTACACTCTGCCATCCAGAATCTGCATAGGCTTGCATCCGACATCCACCAAGAGAATGGTACTTGGACTCTCTCTGGATGGTTCTGGGGCCTGTTCGTGTCCTGGGGTTGGAAGATTCTCATTTTCCTAGCTGTAGTTTCTGTTATAATTTTCACCTTTTGCCTGTGCATACATTGTCTCCCTGCTCGCTTTGCTCATTGTGTAAAGGCTTTAACTACCAAACCGAAGGTTCCAGTGCCTGACATTAAGACAACAGCCATGATGATGCAGGATATACAAGATCTCATGTAAATAGATGAATATTGATAATGCATGTATTGGCTTGTAATTAGTAGTGCTTTCGTCATATAGGGAGTTATTTGCTTTTAGATAGTAGCAAACTGTGTTAGCGAATGCTAAAAGGAGGGTCTGTTGGACTGAAAAAAAAACTTTTGCCAAATTCTCTATGCACTGTATGATTTAAGTTAACATTCGCTGCCCCATTTTGTATTTAGCCACCATTTTGATAAAAAACTAACGTCTGTATCATTTTGTGTCTGGCATACTGAAAAAGCAGATGACAATGTATTCTCTGTATGTATTTTTCTCCAAGGTTGAGTTTTGCTGGGCTAGTGAATAGACTGTTCTTATTATCACATACCTTTCCGACTAGATAGGTCTGCTCCCACGGCTGAGAGCGGGGAGAACAGGCAGAGTAACCTTGACTGCAAGATAATGTTTGCCCGGTCCCAGGATTGCAACCCATCCTTCTGTATCTCCTTTGTCCACCATCTACTAATGGGAAAATGTCAGTCTCGGCATGTCTTTGGTGGTGTTGGAAATGTACTTTATGCATTACAATGTTGACTGAAGTCAGTCCCTCTGCAGCAATCTAAGGAGGCTGGTCAGACCAGACTCCACTCAAGTGTTCTTTCAATAAATGTCTTTGGCTGACAAACACCCCGGCCAGATCTTCGGCCAAGCCAGCGCTGAAACTCCTGCACTGGCTCCCCATAAGAGAAAGAGTCAAATTCAAGGCCCTCTGTCTGGCACATAAACTTCTTCAGGATAAGGCCCCCCCCATCCTCAGGAACCTTATCACGCCCTACAAAGCCACTAGATCCCTCCGCTCAGATCACGAACATCTCATCACGGTTCACAGAGTAAAAAAGACACGCACAGGAGTCCGGCGATTCTCGGTGAACACGGCTAAACTTTGGAACGCCTTACCTCTCAAACTTAGGAATGAACCTAATCACCTCCGCTTCAGGAAACTACTGAAAACCCACCTCTTCCCCTGAACCTCCCGTTTCTCTTCCCCTCCTTGGTCCCCCCACCTCATCTGCTGCCTTGGCTTTTTTCCAGCGCTGGGATGCTCCCGGGTGACTACACGCTCTACAAAACCCACTTAATAATAACGCCAGAGTCATACAGTTGGTTTGCGACGGACACCACATCAATCAAAAGTTTCATGCTGTGAATCACCCTCAGTCAGCGGGTCTGGTTGAGAAGTACAATGGAACTCTCAAACTGAAATTGGCAAAGATTCAGGAGAGCACAGGGTTGCAGTGGCCAGATGCTTTACCATTAGGCCTCTTGTCTACAACAACGACAGCTCACTCTAGAACAGGATTGTCACCTTACAAGGTCGTGTTTGGGCGTCTGGCAAATGTCTGGAGCGTCCCGCATCCTCAGAAATTTTCCGAGATTGAATATCCTCTGTTAGTGGATTATCTGTATGAGTTAACTAATAGTCTGCATTCTATTCACCACCAGATCCAGAACACACTTCAGCCAGCACCAGAGGGGAGCGGGCATGACATTCGGCCCAGACACTACATCCTGATGCGCAACTTCCAGAGGAGGAAGGCCTTGAACATGAGGTGGAAGGGGCCAGTCCAGGTGCTCCTCGCTACCCGCACAGCAGTCTTTTGACCTTGGTTTTTTGCATTATTTCCCCCTTGGTTCCATAATGTATCCATTTGGTCAACCCATTGCTCAGGAGGAACAGCCATTTGCAGCACTGCATTTAGAGCGGGATGAGTCTAGTCGGTCTGGTTGGTCCATGAAGAGTAAAATAGTTTTTGTAGTGATTGCTGTGATTTTAACTGTAATAACAGTAATTGGAGTAGCATGGTTCCTGGAAGAGGTTGGTTCAACATCTGTTCCCCCCGAACACATGTTTGTTACTTTGGCCCCTCACAAAAGGGAACATCGCAAAACATATGTAGATAATGTATTTTTGTAAATGTTGCATCAGGCCCATGATACGTCTAATGCTACTAATTGCTGGATCTGTGGTTTACTCCCCTCAGTTACACATTAGAGTGATATCCTGTTATCAATGTCATTATCCTATCTGGGAAGTTGTGAGGGGTGGTTTGAACTGTTTACTATGGTGCATTATCACTTTCATGCTTTTGCTATGAATATGACATCTGCTGACTCACGCACAGTTGTAGAATATATACTCTTCCACCAAGGGTTTGTTTACACAGGGTCCGGTGGACAAGGGACTCCAGGTACATTGTCCCCATAAGCTTGTATGAATATATATGAGAAGGTAAAGAACGAAACATGGCTTCGAAATGATATGTTGGATTTTCAAGGGTTCAATGCCATTGAATATTTCGGATCATTCCAAATACGAAATATTACTAAGGAAGAGGTGATGCCGATGTCAGTAGTCAAAACAACAGCTGGTTTCTGTATCCAGGGAATAGGGAAGGTAAAAGTAGGAGAGGGCAATTGCAATTACACCTATATGTTGAGTACGACTAGTAGGACGCCTTTGCTCCCACCACATATTGTTTATTTTGTTTGTGGCCCTCAAGCTTATGTTTGGCTTCCTAGGGCGTGGTCAGGTACATGTTACCTCTCTTTCCTTCTTCCACAAGTGTATATAGGACTGTCCAATTACCATAAGGAACATCTATTGCAGCATAGGAGTACATACCTGTTCCGAATAAGAAGCGTTATTAACACAGAAGATATAGATCAGATAGACAACACTTTACAGCAGTTTACAGATGCCATTAAGGGTATTATATCCTTTTGGTGCTTTATGTCCAATAGCCTTAACATTTGTTGGCTCACAAGAGTTGTAGGAGGGGTCATTAATACAACAGCTGGAATTTTGACAAACATTACGGCTGAGCTCCAAGCTACGTGGCTTATTGCTTTACAAAACAGGATGGTGATAGACGTCATCCTTGCTGATCAGGGAGAGGCCTGCGTGTCATTGGCAGTAGCTGTTGTGTATACATCCCTGACCCTAATGTACACTTTGCCATCCAGAATCTGCATAGGCTTGCATCCGACATCCACCAAGAGAATGGTACTTGGACTCTCTCGGGATGGTTCTGGGGCCTGTTCGTGTCCTGGGGTTGGAAGATTCTCATTTTCCTAGCTGTAGTTTCTGTTATAATTTTCACCTTTTGCCTGTGCATACATTGTCTCCCTGCTCGCTTTGCTCATTGTGTAAAGGCTTTAACGACCAAACCGAAGGTTCCAGTGCCTGACGTTAAGACAACAGCCATGATGATGCAGGATATACATGATCTCATGTAAATAGATGAATATTGATAATGCATGTATTGGCTTGTAATTAGTAGTGCTTTCGTCATATAGGGAGTTATTTGCTTTTAGATAGTAGCAAACTGTGTTAGCGAATGCTAAAAGGAGGGTCTGTTGGACTGAAAAAAAAAACTTTTGCCAAATTCTCTATGCACTGTATGATTTAAGTTAACATTCGCTGCCCCATTTTGTATTTAGCCACCATTTTGATAAAAAACTAACGTCTGTATCATTTTGTGTCTGGCATACTGAAAAAGCAGATGACAATGTATTCTCTGTATGTATTTTTCTCCAAGGTTGAGTTTTGCTGGGCTAGTGAATAGACTGTTCCTATTATCACATACCTTTCCGACTAGATAGGTCTGCTCCCACGGCTGAGAGCGGGGAGAACAGGCAGAGTAACCTTGACTGCAAGATAATGTTTGCCCGGTCCCAGGATTGCAACCCATCCTTCTGTATCTCCTTTGTCCACCATCTACTAATGGGAAAATGTCAGTCTCGGCATGTCTTTGGTGGTGTTGGAAATGTACTTTATGCATTACAATGTTGACTGAAGTCAGTCCCTCTGCAGCAATCTAAGGAGGCTGGTCAGACCAGACTCCACTCAAGTGTTCTTTAAATAAATGTCTTTGGCTGACAAACACCCCGGCCAGATCTTCGGCCAAGCCAGCGCTGAAACTCCTGCACTGGCTCCCCATAAGAGAAAGAGTCAAATTCAAGGCCCTCTGTCTGGCACATAAACTTCTTCAGGATAAGGCCCCCCCCATCCTCAGGAACCTTATCACGCCCTACAAAGCCACTAGATCCCTCCGCTCAGATCACGAACATCTCATCACGGTTCACAGAGTAAAAAAGACACGCACAGGAGTCCGGCGATTCTCGGTGAACACGGCTAAACTTTGGAAAGCCTTACCTCTCAAACTTAGGAATGAACCTAATCACCTCCGCTTCAGGAAACTACTGAAAACCCACCTCTTCCCCTGAACCTCCCGTTTCTCTTCCCCCTCCTTGGTCCCCCCACCTCATCTGCTGCCTTGGCTTTTTTCCAGCGCTGGGATGCTCCCGGGTGACTACACGCTCTACAAAACCCACTTAATAATAACGCCAGAGTCATACAGTTGGTTTGCGACGGACTCCACATCAATCAAAAGTTTCATGCTGTGAATCACCCTCAGTCAGCGGGTCTGGTTGAGAAGTACAATGGAACTCTCAAACTGAAATTGTCAAAGATTCAGTAGAGTACAGGGTTGCAGTGGCCAGATGCTTTACCATTAGGCCTCTTGTCTACAACAACGACAGCTCACTCTAGAACAGGATTGTCACCTCATGAGGTCGTGTTTGGGCGTCTGGCAAATGTCTGGAGCGTCCCGCATCCTCAGAAATTTTCCGAGATTGAATATCCTCGGTTAGTGGATTATCTGTAAGTAAGTAAGTAAGCTTTATTTCGATATATAAAAACATATCATAAAAGTAGCACGTCACAGTTTAACAATAAACAATAAAACAACTTACAATACATTTATACAATAAAAGGAAGCTGTCCATTGGGATAACAACTTATTAAAGCAGGGGAGACCTCATTGAATCATCAGTTTTTTTGAGGTTCTTGTGCGCCAGGCCCATCCCAAGAACTTTGCCATACAGATTGAATAAAAAGGTCTTGTATCTGAAAGCAGTATTCGCAAAGCTTCAAGATGTGAGCGGGTACCTAAGCTCCTGAACAGGGGCTTCAACCATCTCCGTCTGGGAGCTAGATAGGCTCGACACTCAAATAAGAAGTGGGCCACGGATTCTGTTTTTAGCTCACAAAAAGGGCAGTCGGAAACAGTTTGCAATGGTGGTTTCCAAGTAGAGGTGAACTGGCACAACGGTAGGACCCCAACCCTGAATCTAAAATATAAAGCCCTATCATAAGAGTTATGTATCAGGTCCAGATAGGCTTCTCTGGAGGGGTTACATTTAACCGTCAGGAAGTTGGCAACAGTTTTTGGGTGGTTTGGTTTACCCATCCTCTCGCTATCGACCCAGGCCCAATATACCTTCTTTAATTCATGTTTGGGAAGTGCAGTTTGATTTTCCCAATTGCATCCTAAACCCAGCAAGGTAAGTGCCTTCTTAACCTCTCTAAGCCAGGGGATCTTATACCAGCCAGGGAGGGACAATACATCCTTTAGGGCATCCGCATAGCTTCGGAGTTCAGGGACATTCCAAATTCTGGACCACAGTAGCAAAGGGCGTAGTTTAGCTTGGTCACAGATAGGGCGAGTACCGGTGTCTAACAAGATTGGAATGGTGGGAGTACTTTGGGGTAACCTCATCAGATCTTTAAGGAATTTATTTTCTAGGTGGGCCAGAGTGTCCACTCTCTGGGTTCCCCAAAGTTCTGCACCATACAACGCTGCACTAACCACCCTAGCCCTATAGATGTCAAGCAGTGCCCCAATCGGTTTTGTAGTGGAGGCACGTTGTTCTTTAAGGAGAGCGCCAACAACCCTTTTGTGGGATAGGAACACTTTCTGGTGGTGGGCCTTCCAGTTCATACTGTCACAAAGGCGTATCCCTAGGTAGTCAAATTCTTGGACCCGCTCTAATGGGACGGAGTCTAGGGTGGGGGGTTTTGCAGCTTTCTTCGGGGGGTTCAGAACAAGGAATTTGGTCTTACCGATATTTATTGCTAAGCCCTTAGAATCGCAGAAGACTTTAAAGCTGGTGAGTAGCGCTTGTATGCCTGCAGGTGTCTTCGAAATCAGGAGGGTGTCATCAGCAAACAGGAGTGTCGGGATTTTCCTTCCAGCCAGGGATGGTGCGTCTGCAGGATGTTGTAGAAGATGCTCCACCACTCCGTTCACGTACAACGAAAACAGAGTGGGGGCAAGCACACACCCCTGGCGCACACCCCTGTCGACTGGGATAGACGGTGTTTTTTCTCCCTGAACACCCCATCTGATTTGGGCAAAGTTGTTAGCATGGAATTTTATCAGTAAGGCCAGGAGGTAGGGGGGTAGGCCTAGACCGTCAAGGACTTCCCATAATAGTGCTCGAGGAACCAGGTCGAATGCAGTTTTCAAGTCTATAAAGACTAGATATAAACTGCCTCCTCCTAGCACCACTACCTTCCAGTAGAGCATTAAGAGGCGGAAGGTCTGCTCTACGGTACCTGTCCCTGTTCTGAACCCCGCTTGAAGATCGGATAAAATCTGATTATCGTCCACCCACTCCAGAATCCTCCCCAGTACTACTTTCCCCGCCACTTTTTGTGTTGTATCTAACAAACTGATGGGACGGTAATTTGCTGGGTCCTCCCTACTACCTTTCTTGAAGACAGGGACGACTTCAGCGCCCCTCCAGGAATCAGGTAGGGGTCCCCCCAATGTAGCCTCATTGAGTAATTCTGCAATTAGTCTGCTCCAAAATGGAGGATTGTTTTTTATCAAGTCGCCCGGAATCCCATCCGGGCCTGCCGCTTTGTTTGGAACAATACAACTAATTGCCTTCTCCACTTCTGCACAGGAAAATGCATCTTCATTTGGTGGGAGAGAAATGGAGCTGGACCGTAATAGGGGGTCTGGTTGAATGGTCCCTGTTTGTACTGAGTACAAGTTCGAAAAATGGGTAAACCAGACAGTGCCCGGGATATTACAGGTCAGTTGATGATCTACGGGCTTCTCTCTTGACCTTAGCAAGTCCCAAAACCCCTTTGCATCTTTCTTTGTGCTCGCCTCCGTTAGATCGCACCAGAAATTAAAATCATGTGACCGCTTGGCCTCAGACACAGATTTCCTGTATAGTTTCCTTGCAGACCTGATAGCGGCTTGGTCTCTCCCTTTTACAGCAGCCACGAGTTCACTCTTTGCATTCCGGCAAGTCGCTGTAAACCACTTTCTATTTAATCTCGAGGCGCCTTTATCTGAACTTCTAGTTTTGGGTTTAAGAATAGTAAATAGCCCACTTAGTGCTGATATAGTCTCTAAAAATAGAGTTAAATACTTCTTGCTTTCACCCTTTATGGGGCCAAACTTGGATTCAGCCTGTAATAGAATATTTTTGGCTTGCGTCATCCGTACCTCATCTGCTGCGATTCTAGCCCATTTGAGACGTCTCCCACAATTTGAGGGAATAATCTCACGTGATGGTTTCCATAACTGATTCGACATATCCTTGGAGCCAATGTGCCAGGGGTCAGAAATGGTTACAGCAAGAGGGTTGTGGTCACTATCACAATTTGCTATTACCTCCATGTCCTGGTGATATGACCAGAGGTTGTAATTGAACATAACAAAGTCAATTCTGGAGGTGTGGCCCGTCCTGTTGTATGTGTGAGCACCCATGGGATCTGACCTAGAGCGCCCATTCGTTGCTCTCAAGTTGTACTCCATACAGAGGGCATTTATATCAATCGCCCGTTGTGACCATTTCGGAATCGGGTCGAGATTCAGGATCGGGATTCCCCTCCTGTTATCCTCATCGTTGGTGTCCAGGATATCTTCCATGGCTAGGGGCTCAAAACAGCAGTTAAAATCACCTGCCAACAGAACTAGAGAGTCGGTGTTACAGGCGGTCAGATTGTTATTTAGGCATATTAAAGTAGAAGATCCACCGTTCCTGTTGTCCCTTAAATAGATATTAAACAGTTCTAATTTCCTTCCCCCTTTATGTTGGACTGTTAACCATTGGAGGTCAGGAGATTCAGTGACTCTTTGAACAACGCTGAGATCTAAAGCTATGTTAATCCAGATTAGGAGACCGCCTGACGGGCGTCCTTTGGAACCTTGTTGGTGAACAGCCGGAACGTAAAAGGTCGAAAATCCCACTCTATGTCTGGGTTCCTGGCACCATGTTTCCTGAAGCAAACAGATGTCGTAAGGTGCCAGGAAAGTGTTCCATTCTGGGTTATCCAGGTTACGTTCCAGGCCAGCCACATTCCAGTTTAAAATCTTCAGTGAATCATCACCAGTTGAAAGGATTT
This sequence comes from Lissotriton helveticus, assembly GCF_964261635.1. Lineage (NCBI taxonomy): Eukaryota > Metazoa > Chordata > Amphibia > Caudata > Salamandridae > Lissotriton > Lissotriton helveticus. The sequence continues at coordinate 374,833,855 of NC_136072.1, read as the reverse complement.
TAGGAACATGAGAAGGGAGGAACGAATTCCCTTCATCCGGAACAGTTGGTATTGGGGGGATCTTGGGCCGATTAAATTCAATGAGGGCAATACTGCCTGGCTGTTTGATCTCCATCAGATTAAGTTGGGCAAGAGGAGGTGGGCTTAGACTGTGAATGTCTGACCATTGTTCCATCCCTGTACAGTCTAGAGTGGCCGTATTGTATATTTCCAAAATACGTGGCAAGTAAGTCAGGGATGCACCATCATTATTTTGAGGACTGTTGGTTTGATTTCCAGGTGGTTCTAAGACCAGGGGAGACTGAGCTTTTACAACTAGTGGAGAGGTAGGTGGCGCAAAAAGTCAATCGACCTCCTCCAGACCTCCAAATCTGTTATAAGTTGAGAGGCCATTCCAATGTAGGAGGGTATCCGTTGGCCTCGTAAGATGGGTAGTCCCTGGAGGGTACTGCGCCAAAGACCAGTTTGCAGCTTGGGTGTGTGCTTGCCGTGGAGGGTAGAAGTAAGATAGCGGCCTCGGGATAACAAGGGAGTCTTCACTGATTGGCCAGGAGCAAATGTAGCGGGCGGTGTGTGGATCATCAAAAGTAACGACTACACAGTCCCCTTGCTTGGATTTCTTGGTTGGGCCCACCCAAGGTATTCTGCGGACCATCATTACCCGACTTCTCCTCCCATTCGAAGCTGGTCTATTGGCATTGAGCCAGTGCATTGTTTTGTTTTTCAAGGACCAATGGTTTTCGTATTGGTCAATGCCAAGGGAAGGGACACCTGTCAACACAGCTACATACTCGTTGGCCTCTGGAGGGAGATCTATGTAGCCTCCTCTAAAATTTTCTTTTGGGCGGGGGCCCCGGGTTTCCGGAAGATGAGGTTTAGTAGATGGTAGGTTAGGGGTTGTATTTTGCGGCTTAGGATTCCGTACAGGAGCCTGCGGCTGTGGAGCCTGGGGTTTAGTGGATGTGGGGATTTGGACCGTAGCCACCGTCCTTGGCTTGGGGACTGGCCTTACAACAGTAGGTACTAAAGAAGGGCGCGGCTCAATTTGTGCGGCAGGAGCTAGCGGTTGAGAATCAGGTAAAAACACGCCCTGATTTTCAAGGCTTCTCAGGCCAAGAGTGGCCAGAGCAATAATGCTCTTTTCCATCTCGAGTAGGTTGTTTTCAATCCTAGCTAATCTTACGTCGAGTGGTGAGAGAAGTTTTTTTAGTGATTCCCAGACTTGGCCTATAAATTCGTTATCACATTGTCCCTGGTCCTGCGCCTGCAACCCCTCGCCCTCTAAAGTGGTGGCGACTAGGTCGTCTCCCGTTCTATGGCATACTGGCTTTGATGTTAATGCTGGTGAACCCTTGGGGAAGGCAATACATGCCTGGGTATTCGCCAATGTGAGATGTTGGGAACCTGCCACTTTAGCCTTTTTGCGGGAGTAGGCTGATCGTGAATGTCGTTTCCTTTTGGGATGCGCTCTAGTAGCACTGAAAATAGTTGGAATTACTTGGGCAGGAGGTTTAGGGGTGGAGGGCTGAGTATGGAGCGGTGCAGGGGAGCTTAACTCTTCTACAATACGTATTTGTTCTAAAGGGGAAGTAAGAGAAGGAGTGGTCGGGGGATGGTGAAGGTCGGCCTGGGTGATGATACTAACTGGGCAGGCAGGGCGAACAGGGGTGACAGCAGAGGCTATGTGGCCTAGGGATGATTTTTTTGAGTGGGCCATTACCTCAGACAGCCTGCGTGCGGCTGCCAATTCAAGGGATACTCTTGTTTGAAGTTTGGATATTTCTTCATCAATAGCTATATTGGTGCGAGTGATGAAGTCATCCATAGGACCACTAACTTGTGAACCACCCTTGGCGGCCGTACTGCGTGTCATCCTGGTACTCATACTGCGTACTTTAGTATTATTATGATGGTGGCCCTCACACTTACTACTAGATTAGTTGCCTCAATTTTGGTAGCCTAATTTACCCTAATAGATGATCAACCAGGAGGGGTTACGGTAGCAAGGGGAGTGGCCCGGGACCGTCCTCTGCCGTCCTCGAACGGCCTCAAACGGCCCGCTCTTAGCCCGGTCTTCGCCCCGAGCTGCGTCCCGCGCTGCGGGAGGAGTGGTCCCAGATATAGCGGAGCCTGAGGGCGGTAGGCGGGCCGGCAGGGAGAGCGGACCGGAAGTGGTCAACGGTCACTCAGGGACTCCTGGGATTTGGAGTCCCTGAAACGCTCGCAGCCCTGCAGCCCTCCGGTGGTAGAAAGCGCCTCCTCCTCCTTCCTGACAGCGAAGCGGCACCCGCGGAGCGGGTGCTGCGAGGTGTGGGTTCAAAGTCCTCCTTGCAGTGTTCAGCCACAGGTGAGCGCGTCCCAGCGTGCGCTAGCCAGTAAAGTCTCCCAATTTGCAGATCAGGTAAGGGGGCTTTAACAAGCCCTCAGGTGGGCGGTAGGCGGGCCGGCAGGGAGAGCGGACCGGAAGTGGTCAACGGTCACTCAGGGACTCCTGGGATTTGGAGTCCCTGAAACGCTCGCAGCCCTGCAGCCCTCCGGTGGTAGAAAGCGCCTCCTCCTCCTTCCTGACAGCGAAGCGGCACCCGCGGAGCGGGTGCTGCGAGGTGTGGGTTCAAAGTCCTCCTTGCAGTGTTCAGCCACAGGTGAGCGCGTCCCAGCGTGCGCTAGCCAGTAAAGTCTCCCAATTTGCAGATCAGGTAAGGGGGCTTTAACAAGCCCTCAGGTGGGCGGTAGGCGGGCCGGCAGGGAGAGCGGACCGGAAGTGGTCAACGGTCACTCAGGGACTCCTGGGATTTGGAGTCCCTGAAACGCTCGCAGCCCTGCAGCCCTCCGGTGGTAGAAAGCGCCTCCTCCTCCTTCCTGACAGCGAAGCGGCACCCGCGGAGCGGGTGCTGCGAGGTGTGGGTTCAAAGTCCTCCTTGCAGTGTTCAGCCACAGGTGAGCGCGTCCCAGCGTGCGCTAGCCAGTAAAGTCTCCCAATTTGCAGATCAGGTAAGGGGGCTTTAACAAGCCCTCAGGTGGGCGGTAGGCGGGCCGGCAGGGAGAGCGGACCGGAAGTGGTCAACGGTCACTCAGGGACTCCTGGGATTTGGAGTCCCTGAAACGCTCGCAGCCCTGCAGCCCTCCGGTGGTAGAAAGCGCCTCCTCCTCCTTCCTGACAGCGAAGCGGCACCCGCGGAGCGGGTGCTGCGAGGTGTGGGTTCAAAGTCCTCCTTGCAGTGTTCAGCCACAGGTGAGCGCGTCCCAGCGTGCGCTAGCCAGTAAAGTCTCCCAATTTGCAGATCAGGTAAGGGGGCTTTAACAAGCCCTCAGGTGGGCGGTAGGCGGGCCGGCAGGGAGAGCGGACCGGAAGTGGTCAACGGTCACTCAGGGACTCCTGGGATTTGGAGTCCCTGAAACGCTCGCAGCCCTGCAGCCCTCCGGTGGTAGAAAGCGCCTCCTCCTCCTTCCTGACAGCGAAGCGGCACCCGCGGAGCGGGTGCTGCGAGGTGTGGGTTCAAAGTCCTCCTTGCAGTGTTCAGCCACAGGTGAGCGCGTCCCAGCGTGCGCTAGCCAGGTGAGTCTGGATTATCTGTATGAGTTAACTAAAAGTCTACATTCTATTCACCACCAGATCCAGAACACACTTCAGCCAGCACCAGAGGGGAGCGGGCATGACATTCGGCCCAGACACTACATCCTGATGCGCAACTTCCAGAGGAGGAAGGCCTGGAACATGAGGTGGAAGGGGCCAGTCCAGGTGCTCCTCGCTACCCGCACAGCAGTCTTTTGACCTTGGTTTTTTGCATTATTTCCCCCTTGGTTCCATAATGTATCCATTTGGCCAACCCATTGCTCAGGAGGAACAGCCATTTGCAGCACCGCATTTAGAGCGGGATGAGTCTAGTCGGTCTGGTTGGTCCATGAAGAGTAAAATAGTTTTTGTAGTGATTGCTGTGATTTTAACTGTAATAACAGTAATTGGAGTAGCATGGTTCCTGGAAGAGGTTGGTTCAACATCTGTTCCCCCCGAACACATGTTTGTTACTTTGGCCCCTCACAAAAGGGAACATCGCAAAACATATGTAGATAATGTATTTTTGTAAATGTTGCATCAGGCCCATGATACGTCTAATGCTACTAATTGCTGGATCTGTGGTTTACTCCCCTCAGTTACACATTAGAGTGATATCCTGTTATCAATGTCATTATCCTATCTGGGAAGTTGTGAACGGTGGTTTGAACTGTTTACTATGGTGCATTATCACTTTCATGCTTTTGCTATGAATATGACATCTGCTGACTCACGCACAGTTGTAGAATATATACTCTTCCACCAAGGGTTTGTTTCCACAGGGTACGGTGGACAAGGGACCCCAGGTACATTGTCCCCATAAGCTTGTATGAATATATATGAGAAGGTAAAGAACGAAACATGGCTTCGAAATGATATGTTGGATTTTCAAGGGTTCAATGCCATTGAATATTTCGGATCATTCCAAATACGAAATATTACTAAGGAAGAGGTGATGCCGATGTCAGTAGTCAAAACAACAGCTGGTTTCTGTATCCAGGGAATAGGGAAGGTAAAAGTAGGAGAGAGCAATTGCAATTACACCTATATGTTGAGTACGACTAGTAGGACGCCTTTGCTCCCACCACATATTGTTTATTTTGTTTGTGGCCCTCAAGCTTATGTTTGGCTTCCTAGGGCGTGGTCAGGTACATGTTACCTCTCTTTCCTTTTTCCACAAGTGTATATAGGACTGTCCAATTACCATAAGGAACATCTATTGCAGCATAGGAGTACATACCTGTTCCGAATAAGAAGGGTTATTAACACAGAATATATAGATCAGATAGACAACACTTTACAGCAGTTTACAGATGCCATTAAGGGTATTATATCCTTTTGGGGCTTTATGTCCAATAGCCTTAACATTTGTTGGCTCACAAGAGTTGTAGGAGGGGTCATTAATACAACAGCTGGAATTTTGACAAACATTACGGCTGAGCTCCAAGCTACGTGGCTTATTGCTTTACAAAACAGGATGGTGATAGACGTCATCCTTGCTGATCAGGGAGAGGCCTGCGTGTCATTGGCAGTAGCTGTTGTGTATACATCCCTGACCCTAATGTACACTCTGCCATCCAGAATCTGCATAGGCTTGCATCCGACATCCACCAAGAGAATGGTACTTGGACTCTCTCTGGATGGTTCTGGGGCCTGTTCGTGTCCTGGGGTTGGAAGATTCTCATTTTCCTAGCTGTAGTTTCTGTTATAATTTTCACCTTTTGCCTGTGCATACATTGTCTCCCTGCTCGCTTTGCTCATTGTGTAAAGGCTTTAATGACCAAACCGAAGGTTCCAGTGCCTGACATTAAGACAACAGCCATGATGATGCAGGATATACAAGATCTCATGTAAATAGATGAATATTGATAATGCATGTATTGGCTTGTAATTAGTAGTGCTTTCGTCATATAGGGAGTTATTTGCTTTAAGATAGTAGCAAACTGTGTTAGCGAATGCTAAAAGGAGGGTCTGTTGGACTGAAAAAAAAACGTTTGCCAAATTCTCTATGCACTGTATGATTTAAGTTAACATTCGCTGCCCCATTTTGTATTTAGCCACCATTTTGATAAAAAACTAACGTCTGTATCATTTTGTGTCTGGCATACTGAAAAAGCAGATAACAATGTATTCTCTGTATGTATTTTTCTCCAAGGTTGAGTTTTGCTGGGCTAGTGAATAGACTGTTCTTATTATCACATACCTTTCCGACTAGATAGGTCTGCTCCCACGGCTGAGAGCGGGGAGAACAGGCAGAGTAACCTTGACTGCAAGATAATGTTTGCCCGGTCCCAGGATTGCAACCCATCCTTCTGTATCTCCTTTGTCCACCATCTACTAATGGGAAAATGTCAGTCTCGGCATGTCTTTGGTGGTGTTGGAAATGTACTTTATGCATTACAATGTTGACTGAAGTCAGTCCCTCTGCAGCAATCTAAGGAGGCTGGTCAGACCAGACTCCACTCAAGTGTTCTTTCAATAAATGTCTTTGGCTGAAAAACACCCCGGCCAGATCTTCGGCCAAGCCAGCGCTGAAACTCCTGCACTGGCTCCCCATAAGAGAAAGAGTCAAATTCAAGGCCCTCTGTCTGGCACATAAACTTCTTCAGGATAAGGCCCCCCCCATCCTCAGGAACCTTATCACGCCCTACAAAGCCACTAGATCCCTCCGCTCAGATCACGAACATCTCATCACGGTTCACAGAGTAAAAAAGACACGCACAGGAGTCCGGCGATTCTCGGTGAACACGGCTAAACTTTGGAACGCCTTACCTCTCAAACTTAGGAATGAACCTAATCACCTCCGCTTCAGGAAACTACTGAAAACCCACCTCTTCCCCTGAACCTCCCGTTTCTCTTCCCCTCCTTGGTCCCCCCACCTCATCTGCTGCCTTGGCTTTTTTCCAGCGCTGGGATGCTCCCGGGTGACTACACGCTCTACAAAACCCACTTAATAATAACGCCAGAGTCATACAGTTGGTTTGCGACGGACTCCACATCAATCAAAAGTTTCATGCTGTGAATCACCCTCAGTCAGCGGGTCTGGTTGAGAAGTACAATGGAACTCTCAAACTGAAATTGGCAAAGATTCAGGAGAGCACAGGGTTGCAGTGGCCAGATGCTTTACCATTAGGCCTCTTGTCTACAACAACGACAGCTCACTCTAGAACAGGATTGTCACCTTACAAGGTCGTGTTTGGGCGTCTGGCAAATGTCTGGAGCGTCCCGCATCCTCAGAAATTTTCCGAGATTGAATATCCTCTGTTAGTGGATTATCTGTATGAGTTAACTAATAGTCTGCATTCTATTCACCACCAGATCCAGAACACACTTCAGCCAGCACCAGAGGGGAGCGGGCATGACATTCAGCCCAGACACTACATCCTGATGCGCAACTTCCAGAGGAGGAAGGCCTTGAACATGAGGTGGAAGGGGCCAGTCCAGGTGCTCCTCGCTACCCGCACAGCAGTCTTTTGACCTTGGTTTTTTGCATTATTTCCCCCTTGGTTCCATAATGTATCCATTTGGCCAACCCATTGCTCAGGAGGAACAGCCATTTGCAGCACTGCATTTAGAGCGGGATGAGTCTAGTCGGTCTGGTTGGTCCATGAAGAGTAAAATAGTTTTTGTAGTGATTGCTGTGATTTTAACTGTAATAACAGTAATTGGAGTAGCATGGTTCCTGGAAGAGGTTGGTTCAACATCTGTTCCCCCCGAACACATGTTTGTTACTTTGGCCCCTCACAAAAGGGAACATCGCAAAACATATGTAGATAATGTATTTTTGTAAATGTTGCATCAGGCCCATGATACGTCTAATGCTACTAATTGCTGGATCTGTGGTTTACTCCCCTCAGTTACACATTAGAGTGATATCCTGTTATCAATGTCATTATCCTATCTGGGAAGTTGTGAGGGGTGGTTTGAACTGTTTACTATGGTGCATTATCACTTTCATGCTTTTGCTATGAATATGACATCTGCTGACTCACGCACAGATGTAGAATATATACTCTTCCACCAAGGGTTTGTTTCCACAGGGTCCGGTGGACAAGGGACTCCAGGTACATTGTCCCCATAAGCTTGTATGAATATATATGAGAAGGTAAAGAACGAAACATGGCTTCGAAATGATATGTTGGATTTTCAAGGGTTCAATGCCATTGAATATTTCGGATCATTCCAAATACGAAATATTTCTAAGGAAGAGGTGATGCCGATGTCAGTAGTCAAAACAACAGCTGGTTTCTGTATCCAGGGAATAGGGAAGGTAAAAGTAGGAGAGGGCAATTGCAATTACACCTATATGTTGAGTACGACTAGTAGGACGCCTTTGCTCCCACCACATATTGTTTATTTCGTTTGTGGCCCTCAAGCTTATGTTTGGCTTCCTAGGGCGTGGTCAGGTACATGTTACCTCTCTTTCCTTCTTCCACAAGTGTATATAGGACTGTCCAATTACCATAAGGAACATCTATTGCAGCATAGGAGTACATACCTGTTCCGAATAAGAAGCGTTATTAACACAGAAGATATAGATCAGATAGACAACACTTTACAGCAGTTTACAGATGCCATTAAGGGTATTATATCCTTTTGGGCCTTTATGTCCAATAGCCTTAACATTTGTTGGCTCACAAGAGTTGTAGGAGGGGTCATTAATACAACAGCTGGAATTTTGACAAACATTACGGCTGAGCTCCAAGCTACGTGGCTTATTGCTTTACAAAACAGGATGGTGATAGACGTCATCCTTGCTGATCAGGGAGAGGCCTGCGTGTCATTGGCAGTAGCTGTTGTGTATACATCCCTGACCCTAATGTACACTCTGCCATCCAGAATCTGCATAGGCTTGCATCCGACATCCACCAAGAGAATGGTACTTGGACTCTCTCGGGATGGTTCTGGGGCCTGTTCGTGTCCTGGGGTTGGAAGATTCTCATTTTCCTAGCTGTAGTTTCTGTTATAATTTTCACCTTTTGCCTGTGCATACATTGTCTCCCTGCTCGCTTTGCTCATTGTGTAAAGGCTTTAACGACCAAACCGAAGGTTCCAGTGCCTGACGTTAAGACAACAGCCATGATGATGCAGGATATACAAGATCTCATGTAAATAGATGAATATTGATAATGCATGTATTGGCTTGTAATTAGTAGTGCTTTCGTCATATAGGGAGTTATTTGCTTTTAGATAGTAGCAAACTGTGTTAGCGAATGCTAAAAGGAGGGTCTGTTGGACTGAAAAAAAAAACCTTTGCCAAATTCTCTATGCACTGTATGATTTAAGTTAACATTCGCTGCCCCATTTTGTATTTAGCCACCATTTTGATAAAAAACTAACGTCTGTATCATTTTGTGTCTGGCATACTGAAAAAGCAGATGACAATGTATTCTCTGTATGTATTTTTCTCGAAGGTTGAGTTTTGCTGGGCTAGTGAATAGACTGTTCTTATTATCACATACCTTTCCGACTAGATAGGTCTGCTCCCACGGCTGAGAGCGGGGAGAACAGGCAGAGTAACCTTGACTGCAAGATAATGTTTGCCCGGTCCCAGGATTGCAACCCATCCTTCTGTATCTCCTTTGTCCACCATCTAGTAATGGGAAAATGTCAGTCTCGGCATGTCTTTGGTGGTGTTGGAAATGTACTTTATGCATTACAATGTTGACTGAAGTCAGTCCCTCTGCAGCAATCTAAGGAGGCTGGTCAGACCAGACTCCACTCAAGTGTTCTTTCAATAAATGTCTTTGGCTGACAAACACCTCGGCCAGATCTTCGGCCAAGCCAGCGCTGAAACTCCTGCACTGGCTCCCCATAAGAGAAAGAGTCAAATTCAAGGCCCTCTGTCTGGCACATAAACTTCTTCAGGATAAGGCCCCCCCCATCCTCAGGAACCTTATCACGCCCTACAAAGCCACTAGATCCCTCCGCTCAGATCACGAACATCTCATCACGGTTCACAGAGTAAAAAAGACACGCACCGGAGTCCGGCGATTCTCGGTGAACACGGCTAAACTTTGGAACGCCTTACCTCTCAAACTTAGGAATGAACCTAATCACCTCCGCTTCAGGAAACTACTGAAAACCCACCTCTTCCCCTGAACCTCCCGTTTCTCTTCCCCTCCTTGGTCCCCCCACCTCATCTGCTGCCGTGGCTTTTTTCCAGCGCTGGGATGCTCCCGGGTGACTACACGCTCTACAAAACCCACTTAATAATAACGCCAGAGTCATACAGTTGGTTTGCGACGGACTCCACATCAATCAAAAGTTTCATGCTGTGAATCACCCTCAGTCAGCGGGTCTGGTTGAGAAGTACAATGGAACTCTCAAACTGAAATTGGCAAAGATTCAGTAGAGCACAGGGTTGCAGTGGCCAGATGCTTTACCATTAGGCCTCTTGTCTACAACAACGACAGCTCACTCTAGAACAGGATTGTCACCTCATGAGGTCGTGTTTGGGCGTCTGGGAAATGTCTGGAGCGTCCCGCATCCTCAGAAATTTTCCGAGATTGAATATCCTCGGTTAGTGGATTATCTGTATGAGTTAAGTAAAAGTCTACATTCTATTCACCACCAGATCCAGAACACACTTCAGCCAGCACCAGAGGGGAGCGGGCATGACATTCGGCCCAGACACTACATCCTGATGCGCAACTTCCAGAGGAGGAAGGCCTTGAACATGAGGTGGAAGGGGCCAGTCCAGGTGCTCCTCGCTACCCGCACAGCAGTCTTTTGACCTTGGTTTTTTGCATTATTTCCCCCTTGGTTCCATAATGTATCCATTTGGCCAACCCATTGCTCAGGAGGAACAGCCATTTGCAGCACCGCATTTAGAGCGGGATGAGTCTAGTCGGTCTGGTTGGTCCATGAAGAGTAAAATAGTTTTTGTAGTGATTGCTGTGATTTTAACTGTAATAACAGTAATTGGAGTAGCATGGTTCCTGGAAGAGGTTGGTTCAACATCTGTTCCCCCCGAACACATGTTTGTTACTTTGGCCCCTCACAAAAGGGAACATCGCAAAACATATGTAGATAATGTATTTTTGTAAATGTTGCATCAGGCCCATGATACGTCTAATGCTACTAATTGCTGGATCTGTGGTTTACTCCCCTCAGTTACACATTAGAGTGATATCCTGTTATCAATGTCATTATCCTATCTGGGAAGTTGTGAGCGGTGGTTTGAACTGTTTACTATGGTGCATTATCACTTTCATGCTTTTGCTATGAATATGACATCTGCTGACTCACGCACAGTTGTAGAATATATACTCTTCCACCAAGGGTTTGTTTCCACAGGGTACGGTGGACAAGGGACCCCAGGTACATTGTCCCCATAAGCTTGTATGAATATATATGAGAAGGTAAAGAACGAAACATGGCTTCGAAATGATATGTTGGATTTTCAAGGGTTCAATGCCATTGAATATTTCGGATCATTCCAAATACGAAATATTACTAAGGAAGAGGTGATGCCGATGTCAGTAGTCAAAACAACAGCTGGTTTCTGTATCCAGGGAATAGGGAAGGTAAAAGTAGGAGAGAGCAATTGCAATTACACCTATATGTTGAGTACGACTAGTAGGACGCCTTTGCTCCTACCACATATTGTTTATTTTGTTTGTGGCCCTCAAGCTTATGTTTGGCTTCCTAGGGCGTGGTCAGGTACATGTTACCTCTCTTTCCTTCTTCCACAAGTGTATATAGGACTGTCCAATTACCATAAGGAACATCTATTGCAGCATAGGAGTACATACCTGTTCCGAATAAGAAGGGTTATTAACACAGAATATATAGATCAGATAGACAACATTTTACAGCAGTTTACAGATGCCATTAAGGGTATTATATCCTTTTGGGGCTTTATGTCCAATAGCCTTAACATTTGTTGGCTCACAAGAGTTGTAGGAGGGGTCATTAATACAACAGCTGGAATTTTGACAAACATTACGGCTGAGCTCCAAGCTACGTGGCTTATTGCTTTACAAAACAGGATGGTGATAGACGTCATCCTTGCTGATCAGGGAGAGGCCTGCGTGTCATTGGCAGTAGCTGTTGTGTATACATCCCTGACCCTAATGTACACTCTGCCATCCAGAATCTGCATAGGCTTGCATCCGACATCCACCAAGAGAATGGTACTTGGACTCTCTCTGGATGGTTCTGGGGCCTGTTCGTGTCCTGGGGTTGGAAGATTCTCATTTTCCTAGCTGTAGTTTCTGTTATAATTTGCACCTTTTGCCTGTGCATACATTGTCTCCCTGCTCGCTTTGCTCATTGTGTAAAGGCTTTAACGACCAAACCGAAGGTTCCAGTGCCTGACATTAAGACAACAGCCATGATGATGCAGGATATACAAGATCTCATGTAAATAGATGAATATTGATAATGCATGTATTGGCTTGTAATTAGTAGTGCTTTCGTCATATAGGGAGTTATTTGCTTTTAGATAGTAGCAAACTGTGTTAGCGAATGCTAAAAGGAGGGTCTGTTGGACTGAAAAAAAAGTTTTTACCAAATTCTCTATGCACTGTATGATTTAAGTTAACATTCGCTGCCCCATTTTGTATTTAGCCACCATTTTGATAAAAAACTAACGTCTGTATCATTTTGTGTCTGGCATACTGAAAAAGCAGATGACAATGTATTCTCTGTATGTATTTTTCTCCAAGGTTGAGTTTTGCTGGGCTAATGAATAGACTGTTCTTATTATCACATACCTTTCAGACTAGATAGGTCTGCTCCCACGGCTGAGAGCGTCGAGAACAGGCAGAGTAACCTTGACTGCAAGATAATGTTTGCCCGGTCCCAGGATTGCAACCCATCCTTCTGTATCTCCTTTGTTCACCATCTACTAATGGGAAAATGTCAGTTTCGGCGTGTCTTTGGTGGTGTTGGAAATGTACTTTATGCATTACAATGTTGACTGAAGTCACTCCCTCTGCAGCAATCTAAGGAGGCTGGTCAGACCAGACTCCACTCAAGTGTTCTTTCAATAAATGTCTTTAGCTGGTATTTTCTTCTGTCTGACCGACGCTTCATTTGTATGGAAGGCTGAGAGGTAGTCGCGAGTGACCCGGATGACCCTAATGGGCCACTTCCTTCAATACCTGGTACCCACTTTGAAGTCAGAAACGTTTCCAGAGGCTTCCACCCTAAGAGGCTCTTGGAATTTCATACCACCCTGCCCCTGCTTGTCTGTGGGCACAAGACTAGTGTCAAATGCTTTGTGAGTGTGCTGTGGCAGAGTCCTTCTGATGTGCAATAGTGGTAGGTGACAATTTCCCACCTATCTAGGCAGTGATGGCCCCTGCTGCCAGCACTTATTCCCCCTTTGTCTCACTATCTAGGACCAGTAAACAGAGACCAGTTGCCAGCTCCATATGGTCATGTGACCCAAGATACAGGTTGCAGCAACCAAATGGATAGGACAAGAAAATGCCAGCTTTCTAAAAGTGGTAATTTAAGAATTAACTTAAAATTTAACTTTACCATTAACGATGTGTTTAAATTACAAATTAAGAGACACCAAACTTGACATGCCCATCTGCTCCTAATTGAAAGGTAACACCTAATAAAAGAAATAAGGGATCCCATTATTATCCTAAGGGAGCGGTAGGCCTCACAGTAGTGAAAAATGAATTTTGGGAGTTTTTTTTTTTAACTAACAGGACATCTAACACTTAAAAGTACATATCCAACTTTTTAAATACACTGCACCTTGCTCTCTGGTCTGTGTAGAGCCTACACTAGGAGTGACTTATGTGTATTAACGAGGGAGATTTGGGCCTGGCAAGAGCTTTATCTTGGTAGGTTGAAATGGCAGTTAAAAACTGTACACACAGGCAGCAGTGGCAAGCATGAAAGAAGTTAAAGGGCTACTTAAGTGGGTTTACAAGAACTTCTGCAGACCTAATAGTAGTATTTGATTTAAAGACCCTGGGCACATGTAGTACTCCTTTACTAGGGACATACAAGTACAATAAATAGGTGAATTGGGTGTAAGCCAGTTTTACCATCTTTAAAGGAGAGAGCACAAGTGCTTTAGCACTGGTTAGCCATGGTAGAGTGTGCAGAGTCCTAAGGCCTCAAAAATAAAGTCAGCAAAAACAGGAGGACTGAAGTTAAAATGCTGGGGAAAACCATGCCAAGGATGCCAAGTTCAACAATTATTGTCTTGCAGGACCTTACTCTTTGGTCAGAAGACTCTCTTGCAATACCTAAATCCTTCCCTTCTATTGGGCTCTCACAAGAAGTAAGGGGAAGTCTACCCAGAGGGCAGGTCATCCTAAAGATCTTATTTTTCACCACCAGGGGTTGCAATATTAAGTATATCAACCCCATGGCGCTGGCACACCTCTTCATTGTCCAGTTTAATATTTTGATTCTGGATGGTCTGGGCATGAATATCTCTGAGAGCATCTCAAAGACTCTTAGACATAGAAAAAACTGGATGGGAAACAGGTTGCTTGTCTGCTTGGATGAAATGGTCTTCTACTAAAGTTCCAGATAAATCTCAGGCTGTGGCTGACTCATTCTATCCCAAGCAGACTTCTGAATAGGTCCTTCTCCCCTTTTGATGGCAGTCATCTTTTGAAGTCTGTCAGTAAAAGGTTCGCTCCAAATTTGAAATTACAGAGGTTGTCACTATGGCAGGCTGAGCAAAATAGGCATATCCATTATGCAGAGGAAACCCGAGTGACCTACTAAGCACATTTGGGGCTTTATAAACAGTGTCTTTTTCTGGCCAAGATTCCAAGGCCACTTTCTTTAGTACGTAAATATTGTGGGGCTCTAATACAGCAAGGGTCAGATTACGGGGAGGTCCATGAACTTATTAACCTTCACAGTGCTATCAGTGTAACCCTACTCTCTCAGAGACTGTGCAAAATGGTTGCCCCGTTCTTTGCAGAATACCTCATAGCTGATACACAATAGCACCAAAGTAGAATTTGGTCTGTACAATAATCTGTCTATCTTTCATCATTGAACAGACATTCGCCTATTTACCAACCACTGCCTAGAAACTCCTCCTCAGAGCATGAAGCAGCATATTTTTTACATGGAATATCCACAGAGAAGCTGGCAGACATAAAAGCTGACAGGGAGTTCAGGCTGCAGATTTCCAAGCTCAATATGGAAAAAAGAAACTGGCCAGGGAGGCAGAGGAGAGAAAAATGGCTCAAGAAAGGAGCCTCAGAGAGCTGGACATAAGAGGTAGGCAAGAGGAATTCAGCAATAATGGTGGCAGCATACCTACAGTGTCCTCTGTAGACAAGAGGGTCCACAACCCCAAGGATCTGGTGCCTAACATCGTTGTGGGAGATGCCATTGATAAGTGGTTTGAAGCCCAAGGGGTTGCTCTTGAAATGTATTGGGTCCCTGAAGGGGAAGTGGGGGGACAGTCTCTGGAGGCACATACCAAGTGAAGGGAGGGATGCTCTAATGGCCACAGAGAAGCGGGATAGGATGAAGTACCCCTTTCTGAAGCCACCCTTATCTAGAAGTATGGCCCCACCCCAGTAAAATACAGGCAGAAGTCTAGGGACAGCCAGAAGCCCCCTCGCCCCCTTCTGTCCTGGGACAATTGTGTTGATTTCTTCTGCAAGGAACTGGATGGTTGATCAAAGGGCAGTGAAGTGAAAATTATCCAGGGCTCCACAATTTTACGGCAAGAGAGCACACGTCTAGTCTTGTTTTGCTGAGGAGTACCAACACCTGGTTTAATAGTAAGCTTGTTTACCCCAGGGGGCTCGCTAAAGAATCAGATCACTGGCTCAGCACTAGGGTCCACAAGGAGTTAACTGGGAGGATCCTCACAATGGTCAGCAGGGTCCACACCAGAAAAAAGAGGTGGGAGATTAAAGTAAAAACAAGAAGTTATCTAAAGGTCCCCACAATAGTTCCAAGGGGCAGGATTCCCATTCCCCACCGGAAAAAAAGAAGAATTAGTTCCCAGGACATAATTCCTCAGTAAAATTCACCTTTAGGTGCTCTCAGTGCCTTCAGGCTGGGCATTAGAAAGTTGATGCCAAGTGACCCAAATGGGCACAGCCCTCCTCCCCTGGTGGGCAAACTCCAGGGCTGCCCAGTGTAGCGCTCAGAAAGGAAGTTGCCAAGTTAGTGTGGGGGGAAGAGCAGAGGTTACTCTAGCGTCCTTGGGTGACAAAGAGATGGTGCCAAAGTCCCACATGGCTAGCTACACTAAAAAGTACAGGTTGGGGGGAGGAGCCAAGCTCGCGTCCGAGATGGCCGCGTTTTAGCTCGGCTCCGATCACTCTCCTGTCTGCAACAAATATCCTGTACTTTATCCTGCCCCGGGAAGTATTCCATGATGTGCAATGGGACGACGATAACTCACAGGCACTTACCGTTTGCTCCGGTGATTCCTGGGTGCCACGGATCCTGAGTTACGCCCCTGTCTGCTTCGGGGCCTCCGGAGCGGCCGGACCTGGCACTCCTTGACGGCGACCGGGCTGGACGGGGCGCGGTGGCCGGCCCTTGGTGGTGGTGTGGAGTCGGTCGGAGGGGCCGATGTGCTAATAGACCGATTGCGGCCTCCCGGGCCTGATCCGGCGGTCCTGCGGCCTGGTGTTGGGGAGCTGACTTCCATGGACGGGGTTAACCGTACATCTGGCTCGTCTCCCCTTGGTTCTCCGGCCCGGCCATTTTGAGTTCCTCCGCCCGGACTCGGAGAACGCTGCCGGCGGCGTGTGAGGTGCCGGCGCATCACCTTCTTCTGGTGGCTCCCCTTCCTGCCCTGGTGGCACCTCCGCTGGTGGATGCCGGTGTCCTGTTTTGCCCCGCTGATATCCGGGCGGGGGTCGGCGTTCGCAGCGGCCCCGCCGGGCTTCTAAGATGGCGGCCGGCCCCATGACTCTCGGCCTTGCGGGGACCGGCGATGCGAGTCCGCCGCGCGGCACGTTTGCTGAATACTGTAAAGGTGAGCCTACGCTCCGCGACATCCTCGCCGCCCTGCGCTCCTGGGGGGCGCCCATGCCCGCACCGACCGCTATCCTGGAGGGGGGTCCCTTTGTTGGGCCTGCCGGACCCCCCTCGGTTTGTGCGGCTTCATCTCTGTTGTGTGCTGCTGGAACTTTCCTTGGGGTCGTGGACCTGGAGGCTGCTGTTGGTGTGGATGTACGGGGGTCCGCTGCCCTTCTTCGTCCTGTGTCTCCTTCTGCTCCGGAGGTTCCCCGGCTGGATCCCGTCTGGACCGATCTCGATGGGTCTCCTTTTCCTTTTTTGCCTCACATGGCCGTACGAAGATCCTGTGACGGTGCCGCTGGACCGGCTTTCTCCGTATTCTCATCGGAACTTTGCCTGCTTTGCCTGAAGTGGTTACTGTACTTTCTGGATCATCCGGGTCACGATCGCTACAACTTGAGTGTATTTTTGATTCGACTCCCTGTTATTCACCTCCTGTTTTATGTGATCTGGTTCCAGGTGCCCTGGACGATTACAGTTTGCGAAAAACGAGGACAGGGTTGAGCTGATCTTGCCTTTGTGGACTGCTATTTTGTGGTATGGTTGGGGGATCCGTTCATAATTGTATGATTATGTTTGATACGTCTTTACGTTCCTGGAGCTTATCCGTGTGTTTATTATCTTCCCGTGGGCTCTGAGTATTTTCGGGCGGGGGGGTGGGAGCTGAAGGGGTTTTGATTCTGTGGCTCCTCTCCCGCTGTTTTTTCCCTGTTTTCCCTTCCCCCCCCTTTTTTAATCTACGTGATTCTCTCTTTCTTATATTTCTCTATATTTCGGGTTCTAATTAGGGCGACAGGCACGCTGCTGGGGGGTAGGCCATAGCCTTCTGCAGGGGTGCAGGGTGGGCTGTGCGGGGTGGTGGGGGGGTCTGTTTATTGTATCTTTCCCTGTTCCTCTTTTTGGTTCTATGGCTCTTATGTATCCCCTACTTTCGTGGCGCGGTGTCGGCACGTAGCCCCCCGGGGTGTTTGTGCTGGCTTGGCCCTTTTGGTATGTCTGCTGTCACGGTTTACTACGCATTCATTTCTCCTGTTGCCACTAGTTCCATGTGCCGATTTAGTATTGGGTGCTTTGTTAGCCGTGGGGGGCGTGCACTGACGCTGCGCCCTCACTTTTCCCCTCCCCTTTTTTGATGTCCTCTTCCTCCCCTTTTTTCCCTTTTCCCACCCCATTTTCTTTTCCTCCCTTGGGTTGTTGTAACGGAGGGCTTTTAGTTTTGTAAGCGTATTTTTCGCTGTTTTATTATTATGTGCCCGGGTAGTGGTGGGTGGGTGCTGAGCAGCGATTGTGATTGTTCTTGATGTGGGACTCACGTTCGGCCTTTGTCATAATGTACTGTTCTGTTGGTCTTTTCCTGTATTCGAGACTTCGGCTTGCTCACGGCCCACCACGGCCCTCTGGACTTTACAGATTGTCATTATCCTGTTACACCCTTTTCTATTATAAAATTAACCTACTTTTATCCTGTCCGTGATGGCGACTCGAAGACTTGTTGCCTTTGCCTTTCATATGAGCGATTTAGAAATCCTGTTGTCTCTCCTGTATTGCCTCGTATGTCTCATTATTGTGGTGGCCGGCCCGGTGGGTTGTAGGCCCGTATTTGTGCACGCCTTCTGTACAATAAAGGTTTAAAAAAAAAAAAAAAAAAAAAAAGTACAGGTTGTCGGTCACCATCATTAAGAAGCAGGTGAAAATTCTGAGAGACACAGGGGCCAGCATGACAACCATACGGTGTCACCTGGTGACCTAATAGCAGGTAGCCCCTAATGAAGTCTATCAGGTTTTAGTATATGACAACCATGAGAGCCACTACCTGGTTGCTCTGATTCCCTTTGCATGGGGGGTGGTCTCTGGTTCCTTGAGGGTAGCTGTGTTTGCCTGTGGATTGTCTGCTCTGTAATGACCTGGAACATTCAATCTGGAGATGTTGGGGTTGTCTGAGTGGGTGTGCCTGCCCACACAGTCTATGGCCACTTGAGAGGGTAGTCAGGAGGACATGGAGCCTGGAAGAATGGGCATGGTATGTGCCAAAAGGAGGAAGGATAAGGGGCATGGGATACCCACTCCCAAAACTCCCAGTGGCCAGGAGGAGGTTGAATCCAACGTTGATGCCCCGCAACCTACAAGGGAGGACATTGCCCCCTGGAAAAACCTACATGAACTGACCAATTGGCAGAAAGAAGGAAGACCCACCAGGGAGGAGTTCTCCAGTGCGCAGAAAGAGTGCCATGCTCTGGAGGACCTACAGCAGCAGGATCCAGGCAGCCGGTGACACCCACAGTGATCACCAGATTTACTGGGTGAATGGTCTCCTATAGAACTAGCCTCAGATTTCTGAGTCTGGTGCAGCCTGTGTGGTGGTGGTCCCCCAGTACTACAGGGTCTTCGTACTTGAGCTAGCTCATGATATTCCCCAGGCAGGTTACCTGGGGCAAAACAAGACCTTTGTCAGGCTTGTCACTCACTTTTATTGGCCCTGGATAAAGATGACCTCAGATGTGCTCAGCAGGTCATTTTCCACCTGCCAGGTCTGTGAGAAGTCAGGAGGGAAGAACAAGACTTTCATGGTTCCCCTTCCAGTCGTTGACACCTCCTTTGAAAGGGTGGGCCTAAACATTGTTTGGCCTCTGGACCCCAAGACTGCAGGTTAATCCTGATCTTAGTGGACTATTCCACCCAGTACCCAGAGGCCATACCTCTGAGGACAATGACTGCACCCGCGGTGGCCTGGGCACTAATTGGGATCTTTACCCGAGTGTGATTCCCCAAGGAGTATGGGCCCGATTCACAGAACTAACTTAAGACAAAATCCTAAACTTACTACTTTTGGTATTCACAGAAGTTAGGATTTTGTCTTAAGTTTGTCTTAAGACAGACTTAAGACAGACCTAAGACAAAATCCTAACTTAAGTCTGTCTTAAGTCTGTCTTAAGACAAACTTAAGACAAAATCCTAACTTCTGTGAATACCAAAAGTAGTAAGTTTAGGATTCTGTCTTAAGTTAGTTCTGTGAATCGGCCCCGTAGTGTTTGAATGGAGTGCCAACTTCATGTCAGCTTACATGAAGTCCACGTCGGACGAGTGTGGAGTAACATAGAAGTACTCCAAACCATACCATCCCAGACCAATAGGCTTGTTGAAAGGTCTAACAACACCCTCAAAGGCATGATCATGGGCCTGTCAGAGCCCTTGGGGCCCAAGCGGGGCATCCTCTTGTGTGAGTCTTGACTGTAATGCATCAGATTACACAAAAACAAATCTTGTGTAGGGATAGAGAAAGAGGTAACTGAATTGGCTCCTCTCAGCTTTGCTGATTAGTTGCTTTCCTTCGAACGGGTATTACGTGTTGCCTCACATGGGAGGCCACAGGAGATAGTATCATCACACTAGGAGCACTCTAGCAAATGGCTGTAGAACAAGAAATTGCAACAGCCTGTTAAAGACATTCTGTTTAACCTTCCCTTTTCAACTCAGATTACAGTCAATATTATCCGGTGCCCTACAACTTTGACTTCTTAAATCACTTATCAAATTACGAACTGTGCTGCTTGAATCACAAAGTCACCCTTAGCAGCCTCCTAGATCCTTTAACTGGTAGTGCTGAGAATAACAACAACAACCATAGGTTACTCTTAGTTTATACTTTAACGTTGTCATGTATTTAGCTTCAAAAGATCCTACGTTTCCCAAAGGCTGTTACATTCACTTCATGCTTGTGTGATATTCAAGAAAAGGTGTTCATTCCTGAATTCAGTAAATCAGCTATTCAAATGTCTCTTGTCTAAGTCCCTAACTGACTTTCTTTCTAGGTCTTTGTTCACTGCGCAGCAATCATAAGTACTCATTCAGATCAGTGACATGGCTCATGCCGGATTTCTTGAAGCAGCTGACAAGACTGTGACAGGAGCCGGGCTGAAGTGTTACAGAAAACAGGGTAAGGTGAAGCTAAGTTCTCCAGGAGGTGGTTGCATAAAGTTTCTGTTGCCAAGCAAGGTGTGGCAGCAGAGGCAGGCCTTTTAAAGGTTTGGATCCCAAACTGGCTGCAGAGATTATAAGGTTTTGTGTGGCTTCCTGAAGAAATTTCACTTTTTATCTGCATGATGAAGGAGTTCTGGAGCACACTGAATTTGTGAAAGAGCACATATCTAGTCCCTTTATCATGCGCAATAGTAGTATGATTATAGTTCAAGTTGGTTCTAAAGGCATATGCTACGTTGTTCAGATTCTACAGATAGCCACAGTTTTAAACTGTTGTGACAATGTTCATGGAATTCTGATTAGGGGTAGTTCGTGAGCCTGCTAAGACATCTTCTCTATGCTCGGACTTTCAGTGCCCAATTTTGAGTTAGTTGCCTTTCTTGTACTGAACCCTTTGTTAGCATACACATGTTTGGATAAGCCATGACAAATTGACATCTCTGTTGTTTGCTTAGAGAAAGGTATGACAGAAGGAGGATGGATTCAGGCCATTTGCACTTCTGAAATGTCACCCTAACAGAGGGCCTCTCAGCCTTATAAAGGAGAGTTGGGAGCAAGCTCTCAAAAATGCCCTACAGAATATGGTCAGCTTCGCAGCTGTTAGACCTGGCCTTCTCTGCAGGGTTACCACCAAACCTTTTGACTTTTCCCTCCATTTTTTGCTGAATCTGTTTTTGCAGTCCTTCAGTCTCTGTGAACTTTATTACGGCTAACAAGTGCTAATGTGCTTGTGCTCTTTCCCTAAAACATGGTTAAATAAGTTGGCATTTACCGAATTGTCATATGTAAGTCCCTTGTAAAGTGGGCCTGTAAATTAAATGCTACCAGTGGGCCGGCAGCACTTATTGTGCCACTCACTTAAGTAGCACCTTAGAACATCTTCCCAGCCAAGCCAATGCAGCCTGAATGCAGTATTACATTGTCATCTCGACTTGGCATTAAAAACTCCTTGCCAAGTGTTAAACTCCCCTTTTATTACATATGTCAGCCCTAAGAAAGGCCCTAGGCAGCCCATAGGGCAGGGTGCTGTGTAATTAAAAGGTTGAACATGTACTTTTAAGTTTAATTTTGCATGATAGTGAATAACACTTCCTAAATTTTTTTTCACTACTGTGAGGCCAACCTCTCCCTTATGATAACATCCGGTTCTCTCATTAAATTTAATATGTGTTACATTTCGAATCATAAACAACAATTGATGGACGGAATGTTGCACAATGGCAAAACATTCACCCCCAGTCACAGATATGGGTTTAATCCATCCTTATTTTGCTCACCACACCACCCAAGTTCAGACATTGCCATATGCAAATCAGTCTTGACCCTGTGCCTCATGGGAACAGTCCAGCCCGAACTGCCAAGCCATGTCTTTCCTGGACCGGAATCAAGCATTCTAGGACCAGTTTCTGGCTCTCAGCCGTCATCAGCCAGGATAGCTTGATTCCAGTGGCATGGAGAGCATCGGACTCACGTCTGAGCATACCCATCCCACTCGGGGTGACAAAAGCAAAAACAACAATTGATGGACGGAATGTTGCACAATGGCAAAACATTCACCCCCAGTCACAGATCTGGGTTTAATCCATCGTTCTTTTGCTCACCAAATCACCCCAGTTCATACATGGCCAAAACGCAAATCAGTCTTGACCCTGTGCCTCATGGGAACAGTCCATACCGAACTGCCAAGCCATGTCTTCCCTGGACCGGAATCAAGCATCCTAGGACTAGTTTCTGGCTATCAGCCGTCTTCAACCAGGATAGCTTGACTCCAGTGATGTAGTGAGCACGGGACCCACGTCTGGGCATACCCTTCCCACATAGGGTGAACAGCAAAACACACAAGATGATGGACGGAATGTTGCACAATGGCAAAACATTCACCCCCAGTCACAGATCTGGGTTTAATCCATCATTATTTTGCTCACCAAGCCACCCCAGTTCAGACATGGCCATATGCAAATCAGTCTTGACCCTGTGCCTCATGGGAACAGTCCAGACCGAACTGCCAAGCCATGTCTTCCCTTGACCAGAATCAAGCATCCTAGGACCGGTTTATGACTATCAGCCGCCTTCAGCCAAGATAGCTTGACTCCAGTGGCATAGTGAGCATGGGACCCACGTCTGGGCATACCCTTCCCACATAGGATGAACATCAAAACACACAAGATGATGGACGGAATGTTACACAATGGCAAAACATTCACCCCCAGTCACAGATCTGGGTTTAATCCATCGTTATTTTGCTCACCAAGCCACCCCAGTTCGGACATGGCCATATGCAAATCAGTCTAAACCCTGTGCCTCATGGGAACAGTCCAGACCGAACTGCCAAGCCATGCCTTTCCTGGACCGGAATCAAGCATCCTAGGACCGGTTTCTGGCTATCAGCCGTCTTTAGCCAGGATAGCTTGACTCCAGTGGCGTAGTGAGCACGGGACCCACGTCTGGGCATACCCTTCCCACATAGGGTGCACAGCAAAACACACAAGAGGATGGATGGAATGTTGCACAATGGCAAAACATTCACCCCCAGTCACAGATCTGGGTTTAATCCATCGTTATTTTGCTCACTAAGCCACCCCAGTTCAGACATGGCCATATGCAAATCAGTCTTGACCTTGTGCCTCATGGGAACAGTCCAGACGTGGCTCGTCCTGGCTCCCGGTCCGCGCTGCTCTCCTGAGCCTCCAGCTGGGGCCGACCTGCGTTTCAACTGCCGGGAAGCACACCATCGGCGGGCTGAACATGCGGGGCACAAACTGGGTGATTTTCAGCGGCTGCTGAACTGTCCCTGCGATCGGGAGAGTTGCGGACGGACCCCGGTGTTCTCCAAGATGGCGCCCACCACCCCACCCCACGAGTGGCGAGGATCCTCGGGTGCCAGTGAGGGGATCGGGGAGCCTGGGGAATGCCTCACCGCTTCCAGTCATGCCATCATGGAATGGCATAAAGACACCAACGTCAGAACATCTTAGAATCTGAAAGTTTCTCCCGAAAGAGAAATGGTGTTCTTTTCGCACTCGCTCTTTAGACGTAGGGAGTGATCCTAAACGGCTGATGGTCCGCTAGTATACAAGACGACATGTTAAAGCTGGAGTGTTGCTAGAAGCGCCCCGACAACACAGTTTATAATGGGTGCCATCTTGAAGAGGGAAATTCTGTCCGAATTTCTCATTCAAAAGACCCTGGAATGCAACGCCCTAGGTCAACCGGCAAGAATGTTAAACACAAGGATACTCGATCTCCGTGATGTGCTACTCGCCCGCCGCCTGTCATCCAGGATATCGAAGAGGGTCCGCAGGCTCTGCAGGAAGGCGTGGGGCAGCCCGTCCGTGCCCTCCGGCGGCACCAGGGGCACCGGCCGGCGGGGGTCTGAGCTCAGAGCAGCAGCCATGGAGCCCCCGGCCAGGGGACGCACCCCCTTCCGACCCCGGAGACATCGCCTGCGTCTGGAGCAGGCGAGGGAGAGGAGGCGCTGCTACACGAAGCTCCAAGGAAGATGCACAAACAGCAAAACACACAAGAGGATGGACGGAATGTTGCACAATGGCAAAACATTCACCCCCAGTCACAGATCTGGGTTTAATCCATCATCATTTTGCTCACCACACCACCCCAGTTCAGACATGGCCATTTGCAAATCAGTCTTGTGTGTTTTGCTGTTCACCCTATGTGGGAAGGGTATGCCCAGACGTGGGTCCCGTGCTCACTACGACACTGGAGTCAAGCTATCTTGACTGAAGACTGTTGATAGCCAGAAACCGGTCCTAGGATGCTTGATTCCGGTCCAGGGAAGGCATGGCTTGGCAGTTCGGTCTGGACTGTTCCCATGAGGCACAGGGTCAAGACTGATTTCCATATGGCCATGTCTGAACTGGGGTGGCTTGGTGAGCAAAATAACGATGGATTAAACCCAGATCTGTGACTGGGGGTGAATGTTTTGCCATTGTGCAACATTCCGTCCATCATCTTGTGTGTTTTACATTTCAGTTCATAGCAGTTAGAAATGTCGAGTTTGGCATCTAAAGAATTGTGATTTTATAATCTTCTTTATTGATAAAAGTTGGATTCTGAAAATGCCACTTTTAGAAAGTTTACATTTTCGTGATCTAAGCAATTGGTGCCTGCAGCCTGTATCCTGTGTCACATGACTAGGTGTAGCTGGAAGTTGGTCTTTGTGAATTTCTCCCAGCCAGTGAGACAAACGGGGAATAGGTGTTGGCAGCATGGGTCATCTCTGACTTGATCCAAGGGTCGAGCTGTCACCTACCACACATCCACATCACAAAGCCTCTGCCGCAGCACACACACAAAGGGTTTGAAACTAATCTTTTGTGTCCCCAGACAAGTTGGGGCCTGGTTAGGAACGTAGTGCTTAGAAGCAAAAGCAGGAAATTCCAAGCACCTCTGAAGTGTTAAAACCTCTGGAAATATCTCCTACTTCAAAGTCGGCACCAGAAATAAATGGAGGACCCTGAGACACAATTCTTCAGTACACATCTAGACATGAAGAGGACTTAGAAGCACTGCTATGCTGCTCTGCTCAATAAATGACTGCTACTCTGCTGCCAGATTGAGGACTGGACCTGCATCTTGAACCCAGGACCACCAAAGTAACTCCAAGAGCTCGTTGGCTGGCATCCAGATCAGAGCCTAAGGGCCAGAAAACGCTCCAACCACCTTGAACCGTGCACCTAGACTCTTCCTTCTGTGAGTCTTGCCCCCCAAGTGGTTCCACCCTAGTCCTGGAACCTTGGTGGTGGACCTGAAGGTGCTCTGGCAGTCCAGATGTGGTCTGTTGGACAGAACCAATGCAGCGCAACGCACCTCCTCAGAGCTCCTCATCGGAAATGCCAATACATGATGCATCTTTGATGCAAGACCTTGCATGGCAGCCCAGCAACTCCACAGACCCATCGCTGCAAGATGCATCCTTGACACAGGACCATGCATCACAACATCCCTCCCCCACAGAATCGCCACTGACCAATGCCTCTTCGATGCAGGAACTGGCTTCGCAGGCCCACAACTCCTCGGAACTGCTGCTGCACAACATAGCCTCAACACTGCAATGCTCCACAACCCGGATTTAAGGTACTTTGTTCAGCATGCGTAACATGGTCTCTGTATCCACTCCGCGCTCCATCGCATTGGGCATGAACTTGAGACTTTGAACTGGTCCAGAGTGACCAGATACCCCCAGCTGATGTAAATATTTAAAATTGCATAATCCAGTTCTAGTGATTGGATTTTTGTGGTTTTGGCTTCAAATTATTTAGTAAAACATTCCGCATTTTTCTAGATTAGTGTGCAATTTTTCTTGTGCTGTGTTTTTACTTTATTACTGTTTGAAGTGCTGCATAAATGCTTTACACATTCCTCTCTGCTAATCCTGAGTGCTTTATGCCAAGCCACTGGAGGGCTGAGCACAGGTTAATTGAAGGTTTGCTTCTGACTTCACCTTGACAGGAATTGTGGTTGCTGCTTGAGTAAGAATTTCTCGCTGTGAACCAGTGACCCAATTTTCTACATTAATTCTATATGATTCGATTACCATATTTCCTACAAATTTAATTTGGTGTTACAGGAAAGTGAATGGGAGGAGGTAGAGGTACCAAAAAAGCTGAAGTTGTGAGACTAGGAAATCTGACAGTTGGCTTCTTCTAAAGAGGTCTATGCACAGGGACACAAAGAATCCTTAACTGCTTTTGCGCTAAAGACGTCCATGGCACCAGTGCTCAGATTCTATGGACAGCTCCAGCGCATCCTAGAACTTGAAGCAGGAAATTCCTCTGGTGCTCAGTAGGGTTCCACTTTTTTTAGTTTCACTTCTGGCTGCCGGGGAATGTTGTTGTGGACTCACCCAGGAATCATGCTGTACTCTCACACCAGATATAGGTAGATCAGCCTTTCTTCCACCTCAGGGGTAGATTAAGTGTGTTTTCCTAAAATCTGCCCCTAGGGGACAGATCAGTCACTAGGCACCAGGAGAAAAATAGGCTCACATAATAAAAAAGGGTTGTGGGCATCCCACACAGGCATCGTAATGGGCTCTCACTCCCAGAACATGTCCCTCAGTCTTTCTACACCTACGTGGATTGGGTTTTTACCCAAAATTTGCCACTGTTGGAGGACAGAAAGGCCTTTCGACTTCATGAATTTCAAATGGCACAAAAACAAACAAAAGTCTAGGGGACCTACCCCTGATTCAAGGCAATATTCGACCCCAAAATGGTTAATAGAGTCTTTCTGCCCCAGGGAACTAAAGCATCCCTATACTTGTGCCAAGAGAAAAAGTTTTGATTATTTTTGATTTTTTTTACATACAGTTACGAGAGGGGGGCTATGTCCCAATATCGTTTTACTTACAAGCTGAATGAGTGCACGTTGTGGGGTCAGATCAGCTGCAACCTGCGGAAACCTACCAAATCCAGGCATGTATGAAAACTAGAAATTTGGGGCAGTCCAAGTGATGCACCTCATGTGGACCCCCAAGGCATTTTATTTACCCACAATGCTCTGCAACCTTCTAACTTTGACTTAAATTGCACATTTTCCTGGCATTTCTGTGAGGTAATCTTTCAAAAACTAGTGCTTAGTTTGAGTCGGTAGTTGCCATTGGAGGCCATTGGAACCTATTTTTCTTCATCAGACATTTCCCAAGAACAAGAAAGGAAAACACACACAAAGCAGAAAGACAGAGGGAGAGAAAGACAGAAAATCAGTCACCAAGGGAAAAAGTAAAATCCTGTAAGAGTGAGATAACGGGGCAAGGAGTGTCTGGCACTGCATTAAAGAGGCCTGAGGTGGATTCAGGACAATGAATCCTCTGTATTCAGCTCACTGACATTGTATAGCGCTGGCCGCGAGTGTCCGAGCAGAGCTTTGAGCGCTGGCACTTTATTATTTTACAAATAAAGCACTGTGCGTGCCAGTCATGGTCTCTAGGTCCAGTCACACAAGTAGGGTAGCATTTTTCTCGGGAAAAGTGAGGTAATGCTGGGTGGTAGGAATTTTGTGGATTCCTGTCAATTTCGTAAGTTTGGGTCAAGAAATGTAAGGAACATGGGCAATTTTAGGCAACGTTTGAGTTTTGAAAGGAATTTTGAGTAGGAAAACTTTGTGGTATCACACTAGACACACCACCTTGGACTTCCCTGGGTATCTAGTTTTCAGAAAGGTCAAGTCAGGGAAGTTTTCCTAGTTGACCATTGATCCCTGGTCCAAAAATCGCAGCTACACCCATTGCCAAATAAGATCAGTTTTGTGTGAAATGCTGTCTTCACATTGTATCCTACGCGCTATTGTGCCACAGGCCCCAGGCCTGCTGACACAAGTGAGTTACCATTTCTATAGGTAGACTTGGGAAAACACTAGGTGGTAGGAAATTTACAGATCTCAACAGATTCCAGAACTTTCCATCACAGATATGTGAGGAAAAGATGTTTTTTTAATCAATGTTTGGGGTTTGCAAGGGATTCTGGGTATAGAAACCTGCTGAAATCCTTGAAGGTAACCCCACCAAGTATTCCCCCGGGTCTCTAGTTTTCTTAAATGTGCAGGTTTGTTATGTTTGCTTACCTGCTGGCTGAGCTAGGGTCCATAATCCACTGCTACCCACACTGCAAAAAAGGGTCAGTTTTCAGTGGAAAAATGTGGTGTGTCCATGTTGCGGTTTGGGGCTTTTCTTTCAGGGACATTAAGATTACCCACACAAGTGTGGTACTATTTTGATCAGGAAACTTGGGGGAATGTTAGATGGTAGGAAATGTGTGACTCAAATTCCGAACTTTTCATTATATAAATATGAGGTAAATGTTTTTTTAGTCAAAGTTTGGGGTTTGCATGGGCTTCTGGGTAAGAACACCTGGCGAGAGCCACACAAGGCAACCCACCTGAGATTTAAAAAATGATCATGCTTGCTGGGTTTCCCTAGGAGCTGACTGAGCTGTGGTCCAAGGTCCACAGCATCCCACATTGCAAAAAAAACGGCCAGTTTTCAGTGAATAAATGTGATGTGTCCATGTTGCATTTTGGGGGCTTTCCTGTTTGAGGCATTAGGCCTCCTCACACACATGAGGTACCATTTTTATCAAGAGACTTGGGGGAAAAACAGAATAGTAGACAATTTGTTATTACCAATTACGTTTCTATGCCTTTGTGCCTTCCAAATGTAAGCCAGTATGTAAGAAAGAAGACATTTTGAAAATGCCTTCTTTCGCATGCTAGGATGGGTACCCAAAAATTCAAAGATGCACAAATAACCACTGCTCCTAAACTCAGTATCTGGTGTACATTTAAAAAATGCAAAGGTTTTCTTTATAGACCTTTTTCAATCTTTATAGTTTACCATATGAGTTGCTGTATAGCCAGTGCACAATGAATAACCATTGCAAGATGCAGCTCAATGGGAGCTCTGGGTACCTAGGGTTCTTGGAGAACCTACAAATCCTGTATAGCCCTGTGACTAGAATGGTGTAGAAGTGTTACAAAAACACGGGTATGACCCAAAAAGTCACTGGGACCTGGGTAAGTATGCGGTGTGTACAAAGGGGGGTCCCAAAACATAGGAAATCAAAAACAATTTACAAAACACATTAATGAAAAAACTTAAACCTGAACTTGTTACACAACTGTCATTTAATCACAGTGTGTTAGTATAATGAATCATGTTCAACTCATCAAATATAGTCAATTATTCAAACAGCATTAGTGCCCCAGAAGAGAGGGGAGGGGGAAAAAAGGAAAAGTGAAGGTATTGAGAGGAGTGCAGGGTAATAGGAATTGTGACATAACATAACAGAATGGTGTAGAAGACATAAAGGTATATTGCTTTTGTAAATCTCCCATAATGTCAAAAATGTACAGAGGAAAACGTTGTCAAACAGCCGTTTTTCCTACTAATTTTCAATATTGTTTTTACTTTAGCAGTTAGTTTTTTTGGGAAAGCCTGATTTCGCAAATGACCCCCGCTGAATTCAGAGGTTTGTCTACTTTTCAGAAATCTATAACTCTGTGATTGCCCATGGATTTTACTAGATTATACTTGATTGATTGATTGATTGGTTGAAAGGACAACAGTTAGGAAAAATGGGCTACCTCTTAAAAAAATGTCAAAACTGTGGTAAAAATATAGTTTTTTGATTCAGCTCTGCATGTTCCTGAAAGCTGTGAAGATAGTGACTTTAGCACAACACACCTTTTGTTGATGTCATTTTGACGAAAAAACTAAGTTTTTTGCAGAGCACTTTTCCCTAGTTCCCTTCTTTAAAAAAACAAAATGTAAGTACCTTTCAGCTATTTTCGTGGTTCCCTCCTCGGGCATACACCAGCACTGGGTACCTTTAGAATCCAGAGGATGTTGGAAAAAAGGATGCAAATGTGGCATGGATAACTTATGTGGGAAAACATTATGAAGGCTTGCAAAAACTACCTGAAATAGCAAAAACACAGGCTTAGCATTCTAAGAGGAAAAGGCCTAGCAACAAAAGTATTAAAGGGCCCTTCCAATGTGGTGAGAAAACAGTTGTCTTCTACACTTATGCATCTCTAAAATCATTAGACAACATTCGCAATTTGGCACCTGTAAAGTGTTATTTAAATGTCCCATTCAATGCATTACAAAAACTGTTTCTCTTTACCCAGTCCCACTTCGCTAACAATCACGGGAAATCACCAACATCGGCATTGCAGCTCTATTGTGACATCACTCACAGATAATAACTAAGTGTTCCACTGCCCCTCTGGGCCCAGTGTTATGGTCAAAATGGAGGCTGTTCTAGCCATCAAATAGGCAAACACCCAGAGGTATCATGTAGCCAAGTTTAAGGGAGAAACTAACTGTTATAGAGACATCACAACATTATTTAGCTGATGCTTGGGCAAAATACCAAGATTTTTTTTTTTAAATACCAGGAGACAGAAATATTGTGGGGGAAAAAATATTGTGATACATAAAAATTGTGATGCAGCAATATTGTCAAGAATATCTTTTTTTCCGTATGTAATATCATTGTTAGGAATATCATTGTTGTTAATATAATTTTTTTAAACTGTTGTAAATACTATTGTTTTTTAATTAAATGAATATGTTTTAGTTTATGTATTAATTTTAGGTGTCATAATTGTTTGTATAATTGTTATTCATTATTTTAAATATAGTTTGTAATTTTAAGTGACTTAGACTATTTCATTTAATTGCTAATAGTAATTTATTGTGTTGTAGCGGGTTTTTGGGATTTAGAGAAATACAGTGGGAAGGTAATAAAGTAATAATTATTTATACTTAATTATTAATTTTTTAATAATATCCAACAGTTTAATAGTTATGTAGATGGTGTAATAATTATATATTTTAGATATAGGTGTGGGCTGCACGTGTTCATAGGGGTATTGGGTGGGAAGTTTATTCACAAAAAATTACCAAATCATTCTTAATTATATAATTATCTTATACTTATTTATTTTAGTTATATTTTAGGTGTTGGCTGCTAGATTTGTTGGAGTATAGGGTAAGGAATTAATTAAGTAATAATTGAATAATAATTTTTTATTGATTTTGCATTAACAATTTGTATAGTAATTACGTAAATTGTTTCATTGTTTTTCATTTTTCAATATACATTATGTTAATTAATATTGCTTATATTAACAGTTTTATATTTTGTATAAATTAGTAGAGGTTTTCAAATATGTAGTTTGTTTGAAGTGAAGTACTTTCCCACTGTTGCTGATACTGGAGTGAGAATAGTACATTTAATCCCTCTGAAGTCCAACACTTTCCCCACTGTAGAACACACTGGAGTAGAAATAGTAAATCTTAGCCTTCCGAAGACTACGGCTTTCCCTACTGTTATACAGATTGGCCTGGGAACAGTAAATTTAACCCCTCTGAAACTGAACGCTTTCCTTACTACTGCACACACAGGAGTGGGAATAGTAAATCTTCACCCCTCCAAAGTCCAATGGTTTCCCTACTATTGCACACACTGGAGTGGGAATAGTAAACCTTCCCCCTCCGAAGTCCAACGGTCTCCCTACTGTTGCACAGACTGGAGTGGGAATAGAAAATGTTACCCCTCTGACATCCAATGCATTTCCTGCAGTTGCATAGACTGAAATTGGAATAGTAAATTTAACCCCTCCAAAATCCAACACTTTCCCTACTGTTATACAAACATGAGTGGGAATTGGAAATGTAACCCCTCTAAAGACCAATGTTTCCTTACTGTTGCACAGACTGGAGTGTACTAAATCTTACCCCTCTGAAGTCCAATGCTTCCCCTACAGTTTATAGTATTTTCAGTGAATGTATTTTGCTGGGTTTATGGTTTATATTTTTTATGGGTTTATCGTTTGTGCATTATATATATTCACTGAACAAAAACAAAGGTTACATGGAGGCTATAATTAGGCTCAGATTTTACTTGTACAAAAGCAGTGAAATTCAGCAGTTGTAGTTACCTGAGCGGACTATAACTTACGCCCTAAGCACTGCTTATGACCTAACATATTACATCTCTCATGACATGGACAGGGACATCACTAATGACATCTCAAATGAGAGTGCGAGTGGGTGTCTGAGTGACTGTACAGGTATGTGTCTGTATGGGTGTATACGTGGGTGTGTGAGTAGCTGTGTGGGTGACATAGTGGCTGCATGAGTGGTTGTATTGTTGATTGAGTAGATGTGTCATTGGCTGTATGGGTGAGTAAGTGGCTGTGTGAATGGCTGTATGGGTGGGTGTGTCAGTGACTGTATAGGTGTGTGAGTGGGTGTCTGAATGGCTGTGTGAGTGCCTGGGTCTTTCAGCAGTTGTATGGGTAAGTGAGTGGTTGTATGGATGTGTGAATGGGTATATAAGTGGCTGTGTATGGGTGTGTGAGTGGTTGTATGATTGAGCGAGTGGCTCTTTTGAGAGACTGAATGGATGTGTGAATGGGTATTTAAGTGGTTTTGTATGGGTGTGTGAGTGGTTGTATGATTGAGTGAGTGGCTCTTGTGAGAGACTGTATGGGTGAGTGGGTATGTGTATGGTTGTATAGGTGAATAACTTGGTGTTTCAGTGGTTGTAAGGGTGAGTGTGTGGCTGTGTGAGGGACTGTATGGGGGAGTGACTGGTTGTATGATCAGGCTCTATGAGTGAGTGGGTGTGTGAGTGGCTCTATGGATAAGTGAGTGTTTATGTGAGTACTTGTATGGGTCTGTGAATGGATATGTGAGAGGTTGTGTGGGTATATGAGAGGTTGTATGGGGTGTGGGTGGTTCTGTAGATGATGTTAGTGATGTCATCCGTGATGTTATTAGAGATGTCATCAGTGATGTCACTGACTATGTCATGAGTGATGTAATATGTGAGGTCATAAGCAGTACATTGCCGGGGCTATAACTGCTGAATTACACTAGTTTTGTATGAGTGAAATCTAACCCTTGGGTTTTTTTCAATGAATTTTTAAAGGTTTTTTGTTTTATTCTATTTCCTAACTATTATGTCCCTGTAATCTTTGTTTTTTCAATGAATTTCTGAGGTTTTAAAAAATTATACTTGCTCACTATAACATCTCTGTAACCTTTGTTTGTTTCAGTGAATTTATAAGGTTTTTTAATTTTTATTTCCTAACTGTAACCACTAACCTTTGACACTGATTGTGTGAAAGAAGAACAAGAGGCCTACAAATACCTTGGTTTAAAACTAGGGTGAGGCTCAACACACAAAGAACACAAAATGGACTTAAAGGCAAAAGCACAATCGTTAATCGTTGCGTACAGACTCCTGAATAAAAAAATGGGCTGGCCGAGTAATGCACATCTTCTAAAAGTAATGGCTGCACAAATGGTACCGACATTGTCATTCGCCCTAGTAGTTTGGTGCGGTAAAGAGGCAGAATTGCTAAATGATCTTCAGACAATGGTTTACAAAGCTGTTTTTAATATACCAAAGTCAGCCAATCCAGCTCAGGTCCGGCTGGAGTTCGGCCTTCAGAATCAGAAATTCCGGAGCATGAGCAGCTTCGAGAAACTATGCCACAAATTCAGCGCATTTGAGCCAGGATTATTGAACAACATTTGCTGGAAAGAAATCAAAACCCAGATGGGCCGAGACATGCCACATTCATGGGGAGCATACCTGAAAAAATCATTAGCAGAACTTGATATACAAACAACATGGGATAGCCCGTTAGAGCGGGTAGCTTTTGGTAAATTGGTAAATAAAACATCAAAGAAGAAGCCCTTTCTGGAAGACAAAATAACAACTTTGAAACGCAGACATGGGTGGACCGTGATTAACTCCTACATAACAACAAAGCCTTGGGCATACTTATTGACACATTTCAGTACTGAGATAAAAAAGAGTTTCACATAATACCACTTGGGCATGCATGACTCGAAAGATTTACAACCGTCCTTGCAAAGCAACCATCAAACCACACACTGTCGACTATGCGGCTTCTGTAACGAAACCCTAACACACCTGCTGTGTGCTTGTCCAGCAGTCGTAAGGAGGGGGCTTTTAAAACCAATTTTTAACAAATGGAAAATTCGTACTTGCAGGCAAGCAGTGATACATTGGCTGGAAAGATCCTCAATTATCTTGGCTTGCCGGGGTGTCAAATACCTAGCAAAAGCAAGGAACCTTTTAATGCAAGCCGATTTAGAGGCCACGAATAAAGCATGATCAAGGACGGCAGGGGCGTCGCATATATGACAAAGATATACTCAACAGGATGATGGGAAAAACATAGAATGATGGCCAAGTTTGGAATTTAAATTGGACATTATATCCCGAACAGGATCTAGCCGAAAGTAATCCAGGACTTTTCCAGACACTGCGCAATTCTGAAAGCTTTTTACTATAACCCGCACAGATCGTTTTAAACTGTTAGATTACATTTTAGGTGTATTATAATGTCATCTCAGATTTTAAAATCTTGGTAATCATGACACTGAAAATAAGTATTTACTGGAAGATTAAGTGCAAAATTTTCTTTTTTTTTAAAAATGAACACTGTAACGATTTTAAGTAAACATATACAATAAACTATTTTGACTTTGCCTTTGTGTGAGTTAGTGTCTCTGTGGGTGTATGAGTGCCTGAGTAGGTTTGTAAGTTGGTGTGTGAGAGTATAAGTGGGGCTGTATGCGGGTATATGATTGTCTGATTTGGTTTGTGAGTGGGTGGGTGAGTCTCTGAGAGGGTCTGTGAGTGGGTGAGGGAGTATGAGTTATTGTGTTAGTAGATACATGAGTGTCTGACTGTGTGTGAGTGGGTGTACATGTCTGAGTTTGTATCTGAGTGGGTGCATGAGTGAATGGGTCTGTGAGTGCTTGTAAGAGTATCTTAGTTGTTCAGTGATGGGTGCATGAGTGCCTTAATGGGGTCTGCTCATTTTCTGCTCCCTTCTAACTTTTATTTCTAATCTTGCTGACCATTATTTTTTCTCTTTCTGCTCATTTCTGACCTGTATTTGCCTCTTTTTGCCTATTTCTGATATCTGTTTTTTCTCTTTCTGCTAGTTTCTGGTCTCTATTTTGCCTCTTTCTTCTCATATATGATCTTCATTTTGCCTCTTTCTGCTCTTTCCTGATCTCAATGTTGCCTCTTTCTCCTCGTTTCTCACCTTTATTAAGCCTCTTTCTGCTCATTTCTCACCTTAACTTGCCTCTTTCCACTTGATGATAACCTTTACTCTGCCTCTTTCGCCTCAATTCCCCCAGACCGTGAGGGGAGCCTTAAGGCCACTGGGGCACCAGCCTGCTCCAAGCCTCTGACTGGAGCCAGCATTGCTCTCACAGACAGGGAGCAGCTAAACATGCAGCTCATTGTCTGTGAGAGTAATCCTTTTGTCTGTTTCCCTGTCCACTTAACAGCGGGCAGGGAAACAAAGGAAAACTCAGCTTTTGTCAAGCGGGAGAGCTTTCACAGTTTGTGTTTGCTCTGACTTGGCAGGACCTGTCAAAGCTCTAGCCAAGTTGGAGCAAACAGTTATGTCCCAGGGTAGATGCCCCAGGACATAGTAGGAGCGGACCCTGGGGTGTGGCATTCCCCAGGGCCTATATTGGCTCCAGGAGTCGGGCCACATGACCCCCCTTCTTTGATCTGCACGTCCACACCCCATAAGGTGGTGGAGGAAGTATGCAGCCCACTCCCACTTTTTTTATTGATTCGGCGTCGGAGAGGTAGTGGTCTCCAGGTCCTGGGGTGGATTCAGTCAGCCCCCATTCTTTTTATATCTACCCCCGGGGAGGTGATGGTTCCCTGGGCTTGCAATAAGCCCAGGAGTGGGGTCCGTGAGCCCCCATCCATAATTAAAATGAAAGCTCTAGGGAGGTGGTTTTCCTTGGGCTCTACTTAGGAAGGGGGCCCTGTGCACTGCTTCCTTTTTAAAAAAATGCAAACACTTCCTGGTTGAAGTGTTGGCAGCAAATCAAATTACAGAATGGGCACTGTCGGATCCGTGCCCCCAGATACACAAATTTGGATTTCGGTTAACCCCTTTGGTGCTTATGACGAGCTGGACTCGTCATGGCACACAGTTGCGTGTGCCCATGACGAGTCCAGCTCGTCATGACACCCACTCAAGGGGGGAGCGCCGTGGGTGGCCGATCCGGGTATTTTTACCAGAGAAGTCAGGGGAAGACCTTCCCCTGCCTCCCCCCGCCCCCGCCATCAATGACATCAGCGCTTGAGGCACACTGACGTCATTGGAGGTTTCCCTTTTGGTTTCCCAGGTGACCCCCTTTGCAAAACCAGGTGGTTTTGAGATAGGCAATTTTGATGTTGCCTCACTACATTTTGGGCCCTTGCCTGTCTGGGTAAGGAAAGTTGGGGGATTCACGCAAGACATACCTCCCTGGAAGCCCCCGGGTGTCTAGTTTTCAGAAATGTGTGGATTTGGTAGGTTTACCTATACGCCCGCCAAGCACTGGGCTAAAAACCCAGGTGACCCCCTTGCAAAATCAGGTGGTTTTGAGATAGGCAATTTTGATGTCGCCTCACTACGTTTTGGGCCCTTGTCTGTGGTGAGTACATGGGCCTCCCACACAAGTGAGGTGCCTTTTTTATCAGGAGAACTGGGGGGACGCTGGGTGGTGGCAAATTTGTGTGAGCCCGGTGATGCCACACTTTCCCACAAACAAATGTGTGTAAAAAAGTCATTTTTTGCAGCTACAATTAAGGTTTGCAGGGAATTCTGGGTGAGGAAACGTTGGGGGATCCACGCAAGCCATACCTCTCTGGAAGCCCCTGGTTGTCTAGTTTTCAGAAATGTGTAGGTTTGGTAGGTTTCCCTATGTGCCGGCAGAGCTAGGGTCACAAACTACAGCTAGGCACTTTGCCAAAAAAGGGTAATTTTTCACTGCGAAATTAAGGTGTGACCACATTACGCTTTGCGCAGTTTCCTGTCGCAGGCACTAGGCCGACCCACACAAGTGAGGTACCATTTTTCTCGTAACACTTTGGGGAACGCGGGGTGGATCAACGCAGATTCCGGAACTTTCCACCACAGAAATGTCACCCCATCCTGAATTCTCCTGGGTGTCTAGTTGTTAAAAATGTATAGGTTTGCTAGGTTTCCTTAGGTGCCAGCAGAGCTAGGGTTAAAAAACTACAGAGAGGCACTTTGCCAAAAAAGGGTCATTTTTCACTGCGAAATTGAGGTGTGACCACGTTGCGGTTTGCGCCTTTTCCTGTCATGGGCACTTGGCCGACCCACAGAAGTGAGGTACCACTTTTATCGTAAGACTTTGGGGAACGTGGGGTCAGTGAAAATTTGTGGATCCACGCAGATTCCGGAACTTTCCACCACAGAAATGTGGGGAAAATGTGTTTTTTTGACAGTTTTTTATGTTTGCAAAGGATTCTGGGTAACAGAACCTGGTGGAAGGCAGTTAAGTTACCCCATCCTGAATTTCCCTGGGTGTCTAGTTTTAAAAAATTAATAGGTTTGCTAGGTTTCCCTAGGGGCCAGCAGAGTAAGGGTTAAAACAGCTACAGCTAGGCACTTTGCCAAAAAAGGGTAATTTTTCACTGCGAAATTGAGGTGTGACCACGTTGCGTTTTGAGCCGTTTCCTTTCTTGGGCACTAGGCCGACCCACACAAGTGAGGTACCATTTTTTTTTAAGACTTTGAGGAACGCAGGGTGGTTGGAAATGTGTGGATCCACACAGATTCCAGAACTTTCCACCAGAGAAATATGGGGAAAATGTTTTTGGACACTTTTTCAGGTTTGCTAGGGATTCTGAGTAACAGAATCTGGTGGGAGGCAGTCAAGTCTCCCCATCCTTGATTCCCCAGGGTGTCTAGTTTTAAAAAATGTATAGGTTTGCTGGGTTTCCCTAGGTGCCGGCAGAGCTAGGGTTAAAAAACTACAGCTAAAAGGGTAATTTTTCACTGCGCAATTGAGGTGTGACCACGTTGTGTATTTTGCTTTTTACTGTCGAGGGCACTAGGCCGACCCACACAAATGAGGTACCAATTATTTATAAGACTTTGGGGATCGTGGGGTGGGTGGAAATTTGTGGATCCAAGCAGATTCCAGAACTTTCCACCAGACAAATGTGGGCAAAATGTTTTTTTTTACAATTATTTAGGTTTGCTAGGTATTCTGGGTAACAGAACCTGGTGGGAGGCAACTAAGTCACCCCATCCTGGATTTCACTGTGTGTCTAGTTTCCTAAAATGTATAGGTTTGCTAGGTTTCCCTAGCTGCCATCAGAGCTAGAATTCGAAAAACTACAGCTAGGCACTTTGCCAAAAAGGGGTCATTTTTCTCTGCGAAATTTAGGTGTGTCCATGTTGCGTTTTGCGCCATTTAATGTCGCAGGCATTAGGCCTACCCACACAAGTGAGGTACCATTTTTCTTGTAAGACTTTGTGGAATATGGGGTGCATTGAAATTTGTGGCTCCACGCAGATTCCAGATTTTTCCACCACAGAAATGTGGGGAAAAGTTGTTTTTTGGACAATCTTTTTTGTTTGTAGGGATTCTGGGTAACAGAACCTGGTGGGAGGCAGTCAAGTCACCCCATCCTTGCTTCCCCTGGGTGTCTAGTTTTCATAAATGTATAGGATTGCTAGATTTCTCCAGGTGCCGACAGAGCTAGTGTTCAAAAACTAAAGCTAGGCACTTTGTCAAAAAAGGGTCCTTTTTCACTGCGAAATTGAGGTGTGACCACGTTGCGTTTTGCGCCATTTCCTGTCGCGGGCACTTGGCCGACCCACACAAGTGAGGTACTATTTTTCTCGGAAGACTTTTGGGAACGCGGGGTGGGTGGAAAATTGTGGATCCACACAGATTCCAGAACTTTCTACCACAGAAATGTGGGGAAAATGTGTTTTTTTGACAATTTTTTAGGTTTGCAAAGGATTCTGGGTAACAGAATCTGGTGGGAGGCAGTCTTGTCTCCCCATCCTGAATTTCCCAGGGTGTCTAGTTTTCAAAAATGTATAGGTTTGCTGGGTTTCCCTAGGTGCCGGCAGAGCAAGGATACGAAAACTACAGCTAGGCACTTTGCCAAAAAAGGGTAATTTTTCACTGCGAGATTGAGGTGTGACCACGTTGCGTTTTGCGCCGTTTCTTGTCGAGGGCACTAGGCCGACCCACACAAGTGAGGTACTATTTATTTGTAAAACTTTGGGGAACGTGAGATGGGTGGAAATTTGTGGATCCACGCAGATTCCAGAACTTTCCACCACAGAAATGTGGGGAAAATGTGTTTTTTTTACATTTGTTTAGGTTTGCAAGGGATGCTGGGTAACAGAACCTGGTGGGAGGCAGTCAAGTCTCCCCATCCTTGAATTCCCCTGGGTGTCTAGTTTTAAAAAATGTATAGGTTTGCTAGGTTTCCTTAGCTGCCGTCAGAGCTAGAGTTAAAAAATTACAGCTAGGCACTTTGCCAAAAAAGGGTCATTTTTCACTGCGAAATTGAGGTGTGACCACGTTGCGTTTTGCGCCGTTTCCTGTCACGGGCACTAGGCCGACCTACACAAGTGAGGTACCATTTTTTTTGTAAGCCTTTGAGGAACGCAGGGTAGGTGGAAATTTGTGGATCCACACAGAGTCCAGAACTTTCCACCACAGAAATGTGGGGAAAATGTGTTTTTTTGACAAATGTTTAGGTTTGCAGGGGATGCTGGGTAACAGAACCTGGTGGGAGGCAGTCAATTGTCCCCATCCTGGATTCCCCTGGGTGTTTAGTTTTAAAAAATGTATAGGTTTGCTAGGTTTCCGTAGGTGCCGTCAGAGCTAGAGTTAAAAAATTACAGCTAGGCACTTTGCCAAAAAAGGGTCATTTTTCACTGCGAAATGGAGGAGTAACCACGTTGCTTTTGCGCCGTTTCCTGTCACGGGCACTAGGCCGTCCCACACAATTGAGGTACCATTTTTTTTGTAAGCCTTTGAGGAACGCAGGGTGGGTGGAAATTTGTGGATCCACGTTGAGTCCAGAACTTTCCACCATAGAAATGTGGGGAAAAAATGTGTTGTTTTTTTTTACAATTGTTTAGGTTTGCAAGGGATGCCTGGTAACAGAACCTGGTGGGAGGCAGTCAATTCTCCCCATCCTGGATTCCCCTGGGTGTCTAGTTTTAAAAAATGTATAGGTTTGCTCCATTCCCTGTCTCGGGCACTTGGCCGACCCACACAAGTGAGGTACCATTTTTCTCAGAAGACTTTGGGGAATGCTGGGTGGGTGGAAATGTGTGGATCTACGCAGATTCCAGAACTTTCCACGACAGAAATTTGGGGAAAGTTTGTTTTTTTGGACAATTTTTTAGGTTTGCGAGGGATTCTTGGTAACAGATCCCTGTGGGAGGTAGTCAAGTCCCCCTATCCTGGATTCCCCTGGGTGTTTAGTTTTCAAAATTGTATAGGTTTGCTAGGTTTCCCTCGGTGCCGGCAGAGCTAGGGTTCAAAAACTACAGCTAGGCACTTTACCAAAAAAGGGTAATTTTTCACTGCGAAATTGAGGTGTGTCCACGTTGCGTTTTGCGGAGTTTCCTGTCGCGGGCACTAGGCCGACCCATATAAGTGAGGTACCATTTTTCTTGGAAGACTTTGGGGAAAGTGGGGTTGGTGGAAAATTGGGGATCCCTGCATATTCCAGAACTTTCCACCACTGAAATGTGGGGGAAATGTTTTTTTTGACAATTTTTTAGGTTTGTAAGAGATTCTGGGAAACAGAACCTGGTGGCAGGCAGACAAGTCACCCCAACCTGGATTCCCCTGGGTGTCTAGTTTTCAAAAATGTATAGGTTTGCCAGGTTTCCCTATGTGCCGGCAGAGCTAGTGTTCATGTATACATGAACCCACATTAATTGCTATATACCTGGTACATAATAAAAAGACATTGCAAATTGCTGCTCAGTTTTTGACTCTGGGTTCGTCGGGTTCTTGTTGAACCTACAAGTCCTATATATCCCCACAACCAGGAAGATGCAGCAGAAGTAACAGTATATTGATTTCAATGAGCTGTCATAATTAGAAGAAGTTACAGCTGAAAACGTTGACACAAAAGGTTGTTTTTTTCAACTAATTTTCAATTTTTCCTATATTTAACTGTTAGTTTGTATAAAGAAACCTTGATGGTTCTACACAAACAGGGCCGGACTGGGAACCAAAGCCGGCCCTGGAAAAGTGCTCGGCCGGCCCCCCTCCCCACTTCGGCCGATTTTGTTGCTGGGCCAATGCTGCAAAAACGGCCCTTTAACAAAATCGGCTCAGAGGCCCAAAACCGGCCCATACCCTTGCGGCGCACCGGGGGATTGCCCGGTGCCCGCTGTGGCCAGTCCGGGCCTGTACACAAATGACCCCTTGCTGAATTCAGAATTTTATCTCCTTTTCTAAAATTTATAGCTTTCCAGGATCCATTATTACTTTCAAACCCATTTCTACCATTAACTGGAAGGAGCTTGAAAGCAGAAAAAATAGCAAAAATAGGCTATGTCCAGGAGCAATGCCAAAACTGTGTAAAAAATGTTGCTTTTCTGACAAAGTTCTGTCATTCCTTAAAAGCTGGGATAATGGTGATTTCAGCCCCACAAACCCTTTTTTGATAACATTTTTAAGGAAAACCCCAGATGATTTCATTTGCAGACCGTTTTTCCCATTTTTCCCCCAAAAAACAAAATGTTGCTGTATTTTGGCTAATTTATGGGACCGCTCCAGGGCAATCCACAAACCCTGGGTACCTCTAGAATCCCCATGATGTTGGAAGAAAAGGACACAAATTTGGCGTGGATACCTTATGTTGTCAAAAGGTTACAGGGGCCTAAGCGCGCACTACCCCAAATAGCCAAAATATGGCTTATCACAGGGGGGGGGGGGGAAGGCCTAGCAGCGAAGGGGTTAATATCTCTTAAACTACTGAATGGATTTACACCAAACGACGAAAAAGCACTGCTCTGGACCAAGATCTACATTTATGTCAAATTGGGTGTAATTCTGTCCAGCCGTTCAGGCTGTCGTCATGCCTAAAGTCCCTATGGGAATTACCATGGGGAAAACGCTTTTTGGGCCCCCTCTTTTTCTTGGCCCCCGCTTCATGGATAACTTTCCAGACAGCAGCTGAAGTGAGATTGTATTGTTTGGAAAATTTCATGAAGATTCCTCAAACAGCGCCAAAATTATTGGCAAAACAAAAAACGCTCTTCCTATGGAAAGTAGGTCTTAACTATAACTACCTGCTGGCAACTGCCAGTAGGTAATATATACATTCTATTCTCATAGTAATAAATGTTAAATATTAAAAAATATATATAATGTAAAATGTATAATTTTTATTAATTATAATGTAACAAAACCAAAAATATGTCTTTGTGTGTTTATGTATTATAAATAGTAATACATATTATTGGAAGTTATTTAATTTACATCTTATTAACTTAATTACCTACTGGCGGTCGCCAGTAGGTATATATAGTTAGGATTTTTTCTCTATGGGTTT
This sequence comes from Lissotriton helveticus, assembly GCF_964261635.1. Taxonomy (NCBI): domain Eukaryota; kingdom Metazoa; phylum Chordata; class Amphibia; order Caudata; family Salamandridae; genus Lissotriton; species Lissotriton helveticus. The sequence goes on along the minus strand of NC_136072.1, from coordinate 374,791,393 downwards.
TTTGAAAATTCTATGTCTAATAACTTTGGCGTTTGTGGACGGAATTGGCTGAAATTTTCAGGAAAATGGCACATTTTGTTTCTGAGCAGCCCCTGAAAATTTTGGGGGGGTTCGTCAAGGGGGGGCCGAGAAAAAAGGGGGGTCCCAAAACGCGTTTTTCCCATGTTAATTTCCATAGGGCGGTTGGCCTCACTTTTAGCCCGAACGGCTGAATGGATTTGCACGAAACTTGGCAAAATTGTAGGGACTGGTAGCCCGATGTGCCTTTTGTAGGTCTCAATATATGTGCTTCAGTGGATTTTGAGAAATTAATGTTCAAAAAAAGATATATATCTGTAGCAGCGGACTGGGCAGCGCTCCGCTACGCGTACTTTTCGCGCAACGGAGCTTTGTGAAGCGAAGCTGATTGGTTCTCCGGCGTCTGTCAACATTCCAAACAGTCCGTAGCGGCCGCCATCTTGTCTCTCGGTAGGATCGAGAGACAAGAGGAGGCCAAAGCGAAGGGGCAAATGACCATAAGGGGGCATAGTACATTGTCGCTCACCCCCTAGGTTTGATGTGGAGGTTTTAAAAGGGCCCCGCGGGGCAAAAAAAAATAAACATAATAATAATCGAACAGCTGAATGGATTTGCACGAAACTTGGCAAAATTGTAGGGACTGGTAGCCCGATGTGCCTTTGCTAGATCTCAATATATGTGCTTCAGTGGATTTTGAGAAATTAATGTTCAAAAAAAGGTATATATCTGTAACAGCGGACTGGGCAGCGCTCCGCTACGCGTACTTTTCGCGCAACGGAGCTTTGTGAAGCGAAGCTGATTGGTTCTCCGGCGTCTGTCAACATTCCAAACAGTCCGTAGCGGCCGCCATCTTGTCTCTCGGTAGGATCGAGAGACAAGAGGAGGCCAAAGCGAAGGGGCAAATGACCATAAGGGGGCATAGTACATTGTCGCTCACCCCCTAGGTTTGATGTGGAGGTTTTAAAAGGGCCCCGCGGGGCAAAAAAAAATAAAAATAATAATAATCGAACAGCTGAATGGATTTGCACGAAACTTGGCAAAATTGTAGGGACTGGTAGCCCGATGTGCCTTTGCTAGATCTCAATATATGTGCTCCAGTGGATTTTGAGAAATTAACGTTCAAAAAAAGGTATATATCTGTAACAGCGCACCGCTTCGCGTACTTTTCGCGTTACGGAGCTTTGCGAAGCGAAGCTGATTGGCTCTCCGGTGTCTGTAAACATTCCAAACAGTCCGTAGCGGCCGCCATCTTGTCTCTCGGTAGGATCGAACAGCTGAATGGATTTGCACGAAACTTGGCAAAATTGTAGGGACTGGTAGCCCGATGTGCCTTTGCTAGGTCTCAATATATGTGCTTCAGTGCATTTTGAGAAATTAACGTTCAGAAACAAGATATATATCTGTAACAGCGCTCCGCTTCGCGGAGATAAAATTATATGTGTATTACCTAGCTGTTGCTAACACCAGTTAGCGACGGCTAGTAGAAGATAGCGACCATCTTGGGCCCCACTTTGCATGTGAGTGATATTTATCACTAATGACATGCAAAGTGGGCATGCCAAGATGTTAGCGACTGGAAACAGTCGCTAACATCGCTATCTCCTATTAACAACTTTTGGAAATATTCGAGATAAGGGCGAATATCTCCAAAATCTACCACCTGCCCTGAGCAGTTCTTAGCCATGTTATCCAATGGGAGGTGGATAACATGGCTAAGAGCATTAGCTCGGTAATGCATGAATATCGCTGAGTTTTCAGCGATATTAATGCATTGCGGTCGTTTTTTATCGTATTTCCGATAAACCTTGATAATAGCAAGGTTTATCTGCGATAATTTCTGACGGTAAAAAAATCGTTGCTAAGCATCGTTAGGGATAAATATCGCTTAACTTTGGTAATATGCCCCAACGTCTGTTAACGTTCGATTCGAAGGAAATCAGGAAGTGTTGAAAAACATTGTCTGCGCCATCTTGTCTTTTTTCAAATGCCACACTTTTGTCGTGCACGGCAGCCATTTTAGATGCCTTGACCAGACCCACTCTGTGCACGCTGTCGATCCTTAGCATGGCTCCCCACCCTCGCAAGCATCTCCCCCAGGCAGTGGTCACCCCCGCTCTCTGTCTTATGCATGGGTAATAAACCTCCCCCATCTGCGCTGCTGTTCCCTGAGAATCACACCCTGTGCCCGCCCGACACCTCCCTTTCGCCCTATTCACTACCGCACCCTCTGACACTCCTTTTCCTCTGTGTCCGATTGTCCAGGCTGGTCCTAGGGTATCAGCTAGCCCTGCAGATGTAGTTTATGGCCACAGCTGTAAAGAATCACCCCTCTTCAAAGGAGTTATAGTAGATCAAGGCCCACACTCGATGAGATCCGTCACAGCAGAAGCGTTGCTATTATCTGAAAACCATCCTGTATTGTGATTGGGGAGGGGACCGAGCCTGAAGCGGAAGATTCCAGGGATGACTGTTTGTACATCAAAGTTTTTACAATTATGTGTCACATTAAAAATATATAGCACTCCGACAAAGTAGTAAGATTATAAAACTTTAATAATTTATAAATATATACAAGAAAACAAAAATAGTAATAACATATAAACATTTTTAGGGAAAAACAACGAAGTAGCGGTCGGCTGTGCGAATAGTCCCAACGCAGCACAACGTCCATATTTCCGGCGTGGGGCGTCGCGGGGGGTGGGTCATCAGTAGCAAACTGTTGTGCGAATAGTTCCAAGGCAGCAGAACGCGCCGAAATCTAGATGACACGAAAGTGATGTCTAGTAAGTTGCCACCCAGCAAATAACGGCATGGGGCGTCGCGGGGGGTGGGTCATCAGTAGCAAACTGTTGCGCGAATAGTTCCAAGGCAGCAGAACGATGGCACCAAGGTGATGTCCAGTAAGTTGCCGCACTGGTTTTGGTATCCTACAATGCTGCTCCGAATAACGGCGTGGAGCGCCCCGGGGGAGGCGGCGTGAACGGGCCTCTCCAGGTGGAGTGTCATCTGTTGTAGTGGGGCGCCCCTTTACCATTTCATTTGCCATTCCGTCCGTTTTTGGTCCACTGTGTCAAAAGCCGCAATTCAGCTGAGTTGCGCCCACTCTTGCGGTGCAGCGATAGGCGGCTGTCACAGGACTCTCAAAATGGCGGCAGGCTGTTTCCTTTTTGGGCCTGGTCCACTGAAATGGCCCTGGGACACCTTGGAAATCGGACGCTTGTCTGCTAGGTCTTGGACCCCATTCTCGAAAGCGTCCCCTCCGCCTTGAGAATTCATCAAAAGTTTTGGGGGCTCCGACTCCTGCAGGCTTCTGGTGGGGAGCGGCTGCCATGATTGCTCGCGGAATGACCACGACGGAGCCACGAGATGGTGGTGCTTTCATGCTGACGCCAGCTTCAGTCTGAAACATCCAGAAACAAGGTGGGGCTTTCATCGTTTGGGAAAAAAAAAAAGTTTTCATCCTATGAAAAGTGTTGTTTTTAGGTCACATGATCATGCCTTCCATCATTAGGAAACCAAAAGTAAAATGAACCAATGAAAAGTTTTATAAACAAGTCACATGACCTGTTATGCGGCATAGGGTGTAAAATGCGGAGAAAATACGTTGGCACGTGAGGCGGCGTCAGTAGCGGACCGATGTGCGAATAGGCCGAAGGCAACACAACGCGCCAAGATCCGGATGGCACCGAGGTGGTGTCCAGCAAGTTGCAGCACTGGTGTGGCCATCCTACAATGCTGAAAGTCGGCGTGGGGCGCCCCGTTGGCCTGTGAGTTTGCGTCAGTAGCGGACCGATGTGCGAATAGGCCGAAGGCAGCACAACGCGCCAAGATCCGGATGGCACCGAGGTGGTGTCTAGTAAGTTGCCGCACTGGTGTGGCTATCCAACAATGCTGAAAGTCGGCGTGGGGCGCCCCGTTGGCCTGTGAGTTTGCGTCAGTAGCGGACCGATGTGCGAATAGGCCGAAGGCAGCACAACGCGCCAAGATCCGGATGGCACCGAGGTGGTGTCTAGTAAGTTGCCGCACTGGTGTGGCCATCCTACAATGCTGAAAGTCGGCGTGGGGCGCCCCGTTGGCCTGTGAGATGGCGTCAGTAGCGGACCGATGTGCGAATGGGGCCAAAGGCAGCGCAACAATATTTTCTGATTTGAAGACACCACAAGGCGCTGAGATGCCAAGATCCGGATGGCACTGAGGTGGTGTCTAGCAAGTTGTGGCACTGGTGTGGCCATCGTACAATGGTAAAAGTCGGCGTGGGGCGCCCTGTTGGCCTGTGAGATGGTGTCAGTAGCGGACTGATGTGTGAATGGGGCCAAAGGCAGCGCAACAATATTTTCTACTATATTTTCGGAGTAGAAGACACCACAAGGCGCTGAGATGCCAAGATCCGGATGGCACCGAGGTGATGTGTAAGTTGCGGACCGATGTGCGAATGGGGCCAAAGGCAGCTCAACAATATTTTCTGAAGAGAATACACCACAAGGCGCTGAGATGCCAAGATCCGGATGGCACCGAGGTGATGTCTAAGTTGCGGACCGATGTGCGAATGGGGCCAAAGGTAGCGTAACAAGATTTTCTGTATGGAAGATACCACTAGGCGTTGAGATGCCAAGATTCGGATGGCACCGAGGTGATGTCTAGCAAGTTGTGCCACTGGTGTGGCCATCGTACAATGGTAAAAGTCGGCGTGGGGCGCCCTATTGGCCTGTGAGATGGTGTCAGTAGCGGACTGATGTGCGAATGGGGCCAAAGGCAGCGCAACAATATTTTCTGACTGACACCACAAGGCGCTGAGATGCCAAGATCCGGATGGCATCGAGGTGATGTCTAAGTTGCGGACTGATGTGCGAATGGGGCCAAAGGCAGCGTAACAATATTTTCTGTATGGAAGATACCACTAGGCGTTGAGATGCCAAGATTCGGATGGCACCGAGGTGATGTCTAGCAAGTTGGTGTGGTCATCCTACAATGCTGAAACTCGGCGTGGGTCACCCCCTTAGCCTGTGAGATGGCGTCAGTAGCGGACCGATGTGCGAATAGGCCGAAGGCAGCACAACGCGCCAAGATCCGGATGTCACCGTGGTGGTTTCATAGTTGAGAGGTACTTCATCTGCAGTGGGGCGCCGAGATCCGGATGGCACCGAGGTGATGTCTAGCAAGTTGCTGTACTTGTGTGGTCATCCTACAATGCTGAAACTCGGCGTGGGTCGCCCCATTAGCCTGTGAGATAGCTGTTCTTTGGATTTGGGCCTGGTCCACTAAAATGGCCCTGGGACACCTAAGAACTCGAACGCTCGATTTTTTTTTCCTTTCCTGTACATGCAAAAAAAGGTAAATGCCCGGTATGTTACACGCTTCATCTGCCACGATGAACTCTCCAGAGGAACCGAAAAAATATATAGTTGTGGTAACTATACCATGCATCGTCATATGGAGAGGTGGCACCAATTAATTATAGTGCTGCATAAAAGAGAGATTTGGAGGAGAACCCCTGACCTGCTAGTACATTCATCAAAGAAGTGGCACTGAGAGCTTCAGAGGCAAGGGAAACGGTCCCAAATATTTAGAAGAACTTTGGAAAGATTAAAATGACATGTTTAGATTGTGGTAAATTAATTTCATGTGGGCAGATGAGTGTTACTCTAATAAATACAGCATATGAACATCATCATAGTCGATGGTTGGTAGAGACATTTTGACTATATCCTGGACCTGCCCGTCCTCGCCCAAAATGGCGCCGGAATAAATGGGACTCGTAACTCCTTGTTGTGTACTGGTTGCAGAACCTTGAAATCACGAGATACGTATGCAGTTTTGAAGCACATGGCGGGCGGGGACGAGAATTGATTGAATATTTCGACATCCCTATTGATATTAAGTTCTGATGTGTTATTGATTACTGTACTGTTGAAAATTCGAATTAACGTCACCCATGGTACTTGCCCGCAAATGTATATCTAGATAATTTTATTGTAACTGGCCCTGTCGTATTTTAATTATAAAATGTACGTCCACCGATTCCGTAACTGTTAGACACCTTAGTTTTTGCAACCTAATGGCCCGCCCGTTACGTTCCTCTACAGTGTAAATGTCTATTCATCATATACGATTACAGTTTGCTCCGTGGCAGGCCCACGTGGTTATAGGCTCGTATTTGTATAATGAAATTTTCACAATAAAGGTTTTTAAAAGAAAACATGGTAGTAGTGTATACATTGGTAAAGTTTTTAATAATAGTCACTGTTTTAGAATCATTCAAAGGCAAGTGAAATAAAGCAGACCAATTACATGAAGGGTAAAAGGTATAATACGAAGGAACGCAGTAAAGATAAATGGTCAAGGGCTGTTGTGTTTTCTATTCCTGCAACATAAAGTGATCGATAAGAATCTCATATTCAGGCGTATCGGCGACTAAGACAGCAGGTCGACCCTCTTTTGCTCAACGGCTCCGTCATGGGACGAAGAAACGCTCTTTTTCTCGAAAAAAGAATATATTTTACTTGCAGGACAGTTGTAAAATTTCCGGGAAAGTACATTAGCCTGGAACATTATAACATATATTTAAGAGAAAATAATGTTCGGAAGTAATTAAAAGCATAATTTTTAGGTGATATGACCAAGGCTTTCATCATTAGAATAAGAAAAGTAAAATGAACCAATGAAAAGTTTTATTAACAAGTCACATGACTTGTTATGCTTACGTTACGCGCTGCGCGCCCCGGATGACTTCCGGATGCGCTAACGCGGCGCGTCATATGACGCATTACGCGACAACGCAGGTCCAGAATATAGTCAAAATGTCTCCACCAACCAGCGGTCGAAACACAACCCCTTTCAGCAGGCTAAATAGTTCTGTTAAATGACAACAGAAGGGACAGGCAACAAGAACCATCAGTCAAAGAGGGGAGGGCTAGTTCTTCTCTACCGGGTTACATTGGGGCGCTACCGGAACTGATCGAATTGGTAGTCTACAGTGTTTCTGGATGTTTCAGACCGAAGCTGGGGTTAGCATGAGAGCAGCACCATTTCGTAGCTCCGTTGTGGCCATTCCGCAACCAATCATGGCAGCCGCTCTTTATCGTTATTTTGGGCGGGGTGGGTGGCGGAGCCGAGCTGTTTTGCAGCCATCATTGTGTGGAGTTCAGTTCATCTCACTAGTTTTGTATTTGTCATGAGGGGTTGTTCCTAATGTTTCTATTTTAGCGAGGTCAAAAAGAGATCCCATTAGTGGCCTACTGATTTTGCTCGATTCCTTTTCTTTTTTTTTACACGATTTTTCGTTATCTGCAAAGACTAAACAGAGTATTGCGACTCTGTGTTTGTTTGTAAATAGAGAATGAACCAAAGAGAACTAATTCTAAAACAGTAAATACTTGGATAACAATCAATCAAATGGAGAGAGAAGCAGGCACGACGGATTACAACGGGGGTAAAGGCCTGCGTTAACTACCTTTCACTATCTGCAAAGAGAGAGTACTCCTAATAGAAATGAGGGGGGGGGGGCACCATTCAAAGCAGATCAGTGTGCATAAACACGAAAATGTTTTCACTTACCACGTACTTGACATTCGACAGCTTATGATATTTGCTATTAAAAAACCATTGAAATTCACTGAAAAAACCATAGGTTATAGACCATATATAGTTAGGAATTAGCATTTACAAAACCTTGAAAATTCACTGAAAAAACCATAGGTTATAGACCATATATAGTTAGGAATTAGCATTTAAAAAACCTTATTTTACTCACACAAAACCATTGAAATTCCATATATAGTTAGTTGCACTAACTATATATTGCGCACCCGCAATCCACTGCTGATCATGTCACATATTACATCATTCATGACATGGTCAGTGACATCACTGATGACATCACTGATGACATCTCAAATGACATCACTGATGACATCACTGATGACATCTCATTTGACATCAATGACCACATCACTGATGATATCATTCATGTGACAATACAATGCATCTCCTCACATTTTAATATAACCTCTGTTTCACCCAGTGTTAAATACAGAGTATAATTTTTGAAACCATTGACACACCAATACTAGTTACTACATACGTACTCACTGATTCCTACGTCTACACACACATTCACTCATTCACCCATACAATCATTCATACATACAATCACTCATCTTTACAACACTATCATATGCACTCATACACCTATACAGACACTCACACTCTGCCACTCATCCATGGAGTTACTCACACACCTAGTCAGTCCTGTAAAGAATCAATCACACTTCCATTTTCTTGTCTATACAGTTAAACATAGAGCACCTTACATTTTCAAACATATAGTAACACATACTTACTTTCTTATACAATCATTGATACAAGTACACATTGATCTGCACAGAGTCACACACCTCCCAGCCAGCCACACACACACTCAGTCTCCCATACAAATACTTGGACAATCAATCAATAACCCATATAGTTAATCATATAGCTACTGATCAACACATGCAGTAGTTTACAGAACAACAGACATAATGATGCACAAATTAAGACAGTTTAGTCACTAACCCATGCACTCAGTGAGACACATTTAATCACTCACTCATACATTCAGTCATGCACCTACTAAATCCTTCGTCCAGACAGTTATACATCTACTCATTCTTCAATATCTAAAACATATTTAAACTTTACAGAAACACACAGTCACTGGATGATGTCATCAGTGATGTCATCAGTGATGTCATTTGAGATGTCATCAGTGATGTCATCAGTGATGTCACTGACCATGTCATGAATGATGTAATATGTGACATGATCAGCAGTGGATTGCGGGTGCGCAATATATAGTTAGTGCAACTAACTATATATGGAATTTCAATGGTTTTGTGTGAGTAAAATAAGGTTTTTTAAATGCTAATTCCTAACTATATATGGTCTATAACCTATGGTTTTTTCAGTGAATTTTCAAGGTTTTGTAAATGCTAATTCCTAACTATATATGGTCTATAACCTATGGTTTTTTCAGTGAATATATGAAAATATTTAACATTTACTAATTTAAACTCTATATTTAAAAATATCAAAATGTTTGCACATTTTTGGACGATATTAATGTAAAGAACATTTTTTTCAGATATTTTTGTATTTACCATTATAAGTATAGGGAAATAATATTTTGGTGAATTATATTTTTGACACATTATTTGAGTCAAACAATATAGCTTATCTGGATACTGTGTCAGTGAGCCTAGTGTTTTAAGTTACATAAATCCTTTAAAATGGATGTACATATTCTTATATGTTCTTTTTCTAGGAACACTGTCTTTTTGCTATTATTTGTTTGACAGCAGTTTGACGTGTTCATATGGGAATTTGTTTATCGATAAAGGATAGAATAAATAACAAGCATTGGCAAAGCCAACATGACTCGCCTTCAAGACTATTGCCTCCAGCCTTTACATTTGGTCCTGTTAAGTGGAATTAGTTGGAGTGGAGTGAAATTATGTGGTGTGGAATTATGTGGTGAGGGTGGAATGAAGTGGTGAAGTGTTTAATTGTGTGGCATGGAATTGTGTGACTTGGACTTGTGTGCAGTAGACTTATTTGCAATTTAGTGGAATTATGAGGTGTGAAATTATGTTGCATAGAGTGGAGTGAAATTATGTAAGTGCAATTATGTTTTTGAGTGAACTTATGTGGACTGTAATTATGTGGCATGGAGTGGAATTATCTAGAGTGGCATGGGGTGGGATTATGTTTTTTGGAGTGCAAATATGTGTTGTGTAGGGAAATTGTGTGGTGTGGAATTGTGAAGCACAGGTTTGTGTGACACAGAATAGAACTTGTGGGGTGGAATTGTGTTCTGTGGAATTGTGTGACATGAAATTGTGTGGGGTTAAGTGGAATTATGTTTAATAGCATTATATGGCATGGAGTTAAGTTGAATATTGTAGAGTGTAGTTAAGTGTTGTGGGGTGGAATTATGTGGATAAAAATAAGTGGCATGGTGCAGAGGGACATTTTGTGGAGATTAATTGTGTAGTGTGGAGGTGAGTGGAATAATATGCAATCAAATGTAGTGGATGTATGGGGTGTGGAGTTGAAATATGTGTAAGGTAAATATATGGCATGGTGCAGAGGGGACTTGTGTGGAATGTAATTATGTGGCTTGCTGTTGAGTTGAACTTTGTGGAGTGCAATTTTGTGTTTTGGAGCTGGGTGGATATATATGGAGTGTAATTATGTGGCATGGAGTGGAATTATGTGTAGTGGAATTGTGTTGCGTGATGTGGACTTATCTGGAGATTAATAGTTTTATGTGGAGTGTGTGAAGTGGAATGGTATTATGTTAAGTGGAATAATGTGGCATGGAGATGGAGCAGAGTAGAGTTTGTTAGATTGAAATTAAGTTGAGATATTTGAAGAAAATTCTACATCTCCTACCTCAATCTGCCCAAAAAAACTGTAGCACAGGACCTGGTGATATCCAGGCTCAACTGCTGCAATGTCCTCTACTTGGGTGTATCCCAACACCTTTAAACAGGCTGTAACAGGTCCAGAACGTTTGCCGCTCAGACGAAGCTCAAGCTACCCAAGCAAAGAGTAACTTTTATAGCGCTCTGCTACTGCTATAAAACTCTGTCTTTTCAAGACCCTCGCTCTCTTCAGTCGATGGTAAACTTGATGTTCTATCTAGGAACCTAAGATCGGCTGAAGCAAAATGGGCCATTATTCCAATGTTCAAACGAGTCAGAACAGGAGGCTATTTTTTTTATTTTCTTTCACCCAAAATCTGGAACTTTCTTCCTTTAGCAATTCGACAAGCCAAATCTGAAACCCTTTTTGGGAAAAAGCTAAAAACCTGGCTTTTTGGTTCTGGATGGACATACCATAAGTATGGGCAACACTATTCTCTGAAGTCAGTTTCCTAGCGCTGGGACATTCGTTAGAAGTAACGAATTGCTCGAGAAATCCCATTAATATTACTATGTGACATGGAGTGGTATATTGTGGAGTGGAATTCTGTGACATTGAATTATGTGGTGTGCAATTGTAAGATGTTGAAATGTGTTGTGTGGAGTTGAAATATGCAGTGTGGATTTGTGTGCTGTTGAATTGCGTGACATAGACCTTTGTGGTGTTGTGTTGAATTGTAAGGAAAGTAATTATGTGGCATGCAGTGGGGTTGAATTATGTGGAGTGACATTGTGTGGGATGTAGTAGAATTATGTGGTGCAGACAGGGATGGGATGGGAAAGGAGGAAATGGATTCAAATGCAAGCTTACCAGTGCAAAAGTAAATGACGTCAACAATGCCTCTGCCCCGCCCACACCTTTGCTGTGCCCCTTCATATGATGACCCTCCTATGTGCCCTATTCCTTCCGCACCAGCATCACAGACACAAAGCACTCCGAGCTGGTCTCCCTTGGTCTAGGCTGCACTTCCAGGTGTAAGGAGGGACAGATAGTCAGAGAACAGAGCAAAGCAAATATGTCCTATGCATTACGCATGTCCCCTCTGTACCCTCACTACCCCCTTGCTATCTCCGAGAGATCTGTAGAGAAAACTATTGTTTAATTATAGACTGTTGACTAGAAAATACTTCCTGGATGTGGCAGCCAGTAGTGCAATATGTCTTGGCAGATGTAATTTGTCAGACTAGCTATTGAAATACTGGTAGAATTGGGAAATGTCTGGCACAGGTTGGACAAATACCCATGAAAGGGTGGCAGAGCTGTGGCACATTCATATTTTCTTTCCAATGCTAGTGTGTGGTTAAAGGTACTGCCAGTCAAATTGTTCGGTGCTTCTGGAAGTGCAAAGGGACTAGGGAACCGTAACTTAATCAAGAAAATCAAGCAAAGAGATGATTAGAACGATTCTAACAAACGTGTAGTTGACATTGAAAGAGGCTGTGACCTAACGGCTAGTGCTGTAGACTGGGTAACCAGGTTAGATTCTCGGTGCTGGTTCACCATCCTGTGATTCTGGGCAAATCACATAATCATCCCGTGCCTACACAAAGTGAATGTGTACTTGTGTGAAGTGATCTAACACCTTGGAGTCAAGTTTACCCTATATGTAAAGCTGCAACAAAAGTCAGAGGATGGGATAAAGGCATCTGGCCTCCCGGCTCATTTATTGTGTTGTGTGGCACAGCAATGGAGGGGAAGGGAACAAGCAAATACAGATAATGGGAGAGAGCAGGCAACAGAGCAAGCTACAAAAAATGCACTCTTTAGAGTGACTCAACAAAAAGAGAACAATAGCTCTCAAAAGCACGAGCAGGACACGAGGGAAGTGGCCACCGCAGAACTGACCAGCAGGATGCAAGCAAGTGGGAGTAGCTTTCAAGCCATGCAATCGCAAATAATGGGCGGCCTCCAAGCCCACTAACAGTAAACAACATGTCTGGAAGAGCCAGCGCACGCACATTCCAGCCAAGACCTAAAAGGGATCATTTTGTGTTTCTGTTACATTATTCTGAAGAATGGAATTCCTTTTTTGTGAGTCTGTACTTCTTTGAGGCGAGTGACATCCATTGGTTTGAAAGTATAACACACAAATGCATTTTCTCCTTGACTAAAAGGGACTAGTAAATGATTTTGTAAACGACGAATAAGTGGTTGCATGACAAATCACGAGAGGCGGTTTTTAAAGGACTCAAAGACTAATTAAAGACTAATTAAAGACCTGTTGCTAACACAACTAGGAAGAAGGCGTAGAAAAGAGTATTGTTCATGGAAACATAGCCTATTAGTTTATTGTCAAATTACAGCATGCATAGCTACCAAGTTTTCACTGTCCTTATTTGTAACATTTCTCTGTTTTTAATGCGATTATGTGCCATTTCAATAGCATGGATGTGAAACTTTGAATGATGCTTTATTGTGAACACCACAAACCAACCAGGTCTATGTAACTGGTTAGATTTCACAAATGACTCTTTATGTGCAGTGTAATGATCTATGAGCATTTTTAAAACAGCTCATGAAGTGCTTATACTAGGGCTGTACTAGGACTGTAACCTATATCTAGGGTGATCAACTGGCATGGGTGCAAATTCAGGACGGTGAATGTAAACATTCAGGACAAAGGGTCACAATTCAGGACAAAAATTGAGGACAGGTCAAAATTCAGGACAAAACTTCAGGACAAAAGGTAAGGTTTACAGACACATCAGAGGAGGTTGCAAAACAGTATATATGTAAGCTCATCCATATCCAAACATATTCAACCATTTGCAAACCTATGCATCATGTATCCTTCCATCCATCCTTCATTTCACTCATCCATCCCTCCATCCACCCTTTCACCCTATACATGTGTACACTCATCCATCCACTCTTCCAACCATCCATCTACTTACCCATTCACCTATCCAGCCATCCTTTCACTTACTCATCCATCCACCCACTCATCCTTTCACCCATTCACCCTTCCAGTCATCCATCCATCCTCACTTTCTCACTCCATCAAGCCTTTCACCTAGCCATCCTTCCATCCACCCATCCATCTACTCATCCACTCATGAACCCATCCATTGACCCTATCACTCATCCATCCTTTCTCTCATATGCCCATCCTTTCACTCATCTATCCATCATTTTGTCCATCTACCCTCCCTTTCACACACTCATCCATCCTTACATCCACCCTTTCACTCATCCGTCCATCTATCACCCTTTCATTCACCCTTTCACTTATCAATTAATCAATCCATCCATCATTTCACTCATCCATCCACCCACTCGCCCATCGTCCACCCTCTCCCTCATCCATCCATTTCCCTTATCCATCCGCCCTTTTACCCATCCAATTACCCTCCCACCCATACATTCATCTATTTACCTTTTCTCTCATCCTTCCTCTCACTCATCCATTTATCTTTTCTCTTATTATCCATCTATTCACCCTTTCATTCATCCACCCTTTCACTAATCCATCCAGCCATCCCTTTACTTACTCACTCGCTCACCTTTTCATATTAATTATGAGCTGAGCCTTTGTCTGCAGAGTTGCAGACAGAAGAGGCCCATCAAGAATGTCACCCTTGCTGTATGTATGTATGTATGTATGTATGTATGTATGTATGTTTGGATTTATATAGCGCTTATAACCCAGGGGTCTCTAAGCGCTTTGCCTTGGGAACCCGTCCTGGCTTTTCCCTGTGAGATAGCCCCTACAGGGCATCCCCAAGGTGAAAGCCAGGCATCCCGCCGCGGGGGGCCGTTGTGGAGATTAAGCAAGCTTAATGCCCAGAGTTGCAGAGTGTGAACCCATGATTAGGTCAGGCACCGAAGCGAGAATTATCGGGTCCGTGGACATTTGAGCTCGAGACCCTGCCGCGTCGGGAATTGAACCCTGGTCCCGGGTCTGACCTCTGCTTCAGGGTCTGCCTGCTCTAACCAGTGAGCCACACTTCTCCACTGTAGTTCCTAAAGCAAGGGATGGGGTGGGGGTAGGATTCACTATGCCCCTGCACATAGTCAATCTGAAAAAGTGGAATTTATGAGTCATGCATGATGCACAGTGCCAGGGCGTGAGGTGACTGTGACATGGTGTTGTTTCCAGGGCTTTAATTGGAATGAAAAAACTGTGGGGGGTCTCTCCAAAGGGGGTGTTCGATGTAATTAAGAACGTGGCTTAAAACACCTAAGCTAAAAATCTGTGCTCAGTAGAGTGTGCCGCACGACTGGTATTTTGCCTCTTCTGTCATTGTATCCAGATATATAACACAAGTAACGTTACACCTACAACAAGCGAGAACTATTGGCTTTGTCAATGGTTGTTAATTGCATAAAATAAAAAAGCAGCAACCATGGCTTCATTGAATATAATATTGAAAATGCATCCGTTCTAAAATGATGAGACTGTGAAAGAACTCTAGTCCCTTATTTTTAACTTGTTTCACTATCTTCCATCTGACTGAATGTGCTGCCCTACACTGAGGCTGGGGGATGCCTACCACAGGTTTTGCAGCCCACACTGGCCCATTGTCATTCTGAATATGGCTATCATCAGCCACATACAGAATGACAATGGGCCGGTGGGGCTGCTCTTATGCTCCGAGGAGGAGTGTGAGGCGGCCCAATCAAGGAGTTGACGCTTCATGCAGGGAAACAGTGCTGTTCCCTGCAATGCCTAAAATTACGGACAAAAGGCATCCGTAAAAGGGATGATCACGGACAACGTATTTGAGACCCTTATTACGAACGGGCAGTGGAATTTACAGACCGTTGGTCACCCTACCTATATCCCTTTTCTAACAGGATACTGCTGAACACTTTTATTGCATCTCAGGAACAAAGGAAAAGTGAGGTGTGGGGCCACAGTTTGGGAAGAAACATACAGCTCTTAGATATGGAAGGTGTGCTATAAAAAGAAGTTATCATATTAAGAGTGCAATTTTCCATCCAGGCTTTGTCAGTTTATGGACCATGAAATAAAAGACATGTCCTCCTACACGTATTCTCTGGATTGAAAGTTTGCGTAGCACAGGCAAAGGGAAACTAATCAATCAGAACATTTATAGAGCGCGCTACTCACCCATCAGGGTCTCATGGCGCTGAAGGGAGGGGGGTGCTGCTACTGCTCGAATAGCCAGGTCTTGAGGTGTTTCCTGAAGGTGAGGTGGTCCTGGGTCAATCGTAGGAAGGCGGGGAGGGAGTTCCATGTCTTGGCGGCCAGGTAGGAGAACGATCTTCCTCCGGTGGTGCTGCAAATCCGTGGGACAGTGGCGAGGGCGAGGTTGGCGGAGCAGAGCTGGCGGGTCGGAGTGTAGAAGGTGAGGCGGTTGTTGAGGTATTTGAGGCCCATATCGTAGAGCGCTTTGTGTGCGTGGGTGAGGAGCCTGAACGTGATGCTTTTGCTGACGGGGAGCCAGTGCAGGTTTCTCAGGTGGGCAGATATGTGGCTGTGGTGAGGGATGTCGAGGATGAGTCATATGGCGGCGTTCTGTATGCGCTGAAGTCGTTTCTGAAGTTTGGCGGTGGTTCCTGCATATAGGGCGTTCCCGTGGTCCAGTCGGCTGGTGACGAGGGCCTGGGTGACAGTCTTTCTGGTTTCGGTGGGGATCCACTGGAAGATTTTTCGGAGCATGCGCAGGGTGTTGAAGCATAAGGATGAGATGGCGTTGACTTGTTTGGTCATCGAGAGTGAGGAGTCCAGGATGAATCCTAGGTTGCGTGCGTGGTCCGTGGGTGTCGGTGCGGTGCCCAACGCTGTGGGCCACCAGGAGTTGTCCCAGGCGGATGGGGATTGTCCGAGGATGAGGACCTCCGTCTTGTCTGAGTTCAGTTTCAGACGACTTGGTTTCATCCATTCCGCGACGTCTTTCATTCCTTCCTGGAGGTTGGTTTTGGCTGTGGCTGGGTCCTTGGTGAGGGAGAGTACCAGCTGGGTGTCGTCGGCGTAGGAGATGATGTTGAGGTTGTGTTTGGGTGCGATGGCAGCGAGGGGGCTCATGTAGAAATTGAAGAGGGTTGTGGTGAGCGAGGAGCCTTGGGGTAAGCGGCAGATGATCTTTGTGGCAGCGGAGCGGAAGGGAGGGAGGTGGACTCTCTGGGTTCTGTTGGAGAGGAACGGGGTGATCCAGTCCAGGGCTTTTCCTTGGATCTCAGTGTTGTGGAGGCGGGTTATTAGGGTGCGGTGGCAGACGGTATCAAAGGTGACTGAGAGGTCTAGAAGGATGAGAGTGGTTGTTTCCCCGTTGTCAAGCAGGGTCCTGATGTCATCGGTGGCTGCGATGAGGGCGGTCTCGGTGCTGTGGTTGGCTCGAAATCTGGACTGGGATGGGTCGAGGGAGTTGTTTGCCTCGAGGAATGCAGTCAGCTGTTTATTGACGGTCTTCTCGGTGACTTTTGCCGGGAAGGGAAGGAGAGAGATGGGGCGGAAGTTCTTGAGGTCTTTAGGGTCTGCTGTGGGTTTCTTCAGAAGGGCGTTGATCTCTGCGTGCTTCCAGCTCTCCGGGAAGGTAGCGGACGTGAAGGAGTTTTTTATAACGTTCTGGAGGTGGGGTGCGATGATGGTGTTGGCTTTGTTGAAGATGTGGTGAGGGCATGGGTCAGAGAGCGAGCCAGAGTGGATGGTGTTCATGACGTGGGTGGTGTCTTCAGTGCTGATGGGGGTCCAGGTGCTGAGGGTGGTGGAGGGGGGCGTTGGTTTGGTGAGTGGAGGTGGAGTCTGGGCGCCGAAGCTGTCGTGTATATCGGCGATCTTGCGGTAGAAGAACGTGGCGAAGGAGTTGGAGAGCTCTTTTACGATGCTGAAGAGTTCCTTGCTGTTTTGTGTCTTGTTGCCCAGCCGCTCTATGAACGATGTCCTTTTGGTGGTGCGGATCAGTTGGTGGTGTTTGCGAGTGGCGTTCTTGAGAGCTGTCATGTTTTCTGTTGTTCGTTCGTGGCGCCAGGTTTTCTCGAGAGTTCGGCAGGATTTCTTTGATTCTTTGAGGGCGTCGGTGAACCATGTGGTTTTCCTGTTGCCGGTCTTGCCTGGGGGGTTCTTCAGTGGAGCAAGGGCGCCAGCGCAGTTGGTGATCCACTGTGCGAGGTTGCGGGCTGCGTCGTTGGTGTCAGAGGTGTTGGTTGGTGGGTTCTGGCTCAGTGATGTGGTTAGCTGGTCTGTTGGGACTTTGCTCCAGCTTCTGCGGGGGATCTGTTGCGGGCGGTGGTGGGATGCAGTCTTCTTAAAGGTGAAATGAATGCAGCTGTGGGCGGTCCAGTGTAGTCCGGTGGAGTGGCTGAAGCAAGACGTGGTTGCTGGCGGAGAAGATAGGGTTGAGCATGTGGCTGGCGTAGTGGGTGGAGGTGTTTACCAGTTGCTTGAGTCTGAGGTTGGCGAGGTTGTCGAGCAGGGTGGTGGTGTTGTTGTCGTTATTGTTCTCCAGGTGGAAGTTCAGGTCCCTCGGAGGATGTATTCTGATGTGGCGAGGGCATGCGGGCTGATGAAGTCGGCGATGGTTTCGCTGAAGTGTGTGCGCTGGCCCGGAGGTCTGTAGATGAGGGTTCCTCTGAGGGTGGTCTTGGGGTCGGTGTGGATCTGGAAGTGTAGGTGTTCGGCGGTGGTGAGGGTGTCTTCAGTGTTGGTGGTGACGCTGATGGTGTTCCTGTAGATGATGGCGATTCCTCATCTGGTTTGGTTGACGCGGTCCTTACGGGTGATCTTGTAGCCGTCCAGGATGGCTATGGCGATGTCGGGGGCTGAGGAGGCATTCATCCAGGTTTCCGTGAGGAAGGCGACGTCCGGTGCTGTTGTATCGAGGAGGTCCCAGAGTTCGACGGCGTGCTTGTGGATGGAGCGGGTGTTGAGTAGGATGCACTAGAGGTTGGTGTTGTTGTTGCTTGGTCCGGGGGGCAGGGTGCAGGTTCGGGGGCAGGAGAATTTGCAGGCTTGGCAGGTGAAGGGTCTGTGGGAGCGCTTCGGAGTGGCTTGGTAGCAGGCCGGTGGCCGTCCGGTGTTGAGTGCGTTGAGGGCGGTGGTGTCGTATCTCAATCGGGTTTCCTGGCTTCGGCGGGGGCCAGGGGTTCTGGCGCTGGGTGCGGTCCAGGCGCGGATGGGCGCAGACGGGCTTGCCTGGATTACCCTGATGCAGGAGTGTCCCCTGATGCAAGGTTGCCTGGATTACCCAGATGCAGGAGTGTCCCCTAATGCAATGGTTTCTGGATTACTCTGATGCAGGAGTGTCCCCTGATACAAGGGTGCCTGGATTACCCTGATGCAGGAGTGTTCCCTGATGCAAGGGTGCCTGGATTACCCTGATGCAGGAGTGTTCCCTGATACAAGGGTGCCTGGATTACCCCGATGCAGGAGTGTCCCCTAATGCAAGGCTGCCTGGATTACTCTGATGCAGGAGTGTCCCCTGCTGAAGGGTGCCTGTATTACCCTGATGCAGGAGTGTCCCCTGATGAAGGGTGCCTGCATTACCCTGATGCAGGATTGTCCCCTGATGCAAGGGTGCATGGATTACCCTGATGCAGGAGTGGCCCCTGATGAAGGGTGCCTGGATTACCCTGATGCAGGAGTCTCCCCTGATGAAGGATGCCTGGATTACCCTGATGCAGGAGTGTCCCCTGATCAAGGGTGCCTGGATTACCCTGATGCAGGAGTGTCCCCTGATGAAGGGTGCCTGGATTACCCTGATGCAGGAGTGTCCCCTGATGCAAGGGTGGCTGGATTACCCTGATGCAGGAGTGTTCCCTGATACAAGGGTGCGTGGATTACCCTGATGCAGGAGTGTTCCCTGATACAAGGGTGCGTGGATTACCCTGATGCAGGAGTGTCCCCTGATGAAGGGTGCATGGATTACCCTGATGCAGGAGTGTCCCCTGATGAAGGGTACCTGGATTACCCTGATGCAGGAGGACCCCCTGATTTAAGGGTGCCTGGATTACCCTGATGCAGGAGCGTCCCCTGATTTAAGGGTGCCTGGATTACCCTGATGCAGGAGTGTCCCCTGATGCAAGGGTGCCTGGATTACCCTGATGCAGGAGTGTCCCCTGATACAAGGGTGCCTGGATTACCCTGATGCAGGAGTGTCCCCTGATGCAAGGGTGGCTGGATTACCCTGATGCAGGATTGTTCCCTGATACAAGGGTGCATGGATTACCCTGATGCAGGAGTGTCCCCTGATGCAAGGGTGCCTGGATTACCCCGATGCAGGAGTGTCCCCTGATACAAGGGTGCCTGGATTACCCTGATGCAGGAGTGTCCCCTGATGCAAGGGTGGCTGGATTACCCTGATGCAGGAGTGTTCCCTGATACAAGGGTGCCTGGATTACCCCGATGCAGGAGTGTCCCATAATGCAAGGCTGCCCGGATTACTCTGATGCAGGAGTGTCCCCTGCTAATGGGTGCCTGTATTACCCTGATGCAGGAGTGTCCCCTGATGAAGGGTGCCTGCATTACCCTGATGCCGGAGTGTCCCCTGATGCAAGGGTGCCTGGATTACCCTGATGCAGGAGTGTCCCCTGATAAAGGGTGCCTGGATTACCCTGATGCAGGAGTGTCCCCCGATGCAAGGGTGCCTGGATTACCCTGATGCAGGAGTGTTCCCCGATGCAAGGGTGCCTGGATTACCCTGATGCAGGAGTGTCCCCTGATGAAGGGTGCCTGGATTACCCTGATGCAGGAGTGTCCCCTGATACAAGGGTGCCTGTATTACCCCGATGCAGGAGTGTCCCCTGATACAAGGGTGCCTGGATTACCCGATGCAGGAGTGTCCCCTGATACAAGGGTGCCTGTATTACCCCGATGCAGGAGTGTCCCCTGATACAAGGGTGCCTGGATTACCCGATGCAGTAGTGTCCCCTGATGAAGGGTACCTGGATTACCCTGATGCAGGAGTGTCCCCTGATGCAAAGGTGCCTGGATTACCCTGATGCAGGAGTGTCCCCTAATACAAGGATGCCTGGATTACCTCGATGCAGGAGTGTCCCCTGATACAAGGGTGCCTGGATTACCCTGATGCAGGAGTGTTCCCTGATGCAAGGGTGCCTGGATTACCCTGATGCAGGAGTGTTCCCTGATACAAGGGTGCCTGGATTACCCTGATGCAGGATTGTCCCCTGATGCAGAAGTGTCCCCAGATGGAGGGTGCCTGGATTACCCTGATGCAGGAGCGTCCCCTGATGCAAGGGTGCCTGGATTACCCTGATGCAGGAGTGTCCCCTGATGCAAGGGTGCCTGGATTACCCCGATGCAGATGTGTCCCCTAATGCAAGGGTGCCTGGATTACTCTGATGCAGGAGTGTCCCCTGCTGAAGGGTGCCTGTATTACCCTGATGCAGGAGTGTCCCCAGATGAAGGGTGCCTGGATTACCCTGATGCAGGAGTGTCCCCTGATGCAAGGGTGTCTGGAATACTCTGATGCAGGAGGGTCCCCTGATGCAAGGGTGCCTGGATTACCCCGATGCAGGAGTGTCCCATAATGCAAGGCTGCCTGGATTACTCTGATGCAGGAGTGTCCCCTGCTAATGGGTGCCTGTATTACCCTGATGCAGGAGTGTCCCCTGATGAAGGGTGCCTGCATTACCCTGATGCAGGAGTGTCCCCTGATGCAAGGGTGCCTGGATTACCCTGATGCAGGAGTGTCCCCTGATGAAGGGTGCCTGGATTACCCTGATGCAGGAGTGTCCCCCGATGCAAGGGTGCCTGGATTACCCTGATGCAGGAGTGTTCCCCGATGCAAGGGTGCCTGGATTACCCTGATGCAGGAGTGTCTCCTGATGAAGGGTGCCTGGATTACCCAGATGCAGGAGTGTCCCCTGATACAAAGGTGCCTGTATTACCCTGATGCAGGAGTGTCCCCTGATACAAGGTTGCCTGGATTACCCGATGCAGGAGTGTCCCCTGATACAAGGGTGCCTGTATTACCCCGATGCAGGAGTGTCCCCTGATACAAGGGAGCCTGTATTACCCGATGCAGGAGTGTCCCCTGATACAAGGGTGCCTGTATTACCCCAATGCAGGAGTGTCCCCTGATACAAGGGTGCCTGGATTACCCGATGCAGGAGTGTCCCCTGATGAAGGGTGCCTGGATTACCCTGATGCAGGAGTGTCCCCTGATGCAAAGGTGCCTGGAGTACCCTGATGCAGGAGTGTCCCCTAATACAAGGATGCCTGGATTACCTCGATGCAGGAGTGTCCCCTGATACAAGGGTGCCTGGATTACCCTGATGCAGGAGTGTTCCATGATGCAAGGGTGCCTGGATTACCCTGATGCAGGAGTGTTCCCTGATACAAGTGTGCCTGGATTACCCTGATGCAGGATTGTCCCCTGATGAAGGGTGCCTGTATCACCCTGATGCAGAAGTGTCCCCAGATGAAGGGTGCCTGGATTACCCTGATGCAGGAGCGTCCCCTGATGCAAGGGTGCCTGGATTACCCTGATGCAGGAGTGTCCCCTGATGCAAGGGTGCCTGGTTTACCCCGATGCAGGAGTGTCCCCTAATGCAAGGGTGCCTGGATTACTCTGATGCAGGAGTGTCCCCTGCTGAAGGGTGCCTGTATTACCCTGATGCAGGAGTGTCACCAGATGAAGGGTGCCTGGATTACCCTGATGCAGGAGTGTCCCCTGATGCAAGGGTGTCTGGATTACTCTGATGCAGGAGGGTCCCCTGATGCAAGGGTGCCTGGATTACCCCGATGCAGGAGTGTCCCATAATGCAAGGCTGCCTGGATTACTCTGATGCAGGAGTGTCACCTGCTAATGGGTGCCTGTATTACCCTGATGCAGGAGTGTCCCCTGATGAAGGGTGCCTGCATTACTCTGATGCAGGAGGGTCCCCTGATGCAAGGGTGTCTGGATTACCCCGATGCAGGAGTGTCCCATAATGCAAGGCTGCCTGGATTACCCTGATGCAGGAGTGTCCCCTGCTAATGGGTGCCTGTATTACCCTGATGCAGGAGTGTCCCCTGATGAAGGGTGCCTGCATTACCCTGATGCAGGAGTGTCCCCTGATGCAAGGGTGCCTGGATTACCCTGATGCAGGAGTGTCCCCTGATGAAGGGTGCCTGGATTACCCTGATGCAGGAGTGTCCCCCGATGCAAGGGTGCCTGGATTACCCTGATGCAGGAGTGTTCCCCGATGCAAGGGTGCCTGGATTACCCTGATGCAGGAGTGTCTCCTGATGAAGGGTGCCTGGATTACCCAGATGCAGGAGTGTCCCCTGATACAAAGGTGCCTGTATTACCCTGATGCAGGAGTGTCCCCTGATACAAGGTTGCCTGGATTACCCGATGCAGGAGTGTCCCCTGATACAAGGGTGCCTGTATTACCCCGATGCAGGAGTGTCCCCTGATACAAGGGTGCCTGTATTACCCGATGCAGGAGTGTCCCCTGATACAAGGGTGCCTGTATTACCCCAATGCAGGAGTGTCCCCTGATACAAGGGTGCCTGGATTACCCGATGCAGGAGTGCCCCCTGATGAAGGGTGCCTGGATTACCCTGATGCAGGAGTGTCCCCTGATGCAAAGGTGCCTGGAGTACCCTGATGCAGGAGTGTCCCCTGATACAAGGGTGCCTGGATTACCCTGATGCAGGAGTGTTCCCTGATGCAAGGGTGCCTGGATTACCCTGATGCAGGAGTGTTCCCTGATACAAGTGTGCCTGGATTACCCTGATGCAGGATTGTCCCCTGATGAAGGGTGCATGGATTACCCTGATGCAGAAGTGTCCCCAGATGAAGGGTGCCTGGATTACCCTGATGCAGGAGCGTCCCCTGATGCAAGGGTGCCTGGGTTACCCTGATGCAGGAGTGTCCCCTGATGCAAGGGTGCCTGGCTTACCCCGATGCAGGAGTGTCCCCTAATGCAAGGGTGCCTGGATTACTCTGATGCAGGAGTGTCCCCTGCTGAAGGGTGCCTGTATTACCCTGATGCAGGAGTGTCACCAGATGAAGGGTGCCTGGATTACCCTGATGCAGGAGTGTCCCCTGATGCAAGGGTGTCTGGATTACTCTGATGCAGGAGGGTCCCCTGATGCAAGGGTGCCTGGATTACCCCGATGCAGGAGTGTCCCATAATGCAAGGCTGCCTGGATTACTCTGATGCAGGAGTGTCACCTGCTAATGGGTGCCTGTATTACCCTGATGCAGGAGTGTCCCCTGATGAAGGGTGCCTGCATTACCCTGATGAAGGAGTGTCCCCTGATGCAAGGGTGCCTGGATTACCCTGATGCAGGAGTGTCCCCTGATGAAGGGTGCCTGGATTACCCTGATGCAGGAGTGTCCCCCGATGCAAGGGTGCCTGGATTACCCTGTTGCAGGAGTGTTCCCCGAAGCAAGGGTGCCTGGATTACCCTGATGCAGGAGTGTCCCCTGATGAAGGGTGCCTGGATTACCCTGATGCAGGAGTGTCCCCTGATACAAGGGTGCCTGTATTACCCTGATGCAGGAGTGTCCCCTGATACAAGGGTGCCTGGATTACCCGATGCAGGAGTGTCCCCTGATACAAGGGTGCCTGGATTACCCTGATGCAGGAGTGTCCCCCGATGCAAGGGTGCCTGGATTACCCAGATGCAGGAGTGTTCCCCGATGCAAGGGTGCCTGGATTACCCTGATGCAGGAGTGTCCCCTGATGAAGGGTGCCTGGATTACCCTGATGCAGGAGTGTCCCCTGATACAAGGGTGCCTGTATTACCCCGATGCAGGAGTGTCCCCTGATACAAGGGTGCCTGGATTACCCAAAGGCAGGAGTGTCCCCTGATACAAGGGTGCCTGTATTACCCCGATGCAGGAGTGTCCCCTGATACAAGGGTGCCTGGATTACCCGATGCAGGAGTTTTCCCTGATGAAGGGTGCCTGGATTACCCTGATGCAGGAGTGTCCCCTGATGCAAAGGTGCCTGGATTACCCTGATGCAGGAGTGTCCCCTAATACAAGGATGCCTGGATCACCTCGATGCAGGAGTGTCCCCTGATACAAGGGTGCCTGGATTACCCTGATGCAGGAGTGTTCCCTGATGCAAGGGTGCCTGGATTACTCTGATGCAGGAGTGTCCCCTGCTGAAGGGTGCCTGTATCACCCTGATGCAGGAGTGTCCCCTGATGCAAAGGTGCCTGGATTACCCTGATGCAGGAGTGTCCCCTAATACAAGGATGCCTGGATCACCTCGATGCAGGAGTGTCCCCTGATACAAGGGTGCCTGGATTACCCTGATGCAGGAGTGTTCCCTGATGCAAGGGTGCCTGGATTACTCTGATGCAGGAGTGTCCCCTGCTGAAGGGTGCCTGTATCACCCTGATGCAGGAGTTTCCCCAGATGAAGGGTGCCTGGATTACCCTGATGCAGGAGTGTCCCCTGATGCAAGGGTGTCTGGAATACTCTGATGCAGGAGGGTCCCCTGATGCAAGGGTGCCTGGATTACCCCGACGCAGGGGTGTCCCCTAATGCAAGTGTGCCTGGATTACTCTGATGCAGGAGTGTCCCCTGCTGAAGGGTGCCTGTACTACCCTGATGCAGGAGTGTCCCCTGATGAAGGGTGCCTGCATTACCCTGATGCAGGAGTGTCCCTTGATGCAAGGGTGCCTGGATTACCCTGATGCAGGAGTGCCCCCTGATGAAGGGTGCCTGGAATACCCTGATGAAGGGTGCCTGGATTACTCTGATGCAGGAATGTTCCCTGATGAAGGGTGCCTGGATAACTCTGATGCAGGAGTGTCCCCTGATGCAAGGGTGCCTGGATAACTCTGATGCAGGAGTGTCCCCTGATGCAAGGGTGCCTGGATTACCCTGAGGCAGGAGTGTCCCCTGATACAAGGGGTCCTGTATTACCCCGATGCAGGAGTATCCCCTGATACAAGGGTGCCTGAATTACCCTTATGCAGGAGTGTCCCCTGATGCAAGGGTGCCTGGATTACCCTGATGCAGGAGTGTCCCCTGACACAAGGGTGCCTGGATTACCCTGATGCAGGAGTGTTCCCTGATACAAGGGTGCCTGGATTACCCTGATGCAGGATTGTCCCCTGATGAAGGGTGCCAGGATTACCCTGATGCAGAAGTGTCCCCAGATGAAGGGTGTCTGGATTACCCTGATGCAGGAGCGTCCCCTGATGCAAGGGTGCCTGGATTACCCTGATGCAGGAGTGTCCCCTGATGCAAGGGTGCCTGGATTACCCCGAGGCAGGAGTGTCCCCTAATGCAAGGGTGCCTGGATTACTCTGATGCAGGAGTGTCCCCTGCTGAAGGGTGCCTGTATCACCCTGATGCAGGAGTGTCCCCAGATGAAGGGTGCCTGGATTACCCTGATGCAGGAGTGTCCCCTGATGCAAGGGTGTCTGGAATACTCTGATGCAGGAGGGTCCCCTGATGCAAGGGTGCCTGGATTACCCCGATGCAGGGGTGTCCCCTAATGCAAGGGTGCCTGGATTACTCTGATGCAGGAGTGTCCCCTGCTGAAGGGTGCCTGTATTACCCTGATGCAGGAGTGTCCCCTGATGAAGGGTGCCTGCATTACCCTGATGCAGGAGTGTCCCTTGATGCAAGGGTGCCTGGATTACCCTGATGCAGGAGTGTCCCCTGATGAAGGGTGCCTGGATTACCCTGGTGCAGGAGTGACCCCTGATGAAGGGTGCCTGGATTACCCTGAAGCAGGAGTGTCCCCTGATGAAGTGTGCCTGGATTACCCTGATGTAGGAGTGCCCACTGATGCAGGGGTACCTGGATTACCCTGATGCAGGAGTGCCCCTGATGAAGGGTGCCTGGATTACTCTGATGCAGGAATGTTCCCTGATGAAGGGTGCCTGGATCACCCTGATGCAGGAGTGTCCCCTGATGCAAGGGTGCCTGGATTACCCTGAGGCAGGAGTATCCCCTGATACAAGGGGTCCTGTATTACCCCGATGCAGGAGTATCCCCTGATACAAGGGTGCCTGAATTACCCTTATGCAGGAGTGTCCCCTGATGCAAGGGTGCCTGGATTACCCTGATGCAGGAGTGTCCCCTGACACAAGGGTGCCTGGATTACCCTGATGCAGGAGTGTCCCCTGATGAAGGGTGCCTGGATTACCCTGATGCAGGAGTGTCCCCTGATGAAGGGTGCCTGGATTACTCTGATGCAGGAGTTTCCCTGATGAAGGGTGCCTGGATAACTCTGATGCAGGAGTGTCCCCTGATGAAGGGTGCCTGGATCACCCTGATGCAGGAGTGTCCCCTGATGCAAGGGTGCCTGGATTACCCTGAGGCAGGAGTGTCCCCTGATACAAGGGGTCCTGTATTACCCCGATGCAGGAGTATCCCCTGATACAAGGGTGCCTGAATTACCCTTATGCAGGAGTGTCCCCTGATGCAAGGGTGCCTGGATTACCCTGATGCAGGAGTGTCCCCTGACACAAGGGTGCCTGGATTACCCTGATGCAGGAGTGTCCCCTGATGAAGGGTGCCTGGATTACCCTGATGCAGGAGTGTCCCCTGATGAAGGGTGCCTGAATTACTCTGATGCAGGAGTGTTCCCTGATGAAGGGTGCCTGGATTACTCAGATGCAGGAGTTTTCCCTGATGAAGGGTGCCTGGATTACCCTGATGCAGGAGTGTCCCCTGATGAACGGTGCCCGGATTACCCTGATGCAGGTGTGGTAAATAAATAAATAATACCTCTATTTTTGACTAGATATACAATAACAGATAGCTCAATAAATAAGAGTCAAGATTCGAGGTAGTAGGAGTTTGCAGGTTTAATACAGCATAAAGGACAGGAACAGGACAACCTGCACGGGAATAGGATGGCAGCGCTGCACGGGGCAGGGACAAAGGAATGGAATGGCAACTTTTAATAACAGTGCACAAGTATATATACTTAAACAAAATACATGGTATTCAATACAATAGGCGTAACAGTAGGCAGGGCCTATAGCAGTCGCGAGAGATAAGGCAGAAAGTAGGTGTAACAAGAGGCGTGAACAGGGCGTATACATAGACATGTGATGTAAACGTAATGGAATATGTCACAAATGGGGCGGAAACATGGAGGGGGCTACCTAAGGAGCCGGGACCTCTAACCTAGTGGTGCGCGCAAGCTGGCAATGACGTGTTACTAGGGAGAAGCTGGGGGCTATGACTTCTGAGCTAGAAGGAGAGACGAAAGTCTGGAGAGTCAGAGCGACATGTACCTAAACACTATCTAGTATCTGATGTTTAGAGAACATGTTGATAGAATCTCAAAGTTATCAGGGTAAAGGCTAACAGACACTAAGACTGGTGCATGCATTATTCTACATGTAGTGCGTGTTGAGGAATATTAAATGACCATAAATACAGTATTTCTCTTACATGGAGACGTAAAGGCTAGACGATGACTGAAACTATTGATGCGATTCAGTAGCTTAGGAATGCAGAGAAGGAGGGCTGGACTGATAACTAGAATCATAACATACTCTTGGCAGACTGGCAGGCAGAGCCAGGCCGAGCCGGGCACTGTGAGGCAGGAAGTAAGTGAAGGGTCAGGGATACAGGTGGGGGCTGTATCGCTCCTCGGAGAGGGTTCAGGAGACTGGAGCTGAATCTGAGTCCGGGCCCTTTTGAGGCCTAGAAACGGGGATTTTCAATGAAATAACGTGCACACTGAGAAACGTGGCAATGTAGCTTTACATAGGCCTAATACTCGTAGCTTTCACGAGAACTGGAAACTGGCATACTAGAGATGGACACAACTGTAATTGCGTCTTTAATCGATCATGGGGAATACATATGCATATTAATCATGCACATATAGCATAAGATGGGGAACACGTAGGGACACAGAACATGGCAAAATTTTACTTTTCCACACAGGAGCGGCCCTTGATTTAAGGGTGCCTGGATTACCCTGATGCAGGAGTGGCCCCTGATGCAAGGGTGCCTGGATTACCCTGATGCAGAAGTGTCCCCTGATGAAAGGGTGCCTGGAATTACCCTGATGAAGGAGTGTCCCCTGATGAAAGGTTGTCTGGATTACTCTGATGCAGGAGTGTCCCCTGATGAAATGGTGCCTGGATTACCCCGATGCAGGAGTGTCCCCTAATGCAAGGGTGCCTTGATTACTCTGATGCAGGAGTGTCCCCTGCTGAAGGGTGCCTGTATTACCCTGATGCAGAAGTGTCCCCTGATGAAGGGTGCCTGCATTACCCTGATGCAGGAGTGTCCCCTGATGCATGGGTGCCTGGATTACCCTGATGCAGGAGTGCCCACTGATGCAGGGGTGCCTGTATTACCCTGATGCAGGAGTGTGCCCTGATGAAGGGTACCTGGATTACTGTGATGCAGGAGTGTCCCCTGATGAAGGGAGCCTGGATTACTCTGATGCAGGAGTGCCCCCTGATGAAGGGTGCCTGGATACCTCTGATGCAGGAGGGCCCCTGATGAAGGGTGCCTGGATGACTCTGATGCAGGGGTGTCCCCTGATGAAGGGTGTAGGAGAGTAGGGTCTGCTATCCTATGGTCACCCCAAATTTTTGCTTTTTGCTTCACTGGTTTTCGACTACTGAGGCTGTGGGCCTGCTGATCAGACCCCCAGCCTGCTGTTCTCTCACTAAATTAATGACACATGTGCTATAGGCACATACCAATTGGAAATGGACTCCTTGTCAGCCCCTGTATAATGCACTATAGGTGCCCAGGGCATAGGGGCCACCAAGGCCTACCAGGGGCTGCAGCATATCTTTTGCCACCCCTGGCTGGTTCTTAAATTGACACAACTGGCTGATCACTCAGCTGGGGTAAGGTGGTGTAATCACCCCTTGCTTAGATATAGTATACCTATATCTAAACCTATATCTGGACACATGTAAACCTGTGAGCCACTCCTATAGAAAGCCTCATCAATCCTGGAGGCAGAGTGCGTGGTTTTATGTGAGATGGAGCTCTAGCATGAGCTGAGCCTGTCTGCAGCTGTCGGGAACAACTCCCTAAGCTGTTTCAGGATAATGCCATACCATATACTCTTAAGTGCCTTATAATCCTCGCGGTTAAATAGCAACTTTGGTTTGGCTTTATCAAAACATGTCGTGTAAGGTGTCTTACGATTTGGAATACTATCCCCTCGCCAGTTCTGGCGACGGGGATAGCATTCCACCCCTCTAGAGGGGTAAGACATGTTCCTTTACATTAATGCGGTTAATTTCTCCAAAGACCTTAGATCCACAAAATGGATGCCTCTGCCACAGACAAATGTCTGGACCCCTGCAGCTGACCGAAACTCGGCCAAATGGGTCCTGGACAAAGGGTTTCCTGTCACAGGAGGGTGTCACCACCCTCCAGACAGGAGATAGTGGATTGTAGCAGGGAGGTGTGAAAGAAACCAGACACTGCCTGGGGCGCACAAGGCTGCCCCTTGCATAATCCGGCCAAACCGGTTCTGGGGCACTCCAGCCCTCGTGCCAGGGCGGCCTGGATCAAAGGAAAGGGGTGTATCCACCCCCTTCCTGGGTCCCACCCATAGGGGGGGACCTAGTAGGTAATCACGCCCCCCAGATTCGAATAAGAGTGGGAGCAGTGCCAATGCACATCAGATTTCCTGGAAGAAACATTAGAAACGAAACTCTGGACCCTTGGACCTCCATCTCAACGTGGAAGCCCGAAGAATCTCCCTTGTGGTCAAGGAGTGACCACCCTGCAGCAGCAGGCACCATCCAGCCCTCGACATCTACTTAGTTGCAGTTCCCGCCGGAACTCGAGCGACTGAGATCGACGAGATCAAGCTTGCCTGCCTTCCAACAGCCCGATCCACAGTCCCTGCAGAGCTGAGACCCGTGGAGGCGACCGGAAGCGTGGGGCACGCCATCTTGAATTGACCACGAGACGCTGACCGTGCAGCCCACGAGTGACCCTCGAAGCTGTGCACCGGGGTTTGAGAAGCCCCCACACTGAGCTACTCCTGAGCCGAAGTTCAGCCCTCCACACTCGACGAGTGCTGCGTGGGGCCCTTCTGCTCCATTTGGATCAACGCGTTGGCCCGGTCACTTGCCAGCCGGCTAGTGGTCCCTGTGCCGACGAAACTACAAAGAAGACTCGTGAATCTGGTTGCTCCAGATCCACACCAGCTCCCCTGAAAAGGAGCCCCGACTCTGACCTTCCTGGTCCGAGTGAGAAGCAATCTTCCGATCCCGCGTGGATTGCTCTTGCCAAGTGTTGTTTGCTCCAAACTTGAAGCCGACAGCGCCGACGGTGAGAGCCTGCGTGGGACAGATTGTGACCTGCTCCTGGACATCGCAGATGCCCCAGAGCCCACGTGACAGCGGAGAGAAGCTCCTCAATGACCACCTGATTGCGCCCGACATTGCCTGGTTCCGTCCTGGTTCCACCCTGGTCACTGCTGAGTGACCCAGACTCTGTCCCCTCTGCTTTCAGGTACCCTTCGACTTGAGTCCACCCTTGGACTCCACCGGACACTTCATCTTCAACCTGCCTGCAGCCCTTTCAGCTTCAAGCACCAAGAGCCTGTGTGTCAAAACCCGACGCCACTTCGACCCTGTGCACCCACTTCCTGTGGGTGAGGTAACTTTGCTCCGCCGGTGTTCCCACACTGGTGCACATCTCTAGGGTCTGTGTGTTAAGTTTTGTTCCTCTAGGTCCAGCGGAAGTGTCCGTAAACTTTAACTTTATGACTTTTACGCACCATTGGTTAACATTGGTGCATGCGTGTGCTTTCCGCACATCTCCCGAATCCCGAGGGCCATTCCCGACTTCAGCACTGCTTGTCCTGACTGCTCCCAGCGATTCCCTAGGCCCTAGGCCTAACCACTGCTCGATTGGTATCTCTTATACCACTTGTTTAGTATATGGTTTGAGTGCCCACCCGCCCTCATCCATAATTGTGCAACTTGTATGTTTAAACAGTGCTTTTGATTTAACGCATGTGCCCCTTTATTCATAAAGAATACTGGGGATTGTTTTTAGTAATAAACACATATATTTTTATAATATATACTTGTGTGGTGTCCTTTCATTTGATATTACAGGATTGTATGTGGTAAAACAGCTCGCTTAACACAACCTCTTAAGTTAAGCCTTTAGGCTGCTTAGTCCATGCTACCCCTAGGATAGCTTGTCTAATAAGGTTGACTTACAACCAGACACCATAAGGGATTGTTTGGTCCGATAATAGGTGGTTCCAGAATTGGAAACATCACCTATCAGGCCAACTTCTCACATTGGTGAGCAGCTGTGCGGATTTGAGCTTGCTGTTGTTTTACCATTGCAATCTTTGTATCAAATTGAAAGATCACATCAAGTACCTCTAGGTACATATAAATCAAAAGCTTAGCATATTAAGTTCTACTGAACTTAGTAGTTGTAGATTAAAGGGATTAGCACACCCTGACTACAACTCACTAGTAAGGTACAGTAGGGAAACACTTAGTGAAGGTAGGTGCATCACTTACACCACACTAGAGTCATGTCTGACACAGGAAAAGCCTCAGGGTCTACTCCTGTGACAGTTGACCTTACCCAGGCAACTTTCAGCTATGACAAACTAACCCGAAAAGACTTGGTTGCCTTGTGCAAATCAAGAGGGTTAAAAAGGGGCAGAAGCCCCACCTGCCAAATCCTGGTAGCCATCCTAGAGCAGGATGACTTAGAAAGGGCAAAGGAAGCTTCCCTAGAAACAGGAAATGGAGGGAACCCCCCTGTAACTGACCCCCCTCAGGAGGAAGATGAGGAAGAAGAAGAGGAGGAGGAGGACTCAGAAGTTGAGGACTTAGAAGATCAGGATCAGAGGGGTAGCCAGGTCCCAGTTGCCAGGCTTAGCCAGGCCAACTTAGACCTACTGGGGAATGGAGAGGGCCAGCACCTCCCCAGATCCCATCATGTTATTCTCCCAGGCAACAGAAGAGTGAGATCTCCCTCAGGGGACTCTCATATTTCTAGTGCCTCCAGAGAATCACAGAGAGGCATGACTGCTTCTCAAAAGCTAGAGCATAGGGCCAGAATGAGGGCTGTCAAACTCCAGATAGAGAGGGAGGAGGTAGCCTTGGCTCAAGCTAGACTTGCCTTGGCAAGAGAGCAGAAATTAAGTGGCTTAGATGCCACTGGTGGCAGCAAATTTCCAAGAGAAAAAGACAGGGGCTATGACAATAGAAACCTGACAAAAATTGTGCCCCCCTTTAAAGAAGGGGATGACATCCACAAATGGATGACTGCTCTTGAGAGAGCCTGCATGGTACAGCAGGTTCCTGAGGATCAGTGGGCTGCAATTTTATGGTACTCCTTTTCTGAGAAAGGGAGGGACAGGCTCCTCACAGTTAGACCTGAGGATGCCAAAAACTACACTGTCTTGAAGAGTGCTCTTATTGAAGGGTTTGGCCTAACCACTGAGCAATACAGGTTGTTGTTCAGAGACACCCAAAAAGCACAGACTCAAGACTGGACTGATTTCGTTGAGTGTGCCACTAAGGCTTTGGAGGGTTGGTTGCAGGGAAGTAAAGTTTCAGACTATACAGGATTGTACAATCTTATGATGAGAGAACAGATCCTTAATAACTGTACAAACCAGCTGTTGCATCAATACCTTATTGACTCTGATCTGACCTCTCCCCAAGAATTGGGAAAGAAGGCAGACAAATGGGTCAGAACAAGGATTAAGCAGAAACCCCAGAACCAAGGTGGTGACCAGAAGAAAACAGACCAGAAGGGTGGTAACCAGAAAGATAAAGAAAAAGACCAGAAGTCTTCAGGCCCCCAAACTAATAGTAAGGAGGGTGGTTCCCAAAATGGAAACAAGAAGAAGAAGAACAAAGGTCCAAAGACACCTTGGTGTAATACCTGCAAATCAGTTTCACACTGGGGCAGTGAATGCACCAAGGCAAATCCAGTCCCCACCACTCCAGCTCCTAAAGCAACTGCAACCCCAAGTACAGTAAGCAGTGGTGGAACACAGTCCAAGGGTGTAGCTGGGTTGACCCTGGGTATTGAAGTAGGATCTGGCCTAGTCAGAATCCCTACACAGGCAGTTCTCCTGTATGATGTGGACATTGAATTGCCCACTGCAGTAAGCCCCAGTAACCTGGGCAAATACAGGCAGACTCCCTTAATTAATGAGAAACTGGCTCAAGCCTACAGGGACACATGTGCCAGTGTCACAATGGTGACACCTGACTTTGTGGACCCTGGACAGATTGTACTAGGTGAGAGCTACCTAGTGACCAATGCAAGCAACTCCACTACTTCCCATAGTGTGGCAGTTGTGAACTTCTCCTGGGGAGGGGTTGATGGCCTAAAGAAAGTTGTGGTGAGTGCAGACCTACCAGTAGACTGTCTGTTAGGCAATGACCTTGAAAGCTCAGCATGGTCAGAAGTGGAGTACAGGACTCATGCAGAAATGCTAGGGATTTCAGAGCATGTCCTTGCCATGACAAGGGCTCAGGCTAAGAAGTGCCTTCCTGAACCAGTGGTGGATCTTGGAACAATAGACCAACCACAACCCAAGAGAAGGAGCAAGAGAGGAAAGGCTGAGCCTTCCACCTTGCCCCGGGTTGAGGATCAAGTTTCAGAGGAAACTGATTCTGCAGTCCAAGAGGAGACTGTCTCTGAGAAACTTGAACCTGACCAGGTTGAGTTTCTGGGGACAGGGGGACCCTCCAGGGCAGACCTGAGGCAGGCTCAATTAGATTGCCCTTCCCTTGAACCCCTCAGACAGCAGGCTGCTGCTGAGGCTGCTGGGGATGCCCAAGGTACCCATACTGTGTATTGGGATGATGGACTCCTTTACTCAGAGGCTAGAGACCCGAAGCCTGGCATGACCAGGAGGTTGGTCATACCTCTGCAGTTTAGGGGGTTCCTTCTTACCTTGGCCCATGATATTCCCCTTGCAGGACACTTAGGCCAGAACAAGACGTGGGACAGGCTTGTTTCACACTTTCACTGGCCTCACATGTCAGAGGATGTCAAGGAATTTTGTCGCTCCTGTGTCACTTGCCAAGCCAGTGGTAAGTCAGGTGGCACAACAAAGGCCCCCCTAATACCACTACCTGTGGTGGGGGTTCCCTTTGAAAGAGTTGGAATTGATATTGTGGGTCCAATGGACCCCCAAACAGCATCTGGGAACAGATTTATACTGGTGGTAGTGGATCATGCCACCAGGTATCCAGAGGCTATTCCCCTGAGGACCACCACAGCACCTGTGGTGGCAAAAGCCCTCATTGCAGTTTTCTCAAGAGTGGGCTTCCCAAAGGAGGTGTTATCAGATAGGGGCGCCAATTTTATGTCCAGCTATCTGAAAGCAATGTGGAAGGAGTGTGGAGTAAACTACAAGTTTACCACCCCCTACCATCCACAATGCAATGGGCTTGTGGAGAGATTTAACAAGACCCTTAAAGGCATGATAAAAGGATTACCAGAGAAGCTCAGGCGGAAATGGGACATTCTTTTACCCTGCCTGCTCTTTGCTTACAGAGAGGTCCCACAGAAGGGGGTTGGCTACAGTCCTTTTGAACTTTTGTTTGGCCACCCTGTGAGAGGTCCATTGTGTTTGGTGAAGGAAGGATGGGAGTTACCTCTCAAAAAGCCCAAACTAGACATAGTGGACTATGTACTTGGTCTCCGCTCCAGGATGGCTCAATACATGGAAAGAGCATCCAAAAACCTGGAGGCCAGCCAAGAATTGCAGAAAGCTTGGCATGACCAAAAGGCTGTACTGGTAGAGTTCCAACCAGGACAGAAGGTGTGGGTACTGGAGCCAGTGGCTCCAGCAGCACTCCAGGACAAATGGAGTGGACCCTATCCTGTCATTGAAAAGAAGGGAGAATTCACCTACTTGGTGGACTTTGGAACACCCAGGAGCCCTCACAGGGTAATCCATGTGAATCGTTTGAAAGCATTTGTGGACAGGGAGGACATGAGCTTGCTCATGGCCACAGATGGGGATCAGGAGGAAGAGAGTGACCCTCTCCCAGACCTGCTTTCTCAGAACCCTGATGATGGTTCAGTTGATGGAGTAGCCTTGGCAGGCAGCCTCACTGACCAGCAACAGATGGACTGCAGACAAGTTTTGCAGGCCCACAGGCATTTGTTTTCACTCACACCCAGCCAGACTGACTGGTGTACCCATGTAGTGGACACTGGTGACAGTCTGCCTGTGAAGAATAAGATCTACAGGCAACCTGACCATGTCAGGGATTGCATCAAGGCTGAGGTGCAAAAGATGTTGGAGCTTGGAGTGATTGAGCCATCAGAGAGCCCATGGGCCAGCCCAGTAGTCCTGGTGCCAAAACCTCATACCCAAGATGGAAAGAGAGAAATGAGGTTTTGCGTGGACTACAGGGGTCGCAATGCTGTCACTAGGACAGATGCTCACCCCATTCCAAGAGCAGATGAGCTCATTGACAGATTGGCTTCTGCCAAGTTTCTGAGCACATTTGATCTGACAGCTGGCTACTGGCAAATCAGATTAGCTGAGGAGTCAAAAGCCAAAACAGCATTCTCTACCCCTAGTGGACATTATCAATTTGTGGTAATGCCCTTTGGTTTGAACTTGAAGAATGCACCTGCCACTTTCCAAAGGTTGGTGAACCAAGTCCTTACTGGGTTGGATGAATTTTGTGCAGCATATCTAGATGATATTGCTGTCTTTAGCTCCACCTGGGAGGATCACCTGATCCACCTGAAGAAAGTTTTGGAGGCCCTGCAAAAGGCAGGCCTAACTATCAAGGCCACTAAGTGCCAGATAGGGCAGAGTAAGGTTGTATACCTGGGCCACCTAGTAGGTGGAGGCCAGGTTCAGCCACTGGAGAGCAAAATCCAGGCCATACAGGACTGGGCTCCTCCAGTTACCCAGACACAAGTCAGAGCCTTCTTGGGCCTGACTGGGTATTACAGGAAGTTTGTGAAGAACTATGGGTCTATAGTGACACCATTAAATGACTTGACATCCAAGAAGATGCCAAAAAAGGTTCAGTGGACAGTTAGCTGTCAGAAGGCATTTGATGACCTGAAGAAGGCCATGTGCTCTGCACCTATCCTGAAGAGTCCTGACTACTCCAAACAGTTCATTGTACAGACAGATGCTTCTGAGTTGGGGGTGGGAGCTGTGCTCTCACAACTTAATCAAGATGGTCAAGACCAGCCTATTGCTTTCATTAGCAGAAGGCTGACTCCCAGAGAGAAACGTTGGTCAGCCATTGAGAGGGAGGCCTTTGCTGTGGTTTGGGCATTAAAGAAGTTGAGGTCCTACTTGTTTGGAACTCACTTCCTGGTGCAAACAGACCATAAGCCCCTCTTATGGCTTAATCAGATGAAGGGTGAAAATCCCAAACTGCTCAGGTGGTCCATTTCCCTACAGGGGATGGACTTTACAGTGGAGCACCGCCCAGGGACTGACCATGGTAATGCAGATGGTCTCTCCCGGTACTTCCACTTAGAACATGAAGACTTATCTGGTCAAGGTTAGTTTAATGTCCCTGCGTTTGGGGGGGGGGTTGTGTAGGAGAGTAGGGTCTGCTATCCTATGGTCACCCCAAATTTTTGCTTTTTGCTTCACTGGTTTTCGACTACTGAGGCTGTGGGCCTGCTGATCAGACCCCCAGCCTGCTGTTCTCTCACTAAATTAATGACACATGTGCTATAGGCACATACCAATTGGAAATGGACTCCTTGTCAGCCCCTGTATAATGCACTATAGGTGCCCAGGGCATAGGGGCCACCAAGGCCTACCAGGGGCTGCAGCATATCTTTTGCCACCCCTGGCTGGTTCTTAAATTGACACAACTGGCTGATCACTCAGCTGGGGTAAGGTGGTGTAATCACCCCTTGCTTAGATATAGTATACCTATATCTAAACCTATATCTGGACACATGTAAACCTGTGAGCCACTCCTATAGAAAGCCTCATCAATCCTGGAGGCAGAGTGCGTGGTTTTATGTGAGATGCAGCTCTAGCATGAGCTGAGCCTGTCTGCAGCTGTCGGGAACAACTCCCTAAGCTGTTTCAGGATAATGCCATACCATATACTCTTAAGTGCCTTATAATCCTCGCGGTTAAATAGCAACTTTGGTTTGGCTTTATCAAAACATGTCGTGTAAGGTGTCATACGATTTGGAATACTATCCCCTCGCCAGTTCTGGCGACGAGGATAGCATTCCACCCCTCTAGAGGGGTAAGACATGTTCCTTTACTTTAATGCGGTTAATTTCTCCAAAGACCTTAGATCCACAAAATGGATGCCTCTGCCACAGACAAATGTCTGGACCCCTGCAGCTGACCGAAACTCGGCCAAATGGGTCCTGGACAAAGGGTTTCCTGTCACAGGAGGGTGTCACCACCCTCCAGACAGGAGATAGTGGATTGTAGCAGGGAGGTCTGAAAGAAACCAGACACTGCCTGGGGCGCACAAGGCTGCCCCTTGCATAATCCGGCCAAACCGGTTCTGGGGCACTCCAGCCCTCGTGCCAGGGCGGCCTGGATCAAAGGAAAGGGGTGTATCCACCCCCTTCCTGGGTCCCACCCATAGGGGGGGACCTAGCAGGTAATCACGCCCCCCAGATTCGAATAAGAGTGGGAGCAGTGCCAATGCACATCAGATTTCCTGGAAGAAACATTAGAAATGAAACTCTGGACCCTTGGACCTCCATCTCAACGTGGAAGCCCGAAGAATCTCCCTTGTGGTCAAGGAGTGACCACCCTGCAGCAGCAGGCACCATCCAGCCCTCGACATCTACTTAGTTGCAGTTCCCGCCGGAACTAGAGCGACTGAGATCAACGAGATCAAGCTTGTCTGCCTTCCAACAGCCCGATCCACAGTCCCTGCAGAGCTGAGACCCGTGGAGGCGACCGGAAGCGTGGGGCACGCCATCTTGAATTGACCACGAGACGCTGACCGTGCAGCCCACGAGTGACCCTCGAAGCTGTGCACCGGGGTTTGAGAAGCCCCCACCCTGAGCTACTCCTGAGCCGAAGTTCAGCCCTCCACACTCGACGAGTGCTGCGTGGGGCCCTTCTGCTCCATTTGGCTCAACGTGTTGGCCCGGTCACTTGCCAGCCGGCTAGTGGTCCCTGTGCCGACGAAACTACAAAGAAGACTCGTGAATCTGGTTGCTCCAGATCCACACCAGCTCCCCTGAAAAGGAGCCCCGACTCTGACCTTCCTGGTCCGAGTGAGAAGCAATCTTCCGATCCCGCGTGGATTGCTCTTGCCAAGTGTTGTTTGCTCCAAACTTGAAGCCGACAGCGCCGACGGTGAGAGCATGCATGGGACAGATCGTGACCTGCTCCTGGACGTCGCAGATGCCCCAGAGCCCACGTGACAGCGGAGAGAAGCTCCTCGACGACCACCTGATTGCGCCCGACATTGCCTGGTTCCGTCCTGGTTCCACCCTGGTCACTGCTGAGTGACCCAGACTCTGTCCCCTCTGCTTTCAGGTACCCTTCGACTTGAGTCCACCCTTGGACTCCACCGGACACTTCATCTTCAACCTGCCTGCAGCCCTTTCAGCTTCAAGCACCAAGAGCCTGCGTGTCAAAACCCGACGCCACTTCGACCCTGTGCACCCACTTCCTGTGGGTGAGGTAACTTTGCTCCGCCGGTGTTCCCACACTGGTGCACATCTCTAGGGTCTGTGTGTTAAGTTTTGTTCCTCTAGGTCCAGCGGAAGTGTCCGTAAACTTTAACTTTATGACTTTTACGCACCATTGGTTAACATTGGTGCATGCGTGCGCTTTCCGCACATCTCCCGAATCCTGAGGGCCATTCCCGACTTCAGCACTGCTTGTCCTGACTGCTCCCAGCGATTCCCTAGGCCCTAGGCCTAACCACTGCTCGATTGGTATCTCTTATACCACTTGTTTAGTATATGGTTTGAGTGGCCACCCGCCCTCATCCATAATTGTGCAACTTGTATGTTTAAACAGTGCTTTTGATTTAACGCATGTGCCCCTTTATTCATAAAGAATACTGGGGATTGTTTTTAGTAATAAACACATATATTTTTATAATATATACTTGTGTGGTGTCCTTTCATTTGATATTACAGGATTGTATGTGGTAAAACAGCTCGCTTAACACGACCTCTTAAGTTAAGCCTTTAGGCTGCTTAGTCCATGCTACCCCTAGGATAGCTTGTCTAATAAGGTTGACTTACAACCAGACACCATAAGGGATTGTTTGGTCTGATAATAGGTGGTTCCAGAATTAGAAACATCACCTATCAGGCCAACTTCTCACAAAGGGTGCCTGGATTACTCTGATGCAGGAGTGTCCCCTGATGCAAGGGTACCTGGCTTACCCTGATGCAGGAGTGTCCCCTGTTGAAGGGTGCCTGAATTACCCTGATGCATGAGTGTCCCCCGATGCAAGGGTGCTTGGATTACCCTGATGCAGGAGTTACCCCTGATGAAGGGCGCCTGGATTACTCTGATGCAGGAGTGTCCCCTGATGACGGGTGCCTGGATTACTCTGATGCATGAGTGTCCCCTGATGAAAGGGTGCCTGGATTACTCTGATGCAGGAGTGGCCCCTGATGAAGGGTGTCTGGATTAGCCTGATGCAGGAGTGTCTCCTGATGAAGGGTGCCTGGATTACCCTGATGAAGGAGGGTCCCCGGATGAAGGGTGCCTGGATTACCCTGATGCAGGAGTATCTCCCAATGCAAGGGTGCCTGAATTACCCTGATGCAGGAGTGTTCCCCTGATGCAAGGGTGCCTACATTACCCTGATGCAGGAGTGTACCCTGATGAAGGGTGCCTGGATTACCCTGATGCAGGAGTGCCCCCTGATGAAAGGGTGCCAGGATTACTCTGATGCAAGAGTCTCCCCTGATGAAGGGTGCCTGGATTAGCCTGATGCAGAAGTTACCCCTGATGAAGGGTGCCTGGATTACCCTGATGCAGGAGTGTCCCCTGATG